>NW_028168812.1:0-600000 GCF_964237585.1 Gallinula chloropus
CCCCCAGAAGGCCACCAAGAAGCCCCTCTCCATTTGGGTCTGGGGGCTTTCGTTGGGCATGGATACCTGAGAGGTACCTGCAAGGTTGCAGTTCGCGGCCCGAGAAGCACTCTGGGTCCAACATGACCAATATCCAGCAACAGCTCCCAAAGCGAAGGAGCCAGGACCCAAAGACCTAGCTGGCCTGAAGGGCCCCCAGGGGGCCCCCAAGCAGCCCCTCTCCATTTGGGTCTGGGGGCTTTCGTTGGGCATGGATACCTGAGATGTTCCTGCAAGATTACAGTTCGCGGCCCGAGAAGCACTCTCCGGCCAACATGCCCAACTGCAGCAACAGCTCCCAAAGCGAAGGAGCCAGGACCCAAAGACCTAGCTGGCCTGAAGGGCCCCCAGGGGGCACCCAAGCAGCACCTCTCCATTTGGGTCTGGGGGCTTTCGTTGGGCCGGGAACCTGGGAGGTACCTGCAAGGTTGCAGTTCGCGGCCCGAGAAGCACTCTCCGGCCAACATGCCCAACTGCAGCAACAGCTCCCAAACCGAAGGAGCCAGGACCCAAAGACCTAGCTGGCCTGAAGGGCCCCCAGGGGGGCCCCAAGCAGCCCCTCTCAATTTGGGTCTGGGGGCTTTCGTTGGGCCGGGAACCTGGGAGAATCCTGCAAGGTTGCAGTTCGCGGCCCGAGAAGCACTCTCCGGCCAACATGCCCAACTGCAGCAACAGCTCCCAAAGCGAAGGAGCCAGGACCCAAAGACCTAGCTGGCCTGAAGGGCCCCCAGGGGGCCCCCAAGCAGCCCCTCTTAATTTGGGTCTGGGGGCTTTCGTTGGGCCGGGAACCTGGGAGATTCCTGCAAGGTTGCAGTTCGCGGCCGGAGAAGCACTCTCCGGCCAACATGCCCAACTGCAGCAACAGCTCCCAAAGCGAAGGAGCCAGGACCCAAAGACCTAGCTGGCCTGAAGGGCCCCCAGGGGGCCCCCAAGCAGCCCCTCTCCATTTGGGTCTGGGGGCTTTCTTTAGGCTGAGAACCTGGGAGATACCAGCAAGGTTGCAGTTCGCAGCCCGAGAAGCACTCTCCGCCCAACATGCCCAATATCCAGCAACAGCTCCCAAAGCGAAGGAGCCAGGACACAAAGACCTAGCTGGCCTGAAGGGCCCCCAGGGGGCCCCCAAGCAGCCCCTCTCCATTTGGGTCTGGGGGCTTTCGTTGGGCATGGATACCTGAGAGGTACCTGCAAGGTTGCAGTTCGCGGCCCGAGAAGCACTCTCCGGCCAACATGCCCAACTGCAGCAACAGCTCCCAAACCGAAGGAGCCAGGACCCAAAGACCTAGCTGGCCTGAAGGGCCCCCAGGGGACCCCCAAGCAGCCCCTCTCCATTTGGGTCTGGGGGCTTTCGTTGGGCATGGATACCTGAGAGGTACCTGCAAGGTTGCAGTTCGCGGCCCGAGAAGCACTCTCCGGCCAACATGACCAATATCCAGCAACAGCTCCCAAAGCGAAGGAGCCAGGACCCAAAGACCTAGCTGGCCTGAAGGGCCCCCAGGGGGCCCCCAAGCAGCCCCTCTCCATTTGGGTCTGGGGGCTTTCGTTGGGCATGGATACCTGAGATGTACCTGCAAGATTACAGTTCGCGGCCCGAGAAGCACTCTCCGGCCAACATGCCCAACTGCAGCAACAGCTCCCAAACCGAAGGAGCCAGGACCCAAAGACCTAGCTGGCCTGAAGGGCCCCCAGGGGGGCCCCAAGCAGCCCCTCTCCATTTGGGTCTGGGGGCTTTCGTTGGGCCGGGAACCTGGGAGAATCCTGCAAGGTTGCAGTTCGCGGCCCGAGAAGCACTCTCCGGCCAACATGCCCAACTGCAGCAACAGCTCCCAAAGCGAAGGAGCCAGGACCCAAAGACCTAGCTGGCCTGAAGGGCCCCCAGGGGGCCCCCAAGCAGCCCCTCTTAATTTGGGTCTGGGGGCTTTCGTTGGGCCGGGAACCTGGGAGATTCCTGCAAGGTTGCAGTTCGCGGCCGGAGAAGCACTCTCCGGCCAACATGCCCAACTGCAGCAACAGCTCCCAAAGCGAAGGAGCCAGGACCCAAAGACCTAGCTGGCCTGAAGGGCCCCCAGGGGGCCCCCAAGCAGCCCCTCTCCATTTGGGTCTGGGGGCTTTCTTTAGGCTGAGAACCTGGGATATACCAGCAAGGTTGCAGTTCGCAGCCCGAGAAGCACTCTCCGCCCAACATGCCCAATATCCAGCAACAGCTCCCAAAGCGAAGGAGCCAGGACACAAAGACCTAGCTGGCCTGAAGGGCCCCCAGGGGGCCCCCCAGCAGCCCCTCTCCATTTGGGTCTGGGGGCTTTCGTTGGGCATGGATACCTGAGAGGTACCTGCAAGGTTGCAGTTCGCGGCCCGAGAAGCACTCTCCGGCCAACATGCCCAACTGCAGCAACAGCTCCCAAACCGAAGGAGCCAGGACCCAAAGACCTAGCTGGCCTGAAGGGCCCCCAGGGGACCCCCAAGCAGCCCCTCTCCATTTGGGTCTGGGGGCTTTCGTTGGGCATGGATACCTGAGAGGTACCTGCAAGGTTGCAGTTCGCGGCCCGAGAAGCACTCTGGGTCCAACATGACCAATATCCAGCAACAGCTCCCAAAGCGAAGGAGCCAGGACCCAAAGACCTAGCTGGCCTGAAGGGCCCCCAGGGGGCCCCCAAGCAGCCCCTCTCCATTTGGGTCTGGGGGCTTTCGTTGGGCATGGATACCTGAGATGTACCTGCAAGATTACAGTTCGCGGCCCGAGAAGCACTCTCCGGCCAACATGCCCAACTGCAGCAACAGCTCCCAAAGCGAAGGAGCCAGGACCCAAAGACCTAGCTGGCCTGAAGGGCCCCCAGGGGGCCCCCAAGCAGCCCCTCTCCATTTGGGTCTGGGGGCTTTCGTTGGGCCGGGAACCTGGGAGATTCCTGCAAGGTTGCAGTTCGCGGCCCGAGAAGCACTCTCCGGCCAACATGCCCAACTGCAGCAACAGCTCCCAAAGCGAAGGAGCCAGGACCCAAAGACCTAGCTGGCCTGAAGGGCCCCCAGGGGGGCCCCCAAGCAGCCCCTCTCCATTTGGGTCTGGGGGCTTTTTTTGGGCCGCGAACCTGGGAGAATCATGCAAGGTTGCAGTTCGTGGCCCGAGAAGCACTCTCCGGCCAACATGCCCAACTGCAGCAACAGCTCCCAAAGCGAAGGAGCCAGGACCCAAAGACCTAGCTGGCCTGAAGGGCCCCCAGGGGGCCCCCAAGCAGCCCCTCTCCATTTGGGTCTGGGGGCTTTCGTTGGGCCGGGAACCTGGGAGATTCCTGCAAGGTTGCAGTTCGCGGCCGGAGAAGCACTCTCCGGCCAACATGCCCAACTGCAGCAACAGCTCCCAAAGCGAAGGAGCCAGGACCCAAAGACCTAGCTGGCCTGAAGGGCCCCCAGGGGGCCCCCAAGCAGCCCCTCTCCATTTGGGTCTGGGGGCTTTCTTTAGGCTGAGAACCTGGGATATACCAGCAAGGTTGCAGTTCGCAGCCCGAGAAGCACTCTCCGCCCAACATGCCCAATATCCAGCAACAGCTCTCAAAGCGAAGGAGCCAGGACCCAAAGACCTAGCTGGCCTGAAGGGCCCCCAGGGGGCCCCCAAGCAGCCCCTCTCCATTTGGGTCTGGGGGTTTTCGTTGGGCCGGGAACCTGGGAGGTACCTGCAAGGTTGCAGTTGGCGGCCCGAGAAGCACTCTCCGGCCAACATGCCCAACTGCAGCAACAGCTCCCAAAGCGAAGGAGCCAGGACCCAAAGACCTAGCTGGCCTGAAGGGCCCCCAGGGGGCCCCCAAGCAGCCCCTCTCCATTTGGGTCTGGGGGCTTTCGTTGGGCCGGGAACCTGGGAGAATCCTGCAAGGTTGCAGTTCGCGGCCCGAGAAGCACTCTCCGGCCAACATGCCCAACTGCAGCAACAGCTCCCAAACCGAAGGAGCCAGGACCCAAAGACCTAGACGGCCTGAAGGGCCCCCAGGGGGCCCCCAAGAGGCACCTCTCCATTTGGGTCTGGGGGCTTTCGTTGGGCCGGGAACCTGGGAGATTCCTGCAAGGTTGCAGTTCGCGGCCCGAGAAGCACTCTCCGGCCAACATGCCCAACTGCAGCAACAGCTCCCAAAGCGAAGGAGCCAGGACCCAAAGACCTAGCTGGCCTGAAGGGCCCCCAGGGGGGCCCCAAGCAGCCCCTCTCCATTTGGGTCTGGGGGCTTTCGTTGGGCCGGGAACCTGGGAGGTACCTGCAAGGTTGCAGTTCGCGGCCCGAGAAGCACTCTCCGGCCAACATGCACAACTGCAGCAACAGCTCCCAAACCGAAGGAGCCAGGACCCAAAGACCTAGCTGGCCTGAAGGGCCCCCAGGGGGGCCCCAAGCAGCCCCTCTCAATTTGGGTCTGGGGGCTTTCGTTGGGCCGGGAACCTGGGAGAATCCTGCAAGGTTGCAGTTCGCGGCCCGAGAAGCACTCTCCGGCCAACATGCCCAACTGCAGCAACAGCTCCCAAAGCGAAGGAGCCAGGACCCAAAGACCTAGCTGGCCTGAAGGGCCCCCAGGGGGCCCCCAAGCAGCACCTCTCCATTTGGGTCTGGGGGCTTTCGTTGGGCCGGGAACCTGGGAGGTACCTGCAAGGTTGCAGTTCGCGGCCCGAGAAGCACTCTCCGGCCAACATGCCCAACTGCAGCAACAGCTCCCAAACCGAAGGAGCCAGGACCCAAAGACCTAGCTGGCCTGAAGGGCCCCCAGGGGGGCCCCAAGCAGCCCCTCTCAATTTGGGTCTGGGGGCTTTCGTTGGGCCGGGAACCTGGGAGGTACCTGCAAGGTTGCAGTTCGCGGCCCGAGAAGCACTCTCCGTCCAACATGCACAACTGCAGCAACAGCTCCCAAAGCGAAGGAGCCAGGACCCAAAGACCTAGCTGGCCTGAAGGGCCCCCAGGGGGCCCCAAGCAGCCCCTCTCAATTTGGGTCTGGGGGCTTTCGTTGGGCCGGGAACCTGGGAGATTCCTGCAAGGTTGCAGTTCGCGGCCCGAGAAGCACTCTCCGGCCAACATGCCCAACTGCAGCAACAGCTCCCAAAGCGAAGGAGCCAGGACCCAAAGACCTAGCTGGCCTGAAGGGCCCCCAGGGGGCCCCCAAGGAGCTCCTCTCCATTTGGGTCTGGGGGCTTTAGTTGGACCGGGAACCTGGGAGGTACCTGCAAGGTTGCAGTTGGCGGCCCGAGAAGCACTCTCCGCCCAACATGCCCAACTGCAGCAACAGCTCCCAAAGCGAAGGAGCCAGGACCCAAAGACCTAGCTGGCCTGAAGGGACCCCAGGGGGCCCCCAAGCAGCCCCTCTCCATTTGGGTCTGGGGGCTTCTGTTGGGCCGGGAACGTGGGAGATTCCTGCAAGGTTGCAGTTCGCGGCCCGAGAAGCACTCTCCGGCCAACATGCCCAACTGCAGCAACAGCTCCCAAACCGAATGAGCCAGGACACAAAGACCTAGCTGGCTTGAAGGGCCCCCAGGGGGCCTCCAAGTAGCCCCTCTCAATTTGGGTCTGGGGGCTTTCGTTGGGCATGTATACCTGAGAGGTACCTGCAAGGTTGCAGTTCGCGGCCCGAGAAGCACTCTCCGGCCAACATGCCCAACTGCAGCAACAGCTCCCAAAGCGAAGGAGCCAGGACCCAAAGACCTAGCTGGCCTGAAGTGCCCCCAGGGGGTCCCCAAGCAGCCCCTCTCCATTTGGGTCTGGGGGCTTTCGTTGGGCCGGGAACCTGGGAGATTCATGCAAGGTTGCAGTTCGCGGCCCGAGAAGCACTCTCCGGCCAACATGCACAACTGCAGCAACAGCTCCCAAACCGAAGGAGCCAGGACCCAAAGACCTAGCTGGCCTGAAGGGCCCCCAGGGGGCCCCCAAGCAGCCCCTCTCCATTTGGGTCTGGGGGCTTTCGTTGGGCCGGGAACCTGGGAGATTCCTGCAAGGTTGCAGTTCGCGGCCGGAGAAGCACTCTCCGGCCAACATGCCCAACTGCAGCAACAGCTCCCAAAGCGAAGGAGCCAGGACCCAAAGACCTAGCTGGCCAGAAGGGCCCTCAGGGGGCCCCCAAGCAGCCCCTCTCCATTTGGGTCTGGGGGTTTTCGTTGGGCCGGGAACCTGGCAGGTACCTGCAAGGTTGCAGTTCGCGGCCCGAGAAGCACTCTCCGGCCAACATGCCCAACTGCAGCAACAGCTCCCAAACCGAAGGAGCCAGGACCCAAAGACCTAGCTGGCCTGAAGTGCCCCCAGGGGGCCCCAAGCAGCCCCTCTCCATTTGGGTCTGGGGGCTTTCGTTGGGCCGGGAACCTGGGAAGTACCTGCAAGGTTGCAGTTCGCGGCCCGAGAAGCACTCTCCGGCCAACATGCCCAACTGCAGCAACAGCTCCCAAAGCGAAGGAGCCAGGACCCAAAGACCTAGCTGGCCTGAAGGGCCCCCAGGGGGCCCCCAAGCAGCCCCTCTCCATTTGGGTCTGGGGGCTTTTGTTGGGCATGGAACCTGGGAGATTCCTGCAAGGTTGCAGTTCGCGGCCCGAGAAGCACTCTCCGGCCAACATGCCCAACTGCAGCAACAGCTCCCAAAGCGAAGGAGCCAGGACCCAAAGACCTAGCTGGCCTGAAGGGCCCCCAGGGGGCCCCCAAGCAGCCCCTCTCCATTTGGGTCTGGGGTCTTTTGTTGGGCCGGGAACCTGGGAGATTCCTGCAAGGTTGCAGTTCGAGGCCCGAGAAGCACTCTCCGGCCAACATGCCCAACTGCAGCAACAGCTCCCAAAGCGAAGGAGCCAGGACCCAAAGACCTAGCTGGCCTGAAGGGCCCCCAGAAGGCCACCAAGCAGCCCCTCTCCATTTGGGTCTGGGGGCTTTCGTTGGGCATGTATACCTGAGAGGTACCTGGAAGTTACAGTTCGCGGCCCGAGAAGCACTCTCCGGCCAACATGCCCAACTGCAGCAACAGCTCCCAAAGCGAAGGAGCCAGGACCCAAAGACCTAGCTGGCCTGAAGGGCCCCCAGGGGGCCCCCAAGCAGCCCCTCTCCATTTGGGTCTGGGGGTTTTCGTTGGGCCGGGAACCTGGGAGAATCCTGCAAGGTTGCAGTTCGCGGCCCGAGAAGCACTCTCCGGCCAACATGCCCAACTGCAGCAACAGCTCCCAAAGCGAAGGAGCCAGGACCCAAAGACCTAGCTGGCCTGAAGGGCCCCCAGGGGGGACCCAAGCAGCCCCTCTCCATTTGGGTCTGGGGGCTTTCGTTGGGCCGGGAACCTGGGAGAATCCTGCAAGGTTGCAGTTCGAGGCCCGAGAAGCACTCTCCGGCCAACATGCCCAACTGCAGCAACAGCTCCCAAAGCGAAGGAGCCAGGACCCAAAGACCTAGCTGGCCTGAAGGGCCCCCAGGGGGCCCCCAAGCAGCCCCTCTCCATTTGGGTCTGGGGGCTTTCGTTGGGCATGGAACCTGGGAGATTCCTGCAAGGTTGCAGTTCGCGGCCCGAGAAGCACTCTCCGGCCAACATGCCCAACTGCAGCAACAGCTCCCAAACCGAAGGAGCCAGGACCCAAAGACCTAGCTGGCCTGAAGGGCCCCCAGGGGGCCCCCAAGCAGCCCCTCTCCATTTGGGTCTGGGGGCTTTCGTTGGGCCGGGAACCTGGGAGATTCCTGCAAGGTTGCAGTTCGCGGCCGGAGAAGCACTCTCCGGCCAACATGCCCAACTGCAGCAACAGCTCCCAAAGCGAAGGAGCCAGGACCCAAAGACCTAGCTGGCCTGAAGGGCCCCCAGGGGGCCCCCAAGCAGCCCCTCTCCATTTGGGTCTGGGGGCTTTCGTTGGGCCGGGAACCTGGGAGGTACCTGCAAGGTTGCAGTTCTCGGGCCGAGAAGCACTCTCCGGCCAACATGCCCAACTGCAGCAACAGCTCCCAAACCGAAGGAGCCAGGACCCAAAGACCTAGCTGGCCTGAAGGGCCCCCAGGGGGCCCCCAAGCAGCCCCTCTCCATTTGGGTCTGGGGGCTTTCGTTGGGCATGGATACCTGAGAGGTACCTGCAAGTTACAGTTCGCGGCCCGAGAAGCACTCTCCGGACAACATGCTCAACTGCAGCAACAGCTCCCTAACCGAAGGAGCCAGGACCCAAAGACCTAGCTGGCCTGAAGGGCCCCCAGGGGGCCCCCAAGCAGCCCCTCTCCATTTGGGTCTGGGGGCTTTTGTTGGGCCGGGAACCTGGGAGATTCCTGCAAGGTTGCAGTTCGCGGCCCGAGAAGCACTCTCCGGCCAACATGCCCAACTGCAGCAACAGCTCCCAAAGCGAAGGAGCCAGGACCCAAAGACCTAGCTGGCCTGAAGTGCCCCCAGGGGGTCCCCAAGCAGCCCCTCTCCATTTGGGTCTGGGGGCTTTCGTTGGGCCGGGAACCTGGGAGATTCATGCAAGGTTGCAGTTCGCGGCCCGAGAAGCACTCTCCGGCCAACATGCCCAACTGCAGCAACAGCTCCCAAACCGAAGGAGCCAGGACCCAAAGACCTAGCTGGCCTGAAGGGACCCCAGGGGGCCCCCAAGCAGCCCATCTCCATTTGGGTCTGGGGGCTTTCGTTGGGCATGGAACCTGGGAGATTCCTGCAAGGTTGCAGTTCGCGGCCCGAGAAGCACTATCCGGCCAACATGCCCAACTGCAGCAACAGCTCCCAAAGCGAAGGAGCCAGGACCCAAAGACCTAGCTGGCCTGAAGGGCCCCCAGGGGTCCCCCAAGCAGCCCCTCTCCATTTGGGTCTGGGGGCTTTCGTTGGGCATGGATACCTGAGAGGTACCTGCAAGGTTACATTTCGCGGCCCGAGAAGCACTCTCCGGACAACATGCCCAACTGCAGCAACAGCTCCCAAAGCGAAGGAGCCAGGACCCAAAGACCTAGCTGGCCTGAAGGGCCCCCAGGGGGCCCCCAAGCAGCCCCTCTCAATTTGGGTCTGGGGGCTTTCGTTGGGCCGGGAACCTGGGAGAATCCTGCAAGGTTGCAGTTCGCGGCCCGAGAAGCACTCTCCGGCCAACATGCCCAACTGCAGCAACAGCTCCCAAAGCGAAGGAGCCAGGACCCAAAGACCTAGCTGGCCTGAAGGGCCCCCAGGGGGCCCCCAAGCATCCCCTCTCAATTTGGGTCTGGGGGCTTTCGTTGGGCCGGGAACCTGGGAGAATCCTGCAAGGTTGCAGTTCGCGTCCCGAGAAGCACTCTCCGGCCAACATGCCCAACTGCAGCAACAGCTCCCAAAGCGAAGGAGCCAGGACCCAAAGACCTAGCTGGCCTGAAGGGCCCCCAGGGGGCCCCCAAGCAGCCCCTCTCAATTTGGGTCTGGGGGCTTTCGTTGGGCATGGAACCTGGGAGAATCCTGCAAGGTTGCAGTTCGCGGCCCGAGAAGCACTCTCCGGCCAACATGCCCAACTGCAGCAACAGCTCCCAAAGCGAAGGAGCCAGGACCCAAAGACCTAGCTGGCCTGAAGGGCCCCCATGGGGCCCCCAAGGAGCTCCTCTCAATTTGGGTCTGGGGGCTTTAGTTGGGCCGGGAACCTGGGAGGTACCTGCAAGGTTGCAGTTCGAGGCCCGAGAAGCACTCTCCGGCCAACATGCCCAATATCCAGCAACAGCTCCCAAAGCGAAGGAGCCAGGACCCAAAGACCTAGCTGGCCTGAAGGGCCCCCAGGGGGCCCCCAAGCAGCCCCTCTCCATTTGGGTCTGGGGGCTTTCGTTGGGCCGGGAACCTGGGAGATTCCTGCAAGGTTGCAGTTCGAGGCCCGAGAAGCTCTCTCCGGCCAACATGCCCAACTGCAGCAACAGCTCCCAAAGCGAATGAGCCAGGACCCAAAGACCTAGCTGGCCTGAAGGGCCCCCAGGGGGCCCCCAAGCAGCCCCTCTCAATTTGGGTCTGGGGGCTTTCGTTGGGCCGGGAACCTGGGAGATTCCTGCAAGGTTGCAGTTCGCGGCCCGAGAAGCACTCTCCCCCCAACATGCCCAACTACAGCAACAGCTCCCAAACCGAAGGAGCCAGGACCCAAAGACCTAGCTGGCCTGAAGGGCCCCCAGGGGGCCCCCAAGCAGCCCCTCTCCATTTGGGTCTGGGGGCTTTCGTTGGGCCGGGAACCTGGGAGGTACCTGCAAGGTTGCAGTTCGCGGCCCGAGAAGCACTCTCCGGCCAACATGCCCAACTGCAGCAACAGCTCCCAAAGCGAAGGAGCCAGGACCCAAAGACCTAGCTGGCCTGAAGGGCCCCCAGGGGGCCCCCAAGCAGCCCCTCTCCATTTGGGTCTGGGGGCTTTCGTTGGGCATGGATACCTGAGAGGTACCTGCAAGGTTACAGTTCGCGGCCCGAGAAGCACTCTCCGGACAACATGCTCAACTGCAGCAACAGCTCCCAAAGCGAAGGAGCCAGGACCCAAAGACCTAGCTGGCCTGAAGGGCCCCCAGGGGGCCCCCAAGCAGCCCCTCTCCATTTGGGTCTGAGGGCTTTCGTTGGGCCGGGAACCTGGGAGATTCCTGCAAGGTTGAAGTTCGCAGCCCGAGAAGCACTCTCCGGCCAACATGCCCAACTGCAGCAACAGCTCCCAAAGCGAAGGAGCCAGGACCCAAAGACCTAGCTGGCCTGAAGGGCCCCCAGGGGGCCCCCAAGCAGCCCCTCTCAATTTGGGTCTGTGGGCTTTCGTTGGGCATGGATACCTGAGATGTACCTGCAAGATTACAGTTCGCGGCCCGAGAAGCACTCTCCGGCCAACATGCCCAACTGCAGCAACAGCTCCCAAAGCGAAGGAGCCAGGACCCAAAGACCTAGCTGGCCTGAAGGGCCCCCAGGGGTCCCCCAAGCAGCCCCTCTCAATTTGGGTCTGGGGGCTTTCGTTGGGCCGGGAACCTGGGAGATTCCTGCAAGGTTGCAGTTCGCGGCCCGAGAAGCACTCTCCGCCCAACATGCCCAACTGCAGCAACAGCTCCCAAAGCGAAGGAGCCAGGACACAAAGACCTAGCTGGCCTGAAGGGCCCCCAGGGGGCCCCCAAGCAGCCCCTCTCCATTTGGGTCTGGGGGCTTTCGTTGGGCCGGGAACCTGGGAGATTCCTGCAAGGTTGCAGTTCGCGGCCCGAGAAGCACTCTCCGCCCAACATGCCCAACTGCAGCAACAGCTCCCAAACCGAAGGAGCCAGGACCCAAAGACCTAGCTGGCCTGAAGGGCCCCCAGGGGGCCCCCAAGCAGCCCCTCTCCATTTGGGTCTGGGGGCTTTCGTTGGGCATGGATACCTGAGAGGTACCTGCAAGGTTACAGTTCGCGGCCCGAGAAGCACTCTCCGGACAACATGCTCAACTGCAGCAACAGCTCCCAAAGCGAAGGAGCCAGGACCCAAAGACCTAGCTGGCCTGAAGGGCCCCCAGGGGGCCCCCAAGCAGCCCCTCTCCATTTGGGTCTGAGGGCTTTCGTTGGGCCGGGAACCTGGGAGATTCCTGCAAGGTTGAAGTTCGCAGCCCGAGAAGCACTCTCCGGCCAACATGCCCAACTGCAGCAACAGCTCCCAAAGCGAAGGAGCCAGGACCCAAAGACCTAGCTGGCCTGAAGGGCCCCCAGGGGGCCCCCAAGCAGCCCCTCTCAATTTGGGTCTGTGGGCTTTCGTTGGGCATGGATACCTGAGATGTACCTGCAAGATTACAGTTCGCGGCCCGAGAAGCACTCTTCGGCCAACATGCCCAACTGCAGCAACAGCTCCCAAACCGAAGGACCCAGGACCCAAAGACCTAGCTGGCCTGAAGGGCCCCCAGGGGTCCCCCAAGCAGCCCCTCTCAATTTGGGTCTGGGGGCTTTCGTTGGGCCGGGAACCTGGGAGATTCCTGCAAGGTTGCAGTTCGCGGCCCGAGAAGCACTCTCCGGCCAACATGCCCAACTGCAGCAACAGCTCCCAAAGCGAAGGAGCCAGGACCCAAAGACCTAGCTGGCCTGAAGGGCCCCCAGAAGGCCACCAAGCAGCCCCTCTCCATTTGGGTCTGGGGGCTTTCGTTGGGCCGGGAACCTGGGAGATTCCTGCAAGGTTGCAGTTCGCGGCCCGAGAAGCACTCTCCGGCCAACATGCCCAACTGCAGCAACAGCTCCCAAAGCGAAGGAGCCAGGACCCAAAGACCTAGCTGGCCTGAAGTGCCCCCAGGGGGCCCCCAAGCAGCCCCTCTCCATTTGGGTCTGGGGGCTTTCGTTGGGCATGTATACCTGAGAGGTACCTGCAAGTTACAGTTCGCGGCCCGAGAAGCACTCTCCGCCCAACATGCCCAACTGCAGCAACAGCTCCCAAAGCGAAGGAGCCAGGACCCAAAGACCTAGCTGGCCTGAAGGGCCCCCCCAAGCAGCCCCTCTCAATTTGGGTCTGGGGGCTTTCGTTGGGCCGGGAACCTGGGAGAATCCTGCAAGGTTGCAGTTCGCGGCCCGAGAAGCACTCTCCGGCCAACATGCCCAACTGCAGCAACAGCTCCCAAAGCGAAGGAGCCAGGACCCAAAGACCTAGCTGGCCTGAAGGGCCCCCAGGGGGCCCCCAAGCAGCCCCTCTCCATTTGGGTCTGGGGGCTTTCGTTGGGCCGGGAACCTGGGAGAATCCTGCAAGGTTGCAGTTCGCGTCCCGAGAAGCACTCTCCGGCCAACATGCCCAACTGCAGCAACAGCTCCCAAACCGAAGGAGCCAGGACCCAAAGACCTAGCTGGCCTGAAGGGCCCCCAGGGGGCCCCCAAGCAGCCCCTCTCCATTTGGGTCTGGGGGCTTTCGTTGGGCATGGAACCTGGGAGAATCCTGCAAGGTTGCAGTTCGCGGCACGAGAAGCACTCTCCGGCCAACATGCCCAACTGCAGCAACAGCTCCCAAAGCGAAGGAGCCAGGACCCAAAGACCTAGCTGGCCTGAAGGGCCCCCATGGGGCCCCCAAGGAGCTCCTCTCAATTTGGGTCTGGGGGCTTTAGTTGGGCCGGGAACCTGGGAGGTACCTGCAAGGTTGCAGTTCGAGGCCCGAGAAGCTCTCTCCGGCCAACATGCCCAACTGCAGCAACAGCTCCCAAAGCGAATGAGCCAGGACCCAAAGACCTAGCTGGCCTGAAGGGCCCCCAGGGGGCCCCCAAGCAGCCCCTCTCCATTTGGGTCTGGGGGCTTTCGTTGGGCCGGGAACCTGGGAGATTCCTTCAAGGTTGCAGTTCGCGGCCCGAGAAGCACTCTCCCCCCAACATGCCCAACTGCAGCAACAGCTCCCAAACCGAAGGAGCCAGGACCCAAAGACCTAGCTGGCCTGAAGGGCCCCCAGGGGGCCCCCAAGCAGCCCCTCTCAATTTGGGTCTGGGGGCTTTCGTTGGGCCGGGAACCTGGGAGGTACCTGCAAGGTTGCAGTTCGCGGCCCGAGAAGCACTCTCCGGCCAACATGCCCAACTGCAGCAACAGCTCCCAAAGCGAAGGAGCCAGGACCCAAAGACCTAGCTGGCCTGAAGGGCCCCCAGGGGGCCCCCAAGCAGCCCCTCTCCATTTGGGTCTGGGGGCTTTCGTTGGGCATGGATACCTGAGAGGTACCTGCAAGGTTACAGTTCGCGGCCCGAGAAGCACTCTCCGGACAACATGCTCAACTGCAGCAACAGCTCCCAAAGCGAAGGAGCCAGGACCCAAAGACCTAGCTGGCCTGAAGGGCCCCCAGGGGGCCCCCAAGCAGCCCCTCTCCATTTGGGTCTGAGGGCTTTCGTTGGGCCGGGAACCTGGGAGATTCCTGCAAGGTTGAAGTTCGCAGCCCGAGAAGCACTCTCCGGCCAACATGCCCAACTGCAGCAACAGCTCCCAAAGCGAAGGAGCCAGGACCCAAAGACCTAGCTGGCCTGAAGGGCCCCCAGGGGGCCCCCAAGCAGCCCCTCTCAATTTGGGTCTGTGGGCTTTCGTTGGGCATGGATACCTGAGATGTACCTGCAAGATTACAGTTCGCGGCCCGAGAAGCACTCTTCGGCCAACATGCCCAACTGCAGCAACAGCTCCCAAACCGAAGGAGCCAGGACCCAAAGACCTAGCTGGCCTGAAGGGCCCCCAGGGGTCCCCCAAGCAGCCCCTCTCAATTTGGGTCTGGGGGCTTTCTTTGGGCCGGGAACCTGGGAGATTCCTGCAAGGTTGCAGTTCGCGGCCCGAGAAGCACTCTCCGCCCAACATGCCCAACTGCAGCAACAGCTCCCAAAGCGAAGGAGCCAGGACCCAAAGACCTAGCTGGCCTGAAGGGCCCCCAGGGGGCCCCCAAGCAGCCCCTCTCCATTTGGGTCTGGGGGCTTTCGTTGGGCCGGGAACCTGGGAGATTCCTGCAAGGTTGCAGTTCGCGGCCCGAGAAGCACTCTCCGCCCAACATGCCCAACTGCAGCAACAGCTCCCAAAGCGAAGGAGCCAGGACCCAAAGACCTAGCTGGCCTGAAGGGCCCCCAGGGGGCCCCCAAGCAGCCCCTCTCCATTTGGGTCTGAGGGCTTTCGTTGGGCCGGGAACCTGGGAGATTCCTGCAAGGTTGCAGTTCGCGGCCCGAGAAGCACTCTCCGTCCAACATGCCCAACTGCAGCAACAGCTCCCAAACCGAAGGAGCCAGGACCCAAAGACCTAGCTGGCCTGAAGTGCCCCCAGGGGGCCCCCAAGCAGCCCCTCTCCATTTGGGTCTGGGGGCTTTCGTTGGGCATGTATACCTGAGAGGTACCTGCAAGTTACAGTTCGCGGCCCGAGAAGCACTCTCCGCCCAACATGCCCAACTGCAGCAACAGCTCCCAAAGCGAAGGAGCCAGGACCCAAAGACCTAGCTGGCCTGAAGGGCCCCCAGGGGGCCGCCAAGCAGCCCCTCTCCATTTGGGTCTGGGGGTTTTCATTGGGCCGGGAACCTGGGAGGTACCTGCAAGGTTGCAGTTCGCGGCCCGAGAAGCACTCTCCGGCCAACATGCCCAACTGCAGCAACAGCTCCCAAAGCGAAGGAGCCAGGACCCAAAGACCTAGCTGGCCTGAAGGGCCCCCAGGGGGGCCCCAAGCAGCCCCTCTCAATTTGGGTCTGGGGGCTTTCGTTGGGCCGGGAACCTGGGAGAATCCTGCAAGGTTGCAGTTCGCGGCCCGAGAAGCACTCTCCGGCCAACATGCCCAACTGCAGCAACAGCTCCCAAAGCGAAGGAGCCAGGACACAAAGACCTAGGTGGCCTGAAGGGCCCCCAGGGGGCCCCCAAGCAGCCCCTCTCCATTTGGGTCTGGGGGCTTTCGTTGGGCCGGGAACCTGGGAGAATCCTGCAAGGTTGCAGTTCGCGGCCCGAGAAGCACTCTCCGGCCAACATGCCCAACTGCAGCAACAGCTCCCAAAGCGAAGGAGCCAGGACCCAAAGACCTAGCTGGCCTGAAGGGCCCCCAGGGGGCCCCCAAGCAGCCCCTCTCCATTTGGGTCTGGGGGCTTTCGTTGGGCCGGGAACCTGGGAGAATCCTGCAAGGTTGCAGTTCGCGGCCCGAGAAGCACTCTCCGGTCAACATGCCCAACTGCAGCAACAGCTCCCAAAGCGAAGGAGCCAGGACCCAAAGACCTAGCTGGCCTGAAGTGCCCCCATGGGGCCCCCAAGGAGCTCCTCTCCATTTGGGTCTGGGGGCTTTAGTTGGGCCGGGAACCTGGGAGGTACCTGCAAGGTTGCAGTTCGCGGCCGGAGAAGCACTCTCCGGCCAACATGCCCAACTGCAGCCACAGCTCCCAAAGCGAAGGAGCCAGGACCCAAAGACCTAGCTGGCCTGAAGGGCCCCCAGGGGGCCCCCAAGCAGCCCCTCTCAATTTGGGTCTGGGGGCTTTCGTTGGGCCGGGAACCTGGGAGATTCCTGCAAGGTTGCAGTTCGAGGCCCGAGAAGCACTCTCCGGCCAACATGCCCAACTGCAGCAACAGCTCCCAAAGCGAAGGAGCCAGGACCCAAAGACCTAGCTGGCCTGAAGGGCCCCCAGGGGGCCCCCAAGCAGCCCCTCTCCATTTGGGTCTGGGGGCTTTCGTTGGGCCGGGAACCTGGGAGATTCCTTCAAGGTTGCAGTTCGCGGCCCGAGAAGCACTCTCCGGCCAACATGCCCAACTGCAGCAACAGCTCCCAAAGCGAAGGAGCCAGGACCCAAAGACCTAGCTGGCCTGAAGGGCCCCCAGGGGGCCCCCAAGCAGCCCCTCTCCATTTGGGTCTGGGGGCTTTTGTTGGGCCGGGAACCTGGGAGGTACCTGCAAGGTTGCAGTTCGCGGCCCGAGAAGCACTCTCCGGCCAACATGCCCAACTGCAGCAACAGCTCCCAAACCGAAGGAGCCAGGACCCAAAGACCTAGCTGGCCTGAAGGGCCCCCAGGGGTCCCCTAGCTGCCCCTCTCAATTTGGGTCTGGGGGCTTTTGTTGGGCCGGGAACCTTGGAGATTCCTGCAAGGTTGAAGTTCGCGGCCCGAGAAGCACTCTCCGGTCAACATGCCCAACTGCAGCAACAGCTCCCAAAGCGAAGGAGCCAGGACCCAAAGACCTAGCTGGCCTGAAGTGCCCCCATGGGGCCCCCAAGGAGCTCCTCTCCATTTGGGTCTGGGGGCTTTACTTGGGCCGGGAACCTGGGAGGTACCTGCAAGGTTGCAGTTCGCGGCCGGAGAAGCACTCTCCGGCCAACATGCCCAACTGCAGCAACAGCTCCCAAAGCGAAGGAGCCAGGACCCAAAGACCTAGCTGGCCTGAAGGGCCCCCAGGGGGCCCCCAAGCAGCCCCTCTCAATTTGGGTCTGGGGGCTTTCGTTGGGCCGGGAACCTGGGAGATTCCTGCAAGGTTGCAGTTCGAGGCCCGAGAAGCACTCTCCGGCCAACATGCCCAACTGCAGCAACAGCTCCCAAAGCGAAGGAGCCAGGACACAAAGACCTAGCTGGCCTGAAGGGCCCCCAGGGGGCCCCCAAGCAGCCCCTCTCCATTTGGGTCTGGGGGCTTTCGTTGGGCCGGGAACCTGGGAGATTCCTTCAAGGTTGCAGTTCGCGGCCCGAGAAGCACTCTCCGGCCAACATGCCCAACTGCAGCAACAGCTCCCAAAGCGAAGGAGCCAGGACCCAAAGACCTAGCTGGCCTGAAGGGCCCCCAGGGGGCCCCCAAGCAGCCCCTCTCCATTTGGGTCTGGGGGCTTTTGTTGGGCCGGGAACCTGGGAGGTACCTGCAAGGTTGCAGTTCGCGGCCCGAGAAGCACTCTCCGGCCAACATGCCCAACTGCAGCAACAGCTCCCAAAGCGAAGGAGCCAGGACCCAAAGACCTAGCTGGCCTGAAGGGCCCCCAGGGGGCCCCCAAGCAGCCCCTCTCAATTTGGGTCTGGGGGCTTTCGTTGGGCATGGATACCTGAGAGGTACCTGCAAGGTTACAGTTTGCGGCCCGAGAAGCACTCTCCGGCCAACATGCCCAACTGCAGCAACAGCTCCCAAACCGAAGGAGCCAGGACCCAAAGACCTAGCTGGCCTGAAGGGCCCCCAGGGGTCCCCTAGCAGCCCCTCTCAATTTGGGTCTGGGGGCTTTTGTTGGGCCGGGAACCTTGGAGATTCCTGCAAGGTTGAAGTTCGCGGCCCGAGAAGCACTCTCCGGCCAACATGCCCAACTGCAGCAACAGCTCCCAAAGCGAAGGAGCCAGGACCCAAAGACCTAGCTGGCCTGAAGGGCCCCCAGGGGGCCCCCAAGCAGCCCCTCTCCATTTGGGTCTGGGGGCTTTCGTTGGGCCGGGAACCTGGGAGATTCCTGCAAGGTTGCAGTTCGCGGCCCGAGAAGCACTCTCCGGCCAACATGCCCAACTGCAGCAACAGCTCCCAAAGCGAAGGAGCCAGGACCCAAAGACCTAGCTGGCCTGAAGTGCCCCCAGGGGGCCCCCAAGCAGCCCCTCTCCATTTGGGTCTGGGGGCTTTCTTTAGGCTGAGAACCTGGGAGATACCAGCAAGGTTGCAGTTCGCGGCCCGAGAAGCACTCTCCGGCCAACATGCCCAACTGCAGCAACAGCTCCCAAAGCAAAGGAGCCAGGACCCAAAGACCTAGCTGGCCTGAAGGGCCCCCAGAAGGCCACCAAGCAGCCCCTCTCCATTTGGGTCTGGGGGCTTTCGTTGGGCCGGGAACCTGGGAGAATCCTGCAAGGTTGCAGTTCGCGGCCCGAGAAGCACTCTCCGGCCAACATGCCCAACTGCAGCAACAGCTCCCAAAGCGAAGGAGCCAGGACCCAAAGACCTAGCTGGCCTGAAGGGCCCCCAGGGGGCCCCCAAGGAGCTCCTCTCCATTTGGGTCTGGGGGCTTTAGTTGGGCCGGGAACCTGGGAGGAACCTGCAAGGTTGCAGTTCGCGGCCCGAGAAGCACTCTCCGGCCAACATGCCCAACTGCAGCAACAGCTCCCAAACCGAAGGAGCCAGGACCCAAAGACCTAGCTGGCCTGAAGGGCCCCCAGGGGGCCCCCAAGCAGCCCCTCTCCATTTGGGTCTGGGGGCTTTTGTTGGGCCGGGAACCTGGGAGATTCCTGCAAGGTTGCAGTTCGAGGCCCGAGAAGCACTCTCCGGCCAACATGCCCAACTGCAGCAACAGCTCCCAAACCGAATGAGCCAGGACACAAAGACCTAGCTGGCCTGAAGGGCCCCCAGGGGGCCCCCAAGCAGCCCCTCTCAATTTGGGTCTGGGGGCTTTCGTTGGGCCGGGAACCTGGGAGATTCCTTCAAGGTTGCAGTTCGCGGCCCGAGAAGCACTCTCCGGCCAACATGCCCAACTGCAGCAACAGCTCCCAAACCGAAGGAGCCAGGACCCAAAGACCTAGCTGGCCTGAAGGGCCCCCAGGGGGCCCCCAAGCAGCCCCTCTCCATTTGGGTCTGGGGGCTTTCGTTGGGCCGGGAACCTGGGAGGTACCTGCAAGGTTGCAGTTCGCGGCCCGAGAAGCACTCTCCGGCCAACATGCCCAACTGCAGCAACAGCTCCCAAAGCGAAGGAGCCAGGACCCAAAGACCTAGCTGGCCTGAAGGGCCCCCAGGGGGGCCCCCAAGCAGCCCCTCTCAATTTGGGTCTGGGGGCTTTCGTTGGGCATGGATACCTGAGAGGTACCTGCAAGGTTACAGTTCGCGGCCCGAGAAGCACTCTCCGGACAACATGCTCAACTGCAGCAACAGCTCCCAAACCGAAGGAGCCAGGACCCAAAGACCTAGCTGGCCTGAAGGGCCCCCAGAGGGCCCTCAAGCAGCCCCTCTCAATTTGGGTCTGGGGGCTTTCGTTGGGCCTGGAACCTGGGAGGTACCTGCAAGGTTGCAGTTCGCGGCCCGAGAAGCACTCTCCGGCCAACATGCCCAACTGCAGCAACAGCTCCCAAACCGAAGGAGCCAGGACCCAAAGACCTAGCTGGCCTGAAGGGCCCCCAGGGGGCCCCCAAGCAGCCCCTCTCCATTTGGGTCTGGGGGCTTTTGTTGGGCCGGGAACCTGGGAGATTCCTGCAAGGTTGCAGTTCGCGGCCCGAGAAGCACTCTCCGGCCAACATGCCCAACGTCAGCAACAGCTCCCAAACCGAATGAGCCAGGACCCAAAGACCTAGCTGGCCTGAAGGGCCCCCAGAAGGCCACCAAGCAGCCCCTCTCCATTTGGGTCTGGGGGCTTTCGTTGGGCATGTATACCTGAGAGGTACCTGCAAGTTACAGTTCGCGGCCCGAGAAGCACTCTCCGGCCAACATGCCCAACTGCAGCAACAGCTCCCAAAGCGAAGGAGCCAGGACCCAAAGACCTAGCTGGCCTGAAGGGCCCCCAGGGGGCCCCCAAGCAGCCCCTCTCCATTTGGGTCTGGGGGCTTTCGTTGGGCCGGGAACCTGGGAGAATCCTGCAAGGTTGCAGTTCGCGGCCCGAGAAGCACTCTCCGGCCAACATGCCCAACTGCAGCAACAGCTCCCAAAGCGAAGGAGCCAAGACCCAAAGACCTAGCTGGCCTGAAGGGCCCCCAGGGGGCCCCCAAGCAGCCCCTCTCCATTTGGGTCTGGGGGCTTTCTTTAGGCTGAGAACCTGGGAGATACCAGCAAGGTTGCAGTTCGAGGCCCGAGAAGCACTCTCCGGCCAACATGCCCAATATCCAGCAACAGCTCCCAAAGCGAAGGAGCCAGGACCCAAAGACCTAGCTGGCCTGAAGGGCCGCCAGAAGGCCCCCAAGCAGCCCCTCTCCATTTGGGTCTGGGGGCTTTCGTTGGGCATGTATACCTGAGAGGTGCCTGCAAGTTACAGTTCGCGGCCCGAGAAGCACTCTCCGGCCAACATGCCCAACTGCAGCAACAGCTCCCAAATCGAAGGAGCCAGGACACAAAGACCTAGCTGGCCCGAAGGGCCCCCAGGGGGCCCCCAACCAGCCCCTCTCCATTTGGGTCTGGGGGCTTTCGTTGGGCATGGATACCTGAGAGGTACCTGCAAGGTTACAGTTCGCGGCCCGAGAAGCACTCTCCGGCCAACATGCCCAACTGCAGCAACAGCTCCCAAAGCGAAGGAGCCAGGACCCAAAGACCTAGCTGGCCTGAAGTGCCTCCAGGGGGTCCCCAAGCAGCCCCTCTCAATTTGGGTCTGGGGGATTTCGTTGGGCATGGAACCTGGGAGATTCCTGCAAGGTTGCAGTTCGCGGCCCGAGAAGCACTCTCCGGCCAACATGCCCAACTGCAGCAACAGCTCCCAAACCGAAGGAGCCAGGACCCAAAGACCTAGCTGGCCTGAAGGGCCCCCAGGGGGCCCCCAAGCAGCCACTCTCCATTTGGGTCTGGGGGCTTTTGTTGGGCCGGGAACCTGCGTGATTCCTGCAAGGTTGCAGTTCGCGGCCCGAGAAGCACTCTCCGCCCAACATGCCCAACGTCAGCAACAGCTCCCAAAGCGAAGGAGCCAGGACCCAAAGACCTAGCTGGCCTGAAGGGCCCCCAGGGGGCCCCCAAGCAGCCCCTCTCAATTTGGGTCTGGGGGCTTTCGTTGGGCCGGGAACCTGGGAGATTCCTGCAAGGTTGCAGTTCGCGGCCTGAGAAGCACTCTCTGGCCAACATGCCCAACTGCAGCAACAGCTCCCAAAGCGAAGGAGCCAGGACCCAAAGACCTAGCTGGCCTGAAGGGCCCCCAGAATGCCACCAAGCAGCCCCTCTCCATTTGGGTCTGGGGGCTTTCGTTGGGCATGTATACCTGAGAGGTACCTGCAAGGTTACAGTTCGCGGCCCGAGAAGCACTCTCCGGCCAACATGCCCAACTGCAGCAACAGCTCCCAAAGCGAAGGAGCCAGGACCCAAAGACCTAGCTGGCCTGAAGGGCCCCCAGGGGGCCCCCAAGCAGCCCCTCTCCATTTGGGTCTGGGGGCTTTTGTTGGGCCGGGAACCTGGGAGATTCCTGCAAGGTTGCAGTTCGAGGCCCGAGAAGCACTCTCCGGCCAACATGCCCAACTGCAGCAACAGCTCCCAAACCGAATGAGCCAGGACAGAAAGACCTAGCTGGCCTGAAGGGCCCCCAGGGAACCCCCAAGCAGCCCCTCTCAATTTGGGTCTGGGGGCTTTCGTTCGGCATGGATACCTGAGAGGTACCTGCAAGGTTACAGTTCGCGGCCCGAGAAGCACTCTCCGGCCAACATGCCCAACTGCAGCAACAGCTCCCAAACCGAAGGAGCCAGGACCCAAAGACCTAGCTGGCCTGAAGGGCCCCCAGAAGGCCACCAAGCAGCCCCTCTCCATTTGGGTCTGGGGCTTTCGTTGGGCCGGGAACCTGGGAGGTACCTGCAAGGTTGCAGTTCTCGGCCCGAGAAGCACTCTCCGGCCAACATGCCCAACTGCAGCAACAGCTCCCAAAGCGAAGGAGCCAGGACCCAAAGACCTAGCTGGCCTGAAGGGCCCCCAGGGGGCCCCTAAGCAGCCCCTCTCAATTTGGGTCTGGGGGCTTTCTTTGGGCATGTATACCTGAGAGGTACCTGCAAGGTTACAGTTCGCGGCCCGAGAAGCACTCTCCGGCCAACATGCTCAACTGCAGCAACAGCTCCCAAACCGAAGGAGCCAGGACCCAAAGACCTAGCTGGCCTGAAGGGCCCCCAGGGGGCCCCCAAGCAGCCCCTCTCCATTTGGGTCTGGGGGCTTTCGTTGGGCCGGGAACCTGGGAGATTCCTGCAAGGTTGCAGTACGCGGCCCGAGAAGCACTCTCCGGCCAACATGCCCAACTGCATGAACAACTCCCAAAGCGAAGGAGCGAGGACCCAAAGACCTAGCTGGCCTGAAGGGCCCCCAGGGGGCCCCCAAGCAGCCCCTCTCCATTTGGGTCTGGGGGCTTTCGTTGGGCATGGAACCTGGGAGATTCCTGCAAGGTTGCAGTTCGCGGCCCGAGAAGCACTCTCCGGCCAACATGCCCAACTGCAGCAACAGCTCCCAAACCGAATGAGCCAGGACCCAAAGACCTAGCTGGCCTGAAGGGCCCCCAGGGGGCCCCCAAGTAGCCCCTCTCAATTTGGGTCTGGGGGCTTTCGTTGGGCATGTGTACCTGAGAGGTACCTGCAAGTTACAGTTCGCGCCCCGAGAAGCACTCTCCGGCCAACATGCCCAACTGCAGCAACAGCTCCCAAAGCGAAGGAGCCAGGACCCAAAGACCTAGCTGGCCTGAAGTGCCTCCAGGGGGTCCCCAAGCAGCCCCTCTCCATTTGGGTCTGGGGGCTTTCGTTGGGCCGGGAACCTGGGAGATTCATGCAAGGTTGCAGTTCTCGGCCCGAGAAGCACTCTCCGGCCAACATGCCAAACTGCAGCAACAGCTCCCAAAGCGAAGGAGCCAGGACCCAAAGACCTAGCTGGCCTGAAGGGCCCCCAGGGGGCCCCCAAGCAGCCCCTCTCCATTTGGGTCTGGGGGCTTTCGTTGGGCCGGGAACCTGGGAGAATCCTGCAAGGTTGCAGTTCGCGGCCCGAGAAGCACTCTCCGGCCAACATGCCCAACTGCAGCAACAGCTCCCAAACCGAAGGAGCCAGGACCCAAAGACCTAGCTGGCCTGAAGGGCCCCCAGGGGGCCCCCAAGCAGCCCCTCTCCATTTGGGTCTGGGGGCTTTCGTTGGGCCGGGAACCTGGGAGAATCCTGCAAGGTTGCAGTTCGCGGCCCGAGAAGCACTCTCCGGCCAACATGCCCAACTGCAGCAACAGCTCCCAAAGCGAAGGAGCCAGGACCCAAAGACCTAGCTGGCCTGAAGGGCCCCCAGGGGGCCCCCAAGCAGCCCCTCTCAATTTGGGTCTGGGGGATTTCGTTGGGCATGGAACCTGGGAGATTCCTGCAAGGTTGCAGTTCGCGGCCCGAGAAGCACTCTCCGGCCAACATGCCCAACTGCAGCAACAGCTCCCAAAGCGAAGGAGCCAGGACCCAAAGACCTAGCTGGCCTGAAGGGCCCCCATGGGGCCCCCAAGGAGCTCCTCTCCATTTGGGTCTGGGGGCTTTCGTTGGGCCGGGAACCTGGGAGGTACCTGCAAGTTACAGTTCGCGGCCCGAGAAGCACTCTCCGGCCAACATGCCCAACTGCAGCAACAGCTCCCAAAGCGAAGGAGCCAGGACCCAAAGACCTAGCTGGCCTGAAGGGCCCCCAGGGGGCCCCCAAGCAGCCCCTCTCCATTTGGGTCTGGGGGCTTTTGTTGGGCCGGGAACCTGGGAGATTCCTGCAAGGTTGCAGTTCGAGGCCCGAGAAGCACTCTCCGGCCAACATGCACAACTGCAGCAACAGCTCCCAAACCGAATGAGCCAGGACAGAAAGACCTAGCTGGCCTGAAGGGCCCCCAGGGGAACCCCAAGCAGCCCCTCTCAATTTGGGTCTGGGGGCTTTCGTTCGGCATGGATACCTGAGAGGTACCTGCAAGGTTACAGTTCGCGGCCCGAGAAGCACTCTCCGCCCAACATGCCCAACTGCAGCAACAGCTCCCAAACCGAAGGAGCCAGGACCCAAAGACCTAGCTGGCCTGAAGGGCCCCCAGAAGGCCACCAAGCAGCCCCTCTCCATTTGGGTCTGGGGCTTTCGTTGGGCCGGGAACCTGGGATGTACCTGCAAGGTTGCAGTTCTCGGCCCGAGAAGCACTCTCCGGCCAACATGCCCAATATCCAGCAACAGCTCCCAAAGCGAAGGAGCCAGGACCCAAAGACCTAGCTGGCCTGAAGGGCCCCCATGGGGCCACCAAGCAGCCCCTCTCCATTTGGGTCTGGGGGCTTTCGTTGGGCATGTATACCTGAGAGGTACCTGGAAGTTACAGTTCGCGGCCCGAGAAGCACTCTCCGGCCAACATGCTCAACTGCAGCAACAGCTCCCAAAGCGAAGGAGCCAGGACCCAAAGACCTAGCTGGCCTGAAGGGCCCCCAGGGGGCCCCCAAGCAGCCCCTCTCAATTTGGGTCTGGGGGCTTTCGTTGGGCCGGGAACCTGGGAGATTCCTGCAAGGTTGCAGTTCGCGGCCCGAGAAGCACTCTCCGGCCAACATGCCCAACTGCAGCAACAGCTCCCAAAGCGAAGGAGCCAGGACCCAAAGACCTAGCTGGCCTGAAGGGCCCCTAGGGGGCCCCCAAGCAGCCCCTCTCCATTTGGGTCTGGGGGCTTTTGTTGGGCCGGGAACCTGGGAGATTCCTGCAAGGTTGCAGTTCGCGGCCCGAGAAGCACTCTCCGGCCAACATGCCCAACGTCAGCAACAGCTCCCAAACCGAATGAGCCAGGACACAAAGACCTAGCTGGCCTGAAGGGCCCCCAGGGGGCCCCCAAGCAGCCCCTCTCCATTTGGGTCTGGGGGCTTTCGTTGGGCCGGGAACCTGGGTGATTCCTGCAAGGTTGCAGTTCGCGGCCAGAGAAGCACTCTCCGGCCAACATGCTCAACTGCAGCAACAGCTCCCAAACCGAAGGAGCCAGGACCCAAAGACCTAGCTGGCCTGAAGGGCCCCCAGGGGGCCCCCAAGCAGCCCCTCTCAATTTGGGTCTGGGGGATTTCGTTGGGCATGGAACCTGGGAGATTCCTGCAAGGTTGCAGTTCGCGGCCCGAGAAGCACTCTCCGGCCAACATGCCCAACTGCAGCAACAGCTCCCAAACCGAAGGAGCCAGGACCCAAAGACCTAGCTGGCCTGAAGGGCCCCCAGGGGTCCCCCAAGCAGCCCCTCTCAATTTGGGTCTGGGGGCTTTCGTTGGGCATGGATACCTGAGATGTACCTACAAGATTACAGTTCGCGGCCCGAGAAGCACTCTCCGGCCAACATGCTCAACTGCAGCAACAGCTCCCAAACCGAAGGAGCCAGGACCCAAAGACCTAGCTGGCCTGAAGGGCCCCCAGGGGGCCCCCAAGCAGCCCCTCTCAATTTGGGTCTGGGGGCTTTTGTTGGGCCGGGAACCTGCGTGATTCCTGCAAGGTTGCAGTTCGCGGCCCGAGAAGCACTCTCCGCCCAACATGCCCAACGTCAGCAACAGCTCCCAAAGCGAAGGAGCCAGGACCCAAAGACCTAGCTGGCCTGAAGGGCCCCCAGGGGGCCCCCAAGCAGCCCCTCTCAATTTGGGTCTGGGGGCTTTCGTTGGGCCGGGAACCTGGGAGATTCCTGCAAGGTTGCAGTTCGCGGCCTGAGAAGCACTCTCTGGCCAACATGCCCAACTGCAGCAACAGCTCCCAAAGCGAAGGAGCCAGGACCCAAAGACCTAGCTGGCCTGAAGGGCCCCCAGAATGCCACCAAGCAGCCCCTCTCCATTTGGGTCTGGGGGCTTTCGTTGGGCATGTATACCTGAGAGGTACCTGCAAGTTACAGTTCGCGCCCCGAGAAGCACTCTCCGCCCAACATGCCCAACTGCAGCAACAGCTCCCAAAGCGAAGGAGCCAGGACCCAAAGACCTAGCTGGCCTGAAGGGCCCCCATGGGGCCCCCAAGGAGCCCCTCTCCATTTGGGTCTGGGGGCTTTCGTTGGGCCGGGAACCTGGGAGGTACCTGCAAGGTTGCAGTTCGCGGCCCGAGAAGCACTCTCCGGCCAACATGCCCAACTGCAGCAACAGCTCCCAAAGCGAAGGAGCCAGGACCCAAAGACCTAGCTGGCCTGAAGGGCCCCCAGGGGGCCCCCAAGCAGCCCCTCTCCATTTGGGTCTGGGGGCTTTTGTTGGGCCGGGAACCTGGGAGATTCCTGCAAGGTTGCAGATCGAGGCCCGAGAAGCACTCTCCGGCCAACATGCCCAACTGCAGCAACAGCTCCCAAACCGAATGAGCCAGGACAGAAAGACCTAGCTGGCCTGAAGGGCCCCCAGGGGACCCCCAAGCAGCCCCTCTCAATTTGGGTCTGGGGGCTTTCTTTAGGCTGAGAACCTGGGAGATACCAGCAAGGTTGCAGTTCGCGGCCCGAGAAGCACTCTCCGGCCAACATGCCCAACTGCAGCAACAGCTCCCAAAGCGAAGGAGCCAGGACCCAAAGACCTAGCTGGCCTGAAGGGCCCCCAGAAGGCCACCAAGCAGCCCCTCTCCATTTGGGTCTGGGGCTTTCGTTGGGCCGGGAACCTGGGAGGTACCTGCAAGGTTGCAGTTCTCGGCCCGAGAAGCACTCTCCGGCCAACATGCCCAACTGCAGCAACAGCTCCCAAAGCGAAGGAGCCAGGACCCAAAGACCTAGCTGGCCTGAAGGGCCCCCAGGGGGCCCCTAAGCAGCCCCTCTCAATTTGGGTCTGGGGGCTTTCTTTGGGCATGTATACCTGAGAGGTACCTGCAAGGTTACAGTTCGCGGCCCGAGAAGCACTCTCCGCCCAACATGCTCAACTGCAGCAACAGCTCCCAAACCGAAGGAGACAGGACCCAAAGACCTAGGTGGCCTGAAGGGCCCCCAGGGGGCCCCCAAGCAGCCCCTCTCAATTTGGGTCTGGGGGCTTTCGTTGGGCCGGGAACCTGGGAGATTCCTGCAAGGTTGCAGTTCGCGGCCCGAGAAGCACTCTCCGGCCAACATGCCCAACTGCAGGAACAACTCCCAAAGCGAAGGAGCGAGGACCCAAAGACCTAGCTGGCCTGAAGGGCCCCCAGGGGGCCCCCAAGCAGCCCCTCTCCATTTGGGTCTGGGGGCTTTCGTTGGGCATGGAACCTGGGAGATTCCTGCCAGGTTGCAGTTCGCGCCCCGAGAAGCACTCTCCGGCCAACATGCCCAACTGCAGCAACAGCTCCCAAACCGAATGAGCCAGGACCCAAAGACCTAGCTGGCCTGAAGGGCCCCCAGGGGGCCCCAAGCAGCCCCTCTCCATTTGGGTCTGGGGGCTTTCGTTGGGCATGTGTACCTGAGAGGTACCTGCAAGGTTACAGTTCGCGGCCCGAGAAGCACTCTCCGGCCAACATGCCCAACTGCAGCAACAGCTCCCAAAGCGAAGGAGCCAGGACCCAAAGAACTAGCTGGCCTGAAGTGCCTCCAGGGGGTCCCCAAGCAGCCCCTCTCCATTTGGGTCTGGGGGCTTTCGTTGGGCCGGGAACCTGGGAGATTCATGCAAGGTTGCAGTTCGCGGCCCGAGAAGCACTCTCCGGCCAACATGCCAAACTGCAGCAACAGCTCCCAAAGCGAAGGAGCCAGGACCCAAAGACCTAGCTGGCCTGAAGGGCCCCCAGGGGGCCCCCAAGCAGCCCCTCTCAATTTGGGTCTGGGGGCTTTCGTTGGGCCGGGAACCTGGGAGAATCCTGCAAGGTTGCAGTTCGCGGCCCGAGAAGCACTCTCCGGCCAACATGCCCAACTGCAGCAACAGCTCCCAAACCGAAGGAGCCAGGACCCAAAGACCTAGCTGGCCTGAAGGGCCCCCAGGGGGCCCCCAAGCAGCCCCTCTCCATTTGGGTCTGGGGGCTTTCGTTGGGCAGGGAACCTGGGAGAATCCTGCAAGGTTGCAGTTCGCGGCCCGAGAAGCACTCTCCGGCCAACATGCCCAACTGCAGCAACAGCTCCCAAAGCGAAGGAGCCAGGACCCAAAGACCTAGCTGGCCTGAAGGGCCCCCAGGGGGCCCCCAAGCAGCCCCTCTCCATTTGGGTCTGGGGGATTTCGTTGGGCATGGAACCTGGGAGATTCCTGCAAGGTTGCAGTTCGCGGCCCGAGAAGCACTCTCCGGCCAACATGCCCAACTGCAGCAACAGCTCCCAAACCGAAGGAGCCAGGACCCAAAGACCTAGCTGGCCTGAAGGGCCCCCATGGGGCCCCCAAGCAGCCCCTCTCCATTTGGGTCTGGGGGCTTTTGTTGGGCCGGGAACCTGGGAGATTCCTGCAAGGTTGCAGTTCGCGGCCCGAGAAGCACTCTCCGCCCAACATGCCCAACTGCAGCAACAGCTCCCAAAGCGAAGGAGCCAGGACCCAAAGACCTAGCTGGCCTGAAGGGCCCCCAGGGGGCCCCCAAGCAGCCCCTCTCAATTTGGGTCTGGGGGCTTTCGTTGGGCCGGGAACCTGGGAGATTCCTGCAAGGTTGCAGTTCGCGGCATGAGAAGCACTCTCTGGCCAACATGCCCAACTGCAGCAACAGCTCCCAAAGCGAAGGAGCCAGGACCCAAAGACCTAGCTGGCCTGAAGGGCCCCCAGAATGCCACCAAGCAGCCCCTCTCCATTTGGGTCTGGGGGCTTTCGTTGGGCATGTATACCTGAGAGGTACCTGCAAGTTACAGTTCGCGCCCCGAGAAGCACTCTCCGCCCAACATGCCCAACTGCAGCAACAGCTCCCAAAGCGAAGGAGCCAGGACCCAAAGACCTAGCTGGCCTGAAGGGCCCCCAGGGGGCCCCCAAGGAGCTCCTCTCCATTTGGGTCTGGGGGCTTTCGTTGGGCCGGGAACCTGGGAGATTCCTGCAAGGTTGCAGTTCGCGGCCCGAGAAGCACTCTCCGGCCAACATGCCCAACTGCAGCAACAGCTCCCAAACCGAATGAGCCAGGACAGAAAGACCTAGCTGGCCTGAAGGGCCCCCAGGGGAACCCCAAGCAGCCCCTCTCAATTTGGGTCTGGGGGCTTTCGTTCGGCATGGATACCTGAGAGGTACCTGCAAGGTTACAGTTCGCGGCCCGAGAAGCACTCTCCGCCCAACATGCCCAACTGCAGCAACAGCTCCCAAACCGAAGGAGCCAGGACCCAAAGACCTAGCTGGCCTGAAGGGCCCCCAGAAGGCCACCAAGCAGCCCCTCTCCATTTGGGTCTGGGGGCTTTCGTTGGGCCGGGAACCTGGGATGTACCTGCAAGGTTGCAGTTCGCGGCCCGAGAAGCACTCTCCGGCCAACATGCCCAACTGCAGCAACAGCTCCCAAAGCGAAGGAGCCAGGACCCAAAGACCTAGGTGGCCTGAAGGGCCCCCAGGGGTCCCCCAAGCAGCCCCTCTCAATTTGGGTCTGGGGGCTTTCGTTGGGCCGGGAACCTGGGAGATTCCTGCAAGGTTGCAGTTCGCGGCCCGAGAAGCACTCTCCGGCCAACATGCCCAACTGCAGGAACAACTCCCAAAGCGAAGGAGCGAGGACCCAAAGACCTAGCTGGCCTGAAGGGCCCCCAGGGGGCCCCCAAGCAGCCCCTCTCCATTTGGGTCTGGGGGCTTTCTTTAGGCTGAGAACCTGGGAGATACCAGCAAGGTTGCAGTTCGCGGCCCGAGAAGCACTCTCCGGCCAACATGCCCAACTGCAGCAACAGCTCCCAAAGCGAAGGAGCCAGGACCCAAAGACCTAGCTGGCCTGAAGGGCCCCCAGGGGGCCCCCAAGCAGCCCCTCTCAATTTGGGTCTGGGGGCTTTCGTTGGGCCGGGAACCTGGGAGATTCCTGCAAGGTTGCAGTTCGCGGCCGGAGAAGCACTCTCCGGCCAACATGCCCAACTGCAGCCACAGCTCCCAAAGCGAAGGAGCCAGGACCCAAAGACCTAGCTGGCCTGAAGGGCCCCCAGGGGGCCCCCAAGCAGCCCCTCTCCATTTGGGTCTGGGGGCTTTCTTTAGGCTGAGAACCTGGGAGATACCAGCAAGGTTGCAGTTCGCAGCCCCAGAAGCACTCTCCGGCCAACATGCCCAATATCCAGCAACAGCTCCCAAAGCGAAGGAGCCAGGACCCAAAGACCTAGCTGGTCTGAAGGGCCCCCAGGGGGGCCCCAAGCAGCACCTCTCCATTTGGGTCTGGGGGCTTTCGTTGGGCCGGGAACCTGGGAGAATCCTGCAAGGTTGCAGTTCGCGGCCCGAGAAGCACTCTCCGGCCAACATGCCCAACTGCAGCAACAGCTCCCAAACCGAAGGAGCCAGGACCCAAAGACCTAGCTGGCCTGAAGGGCCCCCAGGGGGCCCCCAAGCAGCCCCTCTCCATTTGGGTCTGGGGGCTTTCGTTGGGCCGGGAACCTGGGAGATTCCTGCAAGGTTGCAGTTCGCGGCCCGAGAAGCACTCTCCGGCCAACATGCCCAACTGCAGCAACAGCTCCCAAACCGAAGGAGCCAGGACCCAAAGACCTAGCTGGCCTGAAGGGCCCCCAGGGGGCCCCCAAGCAGCCCCTCTCCATTTGGGTCTGGGGGCTTTCTTTAGGCTGAGAACCTGGGAGATACCAGCAAGGTTGCAGTTCGCGGCCCGAGAAGCACTCTCCGGCCAACATGCCCAATATCCAGCAACAGCTCCCAAAGCGAAGGAGCCAGGACCCAAAGACCTAGCTGGCCTGAAGGGCCCCCAGAAGGCCACCAAGCAGCCCCTCTCCATTTGGGTCTGGGGGCTTTCGTTGGGCATGTATACCTGAGAGGTACCTGGAAGTTACAGTTCGCGGCCCGAGAAGCACTCTCCGGCCAACATGCCCAACTGCAGCAACAGCTCCCAAACCGAAGGAGCCAGGACCCAAAGACCTAGCTGGCCTGAAGGGCCCCCAGGGGGCCCCCAAGCAGCCCCTCTCCATTTGGGTCTGGGGGTTTTCGTTGGGCCGGGAACCTGGGAGGTACCTGCAAGGTTGCAGTTCGCGGCCCGAGAAGCACTCTCCGGCCAACATGCCCAACTGCAGCAACAGCTCCCAAAGCGAAGGAGCCAGGACACAAAGACCTAGCTGGCCTGAAGGGCCCCCAGGGGTCCCCCAAGCAGCCCCTCTCAATTTGGGTCTGGGGGCTTTCGTTGGGCCGGGAACCTGGGAGATTCCTTCAAGGTTGCAGTTCGCGGCCCGAGAAGCACTCTCCGGCCAACATGCCCAACTGCAGCAACAGCTCCCAAAGCGAAGGAGCCAGGACACAAAGACCTAGCTGGCCTGAAGGGCCCCCAGGGGGGCCCCAAGCAGCCCCTCTCAATTTGGGTCTGGGGGCTTTCGTTGGGCATGGATACCTGAGAGGTACCTGCAAGGTTGCAGTTCGCGGCCCGAGAAGCACTCTCCGGCCAACATGCTCAACTGCAGCAACAGCTCCCAAAGCGAAGGAGCCAGGACCCAAAGACCTAGCTGGCCTGAAGGGCCCCCAGGGGGCCCCCAAGCAGCCCCTCTCAATTTGGGTCTGGGGGCTTTCGTTGGGCCGGGAAACTGGGAGATTCCTGCAAGGTTGCAGTTCGCGGCCCGAGAAGCACTCTCCGGCCAACATGCCCAACTGCAGCAACAGCTCCCAAAGCGAAAGAGCCAGGACCCAAAGACCTAGCTGGCCTGAAGGGCCCCCAGGGGGCCCCCAAGCAGCCCCTCTCCATTTGGGTCTGGGGGCTTTTGTTGGGCCGGGAACCTGGGAGATGCCTGCAAGGTTGCAGTTCGCGGCCCGAGAAGCACTCTCCGGCCAACATGCCCAACTGCAGCAACAGCTCCCAAACCGAATGAGCCAGGACACAAAGACCTAGCTGGCCTGAAGGGCCCCCAGGGGGCCCCCAAGCAGCCCCTCTCAATTTGGGTCTGGGGGCTTTCGTTGGGCCGGGAACCTGGGTGATTCCTGCAAGGTTGCAGTTCGCGGCCAGAGAAGCACTCTCCGGCCAACATGCTCAACTGCAGCAACAGCTCCCAAACCGAAGGAGCCAGGACCCAAAGACCTAGCTGGCCTGAAGGGCCCCCAGGGGGCCCCCAAGCAGCCCCTCTCCATTTGGGTCTGGGGGCTTTCTTTAGGCTGAGAACCTGGGAGATACCAGCAAGGTTGCAGTTCGCGGCCCGAGAAGCACTCTCCGGCCAACATGCCCAATATCCAGCAACAGCTCCCAAAGCGAAGGAGCCAGGACCCAAAGACCTAGCTGGCCTGAAGGGCCCCCAGAAGGCCACCAAGCAGCCCCTCTCCATTTGGGTCTGGGGGCTTTCGTTGGGCATGGATACCTGAGAGGTACCTGCAAGTTACAGTTCGCGGCCCGAGAAGCACTCTCCGGCCAACATGCCCAACTGCAGCAACAGCTCCCAAACCGAAGGAGCCAGGACCCAAAGACCTAGCTGGCCTGAAGGGCCCCCAGGGGGCCCCCAAGCAGCCCCTCTCAATTTGGGTCTGGGGGCTTTCGTTGGGCCGGGAAACTGGGAGAATCCTGCAAGGTTGCAGTTCGCGGCCCGAGAAGCACTCTCCGGCCAACATGCCCAACTGCAGCAACAGCTCCCAAAGCGAAGGAGCCAGGACCCAAAGACCTAGCTGGCCTGAAGGGCCCCCAGGGGGCCCCCAAGCAGCCCCTCTCCATTTGGGTCTGGGGGTTTTCGTTGGGCCGGGAACCTGGGAGAATCCAGCAAGGTTGCAGTTCGCGGCCCGAGAAGCACTCTCCGGCCAACATGCCCAACTGCAGCAACAGCTCCCAAACCGAAGGAGCCAGGACCCAAAGACCTAGCTGGCCTGAAGGGCCCCCGGGGGGCCCCAAGCAGCCCCTCTCCATTTGGGTCTGGGGGCTTTCGTTGGGCCGGGAACCTGGGAGAATCCTGCAAGGTTGCAGTTCGCGGCCCGAGAAGCACTCTCCGGCCAACATGCCCAACTGCAGCAACAGCTCCCAAAGCGAAGGAGCCAGGACCCAAAGACCTAGCTGGCCTGAAGGGCCCCCAGGGGGCCCCCAAGCAGCCCCTCTCCATTTGGGTCTGGGGGCTTTTGTTGGGCCGGGAACCTGGGAGATTCCTGCAAGGTTGCAGTTCGAGGCCCGAGAAGCACTCTCCGGCCAACATGCCCAACTGCAGCAACAGCTCCCAAAGCGAAGGAGCCAGGACCCAAAGACCTAGCTGGCCTGAAGGGCCCCCAGGGGGCCCCCAAGCAGCCCCTCTCAATTTGGGTCTGGGGGCTTTCGTTGGGCCGGGAACCTGTGAGATTCCTGCAAGGTTGCAGTTCGCGGCCCGAGAAGCACTCTCCCGCCAACATGCCCAACTGCAGCAACAGCTCCCAAAGCGAAGGAGCCAGGACTCAAAGACCTAGCTGGCCTGAAGGGCCCCCAGTGGGCCCCCAAGCAGCCCCTCTCCATTTGGGTCTGGGGGCTTTTGTTGGGCCGGGAACCTGGGAGATTCCTGCAAGGTTGCAGTTCGAGGCCCGAGAAGCACTCTCCGGCCAACATGCCCAACGTCAGCAACAGCTCCCAAACCGAATGAGCCAGGACACAAAGACCTAGCTGGCCTGAAGGGCCCCCAGGGGGCCCCCAAGCAGCCCCTCTCAATTTAGGTCTGGGGGCTTTGGTTGGGCCGGGAACCTGGGAGATTCATGCAAGGTTGCAGTTCGCGGCCCGAGAAGCACTCTCCGGCCAACATGCCCAACTGCAGCAACAGCTCCCAAAGCGAAGGAGCCAGGACACAAAGACCTAGCTGGCCTGAAGGGCCCCCAGGGGGCCACCAAGCAGCTCCTCTCAATTTGGGTCTGGGGGCTTTCGTTGGGCATGGATACCTGAGAGGTACCTGCAAGGTTACAGTTCGCGGCCCGAGAAGCACTCTCCGGCCAACATGCTCAACTGCAGCAACAGCTCCCAAAGCGAAGGAGCCAGGACCCAAAGACCTAGCTGGCCTGAAGGGCCCCCAGGGGGCCCCCAAGCAGCCCCTCTCAATTTGGGTCTGGGGGCTTTCGTTGGGCCGGGAACCTGGGAGATTCCTGCAAGGTTGCAGTTCGCGGCCCGAGAAGCACTCTCCGGCCAACATGCCCATCTGCAGCAACAGCTCCCAAACCGAATGAGCCAGGACACAAAGACCTAGCTGGCCTGAAGGGCCCCCAGGGGGCCCCCAAGCAGCCCCTCTCAATTTGGGTCTGGGGGCTTTCGTTGGGCCGGGAACCTTGGTGATTCCTGCAAGGTTGCAGTTCGCGGCCGGAGAAGCACTCTCCGGCCAACATGCCCAACTGCAGCAACAGCTCCCAAACCGAAGGAGCCAGGACCCAAAGACCTAGCTGGCCTGAAGTGCCCCCAGGGGGCCCCCAAGCAGCCCCTCTCCATTTGGGTCTGGGGGCTTTCTTTAGGCTGAGAACCTGGGAGATACCAGCAAGGTTGCAGTTCGCGGCCCGAGAAGCACTCTCCGGCCAACATGCCCAACTGCAGCAACAGCTCCCAAACCGAAGGAGCCAGGACCCAAAGACCTAGCTGGCCTGAAGGGCCCCCAGGGGGCCCCCAAGCAGCCCCTCTCAATTTGGGTCTGGGGGCTTTCGTTGGGCCGGGAACCTGGGAGATTCCTGCAAGGTTGCAGTTCGCGGCCGGAGAAGCACTCTCCGGCCAACATGCCCAACTGCAGCAACAGCTCCCAAATCGAAGGAGCCAGGACCCAAAGACCTAGCTGGCCTGAAGGGCCCCCAGGGGGCCCCCAAGCAGCCCCTCTCCATTTGGGTCTGGGGGCTTTCTTTAGGCTGAGAACCTGGGATATACCAGCAAGGTTGCAGTTCGCGGCCCGAGAAGCACTCTCCGCCCAACATGCCCAATATCCAGCAACAGCTCCCAAAGCGAAGGAGCCAGGACCCAAAGACCTAGCTGGCCTGAAGGGCCCCCAGGGGGCCCGCAAGCAGCCCCTCTCCATTTGGGTCTGGGGGCTTTCGTTGGGCATGGATAACTGAGAGGTACCTGCAAGGTTGCAGTTCGCGGCCCGAGAAGCACTCTCCGGCCAACATGCCCAACTGCAGCAACAGCTCCCAAACCGAAGGAGCCAGGACCCAAAGACCTAGCTGGCCTGAAGGGCCCCCAGGGGGCCCCCAAGCAGCCCCTCTCCATTTGGGTCTGGGGGCTTTCGTTGGGCATGGATACCTGAGAGGTACCTGCAAGGTTGCAGTTCGCGGCCCGAGAAGCACTCTGGGTCCAACATGACCAATATCCAGCAACAGCTCCCAAAGCGAAGGAGCCAGGACCCAAAGACCTAGCTGGCCTGAAGGGCCCCCAGAAGGCCACCAAGCAGCCCCTCTCCATTTGGGTCTGGGGGCTTTCGTTGGGCATGGATACCTGAGAGGTACCTGCAAGTTACAGTTCGCGGCCCGAGAAGCACTCTCCGGCCAACATGCCCAACTGCAGCAACAGCTCCCAAACCGAAGGAGCCAGGACACAAAGACCTAGCTGGCCTGAAGGGCCCCCAGGGGGCCCCCAAGCAGCCCCTCTCCATTTGGGTCTGGGGGTTTTCGTTGGGCCGGGAACCTGGGAGCTACCTGCAAGGTTGCAGTTCGCGGCCCGAGAAGCACTCTCCGGCCAACATGCCCAACTGCAGCAACAGCTCCCAAAGCGAAGGAGCCAGGACCCAAAGACCTAGCTGGCCTGAAGGGCCCCCAGGGGTCCCCCAAGCAGCCCCTCTCAATTTGGGTCTGGGGGCTTTCGTTGGGCCGGGAACCTGGGAGATTCCTTCAAGGTTGCAGTTCGCGGCCCGAGAAGCACTCTCCGGCCAACATGCCCAACTGCAGCAACAGCTCCCAAACCGAAGGAGCCAGGACACAAAGACCTAGCTGGCCTGAAGGGCCCCCAGGGGGGCCCCAAGCAGCCCCTCTCAATTTGGGTCTGGGGGCTTTCGTTGGGCATGGATACCTGAGAGGTACCTGCAAGATTACAGTTCGCGGCCCGAGAAGCACTCTCCGGCCAACATGCCCAACTGCAGCAACAGCTCCCAAAGCGAAGGAGCCAGGACACAAAGACCTAGCTGGCCTGAAGGGCCCCCAGGGGGCCCCCAAGCAGCCCCTCTCAATTTGGGTCTGGGGGCTTTCGTTGGGCCGGGAACCTGGGAGATTCCTGCAAGGTTGCAGTTCGCGGCCCGAGAAGCACTCTCCGGCCAACATGCCCAACTGCAGCAACAGCTCCCAAAGCGAAGGAGCCAGGACCCAAAGACCTAGCTGGCCTGAAGGGCCCCCAGGGGGCCCCCAAGCAGCCCCTCTCCATTTGGGTCTGGGGGCTTTCGTTGGGCCGGGAACCTGGAAGATTCCTGCAAGGTTGCAGTTCGCGGCCCGAGAAGCACTCTCCGGCCAACATGCCCAACTGCAGCAACAGCTCCCAAAGCGAAGGAGCCAGGACACAAAGACCTAGCTGGCCTGAAGGGCCCCCAGGGGGCCACCAAGCAGCCCCTCTCAATTTGGGTCTGGGGGCTTTCGTTGGGCATGGATACCTGAGAGGTACCTGCAAGGTTACAGTTCGCGGCCCGAGAAGCACTCTCCGGCCAACATGCTCAACTGCAGCAACAGCTCCCAAACCGAAGGAGCCAGGACCCAAAGACCTAGCTGGCCTGAAGGGCCCCCAGTGGGCCCCCAAGCAGCCCCTCTCAATTTGGGTCTGGGGGCTTTCGTTGGGCCGGGAACCTGGGAGATTCCTGCGAGGTTGCAGTTCGCGGCCCGAGAAGCACTCTCCGGCCAACATGCCCAACTGCAGCAACAGCCGCCAAAGCGAAGGAGCCAGGACCCAAAGACCTAGCTGGCCTGAAGGGCCCCCAGAAGGCCACCAAGCAGCCCCTCTCCATTTGGGTCTGGGGGCTTTCGTTGGGCATGGATACCTGAGAGGTACCTGCAAGTTACAGTTCGCGGCCCGAGAAGCACTCTCCGGCCAACATGCCCAACGTCAGCAACAGCTCCCAAAGCGAAGGAGCCAGGACCCAAAGACCTAGCTGGCCTGAAGGGCCCCCAGGGGGCCCCCAAGCAGCCCCTCTCCATTTGGGTCTGGGGGCTTTCGTTGGGCCGGGAACCTGGGAGAATCCTGCAAGGTTGCAGTTCGCGGCCCGAGAAGCACTCTCCGGCCAACATGCCCAACTGCAGCAACAGCTCCCAAACCGAAGGAGCCAGGACCCAAAGACCTAGCTGGCCTGAAGGGCCCCCAGGGGGCCCCCAAGTAGCCCCTCTCAATTTGGGTCTGGGGGCTTTCGTTGGGCCGGGAACCTGGGAGAATCCTGCAAGGTTGCAGTACGCGGCCCGAGAAGCACTCTCCGGCCAACATGCCCAACTGCAGCAACAGCTCCCAAAGCGAAGGAGCCAGGACCCAAAGACCTAGCTGGCCTGAAGGGCCCCCAGGGGTCCCCCAAGCAGCCCCTCTCTGTTTGGGTCTGGGGGCTTTTGTTGGGCCGGGAACCTGGGAGATTCCTGCAAGGTTGCAGTTCGAGGCCCGAGAAGCACTCTCCGGCCAACATGCCCAACGTCAGCAACAGCTCCCAAACCGAAGGAGCCAGGACACAAAGACCTAGCTGGCCTGAAGGGCCCCCAGGGGGCCCCCAAGCAGCCCCTCTCCATTTGGGTCTGGGGGCTTTCGTTGGGCCGGGAACCTGGGAGATTCCTGCAAGGTTGCAGTTCGCGGCCGGAGAAGCACTCTCCGGCCAACATGCCCAACTGCAGCAACAGCTCCCAAAGCGAAGGAGCCAGGACCCAAAGACCTAGCTGGCCTGAAGGGCCCCCAGGGGGCCCCCAAGCAGCCCCTCTCCATTTGGGTCTGGGGGCTTTTGTTGGGCCGGGAACCTGGGAGATTCCTGCAAGGTTGCAGTTCGCGGCCCGAGAAGCACTCTCCGGCCAACATGCCCAACGTCAGCAACAGCTCCCAAACCGAATGAGCCAGGACACAAAGACCTAGCTGGCCTGAAGGGCCCCCAGGGGGCCCCCAAGCAGCCCCTCTCAATTTGGGTCTGGGGGCTTTCGTTGGGCCGGGAACCTGGGAGATTCCTGCAAGGTTGCAGTTCGCGGCCGGAGAAGCACTCTCCGGCCAACATGCCCAACTGCAGCAACAGCTTCCAAGGCGAAGGAGCCAAGACCCAAAGACCTAGCTGGCCTGAAGGGCCCCCAGGGGGCCCCCAAGCAGCCCCTCTCCATTTGGGTCTGGGGGCTTTCTTTAGGCTGAGAACCTGGGAGATACCAGCAAGGTTGCAGTTCGCGGCCCGAGAAGCACTCTCCGGCCAACATGCCCAATATCCAGCAACAGCTCCCAAAGCGAAGGAGCCAGGACCCAAAGACCTAGCTGGCCTGAAGGGCCCCCAGAAGGCCACCAAGCAGCCCCTCTCCATTTGGGTCTGGGGGCTTTCGTTGGGCATGGATACCTGAGAGGTACCTGGAAGTTACAGTTCGCGGCCCGAGAAGCACTCTCCGGCCAACATGCCCAACTGCAGCAACAGCTCCCAAACCGAAGGAGCCAGGACCCAAAGACCTAGCTGGCCTGAAGGGCCCCCAGGGGGCCCCCAAGCAGCCCCTCTCCATTTGGGTCTGGGGGTTTTCGTTGGGCCGGGAACCTGGGAGGTACCTGCAAGGTTGCAGTTCGCGGCCCGAGAAGCACTCTCCGGCCAACATGCCCAACTGCAGCAACAGCTCCCAAAGCGAAGGAGCCAGGACACAAAGACCTAGCTGGCCTGAAGGGCCCCCAGGGGGCCCCCAAGCAGCCCCTCTCAATTTGGGTCTGGGGGCTTTCGTTGGGCCGGGAACCTGGGAGATTCCTTCAAGGTTGCAGTTCGCGGCCCGAGAAGCACTCTCCGGCCAACATGCCCAACTGCAGCAACAGCTCCCAAAGCGAAGGAGCCAGGACACAAAGACCTAGCTGGCCTGAAGGGCCCCCAGGGGGCCACCAAGCAGCCCCTCTCAATTTGGGTCTGGGGGCTTTCGTTGGGCATGGATACCTGAGAGGTACCTGCAAGGTTACAGTTCGCGGCCCGAGAAGCACTCTCCGGCCAACATGCCCAACTGCAGCAACAGCTCCCAAAGCGAAGGAGCCAGGACCCAAAGACCTACCTGGCCTGAAGGGCCCCCAGGGGGCCCCCAAGCAGCCCCTCTCAATTTGGGTCTGGGGGCTTTCGTTGGGCCGGGAACCTGGGAGATTCCTGCAAGGTTGCAGTTCGCGGCCCGAGAAGCACTCTCCGGCCAACATGCCCAACTGCAGCAACAGCTCCCAAAGCGAAGGAGCCAGGACCCAAAGACCTAGCTGGCCTGAAGGGCCCCCAGGGGGCCCCCAAGCAGCCCCTCTCAATTTGGGTCTGGGGGCTTTTGTTGGGCCGGGAACCTGGGAGATTCCTGCAAGGTTGCAGTTCGCGGCCCGAGAAGCACTCTCCGGCCAACATGCCCAACTGCAGCAACAGCTCCCAAACCGAATGAGCCAGGACACAAAGACCTAGCTGGCCTGAAGGGCCCCCAGGGGGCCCCCAAGCAGCCCCTCTCAATTTGGGTCTGGGGGCTTTCGTTGGGCCGGGAACCTGGGTGATTCCTGCAAGGTTGCAGTTCGCGGCCGGAGAAGCACTCTCCGGCCAACATGCCCAACTGCAGCAACAGCTCCCAAAGCGAAGGAGCCAGGACCCAAAGACCTAGCTGGCCTGAAGTGCCCACAGGGGGCCCCCAAGCAGCCCCTCTCCATTTGGGTCTGGGGGCTTTCTTTAGGCTGAGAACCTGGGAGATACCAGCAAGGTTGCAGTTCGCGGCCCGAGAAGCACTCTCCGGCCAACATGCCCAATATCCAGCAACAGCTCCCAAAGCGAAGGAGCCAGGACCCAAAGACCTAGCTGGCCTGAAGGGCCCCCAGAAGGCCACCAAGCAGCCCCTCTCCATTTGGGTCTGGGGGCTTTCGTTGGGCATGGATACCTGAGAGGTACCTGCAAGTTACAGTTCGCGGCCCGAGAAGCACTCTCCGGCCAACATGCCCAACTGCAGCAACAGCTCCCAAACCGAAGGAGCCAGGACCCAAAGACCTAGCTGGCCTGAAGGGCCCCCGGGGGGCCCCAAGCAGCCCCTCTCCATTTGGGTCTGGGGGCTTTCGTTGGGCCGGGAACCTGGGAGAATCCTGCAAGGTTGCAGTTCGCGGCCCGAGAAGCACTCTCCGGCCAACATGCCCAACTGCAGCAACAGCTCCCAAAGCGAAGGAGCCAGGACCCAAAGACCTAGCTGGCCTGAAGGGCCCCCAGGGGGCCCCCAAGCAGCCCCTCTCCATTTGGGTCTGGGGGCTTTCGTTGGGCCGGGAACCTGGAAGATTCCTGCAAGGTTGCAGTTCGCGGCCCGAGAAGCACTCTCCGGCCAACATGCCCAACTGCAGCAACAGCTCCCAAAGCGAAGGAGCCAGGACACAAAGACCTAGCTGGCCTGAAGGGCCCCCAGGGGGCCACCAAGCAGCCCCTCTCAATTTGGGTCTGGGGGCTTTCGTTGGGCATGGATACCTGAGAGGTACCTGCAAGGTTACAGTTCGCGGCCCGAGAAGCACTCTCCGGCCAACATGCTCAACTGCAGCAACAGCTCCCAAACCGAAGGAGCCAGGACCCAAAGACCTAGCTGGCCTGAAGGGCCCCCAGTGGGCCCCCAAGCAGCCCCTCTCAATTTGGGTCTGGGGGCTTTCGTTGGGCCGGGAACCTGGGAGATTCCTGCGAGGTTGCAGTTCGCGGCCCGAGAAGCACTCTCCGGCCAACATGCCCAACTGCAGCAACAGCTCCCAAAGCGAAGGAGCCAGGACCCAAAGACCTAGCTGGCCTGAAGGGCCCCCAGAAGGCCACCAAGCAGCCCCTCTCCATTTGGGTCTGGGGGCTTTCGTTGGGCATGGATACCTGAGAGGTACCTGCAAGTTACAGTTCGCGGCCCGAGAAGCACTCTCCGGCCAACATGCCCAACGTCAGCAACAGCTCCCAAACCGAAGGAGCCAGGACCCAAAGACCTAGCTGGCCTGAAGGGCCCCCAGGGGGCCCCCAAGCAGCCCCTCTCCATTTGGGTCTGGGGGCTTTCGTTGGGCCGGGAACCTGGGAGAATCCTGCAAGGTTGCAGTTCGCGGCCCGAGAAGCACTCTCCGGCCAACATGCCCAACTGCAGCAACAGCTCCCAAACCGAAGGAGCCAGGACCCAAAGACCTAGCTGGCCTGAAGGGCCCCCAGGGGGCCCCCAAGTAGCCCCTCTCAATTTGGGTCTGGGGGCTTTCGTTGGGCCGGGAACCTGGGAGAATCCTGCAAGGTTGCAGTACGCGGCCCGAGAAGCACTCTCCGGCCAACATGCCCAACTGCAGCAACAGCTCCCAAAGCGAAGGAGCCAGGACCCAAAGACCTAGCTGGCCTGAAGGGCCCCCAGAAGGCCACCAAGCAGCCCCTCTCCATTTGGGTCTGGGGGCTTTCGTTGGGCATGGATACCTGAGAGGTACCTGCAAGTTACAGTTCGCGGCCCGAGAAGCACTCTCCGGCCAACATGCCCAACTGCAGCAACAGCTCCCAAACCGAAGGAGCCAGGACCCAAAGACCTAGCTGGCCTGAAGGGCCCCCGGGGGGCCCCAAGCAGCCCCTCTCCATTTGGGTCTGGGGGCTTTCGTTGGGCCGGGAACCTGGGAGAATCCTGCAAGGTTGCAGTTCGCGGCCCGAGAAGCACTCTCCGGCCAACATGCCCAACTGCAGCAACAGCTCCCAAAGCGAAGGAGCCAGGACCCAAAGACCTAGCTGGCCTGAAGGGCCCCCAGGGGGCCCCCAAGCAGCCCCTCTCAATTTGGGTCTGGGGGCTTTCGTTGGGCCGGGAACCTGGGAGATTCCTTCAAGGTTGCAGTTCGCGGCCCGAGAAGCACTCTCCGGCCAACATGCCCAACTGCAGCAACAGCTCCCAAAGCGAAGGAGCCAGGACACAAAGACCTAGCTGGCCTGAAGGGCCCCCAGGGGGCCACCAAGCAGCCCCTCTCAATTTGGGTCTGGGGGCTTTCGTTGGGCATGGATACCTGAGAGGTACCTGCAAGGTTACAGTTCGCGGCCCGAGAAGCACTCTCCGGCCAACATGCCCAACTGCAGCAACAGCTCCCAAAGCGAAGGAGCCAGGACCCAAAGACCTACCTGGCCTGAAGGGCCCCCAGGGGGCCCCCAAGCAGCCCCTCTCAATTTGGGTCTGGGGGCTTTCGTTGGGCCGGGAACCTGGGAGATTCCTGCAAGGTTGCAGTTCGCGGCCCGAGAAGCACTCTCCGGCCAACATGCCCAACTGCAGCAACAGCTCCCAAAGCGAAGGAGCCAGGACCCAAAGACCTAGCTGGCCTGAAGGGCCCCCAGGGGGCCCCCAAGCAGCCCCTCTCAATTTGGGTCTGGGGGCTTTTGTTGGGCCGGGAACCTGGGAGATTCCTGCAAGGTTGCAGTTCGCGGCCCGAGAAGCACTCTCCGGCCAACATGCCCAACTGCAGCAACAGCTCCCAAACCGAATGAGCCAGGACACAAAGACCTAGCTGGCCTGAAGGGCCCCCAGGGGGCCCCCAAGCAGCCCCTCTCAATTTGGGTCTGGGGGCTTTCGTTGGGCCGGGAACCTGGGTGATTCCTGCAAGGTTGCAGTTCGCGGCCGGAGAAGCACTCTCCGGCCAACATGCCCAACTGCAGCAACAGCTCCCAAAGCGAAGGAGCCAGGACCCAAAGACCTAGCTGGCCTGAAGTGCCCCCAGGGGGCCCCCAAGCAGCCCCTCTCCATTTGGGTCTGGGGGCTTTCTTTAGGCTGAGAACCTGGGAGATACCAGCAAGGTTGCAGTTCGCGGCCCGAGAAGCACTCTCCGGCCAACATGCCCAATATCCAGCAACAGCTCCCAAAGCGAAGGAGCCAGGACCCAAAGACCTAGCTGGCCTGAAGGGCCCCCAGAAGGCCACCAAGCAGCCCCTCTCCATTTGGGTCTGGGGGCTTTCGTTGGGCATGGATACCTGAGAGGTACCTGCAAGTTACAGTTCGCGGCCCGAGAAGCACTCTCCGGCCAACATGCCCAACTGCAGCAACAGCTCCCAAACCGAAGGAGCCAGGACCCAAAGACCTAGCTGGCCTGAAGGGCCCCCGGGGGGCCCCAAGCAGCCCCTCTCCATTTGGGTCTGGGGGCTTTCGTTGGGCCGGGAACCTGGGAGAATCCTGCAAGGTTGCAGTTCGCGGCCCGAGAAGCACTCTCCGGCCAACATGCCCAACTGCAGCAACAGCTCCCAAAGCGAAGGAGCCAGGACCCAAAGACCTAGCTGGCCTGAAGGGCCCCCAGGGGGCCCCCAAGCAGCCCCTCTCCATTTGGGTCTGGGGGCTTTCGTTGGGCCGGGAACCTGGAAGATTCCTGCAAGGTTGCAGTTCGCGGCCCGAGAAGCACTCTCCGGCCAACATGCCCAACTGCAGCAACAGCTCCCAAAGCGAAGGAGCCAGGACACAAAGACCTAGCTGGCCTGAAGGGCCCCCAGGGGGCCACCAAGCAGCCCCTCTCAATTTGGGTCTGGGGGCTTTCGTTGGGCATGGATACCTGAGAGGTACCTGCAAGGTTACAGTTCGCGGCCCGAGAAGCACTCTCCGGCCAACATGCTCAACTGCAGCAACAGCTCCCAAACCGAAGGAGCCAGGACCCAAAGACCTAGCTGGCCTGAAGGGCCCCCAGTGGGCCCCCAAGCAGCCCCTCTCAATTTGGGTCTGGGGGCTTTCGTTGGGCCGGGAACCTGGGAGATTCCTGCGAGGTTGCAGTTCGCGGCCCGAGAAGCACTCTCCGGCCAACATGCCCAACTGCAGCAACAGCTCCCAAAGCGAAGGAGCCAGGACCCAAAGACCTAGCTGGCCTGAAGGGCCCCCAGAAGGCCACCAAGCAGCCCCTCTCCATTTGGGTCTGGGGGCTTTCGTTGGGCATGGATACCTGAGAGGTACCTGCAAGTTACAGTTCGCGGCCCGAGAAGCACTCTCCGGCCAACATGCCCAACGTCAGCAACAGCTCCCAAAGCGAAGGAGCCAGGACCCAAAGACCTAGCTGGCCTGAAGGGCCCCCAGGGGGCCCCCAAGCAGCCCCTCTCCATTTGGGTCTGGGGGCTTTCGTTGGGCCGGGAACCTGGGAGAATCCTGCAAGGTTGCAGTTCGCGGCCCGAGAAGCACTCTCCGGCCAACATGCCCAACTGCAGCAACAGCTCCCAAACCGAAGGAGCCAGGACCCAAAGACCTAGCTGGCCTGAAGGGCCCCCAGGGGGCCCCCAAGTAGCCCCTCTCAATTTGGGTCTGGGGGCTTTCGTTGGGCCGGGAACCTGGGAGAATCCTGCAAGGTTGCAGTACGCGGCCCGAGAAGCACTCTCCGGCCAACATGCCCAACTGCAGCAACAGCTCCCAAAGCGAAGGAGCCAGGACCCAAAGACCTAGCTGGCCTGAAGGGCCCCCAGGGGTCCCCCAAGCAGCCCCTCTCTGTTTGGGTCTGGGGGCTTTTGTTGGGCCGGGAACCTGGGAGATTCCTGCAAGGTTGCAGTTCGAGGCCCGAGAAGCACTCTCCGGCCAACATGCCCAACGTCAGCAACAGCTCCCAAACCGAAGGAGCCAGGACACAAAGACCTAGCTGGCCTGAAGGGCCCCCAGGGGGCCCCCAAGCAGCCCCTCTCAATTTGGGTCTGGGGGCTTTCGTTGGGCCGGGAACCTGGGAGATTCCTGCAAGGTTGCAGTTCGCGGCCGGAGAAGCACTCTCCGGCCAACATGCCCAACTGCAGCAACAGCTCCCAAAGCGAAGGAGCCAGGACCCAAAGACCTAGCTGGCCTGAAGGGCCCCCAGGGGGCCCCCAAGCAGCCCCTCTCCATTTGGGTCTGGGGGCTTTTGTTGGGCCGGGAACCTGGGAGATTCCTGCAAGGTTGCAGTTCGCGGCCCGAGAAGCACTCTCCGGCCAACATGCCCAACGTCAGCAACAGCTCCCAAACCGAATGAGCCAGGACACAAAGACCTAGCTGGCCTGAAGGGCCCCCAGGGGGCCCCCAAGCAGCCCCTCTCAATTTGGGTCTGGGGGCTTTCGTTGGGCCGGGAACCTGGGAGATTCCTGCAAGGTTGCAGTTCGCGGCCGGAGAAGCACTCTCCGGCCAACATGCCCAACTGCAGCAACAGCTTCCAAGGCGAAGGAGCCAAGACCCAAAGACCTAGCTGGCCTGAAGGGCCCCCAGGGGGCCCCCAAGCAGCCCCTCTCCATTTGGGTCTGGGGGCTTTCTTTAGGCTGAGAACCTGGGAGATACCAGCAAGGTTGCAGTTCGCGGCCCGAGAAGCACTCTCCGGCCAACATGCCCAATATCCAGCAACAGCTCCCAAAGCGAAGGAGCCAGGACCCAAAGACCTAGCTGGCCTGAAGGGCCCCCAGAAGGCCACCAAGCAGCCCCTCTCCATTTGGGTCTGGGGGCTTTCGTTGGGCATGTATACCTGAGAGGTACCTGGAAGTTACAGTTCGCGGCCCGAGAAGCACTCTCCGGCCAACATGCCCAACTGCAGCAACAGCTCCCAAACCGAAGGAGCCAGGACCCAAAGACCTAGCTGGCCTGAAGGGCCCCCAGGGGGCCCCCAAGCAGCCCCTCTCCATTTGGGTCTGGGGGTTTTCGTTGGGCCGGGAACCTGGGAGGTACCTGCAAGGTTGCAGTTCGCGGCCCGAGAAGCACTCTCCGGCCAACATGCCCAACTGCAGCAACAGCTCCCAAAGCGAAGGAGCCAGGACACAAAGACCTAGCTGGCCTGAAGGGCCCCCAGGGGGCCCCCAAGCAGCCCCTCTCAATTTGGGTCTGGGGGCTTTCGTTGGGCCGGGAACCTGGGAGATTCCTTCAAGGTTGCAGTTCGCGGCCCGAGAAGCACTCTCCGGCCAACATGCCCAACTGCAGCAACAGCTCCCAAAGCGAAGGAGCCAGGACACAAAGACCTAGCTGGCCTGAAGGGCCCCCAGGGGGCCACCAAGCAGCCCCTCTCAATTTGGGTCTGGGGGCTTTCGTTGGGCATGGATACCTGAGAGGTACCTGCAAGGTTACAGTTCGCGGCCCGAGAAGCACTCTCCGGCCAACATGCCCAACTGCAGCAACAGCTCCCAAAGCGAAGGAGCCAGGACCCAAAGACCTACCTGGCCTGAAGGGCCCCCAGGGGGCCCCCAAGCAGCCCCTCTCAATTTGGGTCTGGGGGCTTTCGTTGGGCCGGGAACCTGGGAGATTCCTGCAAGGTTGCAGTTCGCGGCCCGAGAAGCACTCTCCGGCCAACATGCCCAACTGCAGCAACAGCTCCCAAAGCGAAGGAGCCAGGACCCAAAGACCTAGCTGGCCTGAAGGGCCCCCAGGGGGCCCCCAAGCAGCCCCTCTCAATTTGGGTCTGGGGGCTTTTGTTGGGCCGGGAACCTGGGAGATTCCTGCAAGGTTGCAGTTCGCGGCCCGAGAAGCACTCTCCGGCCAACATGCCCAACTGCAGCAACAGCTCCCAAACCGAATGAGCCAGGACACAAAGACCTAGCTGGCCTGAAGGGCCCCCAGGGGGCCCCCAAGCAGCCCCTCTCAATTTGGGTCTGGGGGCTTTCGTTGGGCCGGGAACCTGGGTGATTCCTGCAAGGTTGCAGTTCGCGGCCGGAGAAGCACTCTCCGGCCAACATGCCCAACTGCAGCAACAGCTCCCAAAGCGAAGGAGCCAGGACCCAAAGACCTAGCTGGCCTGAAGTGCCCCCAGGGGGCCCCCAAGCAGCCCCTCTCCATTTGGGTCTGGGGCCTTTCTTTAGGCTGAGAACCTGGGAGATACCAGCAAGGTTGCAGTTCGCGGCCCGAGAAGCACTCTCCGGCCAACATGCCCAATATCCAGCAACAGCTCCCAAAGCGAAGGAGCCAGGACCCAAAGACCTAGCTGGCCTGAAGGGCCCCCAGAAGGCCACCAAGCAGCCCCTCTCCATTTGGGTCTGGGGGCTTTCGTTGGGCATGGATACCTGAGAGGTACCTGCAAGTTACAGTTCGCGGCCCGAGAAGCACTCTCCGGCCAACATGCCCAACTGCAGCAACAGCTCCCAAAGCGAAGGAGCCAGGACCCAAAGACCTAGCTGGCCTGAAGGGCCCCCAGGGGGCCCCCAAGCAGCCCCTCTCAATTTGGGTCTGGGGGCTTTCGTTGGGCCGGGAACCTGGGAGATTCCTGCAAGGTTGCAGTTCGCGGCCCGAGAAGCACTCTCCGGCCAACATGCCCAACTGCAGCAACAGCTCCCAAAGCGAAGGAGCCAGGACCCAAAGACCTAGCTGGCCTGAAGGGCCCCCAGGGGGCCCCCAAGCAGCCCCTCTCCATTTGGGTCTGGGGGTTTTCGTTGGGCCGGGAACCTGGGAGAATCCTGCAAGGTTGCAGTTCGCGGCCCGAGAAGCACTCTCCGGCCAACATGCCCAACTGCAGCAACAGCTCCCAAACCGAAGGAGCCAGGACCCAAAGACCTAGCTGGCCTGAAGGGCCCCCGGGGGGCCCCAAGCAGCCCCTCTCAATTTGGGTCTGGGGGCTTTCGTTGGGCCGGGAACCTGGGAGAATCCTGCAAGGTTGCAGTTCGCGGCCCGAGAAGCACTCTCCGGCCAACATGCCCAACTGCAGCAACAGCTCCCAAAGCGAAGGAGCCAGGACCCAAAGACCTAGCTGGCCTGAAGGGCCCCCAGGGGGCCCCCAAGCAGCCCCTCTCAATTTGGGTCTGGGGGCTTTCGTTGGGCATGGATACCTGAGAGGTACCTGCAAGGTTACAGTTCGCGGCCCGAGAAGCACTCTCCGGCCAACATGCTCAACTGCAGCAACAGCTCCCAAAGCGAAGGAGCCAGGACACAAAGACCTAGCTGGCCTGAAGGGCCCCCAGGGGGCCCCAAAGCAGCCCCTCTCCATTTGGGTCTGGGGGCTTTCGTTGGGCATGGATACCTGAGAGGTACCTGCAAGGTTACAGTTCGCGGCCCGAGAAGCACTCTCCGGCCAACATGCCCAACTGCAGCAACAGCTCCCAAACCGAAGGAGCCAGGACCCAAAGACCTAGCTGGCCTGAAGGGCCCCCAGGGGGCCCCCAAGCAGCCCCTCTCAATTTGGGTCTGGGGGCTTTCGTTGGGCCGGGAACCTGGGAGATTCCTGCAAGGTTGCAGTTCGCGGCCCGAGAAGCACTCTCCGGCCAACATGCCCAACTGCAGCAACAGCTCCCAAAGCGAAGGAGCCAGGACCCAAAGACCTAGCTGGCCTGAAGGGCCCCCAGGGGGCCCCCAAGCAGCCCCTCTCAATTTGGGTCTGGGGGCTTTTGTTGGGCCGGGAACCTGGGAGATTCCTGCAAGGTTGCAGTTCGCGGCCCGAGAAGCACTCTCCGGCCAACATGCCCAACTGCAGCAACAGCTCCCAAAGCGAATGAGCCAGGACACAAAGACCTAGCTGGCCTGAAGGGCCCCCAGGGGGCCCCCAAGCAGCCCCTCTCAATTTGGGTCTGGGGGCTTTCGTTGGGCCGGGAACCTGGGTGATTCCTGCAAGGTTGCAGTTCGCGGCCGGAGAAGCACTCTCCGGCCAACATGCCCAACTGCAGCAACAGCTCCCAAAGCGAAGGAGCCAGGACCCAAAGACCTAGCTGGCCTGAAGTGCCCCCAGGGGGCCCCCAAGCAGCCCCTCTCCATTTGGGTCTGGGGGCTTTCGTTGGGCCGGGAACCTGGGAGATACCAGCAAGGTTGCAGTTCGCGGCCCGAGAAGCACTCTCCGGCCAACATGCCCAATATCCAGCAACAGCTCCCAAAGCGAAGGAGCCAGGACCCAAAGACCTAGCTGGCCTGAAGGGCCCCCTGAAGGCCACCAAGCAGCCCCTCTCCATTTGGGTCTGGGGGCTTTCGTTGGGCATGGATACCTGAGAGGTACCTGCAAGTTACAGTTCGCGGCCCGAGAAGCACTCTCCGGCCAACATGCCCAACTGCAGCAACAGCTCCCAAAGCGAAGGAGCCAGGACCCAAAGACCTAGCTGGCCTGAAGGGCCCCCAGGGGGCCCCCAAGCAGCCCCTCTCAATTTGGGTCTGGGGGCTTTCGTTGGGCCGGGAACCTGGGAGAATCCTGCAAGGTTGCAGTTCGCGGCCCGAGAAGCACTCTCCGGCCAACATGCCCAACTGCAGCAACAGCTCCCAAAGCGAAGGAGCCAGGACCCAAAGACCTAGGTGGCCTGAAGGGCCCCCAGGGGTCCCCCAAGCAGCCCCTCTCCATTTGGGTCTGGGGGTTTTCGTTGGGCCGGGAACCTGGGAGAATCCTGCAAGGTTGCAGTTCGCGGCCCGAGAAGCACTCTCCGCCCAACATGCCCAACTGCAGCAACAGCTCCCAAACCGAAGGAGCCAGGACCCAAAGACCTAGCTGGCCTGAAGGGCCCCCGGGGGGCCCCAAGCAGCCCCTCTCCATTTGGGTCTGGGGGCTTTCGTTGGGCCGGGAACCTGGGAGAATCCTGCAAGGTTGCAGTTCGCGGCCCGAGAAGCACTCTCCGGCCAACATGCCCAACTGCAGCAACAGCTCCCAAAGCGAAGGAGCCAGGACCCAAAGACCTAGCTGGCCTGAAGGGCCCCCAGGGGGCCCCCAAGCAGCCCCTCTCCATTTGGGTCTGGGGGCTTTCGTTGGGCCGGGAACCTGGGAGATTCCTGCAAGGTTGCAGTTCGAGGCCCGAGAAGCACTCTCCGGCCAACATGCCCAACTGCAGCAACAGCTCCCAAACCGAATGAGCCAGGACACAAAGACCTAGCTGGCCTGAAGGGCCCCCAGGGGGCCCCCAAGCAGCCCCTCTCAATTTGGGTCTGGGGGCTTTCGTTGGGCCGGGAACCTGGGAGATTCCTGCAAGGTTGCAGTTCGCGGCCCGAGAAGCACTCTCCGGCCAACATGCCCAACTGCAGCAACAGCTCCCAAAGCGAAGGAGCCAGGACCCAAAGACCTAGCTGGCCTGAAGGGCCCCCAGGGGGCCCCAAAGCAGCCCCTCTCAATTTGGGTCTGGGGGCTTTCGTTGGGCCGGGAACCTGGGAGATTCCTGCAAGGTTGCAGTTCGCGGCCCGAGAAGCACTCTCCGGCCAACATGCCCAACGTCAGCAACAGCTCCCAAACCGAAAGAGCCAGGACACAAAGACCTAGCTGGCCTGAAGGGCCCCCAGGGGGCCCCCAAGCAGCCCCTCTCAATTTGGGTCTGGGGGCTTTCGTTGGGCCGGGAACCTGGGTGATTCCTGCAAGGTTGCAGTTCGCGGCCGGAGAAGCACTCTCCGGCCAACATGCCCAACTGCAGCAACAGCTCCCAAGGCGAAGGAGCCAGGACCCAAAGACCTAGCTGGCCTGAAGTGCCCCCAGGGGGCCCCCAAGCAGCCCCTCTCCATTTGGGTCTGGGGGCTTTCTTTAGGCTGAGAACCTGGGAGATTCCTGCAAGGTTGCAGTTCGCGGCCCGAGAAGCACTCTCCGGCCAACATGCCCAATATCCAGCAACAGCTCCCAAAGCGAAGGAGCCAGGACCCAAAGACCTAGCTGGCCTGAAGGGCCCCCAGAAGGCCACCAAGCAGCCCCTCTCCATTTGGGTCTGGGGGCTTTCGTTGGGCATGGATACCTGAGAGGTACCTGCAAGTTACAGTTCGCGGCCCGAGAAGCACTCTCCGGCCAACATGCCCAACTGCAGCAACAGCTCCCAAAGCGAAGGAGCCAGGACCCAAAGACCTAGCTGGCCTGAAGGGCCCCCAGGGGGCCCCCAAGCAGCCCCTCTCCATTTGGGTCTGGGGGTTTTCGTTGGGCCGGGAACCTGGGAGAATCCTGCAAGGTTGCAGTTCGCGGCCCGAGAAGCACTCTCCGGCCAACATGCCCAACTGCAGCAACAGCTCCCAAACCGAAGGAGCCAGGACCCAAAGACCTAGCTGGCCTGAAGGGCCCCCGGGGGGCCCCAAGCAGCCCCTCTCCATTTGGGTCTGGGGGCTTTCGTTGGGCCGGGAACCTGGGAGAATCCTGCAAGGTTGCAGTTCGCGGCCCGAGAAGCACTCTCCGGCCAACATGCCCAACTGCAGCAACAGCTCCCAAAGCGAAGGAGCCAGGACCCAAAGACCTAGCTGGCCTGAAGGGCCCCCAGGGGGCCCCCAAGCAGCCCCTCTCAATTTGGGTCTGGGGGCTTTCGTTGGGCATGGATACCTGAGAGGTACCTGCAAGGTTACAGTTCGCGGCCCGAGAAGCACTCTCCGGCCAACATGCTCAACTGCAGCAACAGCTCCCAAACCGAAGGAGCCAGGACACAAAGACCTAGCTGGCCTGAAGGGCCCCCAGGGGGCCCCAAAGCAGCCCCTCTCAATTTGGGTCTGGGGGCTTTCGTTGGGCCGGGAACCTGGGAGATTCCTGCAAGGTTGCAGTTCGCGGCCCGAGAAGCACTCTCCGGCCAACATGCCCAACTGCAGCAACAGCTCCCAAAGCGAAGGAGCCAGGACCCAAAGACCTAGCTGGCCTGAAGGGCCCCCAGGGGGCCCCCAAGCAGCCCCTCTCAATTTGGGTCTGGGGGCTTTTGTTGGGCCGGGAACCTGGGAGATTCCTGCAAGGTTGCAGTTCGCGGCCCGAGAAGCACTCTCCGGCCAACATGCCCAACTGCAGCAACAGCTCCCAAACCGAAAGAGCCAGGACACAAAGACCTAGCTGGCCTGAAGGGCCCCCAGGGGGCCCCCAAGCAGCCCCTCTCCATTTGGGTCTGGGGGCTTTCGTTGGGCCGGGAACCTGGGTGATTCCTGCAAGGTTGAAGTTCGCGGCCGGAGAAGCACTCTCCGGCCAACATGCCCAACTGCAGCAACAGCTCCCAAGGCGAAGGAGCCAGGACCCAAAGACCTAGCTGGCCTGAAGGGCCCCCAGGGGGCCCCCAAGCAGCCCCTCTCCATTTGGGTCTGGGGGCTTTCTTTAGGCTGAGAACCTGGGAGATACCAGCAAGGTTGCAGTTCGCGGCCCGAGAAGCACTCTCCGGCCAACATGCCCAATATCCAGCAACAGCTCCCAAAGCGAAGGAGCCAGGACCCAAAGACCTAGCTGGCCTGAAGGGCCCCCAGAAGGCCACCAAGCAGCCCCTCTCCATTTGGGTCTGGGGGCTTTCGTTGGGCATGGATACCTGAGAGGTACCTGCAAGTTACAGTTCGCGGCCCGAGAAGCACTCTCCGGCCAACATGCCCAACTGCAGCAACAGCTCCCAAAGCGAAGGAGCCAGGACCCAAAGACCTAGCTGGCCTGAAGGGCCCCCAGGGGGCCCCCAAGCAGCCCCTCTCCATTTGGGTCTGGGGGTTTTCGTTGGGCCGGGAACCTGGGAGAATCCTGCAAGGTTGCAGTTCGCGGCCCGAGAAGCACTCTCCGGCCAACATGCCCAACTGCAGCAACAGCTCCCAAACCGAAGGAGGCAGGACCCAAAGACCTAGCTGGCCTGAAGGGCCCCCAGGGGGCCCCCAAGCAGCCCCTCTCAATTTGGGTCTGGGGGCTTTCGTTGGGCCGGGAACCTGGGAGATTCCTTCAAGGTTGCAGTTCGCGGCTCGAGAAGCACTCTCCGGCCAACATGCCCAACTGCAGCAACAGCTCCCAAAGCGAAGGAGCCAGGACACAAAGACCTAGCTGGCCTGAAGGGCCCCCAGGGGGCCACCAAGCAGCCCCTCTCAATTTGGGTCTGGGGGCTTTCGTTGGGCATGGATACCTGAGAGGTACCTGCAAGGTTACAGTTCGCGGCCCGAGAAGCACTCTCCGGCCAACATGCCCAACTGCAGCAACAGCTCCCAAACCGAAGGAGCCAGGACCCAAAGACCTAGCTGGCCTGAAGGGCCCCCAGGGGGCCCCCAAGCAGCCCCTCTCAATTTGGGTCTGGGGGCTTTCGTTGGGCCGGGAACCTGGGAGATTCCTGCAAGGTTGCAGTTCGCGGCCCGAGAAGCACTCTCCGGCCAACATGCCCAACTGCAGCAACAGCTCCCAAAGCGAAGGAGCCAGGACCCAAAGACCTAGCTGGCCTGAAGGGCCCCCAGGGGGCCCCCAAGCAGCCCCTCTCAATTTGGGTCTGGGGGCTTTTGTTGGGCCGGGAACCTGGGAGATTCCTGCAAGGTTGCAGTTCGCGGCCCGAGAAGCACTCTCCGGCCAACATGCCCAACTGCAGCAACAGCTCCCAAAGCGAATGAGCCAGGACACAAAGACCTAGCTGGCCTGAAGGGCCCCCAGGGGGCCCCCAAGCAGCCCCTCTCAATTTGGGTCTGGGGGCTTTCGTTGGGCCGGGAACCTGGGTGATTCCTGCAAGGTTGCAGTTCGCGGCCGGAGAAGCACTCTCCGGCCAACATGCCCAACTGCAGCAACAGCTCCCAAAGCGAAGGAGCCAGGACCCAAAGACCTAGCTGGCCTGAAGTGCCCCCAGGGGGCCCCCAAGCAGCCCCTCTCCATTTGGGTCTGGGGGCTTTCGTTGGGCCGGGAACCTGGGAGATACCAGCAAGGTTGCAGTTCGCGGCCCGAGAAGCACTCTCCGGCCAACATGCCCAATATCCAGCAACAGCTCCCAAAGCGAAGGAGCCAGGACCCAAAGACCTAGCTGGCCTGAAGGGCCCCCTGAAGGCCACCAAGCAGCCCCTCTCCATTTGGGTCTGGGGGCTTTCGTTGGGCATGGATACCTGAGAGGTACCTGCAAGTTACAGTTCGCGGCCCGAGAAGCACTCTCCGGCCAACATGCCCAACTGCAGCAACAGCTCCCAAAGCGAAGGAGCCAGGACCCAAAGACCTAGCTGGCCTGAAGGGCCCCCAGGGGGCCCCCAAGCAGCCCCTCTCAATTTGGGTCTGGGGGCTTTCGTTGGGCCGGGAACCTGGGAGAATCCTGCAAGGTTGCAGTTCGCGGCCCGAGAAGCACTCTCCGGCCAACATGCCCAACTGCAGCAACAGCTCCCAAAGCGAAGGAGCCAGGACCCAAAGACCTAGCTGGCCTGAAGGGCCCCCAGGGGGCCCCCAAGCAGCCCCTCTCCATTTGGGTCTGGGGGTTTTCGTTGGGCCGGGAACCTGGGAGAATCCTGCAAGGTTGCAGTTCGCGGCCCGAGAAGCACTCTCCGGCCAACATGCCCAACTGCAGCAACAGCTCCCAAACCGAAGGAGCCAGGACCCAAAGACCTAGCTGGCCTGAAGGGCCCCCGGGGGGCCCCAAGCAGCCCCTCTCCATTTGGGTCTGGGGGCTTTCGTTGGGCCGGGAACCTGGGAGAATCCTGCAAGGTTGCAGTTCGCGGCCCGAGAAGCACTCTCCGGCCAACATGCCCAACTGCAGCAACAGCTCCCAAAGCGAAGGAGCCAGGACCCAAAGACCTAGCTGGCCTGAAGGGCCCCCAGGGGGCCCCCAAGCAGCCCCTCTCCATTTGGGTCTGGGGGCTTTCGTTGGGCCGGGAACCTGGGAGATTCCTGCAAGGTTGCAGTTCGAGGCCCGAGAAGCACTCTCCGGCCAACATGCCCAACTGCAGCAACAGCTCCCAAACCGAATGAGCCAGGACACAAAGACCTAGCTGGCCTGAAGGGCCCCCAGGGGGCCCCCAAGCAGCCCCTCTCAATTTGGGTCTGGGGGCTTTCGTTGGGCCGGGAACCTGGGAGATTCCTGCAAGGTTGCAGTTCGCGGCCCGAGAAGCACTCTCCGGCCAACATGCCCAACTGCAGCAACAGCTCCCAAAGCGAAGGAGCCAGGACCCAAAGACCTAGCTGGCCTGAAGGGCCCCCAGGGGGCCCCCAAGCAGCCCCTCTCAATTTGGGTCTGGGGGCTTTCGTTGGGCCGGGAACCTGGGAGATTCCTGCAAGGTTGCAGTTCGCGGCCCGAGAAGCACTCTCCGGCCAACATGCCCAACGTCAGCAACAGCTCCCAAACCGAAAGAGCCAGGACACAAAGACCTAGCTGGCCTGAAGGGCCCCCAGGGGGCCCCCAAGCAGCCCCTCTCCATTTGGGTCTGGGGGCTTTCGTTGGGCCGGGAACCTGGGTGATTCCTGCAAGGTTGCAGTTCGCGGCCCGAGAAGCACTCTCCGGCCAACATGCCCAACTGCAGCAACAGCTCCCAAGGCGAAGGAGCCAGGACCCAAAGACCTAGCTGGCCTGAAGTGCCCCCAGGGGGCCCCCAAGCAGCCCCTCTCCATTTGGGTCTGGGGGCTTTCTTTAGGCTGAGAACCTGGGAGATTCCTGCAAGGTTGCAGTTCGCGGCCCGAGAAGCACTCTCCGGCCAACATGCCCAATATCCAGCAACAGCTCCCAAAGCGAAGGAGCCAGGACCCAAAGACCTAGCTGGCCTGAAGGGCCCCCAGAAGGCCACCAAGCAGCCCCTCTCCATTTGGGTCTGGGGGCTTTCGTTGGGCATGGATACCTGAGAGGTACCTGCAAGTTACAGTTCGCGGCCCGAGAAGCACTCTCCGGCCAACATGCCCAACTGCAGCAACAGCTCCCAAAGCGAAGGAGCCAGGACCCAAAGACCTAGCTGGCCTGAAGGGCCCCCAGGGGGCCCCCAAGCAGCCCCTCTCCATTTGGGTCTGGGGGCTTTAGTTGGGCCGGGAACCTGGGAGATTCCTTCAAGGTTGCAGTTCTCGGCCCGAGAAGCACTCTCCGGCCAACATGCCCAACTGCAGCAACAGCTCCCAAAGCGAAGGAGCCAGGACCCAAAGACCTAGCTGGCCTGAAGGGCCCCCAGGGGGCCCCCAAGCAGCCCCTCTCAATTTGGGTCTGGGGGCTTTTGTTGGGCCGGGAACCTGGGAGATTCCTGCAAGGTTGCAGTTCGAGGCCCGAGAAGCACTCTCCGGCCAACATGCCCAACGTCAGCAACAGCTCCCAAACCGAAGGAGCCAGGACACAAAGACCTAGCTGGCCTGAAGGGCCCCCAGGGGGCCCCCAAGCAGCCCCTCTCAATTTGGGTCTGGGGGCTTTCGTTGGGCCGGGAACCTGGGAGATTCCTGCAAGGTTGCAGTTCGCGGCCGGAGAAGCACTCTCCGGCCAACATGCCCAACTGCAGCAACAGCTCCCAAAGCGAAGGAGCCAGGACCCAAAGACCTAGCTGGCCTGAAGGGCCCCCAGGGGGCCCCCAAGCAGCCCCTCTCCATTTGGGTCTGGGGGCTTTTGTTGGGCCGGGAACCTGTGAGATTCCTGCAAGGTTGCAGTTCGAGGCCCGAGAAGCACTCTCCGGCCAACATGCCCAACTGCAGCAACAGCTCCCAAACCGAATGAGCCAGGACACAAAGACCTAGCTGGCCTGAAGGGCCCCCAGGGGGCCCCCAAGCAGCCCCTCTCCATTTGGGTCTGGGGGCTTTAGTTGGGCCGGGAACCTGGGAGATTCCTTCAAGGTTGCAGTTCTCGGCCCGAGAAGCACTCTCCGGCCAACATGCCCAACTGCAGCAACAGCTCCCAAAGCGAAGGAGCCAGGACCCAAAGACCTAGCTGGCCTGAAGGGCCCCCAGGGGGCCCCCACGCAGCCCCTCTCCATTTGGGTCTGGGGGCTTTCGTTGGGCCGGGAACCTGGGAGAATCCTTCAAGGTTGCAGTTCGAGGCCCGAGAAGCACTCTCCGCCCAACATGCCCAACTGCAGCAACAGCTCCCAAACCGAAGGAGCAAGGATACAAAGACCTAGCTGGCCTGAAGGGCCCCCAGGGGGCCCCCAAGCAGCCCCTCTCCATTTGGGTCTGGGGGCTTTCGTTGGGCATGGATACCTGAGAGGTACCTGCAAGGTTGCAGTTCGCGGCCGGAGAAGCACTCTCCGGCCAACATGCCCAACTGCAGCAACAGCTCCCAAACCGAAGGAGCCAGGACCCAAAGACCAAGTAGGCCTGAAGGGCCCCCAGGGGGCCCCAAGCAGCCCCTCTCAATTTGGGTCTGGGGGCTTTCTTTAGGCTGAGAACCTGGGAGATACCAGCAAGGTTGCAGTTCGCGGCCCGAGAAGCACTCTCCGGCCAACATGCCCAATATCCAGCAACAGCTCCCAAAGCGAAGGAGCCAGGACCCAAAGACCTAGCTGGCCTGAAGGGCCCCCAGAAGGCCACCAAGCAGCCCCTCTCCATTTGGGTCTGGGGGCTTTCGTTGGGCATGGATACCTGAGAGGTACCTGCAAGTTACAGTTCGCGGCCCGAGAAGCACTCTCCGGCCAACATGCCCAACTGCAGCAACAGCTCCCAAAGCGAAGGAGCCAGGACCCAAAGACCTAGCTGGCCTGAAGGGCCCCCAGGGGGCCCCCAAGCAGCCCCTCTCAATTTGGGTCTGGGGGCTTTCGTTGGGCCGGGAACCTGGGAGAATCCTGCAAGGTTGCAGTTCGCGGCCCGAGAAGCACTCTCCGGCCAACATGCCCAACTGCAGCAACAGCTCCCAAAGCGAAGGAGCCAGGACCCAAAGACCTAGCTGGCCTGAAGGGCCCCCAGGGGGCCCCCAAGCAGCCCCTCTCCATTTGGGTCTGGGGGTTTTCGTTGGGCCGGGAACCTGGGAGAATCCTGCAAGGTTGCAGTTCGCGGCCCGAGAAGCACTCTCCGGCCAACATGCCCAACTGCAGCAACAGCTCCCAAACTGAATGAGCCAGGACCCAAAGACCTAGCTGGCCTGAAGGGCCCCCGGGGGGCCCCAAGCAGCCCCTCTCCATTTGGGTCTGGGGGCTTTAGTTGGGCCGGGAACCTGGGAGAATCCTGCAAGGTTGCAGTTCGCGGCCTGAGAAGCACTCTCCGGCCAACATGCCCAACTGCAGCAACAGCTCCCAAAGCGAAGGAGCCAGGACCCAAAGACCTAGCTGGCCTGAAGGGCCCCCAGGGGGCCCCCAAGCAGCCCCTCTCCATTTGGGTCTGGGGGCTTTCGTTGGGCCGGGAACCTGGGAGAATCCTGCAAGGTTGCAGTTCGAGGCCCGAGAAGCACTCTCCGGCCAACATGCCCAACTGCAGCAACAGCTCCCAAACCGAATGAGCCAGGACACAAAGACCTAGCTGGCCTGAAGGGCCCCCAGGGGGCCCCCAAGCAGCCCCTCTCAATTTGGGTCTGGGGGCTTTCGTTGGGCCGGGAACCTGGGAGATTCCTGCAAGGTTGCAGTTCGCGGCCCGAGAAGCACTCTCCGGCCAACATGCCCAACTGCAGCAACAGCTCCCAAAGCGAAGGAGCCAGGACCCAAAGACCTAGCTGGCCTGAAGGGCCCCCAGGGGGCCCCAAAGCAGCCCCTCTCAATTTGGGTCTGGGGGCTTTCGTTGGGCCGGGAACCTGGGAGATTCCTGCAAGGTTGCAGTTCGCGGCCCGAGAAGCACTCTCCGGCCAACATGCCCAACGTCAGCAACAGCTCCCAAACCGAAAGAGCCAGGACACAAAGACCTAGCTGGCCTGAAGGGCCCCCAGGGGGCCCCCAAGCAGCCCCTCTCCATTTGGGTCTGGGGGCTTTCGTTGGGCCGGGAACCTGGGTGATTCCTGCAAGGTTGCAGTTCGCGGCCGGAGAAGCACTCTCCGGCCAACATGCCCAACTGCAGCAACAGCTCCCAAGGCGAAGGAGCCAGGACCCAAAGACCTAGCTGGCCTGAAGTGCCCCCAGGGGGCCCCCAAGCAGCCCCTCTCCATTTGGGTCTGGGGGCTTTCTTTAGGCTGAGAACCTGGGAGATTCCTGCAAGGTTGCAGTTCGCGGCCCGAGAAGCACTCTCCGGCCAACATGCCCAATATCCAGCAACAGCTCCCAAAGCGAAGGAGCCAGGACCCAAAGACCTAGCTGGCCTGAAGGGCCCCCAGAAGGCCACCAAGCAGCCCCTCTCCATTTGGGTCTGGGGGCTTTCGTTGGGCATGGATACCTGAGAGGTACCTGCAAGTTACAGTTCGCGGCCCGAGAAGCACTCTCCGCCCAACATGCCCAACTGCAGCAACAGCTCCCAAACCGAAGGAGCCAGGACCCAAAGACCTAGCTGGCCTGAAGGGCCCCCAGGGGGCCCCCAAGCAGCCCCTCTCCATTTGGGTCTGGGGGTTTTCGTTGGGCCGGGAACCTGGGAGAATCCTGCAAGGTTGCAGTTCGCGGCCCGAGAAGCACTCTCCGGCCAACATGCCCAACTGCAGCAACAGCTCCCAAACCGAAGGAGCCAGGACACAAAGACCTAGCTGGCCTGAAGGGCCCCCAGGGGGGCCCCAAGCAGCCCCTCTCCATTTGGGTCTGGGGGCTTTCGTTGGGCCGAGAACCTGGGAGAATCCTGCAAGGTTGCAGTACGCGGCCCGAGAAGCACTCTCCGGCCAACATGCCCAACTGCAGCAACAGCTCCCAAAGCGAAGGAGCCAGGACCCAAAGACCTAGCTGGCCTGAAGGGCCCCCAGGGGGCCCCCAAGCAGCCCCTCTCAATTTGGGTCTGGGGGCTTTCGTTGGGCCGGGAACCTGGGAGATTCCTGCAAGGTTGCAGTTCGCGGCCGGAGAAGCACTCTCCGGCCAACATGCCCAACTGCAGCAACAGCTCCCAAAGCGAAGGAGCCAGGACCCAAAGACCTAGCTGGCCTGAAGGGCCCCCAGGGGGCCCCCAAGCAGCCCCTCTCCATTTGGGTCTGGGGGCTTTAGTTGGGCCGGGAACCTGGGAGATTCCTTCAAGGTTGCAGTTCTCGGCCCGAGAAGCACTCTCCGGCCAACATGCCCAACTGCAGCAACAGCTCCCAAAGCGAAGGAGCCAGGACCCAAAGACCTAGCTGGCCTGAAGGGCCCCCAGGGGGCCCCCAAGCAGCCCCTCTCCATTTGGGTCTGGGGGCTTTCGTTGGGCCGGGAACCTGGGAGAATCCTTCAAGGTTGCAGATCGAGGCCCGAGAAGCACTCTCCGCCCAACATGCCCAACTGCAGCAACAGCTCCCAAACCGAAGGAGCAAGGATACAAAGACCTAGCTGGCCTGAAGGGCCCCCAGGGGGCCCCCAAGCAGCCCCTCTCCATTTGGGTCTGGGGGCTTTCGTTGGGCATGGATACCTGAGAGGTACCTGCAAGGTTGCAGTTCGCGGCCGGAGAAGCACTCTCCGGCCAACATGCCCAACTGCAGCAACAGCTCCCAAACCGAAGGAGCCAGGACCCAAAGACCAAGTAAGCCTGAAGGGCCCCCAGGGGGCCCCAAGCAGCCCCTCTCAATTTGGGTCTGGGGGCTTTCGTTGGGCCGGGAACCTGGGAGAATCCTGCAAGGTTGCAGTTCGCGGCCCGAGAAGCACTCTCCGGCCAACATGCCCAACTGCAGCAACAGCTCCCAAAGCGAAGGAGCCAGGACCCAAAGACCTAGCTGGCCTGAAGGGCCCCCAGGGGGCCCCCAAGCAGCCCCTCTCAATTTGGGTCTGGGGGCTTTCGTTGGGCCGGGAACCTGGGAGAATCCTGCAAGGTTGCAGTTCACGGCCCGAGAAGCACTCTCCCGCCAACATGCCCAACTGCAGCAACAGCTCCCAAACCGAAGGAGCCAGGACACAAAGACCTAGCTGGCCTGAAGGGCCCCCAGGGGGCCCCCAAGCAGCCCCTCTCAATTTGGGTCTGGGGGCTTTCGTTGGGCCGGGAACCTGGGAGATTCCTGCGAGGTTGCAGTTCGCGGCCCGAGAAGCACTCTCCGGCCAACATGCCCAACTGCAGCAACAGCTCCCAAACCGAATGAGCCAGGACCCAAAGACCTAGCTGGCCTGAAGGGCCCCCAGGGGGCCCCCAAGGAGCTCCTCTCCATTTGGGTCTGGGGGCTTTCGTTGGGCCGGGAACCTGGGAGGTACCTGCAAGGTTGCAGTTCGCGGCCCGAGAAGCACTCTCCGGCCAGCATGCCCAACTGCAGCAACAGCTCCCAAAGCGAAGGAGCCAGGACCCAAAGACCTAGCTGGCCTGAAGGGCCCCCAGGGGGCCCCCAAGCAGCCCCTCTCCATTTGGGTCTGGGGGCTTTCGTTGGGCCGGGAACCTGTGAGATTCCTGCAAGGTTGCAGTTCGCGGCCCGAGAAGCACTCTCCGGCCAACATGCCCAACTGCAGCAACAGCTCCCAAACCGAATGAGCCAGGACACAAAGACCTAGCTGGCCTGAAGTGCCCCCAGGGGGCCCCCAAGCAGCCCCTCTCAATTTGGGTCTGGGGGCTTTCGTTGGGCATGTATACCTGGGAGGTACCTACAAGGTTACAGTTTGCGGCCCGAGAAGCACTCTCCGGCCAACATGCCCAACTGCAGCAACAGCTCCCAAAGCGAAGGCGCCAGGACCCAAAGACCTATCTGGCCTGAAGGGCCCCCAGGGGGCCCCCAAACATCCCCTCTCAATTTGGGTCTGGGGGCTTTCTTTAGGCTGAGAACCTGGGAGATACCAGCAAGGTTGCAGTTCGCGGCCCGAGAAGCACTCTCCGGCCAACATGCCCAACTGCAGCAACAGCTCCCAAAGCGAAGGAGCCAGGACACAAAGACCTAGCTGGCCTGAAGGGCCCCCAGGGGGCCCCCAAGCAGCCCCTCTCCATTTGGGTCTGGGGGCTTTAGTTGGGCCGGGAACCTGGGAGATTCCTGCAAGGTTGCAGTTCGCGGCCCGAGAAGCACTCTCCGGCCAACATGCCCAACGTCAGCAACAGCTCCCAAACCGAAGGAGCCAGGACACAAAGAGCTAGCTGGCCTGAAGGGCCCCCAGGGGGCCCCCAAGCAGCCCCTCTCAATTTGGGTCTGGGGGCTTTCGTTGGGCCGGGAACCTGGGTGATTCCTGCAAGGTTGCAGTTCGCGGCCGGAGAAGCACTCTCCGGCCAACATGCCCAACTGCAGCAACAGCTCCCAAAGCGAAGGAGCCAGGACCCAAAGACCTAGCTGGCCTGAAGTGCCCCCAGGGGGCACCCAAGCAGCCCCTCTCCATTTGGGTCTGGGGGCTTTCTTTAGGCTGAGAACCTGGGAGATACCAGCAAGGTTGCAGTTCGCGGCCCGAGAAGCACTCTCCGGCCAACATGCCCAATATCCAGCAACAGCTCCCAAAGCGAAGGAGCCAGGACCCAAAGACCTAGCTGGCCTGAAGGGCCCCCAGAAGGCCACCAAGCAGCCCCTCTCCATTTGGGTCTGGGGGCTTTCGTTGGGCATGGATACCTGAGAGGTACCTGCAAGTTACAGTTCGCGGCCCGAGAAGCACTCTCCGGCCAACATGCCCAACTGCAGCAACAGCTCCCAAAGCGAAGGAGCCAGGACCCAAAGACCTAGCTGGCCTGAAGGGCCCCCAGGGGGCCCCCAAGCAGCCCCTCTCCATTTGGGTCTGGGGGCTTTCGTTGGGCCGGGAACCTGGGAGAATCCTGCAAGGTTGCAGTTCGCGGCCCGAGAAGCACTCTCCGGCCAACATGCCCAACTGCAGCAACAGCTCCCAAAGCGAAGGAGCCAGGACCCAAAGACCTAGCTGGCCTGAAGGGCCCCCAGGGGGCCCCCAAGCAGCCCCTCTCCATTTGGGTCTGGGGGTTTTCGTTGGGCCGGGAACCTGGGAGAATCCTGCAAGGTTGCAGTTCACGGCCCGAGAAGCACTCTCCGGCCAACATGCCCAACTGCAGCAACAGCTCCCAAACCGAAGGAGCGAGGACCCAAAGACCTAGCTGGCCTGAAGGGCCCCCAGGGGGCCCCCAAGCAGCCCCTCTCAATTTGGGTCTGGGGGCTTTCGTTGGGCCGGGAACCTGGGAGATTCCTGCAAGGTTGCAGTTCGCGGCCCGAGAAGCACTCTCCGGCCAACATGCCCAACTGCAGCAACAGCTCCCAAAGCGAAGGAGCCAGGACACAAAGACCTAGCTGGCCTGAAGGGCCCCCAGGGGGCCCCCAAGCAGCCCCTCTCCATTTGGGTCTGGGGGCTTTCGTTGGGCATGGATACCTGAGAGGTACCTGCAAGGTTACAGTTCGCGGCCCGAGAAGCACTCTCCGGCCAACATGCTCAACTGCAGCAACAGCTCCCAAAGCGAAGGAGCCAGGACCCAAAGACCTAGCTGGCCTGAAGGGCCCCCAGGGGGCCCCCAAGCAGCCCCTCTCCATTTGGGTCTAGGGGCTTTCGTTGGGCCGGGAACCTGGGAGAATCCTGCAAGGTTGCAGTTCGCGGCCCGAGAAGCACTCTCCGGCCAACATGCCCAACTGCAGCAACAGCTCCCAAAGCGAAGGAGCCAGGACCCAAAGACCTAGCTGGCCTGAAGGGCCCCCATGGGGCCCCCAAGGAGCTCCTCTCCATTTGGGTCTGGGGGCTTTAGTTGGGCCGGGAACCTGGGAGGAACCTGCAAGGTTGCAGTTCGCGGCCGGAGAAGCACTCTCCGGCCAACATGCCCAACTGCAGCAACAGCTCCCAAACCGAAGGAGCCAGGACCCAAAGACCTAGCTGGCCTGAAGGGCCCCCAGAAGGCCACCAAGCAGCCCCTCTCCATTTGGGTCTGGGGGCTTTCTTTAGGCTGAGAACCTGGGAGATACCAGCAAGGTTGCAGTTCGCGGCCCGAGAAGCACTCTCCGGCCAACATGCCCAATATCCAGCAACAGCTCCCAAAGCGAAGGAGCCAGGACCCAAAGACCTAGCTGGCCTGAAGGGCCCCCAGGGGGCCCCCAAGCTCCCCCTCTCCATTTGGGTCTGGGGGCTTTTGTTGGGCCGGGAACCTGGGAGAATCCTGCAAGGTTGCAGTTCGCGGCCCGAGAAGCACTCTCCGGCCAACATGCCCAACTGCAGCAACAGCTCCCAAACCGAAGGAGCCAGGACCCAAAGACCTAGCTGGCCTGAAGGGCCCCCAGGGGGCCCCCAAGCAGCCCCTCTCCATTTGGGTCTGGGGGCTTTCGTTGGGCCGGGAACCTGGGAGAATTCTGCAAGGTTGCAGTTCGCGGCCCGAGAAGCACTCTCCGGCCAACATGCCCAACTGCAGCAACAGCTCCCAAACCGAATGAGCCAGGACACAAAGACCTAGCTGGCCTGAAGGGCCCCCAGGGGTCCCCCAAGCAGCCCCTCTCCATTTGGGTCTGGGGGCTTTCGTTGGGCATGTATACCTGAGAGGTACCTGCAAGGTTACAGTTCGCGGCCCGAGAAGCACTCTCCGGCCAACATGCCCAACTGCAGCAACAGCTCCCAAAGCGAAGGAGCCAGGACCCAAAGACCTAGCTGGCCTGAAGTGCCCCCAGGGGGTCCCCAAGCAGCCCCTCTCCATTTGGGTCTGGGGGCTTTCGTTGGGCGGGGAACCTGGGAGATTCATGCAAGGTTGCAGTTCGAGGCCCGAGAAGCACTCTCCGGCCAACATGCACAACTGCAGCAACAGCTCCCAAAGCGAAGGAGCCAGGACCCAAAGACCTAGCTGGCCTGAAGGGTCCCCAGGGGGCCCCCAAGCAGCCCCTCTCAATTTGGGTCTGGGGGCTTTCGGTGGGCCGGGAACCTGGGTGATTCCTGCAAGGTTGCAGTTCGCGGCCGGAGAAGCACTCTCCGGCCAACATGCCCAACTGCAGCAACAGCTCCCAAAGCGAAGGAGCCAGGACCCAAAGACCTAGCTGGCCTGAAGTGCCCCCAGGGGGCCCCCAAGCAGCCCCTCTCCATTTGGGTCTGGGGGCTTTCTTTAGGCTGAGAACCTGGGAGATACCAGCAAGGTTGCAGTTCGAGGCCCGAGAAGCACTCTCCGGCCAACATGCCCAATATCCAGCAACAGCTCCCAAAGCGAAGGAGCCAGGACCCAAAGACCTAGCTGGCCTGAAGGGCCCCCAGAAGGCCACCAAGCAGCCCCTCTCCATTTGGGTCTGGGGGCTTTCGTTGGGCATGTATACCTGAGAGGTACCTGCAAGTTACAGTTCGCGGCCCGAGAAGCACTCTCCGGCCAACATGCCCAATATCCAGCAACAGCTCCCAAACCGAAGGAGCCAGGACACAAAGACCTAGCTGGCCTGAAGGGCCCCCAGGGGGCCACCAAGCAGCCCCTCTCCATTTGGGTCTGGGGGCTTTTGTTGGGCCGGGAACCTGGGAGGTACCTGCAAGGTTGCAGTTCGCGGCCCGAGAAGCACTCTCCGGCCAACATGCCCAACTGCAGCAACAGCTCCCAAAGCGAAGGAGCCAGGACCCAAAGACCTAGCTGGCCTGAAGGGCCCCCAGGGGGCCCCCAAGCAGCCCCTCTCCATTTGAGTCTGGGGGCATTTGTTGGGCCGGGAACCTGGGAGATTCCTGCAAGGTTGCAGTTCGAGGCCCGAGAAGCACTCTCCGGCCAACATGCCCAACTGCAGCAACAGCTCCCAAACCGAATGAGCCAGGACACAAAGACCTAGCTGGCCTGAAGGGCCCCCAGGGGGCCCCCAAGTAGCCCCTCTCAATTTGGGTCTGGGGGCTTTCGTTGGGCATGTGTACCTGAGAGGTACCTGCAAGGTTACAGTTCGCGGCCGGAGAAGCACTCTCCGGCCAACATGCCCAACTGCAGCAACAGCTCCCAAAGCGAAGGAGCCAGGACCCAAAGACCTAGCTGGCCTGAAGTGCCTCCAGGGGGTCCCCAAGCAGCCCCTCTCCATTTGGGTCTGGGGGCTTTCGTTGGGCCGGGAACCTGGGAGATTCATGCAAGGTTGCAGTTCTCGGCCCGAGAAGCACTCTCCGGCCAACATGCCCAACTGCAGCAACAGCTCCCAAAGCGAAGGAGCCAGGACCCAAAGACCTAGCTGGCCTGAAGGGCCCCCAGGGGGCCCCCAAGCAGCCCCTCTCAATTTGGGTCTGGGGGCTTTCGTTGGGCCGGGAACCTGGGAGAATCCTGCAAGGTTGCAGTTCGCGGCCCGAGAAGCACTCTCCGGCCAACATGCCCAACTGCAGCAACAGCTCCCAAACCGAAGGAGCCAGGACCCAAAGACCTAGCTGGCCTGAAGGGCCCCCAGGGGGCCCCCAAGCAGCCCCTCTCCATTTGGGTCTGGGGGCTTTCGTTGGGCCGGGAACCTGGGAGAATCCTGCAAGGTTGCAGTTCGCGGCCCGAGAAGCACTCTCCGGCCAACATGCCCAACTGCAGCAACAGCTCCCAAAGCAAAGGAGCCAGGACCCAAAGACCTAGCTGGCCTGAAGGGCCCCCAGGGGGCCCCCAAGCAGCCCCTCTCAATTTGGGTCTGGGGGATTTCGTTGGGCATGGAACCTGGGAGATTCCTGCAAGGTTGCAGTTCGCGGCCCGAGAAGCACTCTCCGGCCAACATGCCCAACTGCAGCAACAGCTCCCAAACCGAAGGAGCCAGGACCCAAAGACCTAGCTGGCCTGAAGGGCCCCCAGGGGTCCCCCAAGCAGCCCCTCTCAATTTGGGTCTGGGGGCTTTCGTGGGGCATGGATACCTGAGATGTACCTGCAAGATTACAGTTCGCGGCCCGAGAAGCACTCTCCGGCCAACATGCTCAACTGCAGCAACAGCTCCCAAACCGAAGGAGCCAGGACCCAAAGACCTAGCTGGCCTGAAGGGCCCCCAGGGGGCCCCCAAGCAGCCCCTCTCCATTTGGGTCTGGGGGCTTTTGTTGGGCCGGGAACCTGGGAGATTCCTGCAAGGTTGCAGTTCGCGGCCCGAGAAGCACTCTCCGGCCAACATGCCCAACTGCAGCAACAGCTCCCAAAGCGAAGGAGCCAGGACCCAAAGACCTAGCTGGCCTGAAGGGCCCCCAGGGGGCCCCCAAGCAGCCCCTCTCCATTTGGGTCTGGGGGCTTTCGTTGGGCCGGGAACCTGGGAGATTCTTGCAAGGTTGCAGTTCGAGGCCCGAGAAGCACTCTCCGGCCAACATGCCCAACTGCAGCAACAGCTCCCAAACCGAATGAGCCAGGACAGAAAGACCTAGCTGGCCTGAAGGGCCCCCAGGGGACCCCCAAGCAGCCCCTCTCAATTTGGGTCTGGGGGCTTTCGTTCGGCATGGATACCTGAGAGGTACCTGCAAGGTTGCAGTTCGCGGCCCGAGAAGCACTCTCCGGCCAACATGCCCAACTGCAGCAACAGCTCCCAAACCGAAGGAGCCAGGACCCAAAGACCTAGCTGGCCTGAAGGGCCCCCAGAAGGCCACCAAGCAGCCCCTCTCCATTTGGGTCTGGGGCTTTCGTTGGGCCGGGAACCTGGGAGGTACCTGCAAGGTTGCAGTTCTCGGCCCGAGAAGCACTCTCCGGCCAACATGCCCAACTGCAGCAACAGCTCCCAAAGCGAAGGAGCCAGGACCCAAAGACCTAGCTGGCCTGAAGGGCCCCCAGGGGGCCCCCAAGCAGCCCCTCTCAATTTGGGTCTGGGGGCTTTCTTTGGGCATGTATACCTGAGAGGTACCTGCAAGGTTACAGTTCGCGGCCCGAGAAGCACTCTCCGGCCAACATGCTCAACTGCAGCAACAGCTCCCAAACCGAAGGAGCCAGGACCCAAAGACCTAGGTGGCCTGAAGGGCCCCCAGGGGGCCCCCAAGCAGCCCCTCTCAATTTGGGTCTGGGGGCTTTCGTTGGGCCGGGAACCTGGGAGATTCCTGCAAGGTTGCAGTTCGCGGCCCGAGAAGCACTCTCCGGCCAACATGCCCAACTGCAGGAACAACTCCCAAAGCGAAGGAGCGAGGACCCAAAGACCTAGCTGGCCTGAAGGGCCCCCAGGGGGCCCCCAAGCAGCCCCTCTCCATTTGGGTCTGGGGGCTTTCGTTGGGCCGGGAACCTGGGAGATTCCTGCCAGGTTGCAGTTCGCGGCCCGAGAAGCACTCTCCGGCCAACATGCCCAACTGCAGCAACAGCTCCCAAAGCGAATGAGCCAGGACCCAAAGACCTAGCTGGCCTGAAGGGCCCCCAGGGGGCCCCCAAGTAGCCCCTCTCAATTTGGGTCTGGGGGCTTTCGTTGGGCATGTGTACCTGAGAGGTACCTGCAAGGTTACAGTTCGCGGCCCGAGAAGCACTCTCCGGCCAACATGCCCAACTGCAGCAACAGCTCCCAAAGCGAAGGAGCCAGGACCCAAAGACCTAGCTGGCCTGAAGTGCCTCCAGGGGGTCCCCAAGCAGCCCCTCTCCATTTGGGTCTGGGGGCTTTCGTTGGGCCGGGAACCTGGGAGATTCATGCAAGGTTGCAGTTCTCGGCCCGAGAAGCACTCTCCGGCCAACATGCCCAACTGCAGCAACAGCTCCCAAACCGAAGGAGCCAGGACCCAAAGACCTAGCTGGCCTGAAGGGCCCCCAGGGGGCCCCCAAGCAGCCCCTCTCCATTTGGGTCTGGGGGCTTTCGTTGGGCCGGGAACCTGGGAGAATCCTGCAAGGTTGCAGTTCGCGGCCCGAGAAGCACTCTCCGGCCAACATGCCCAACTGCAGCAACAGCTCCCAAAGCGAAGGAGCCAGGACCCAAAGACCTAGCTGGCCTGAAGGGCCCCCAGGGGGCCCCCAAGCAGCCCCTCTCCATTTGGGTCTGGGGGCTTTCGTTGGGCCGGGAACCTGGGAGAATCCTGCAAGGTTGCAGTTCGCGGCCCGAGAAGCACTCTCCGGCCAACATGCCCAACTGCAGCAACAGCTCCCAAAGCGAAGGAGCCAGGACCCAAAGACCTAGCTGGCCTGAAGGGCCCCCAGGGGGCCCCCAAGCAGCCCCTCTCAATTTGGGTCTGGGGGATTTCGTTGGGCATGGAACCTGGGAGATTCCTGCAAGGTTGCAGTTCGCGGCCCGAGAAGCACTCTCCGGCCAACATGCCCAACTGCAGCAACAGCTCCCAAACCGAAGGAGCCAGGACCCAAAGACCTAGCTGGCCTGAAGGGCCCCCAGGGGGCCCCCAAGCAGCCCCTCTCAATTTGGGTCTGGGGGCTTTCGTTGGGCATGGATACCTGAGATGTACCTGCAAGATTACAGTTCGCGGCCCGAGAAGCACTCTCCGGCCAACATGCTCAACTGCAGCAACAGCTCCCAAAGCGAAGGAGCCAGGACCCAAAGACCTAGCTGGCCTGAAGGGCCCCCAGGGGGCCCCCAAGCAGCCCCTCTCAATTTGGGTCTGGGGGCTTTCTTTGGGCATGTATACCTGAGAGGTACCTGCAAGGTTACAGTTCGCGGCCCGAGAAGCACTCTCCGGCCAACATGCTCAACTGCAGCAACAGCTCCCAAACCGAAGGAGCCAGGACCCAAAGACCTAGGTGGCCTGAAGGGCCCCCAGGGGGCCCCCAAGCAGCCCCTCTCAATTTGGGTCTGGGGGCTTTCGTTGGGCCGGGAACCTGGGAGATTCCTGCAAGGTTGCAGTTCGCGGCCCGAGAAGCACTCTCCGGCCAACATGCCCAACTGCAGGAACAACTCCCAAAGCGAAGGAGCCAGGACCCAAAGACCTAGCTGGCCTGAAGGGGCCCCAGGGGGCCCCCAAGCAGCCCCTCTCCATTTGGGTCTGGGGGCTTTCGTTGGGCATGGAACCTGGGAGATTCCTGCAAGGTTGCAGTTCGCGGCCCGAGAAGCACTCTCCGGCCAACATGCCCAACTGCAGCAACAGCTCCCAAAGCGAAGGAGCCAGGACCCAAAGACCTAGCTGGCCTGAAGGGCCCCCAGGGGGCCCCCAAGTAGCCCCTCTCCATTTGGGTCTGGGGGCTTTCGTTGGGCATGTGTACCTGAGAGGTACCTGCAAGGTTACAGTTCGCGGCCCGAGAAGCACTCTCCGGCCAACATGCCCAACTGCAGCAACAGCTCCCAAAGCGAAGGAGCCAGGACCCAAAGACCTAGGTGGCCTGAAGGGCCCCCAGGGGGCCCCCAAGCAGCCCCTCTCAATTTGGGTCTGGGGGCTTTCGTTGGGCCGGGAACCTGGGAGATTCCTGCAAGGTTGCAGTTCGCGGCCCGAGAAGCACTCTCCGGCCAACATGCCCAACTGCAGGAACAACTCCCAAAGCGAAGGAGCCAGGACCCAAAGACCTAGCTGGCCTGAAGGGGCCCCAGGGGGCCCCCAAGCAGCCCCTCTCCATTTGGGTCTGGGGGCTTTCGTTGGGCATGGAACCTGGGAGATTCCTGCAAGGTTGCAGTTCGCGGCCCGAGAAGCACTCTCCGGCCAACATGCCCAACTGCAGCAACAGCTCCCAAAGCGAAGGAGCCAGGACCCAAAGACCTAGCTGGCCTGAAGGGCCCCCAGGGGGCCCCCAAGTAGCCCCTCTCAATTTGGGTCTGGGGGCTTTCGTTGGGCATGTGTACCTGAGAGGTACCTGCAAGGTTACAGTTCGCGGCCCGAGAAGCACTCTCCGGCCAACATGCCCAACTGCAGCAACAGCTCCCAAAGCGAAGGAGCCAGGACCCAAAGACCTAGCTGGCCTGAAGGGCCCCCAGGGGGCCCCCAAGCAGCCCCTCTCAATTTGGGTCTGGGGGATTTCGTTGGGCATGGAACCTGGGAGATTCCTGCAAGGTTGCAGTTCGCGGCCCGAGAAGCACTCTCCGGCCAACATGCCCAACTGCAGCAACAGCTCCCAAACCGAAGGAGCCAGGACCCAAAGACCTAGCTGGCCTGAAGGGCCCCCAGGGGTCCCCCAAGCAGCCCCTCTCAATTTGGGTCTGGGGGCTTTCGTTGGGCATGGATACCTGAGATGTACCTGCAAGATTACAGTTCGCGGCCCGAGAAGCACTCTCCGGCCAACATGCTCAACTGCAGCAACAGCTCCCAAACCGAAGGAGCCAGGACCCAAAGACCTAGCTGGCCTGAAGGGCCCCCAGGGGGCCCCCAAGCAGCCCCTCTCCATTTGGGTCTGGGGGCTTTTGTTGGGCCGGGAACCTGGGAGATTCCTGCAAGGTTGCAGTTCGCGGCCCGAGAAGCACTCTCCGCCCAACATGCCCAACGTCAGCAACAGCTCCCAAAGCGAAGGAGCCAGGACCCAAAGACCTAGCTGGCCTGAAGGGCCCCCAGGGGGCCCCCAAGCAGCCCCTCTCCATTTGGGTCTGGGGGCTTTCGTTGGGTTGGGAACCTGGGAGATTCCTGCAAGGTTGCAGTTCGCGGCCTGAGAAGCACTCTCTGGCCAACATGCCCAACTGCAGCAACAGCTCCCAAAGCGAAGGAGCCAGGACCCAAAGACCTAGCTGGCCTGAAGGGCCCCCATGGGGCCCCCAAGGAGCTCCTCTCCATTTGGGTCTGGGGGCTTTCGTTGGGCCGGGAACCTGGGAGGTACCTGCAAGGTTGCAGTTCGCGGCCCGAGAAGCACTCTCCGGCCAACATGCCCAACTGCAGCAACAGCTCCCAAAGCGAAGGAGCCAGGACCCAAAGACCTAGCTGGCCTGAAGGGCCCCCAGGGGGCCCCCAAGCAGCCCCTCTCAATTTGGGTCTGGGGGCTTTTGTTGGGCCGGGAACCTGGGAGATTCCTGCAAGGTTGCAGTTCGAGGCCCGAGAAGCACTCTCCGGCCAACATGCCCAACGTCAGCAACAGCTCCCAAACCGAATGAGCCAGGACAGAAAGACCTAGCTGGCCTGAAGGGCCCCCAGGGGACCCCCAAGCAGCCCCTCTCAATTTGGGTCTGGGGGCTTTCGTTCGGCATGGATACCTGAGAGGTACCTGCAAGGTTACAGTTCGCGGCCCGAGAAGCACTCTCCGGCCAACATGCCCAACTGCAGCAACAGCTCCCAAACCGAAGGAGCCAGGACCCAAAGACCTAGCTGGCCTGAAGGGCCCCCAGAAGGCCACCAAGCTGCCCCTCTCCATTTGGGTCTGGGGCTTTCGTTGGGCCGGGAACCTGGGAGGTACCTGCAAGGTTGCAGTTCTCGGCCCGAGAAGCACTCTACGGCCAACATGCCCAACTGCAGCAACAGCTCCCAAAGCGAAGGAGCCAGGACCCAAAGACCTAGCTGGCCTGAAGGGCCCCCAGGGGGCCCCCAAGCAGCCCCTCTCAATTTGGGTCTGGGGGCTTTCGTTGGGCCGGGAACCTTGGTGATTCCTGCAAGGTTGCAGTTCGCGGCCGGAGAAGCACTCTCCGGCCAACATGCCCAACTGCAGCAACAGCTCCCAAAGCGAAGGAGCCAGGACCCAAAGACCTAGCTGGCCTGAAGTGCCCACAGGGGGCCCCCAAGCAGCCCCTCTCCATTTGGGTCTGGGGGCTTTCTTTAGGCTGAGAACCTGGGAGATACCAGCAAGGTTGCAGTTCGCGGCCCGAGAAGCACTCTCCGGCCAACATGCCCAACTGCAGCAACAGCTCCCAAAGCGAAGGAGCCAGGACCCAAAGACCTAGCTGGCCTGAAGGGCCCCCAGGGGGCCCCCAAGCAGCACCTCTCAATTTGGGTCTGGGGGCTTTCGTTGGGCCGGGAACCTGGGAGATTCCTGCAAGGTTGCAGTTCGCGGCCGGAGAAGCACTCTCCGGCCAACATGCCCAACTGCAGCAACAGCTCCCAAAGCGAAGGAGCCAGGACCCAAAGACCTAGCTGGCCTGAAGGGCCCCCAGGGGGCCCCCAAGCAGCCCCTCTCCATTTGGGCCTGGGGGCTTTCTTTAGGCTGAGAACCTGGGAGATACCAGCAAGGTTGCAGTTCGCAGCCCGAGAAGCACTCTCCGGCCAACATGCCCAATATCCAGCAACAGCTCCCAAAGCGAAGGAGCCAGGACCCAAAGACCTAGCTGGTCTGAAGGGCCCCCAGGGGGGCCCCAAGCAGCACCTCTCCATTTGGGTCTGGGGGCTTTCGTTGGGCCGGGAACCTGGGAGAATCCTGCAAGGTTGCAGTTCGCGGCCCGAGAAGCACTCTCCGGCCAACATGCCCAACTGCAGCAACAGCTCCCAAAGCGAAGGAGCCAGGACCCAAAGACCTAGCTGGCCTGAAGGGCCCCCAGGGGGCCCCCAAGCAGCCCCTCTCCATTTGGGTCTGGGGGCTTTCTTTCGGCTGAGAACCTGGGAGATACCAGCAAGGTTGCAGTTCGCGGCCCGAGAAGCACTCTCCGGCCAACATGCCCAATATCCAGCAACAGCTCCCAAAGCGAAGGAGCCAGGACCCAAAGACCTAGCTGGCCTGAAGGGCCCCCAGGGGGCCCCCAAGCAGCCCCTCTCCATTTGGGTCTGGGGGCTTTCGTTGGGCATGTATACCTGAGAGGTACCTGGAAGTTACAGTTCGCGGCCCGAGAAGCACTCTCCGGCCAACATGCCCAACTGCAGCAACAGCTCCCAAACCGAAGGAGCCAGGACCCAAAGACCTAGCTGGCCTGAAGGGCCCCCAGGGGGCCCCCAAGCAGCCCCTCTCCATTTGGGTCTGGGGGTTTTCGTTGGGCCGGGAACCTGGGAGAATCCTGCAAGGTTGCAGTTCGCGGCCCGAGAAGCACTCTCCGGCCAACATGCCCAACTGCAGCAACAGCTCCCAAAGCGAAGGAGCCAGGACCCAAAGACCTAGCTGGCCTGAAGGGCCCCCAGGGGTCCCCCAAGCAGCCCCTCTCAATTTGGGTCTGGGGGCTTTCGTTGGGCCGGGAACCTGGGAGATTCCTTCAAGGTTGCAGTTCGCGGCCCGAGAAGCACTCTCCGGCCAACATGCCCAACTGCAGCAACAGCTCCCAAAGCGAAGGAGCCAGGACCCAAAGACCTAGCTGGCCTGAAGGGCCCCCAGGGGGCCCCCAAGCAGCCCCTCTCCATTTGGGTCTGGGGGCTTTTGTTGGGCCGGGAACCTGGGAGATTCCTGCAAGGTTGCAGTTCGCGGCCCGAGAAGCACTCTCCGGCCAACATGCCCAACTGCAGCAACAGCTCCCAAACCGAATGAGCCAGGACCCAAAGACCTAGCTGGCCTGAAGGGCCCCCAGGGGGCCCCCAAGCAGCCCCTCTCAATTTGGGTCTGGGGGCTTTCGTTGGGCCGGGAACCTGGGAGATTCCTGCAAGGTTGCAGTTCGCGGCCGGAGAAGCACTCTCCGGCCAACATGCCCAACTGCAGCAACAGCTCCCAAAGCGAAGGAGCCAGGACCCAAAGACCTAGCTGGCCTGAAGGGCCCCCAGGGGGCCCCCAAGCAGCCCCTCTCCATTTGGGTCTGGGGGCTTTATTTAGGCTGAGAACCTGGGAGATACCAGCAAGGTTGCAGTTCGCAGCCCGAGAAGCACTCTCCGGCCAACATGCCCAATATCCAGCAACAGCTCCCAAAGCGAAGGAGCCAGGACCCAAAGACCTAGCTGGTCTGAAGGGCCCCCAGGGGGGCCCCAAGCAGCACCTCTCCATTTGGGTCTGGGGGCTTTCGTTGGGCCGGGAACCTGGGAGAATCCTGCAAGGTTGCAGTTCGCGGCCCGAGAAGCACTCTCCGGCCAACATGCCCAACTGCAGCAACAGCTCCCAAACCGAAGGAGCCAGGACCCAAAGACCTAGCTGGCCTGAAGGGCCCCCAGGGGGCCCCCAAGCAGCCCCTCTCCATTTGGGTCTGGGGGCTTTCGTTGGGCCGGGAACCTGGGAGAATCCTGCAAGGTTGCAGTTCGCGGCCGGAGAAGCACTCTCCGGCCAACATGCCCAACTGCAGCAACAGCTCCCAAAGCGAAGGAGCCAGGACCCAAAGACCTAGCTGGCCTGAAGGGCCCCCAGGGGGCCCCCAAGCAGCCCCTCTCCATTTGGGTCTGGGGGCTTTCTTTAGGCTGAGAACCTGGGAGATACCAGCAAGGTTGCAGTTCGCGGCCCGAGAAGCACTCTCCGGCCAACATGCCCAATATCCAGCAACAGCTCCCAAAGCGAAGGAGCCAGGACCCAAAGACCTAGCTGGCCTGAAGGGCCCCCAGGGGGGCCCCAAGCAGCCCCTCTCAATTTGGGTCTGGGGGCTTTCGTTGGGCATGGATACCTGAGAGGTACCTGCAAGGTTACAGTTCGCGGCCCGAGAAGCACTCTCCGGCCAACATGCTCAACTGCAGCAACAGCTCCCAAACCGAAGGAGCCAGGACCCAAAGACCTAGCTGGCCTGAAGGGCCCCCAGGGGGCCCCCAAGCAGCCCCTCTCAATTTGGGTCTGGGGGCTTTCGTTGGGCCGGGAACCTGGGAGATTCCTGCAAGGTTGCAGTTCGCGGCCCGAGAAGCACTCTCCGGCCAACATGCCCAACTGCAGCAACAGCTCCCAAAGCGAAGGAGCCAGGACCCAAAGACCTAGCTGGCCTGAAGGGCCCCCAGGGGGCCCCCAAGCAGCCCCTCTCCATTTGGGTCTGGGGGCTTTTGTTGGGCCGGGAACCTGGGAGATTCCTGCAAGGTTGCAGTTCGCGGCCCGAGAAGCACTCTCCGGCCAACATGCCCAACGTCAGCAACAGCTCCCAAACCGAATGAGCCAGGACACAAAGACCTAGCTGGCCTGAAGGGCCCCCAGGGGGCCCCCAAGCAGCCCCTCTCAATTTGGGTCTGGGGGCTTTCGTTGGGCCGGGAACCTGGGTGATTCCTGCAAGGTTGCAGTTCGCGGCCGGAGAAGCACTCTCCGGCCAACATGCCCAACTGCAGCAACAGCTCCCAAAGCGAAGGAGCCAGGACCCAAAGACCTAGCTGGCCTGAAGGGCCCCCAGGGGGCCCCCAAGCAGCCCCTCTCCATTTGGGTCTGGGGTCTTTCTTTAGGCTGAGAACCTGGGAGATACCAGCAAGGTTGCAGTTCGCGGCCCGAGAAGCACTCTCCGGCCAACATGCCCAATATCCAGCAACAGCTCCCAAAGCGAAGGAGCCAGGACCCAAAGACCTAGCTGGCCTGAAGGGCCCCCAGAAGGCCCCCAAGCAGCCCCTCTCCATTTGGGTCTGGGGGCTTTCGTTGGGCATGGATACCTGAGAGGTACCTGCAAGTTACAGTTCGCGGCCCGAGAAGCACTCTCCGGCCAACATGCCCAACTGCAGCAACAGCTCCCAAACCGAAGGAGCCAGGACCCAAAGACCTAGCTGGCCTGAAGGGCCCCCAGGGGGCCCCCAAGCAGCCCCTCTCCATTTGGGTCTGGGGGTTTTCGTTGGGCCGGGAACCTGGGAGAATCCTGCAAGGTTGCAGTTCGCGGCCCGAGAAGCACTCTCCGGCCAACATGCCCAACTGCAGCAACAGCTCCCAAACCGAAGGAGCCAGGACCCAAAGACCTAGCTGGCCTGAAGTGCCCCCAGGGGGCCCCCAAGCAGCCCCTCTCAATTTGGGTCTGGGGGCTTTCGTTGGGCCGGGAACCTGGGTGATTCCTGCAAGGTTGCAGTTCGCGGCCGGAGAAGCACTCTCCGGCCAACATGCCCAACTGCAGCAACAGCTCCCAAGGCGAAGGAGCCAGGACCCAAAGACCTAGCTGGCCTGAAGTGCCCCCAGGGGGCCCCCAAGCAGCCCCTCTCCATTTGGGTCTGGGGGCTTTCTTTAGGCTGAGAACCTGGGAGATACCATCAAGGTTGCAGTTCGCGGCCCGAGAAGCACTCTCCGGCCAACATGCCCAATATCCAGCAACAGCTCCCAAAGCGAAGGAGCCAGGACCCAAAGACCTAGCTGGCCTGAAGGGCCCCCAGAAGGCCCCCAAGCAGCCCCTCTCCATTTGGGTCTGGGGGCTTTCGTTGGGCATGGATACCTGAGAGGTACCTGCAAGTTACAGTTCGCGGCCCGAGAAGCACTCTCCGGCCAACATGCCCAACTGCAGCAACAGCTCCCAAAGCGAAGGAGCCAGGACCCAAAGACCTAGCTGGCCTGAAGGGCCCCCAGGGGGCCCCCAAGCAGCCCCTCTCCATTTGGGTCTGGGGGTTTTCGTTGGGCCGGGAACCTGGGAGAATCCTGCAAGGTTGCAGTTCGCGGCCCGAGAAGCACTCTCCGGCCAACATACCCAACTGCAGCAACAGCTCCCAAACCGAAGGAGCCAGGACCCAAAGACCTAGCTGGCCTGAAGGGCCCCCAGGGGGGCCCCAAGCAGCCCCTCTCAATTTGGGTCTGGGGGCTTTCGTTGGGCCGGGAACCTGGGAGAATCCTGCAAGGTTGCAGTACGCGGCCCGAGAAGCACTCTCCGGCCAACATGCCCAACTGCAGCAACAGCTCCCAAACCGAAGGAGCCAGGACCCAAAGACCTAGCTGGCCTGAAGGGCCCCCAGAAGGCCACCAAGCAGCCCCTCTCCATTTGGGTCTGGGGGCTTTCGTTGGGCATGGATACCTGAGAGGTACCTGCAAGTTACAGTTCGCGGCCCGAGAAGCACTCTCCGGCCAACATGCCCAACTGCAGCAACAGCTCCCAAAGCGAAGGAGCCAGGACCCAAAGACCTAGCTGGCCTGAAGGGCCCCCAGGGGGCCCCCAAGCAGCCCCTCTCCATTTGGGTCTGGGGGTTTTCGTTGGGCCGGGAACCTGGGAGAATCCTGCAAGGTTGCAGTTCGCGGCCCGAGAAGCACTCTCCGGCCAACATGCCCAACTGCAGCAACAGCTCCCAAAGCGAAGGAGCCAGGACCCAAAGACCTAGCTGGCCTGAAGGGCCCCCAGGGGGCCCCCAAGCAGCCCCTCTCCATTTGGGTCTGGGGGCTTTCGTTGGGCCGGGAACCTGGGAGATTCCTGCAAGGTTGCAGTTCGCGGCCCGAGAAGCACTCTCCGGCCAACATGCCCAACTGCAGCAACAGCTCCCAAAGCAAAGGAGCCAGGACTCAAAGACCTAGCTGGCCTGAAGGGCCCCCAGGGGGCTCCCAAGCAGCCCCTCTCCATTTGGGTCTGGGGGCTTTTGTTGGGCCGGGAACCTGGGAGATTCCTGCAAGGTTGCAGTTCGCGGCCCGAGAAGCACTCTCCGGCCAACATGCCCAACTGCAGCAACAGCTCCCAAACCGAATGAGCCAGGACACAAAGACCTAGCTGGCCTGAAGGGCCCCCAGGGGGCCCCCAAGCAGCCCCTCTCAATTTGGGTCTGGGGGCTTTCGTTGGGCCGGGAACCTGGGAGATTCATGCAAGGTTGCAGTTCGCGGCCCGAGAAGCACTCTCCGGCCAACATGCCCAACTGCAGCAACAGCTCCCAAAGCGAAGGAGCCAGGACACAAAGACCTAGCTGGCCTGAAGGGCCCCCAGGGGGCCACCAAGCAGCCCCTCTCAATTTGGGTCTGGGGGCTTTCGTTGGGCATGGATACCTGAGAGGTACCTGCAAGGTTACAGTTCGCGGCCCGAGAAGCACTCTCCGGCCAACATGCTCAACTGCAGCAACAGCTCCCAAACCGAAGGAGCCAGGACCCAAAGACCTAGGTGGCCTGAAGGGCCCCCAGGGGGCCCCCAAGCAGCCCCTCTCAATTTGGGTCTGGGGGCTTTCGTTGGGCCGGGAACCTGGGAGATTCCTGCAAGGTTGCAGTTCGCGGCCCGAGAAGCACTCTCCGGCCAACATGCCCAACTGCAGCAACAGCTCCCAAAGCGAAGGAGCCAGGACCCAAAGACCTAGCTGGCCTGAAGGGCCCCCAGGGGGCCCCCAAGCAGCCCCTCTCCATTTGGGTCTGGGGGCTTTTGTTGGGCCGGGAACCTGGGAGATTCCTGCAAGGTTGCAGTTCGCGGCCCGAGAAGCACTCTCCGGCCAACATGCCCAACTGCAGCAACAGCTCCCAAACCGAATGAGCCAGGACACAAAGACCTAGCTGGCCTGAAGGGCCCCCAGGGGGCCCCCAAGCAGCCCCTCTCAATTTGGGTCTGGGGGCTTTCGTTGGGCCGGGAACCTGGGTGATTCCTGCAAGGTTGCAGTTCGCGGCCGGAGAAGCACTCTCCGGCCAACATGCCCAACTGCAGCAACAGCTCCCAAGGCGAAGGAGCCAGGACCCAAAGACCTAGCTGGCCTGAAGTGCCCCCAGGGGGCCCCCAAGCAGCCCCTCTCCATTTGGGTCTGGGGGCTTTCTTTAGGCTGAGAACCTGGGAGATACCATCAAGGTTGCAGTTCGCGGCCCTAGAAGCACTCTCCGGCCAACATGCCCAATATCCAGCAACAGCTCCCAAAGCGAAGGAGCCAGGACCCAAAGACCTAGCTGGCCTGAAGGGCCCCCAGAAGGCCACCAAGCAGCCCCTCTCCATTTGGGTCTGGGGGCTTTCGTTGGGCATGGATACCTGAGAGGTACCTGCAAGTTACAGTTCGCGGCCCGAGAAGCACTCTCCGGCCAACATGCCCAACTGCAGCAACAGCTCCCAAACCGAAGGAGCCAGGACCCAAAGACCTAGCTGGCCTGAAGGGCCCCCAGGGGGCCCCCAAGCAGCCCCTCTCCATTTGGGTCTGGGGGTTTTCGTTGGGCCGGGAACCTGGGAGAATCCTGCAAGGTTGCAGTTCGCGGCCCGAGAAGCACTCTCCGGCCAACATGCCCAACTGCAGCAACAGCTCCCAAACCGAAGGAGCCAGGACCCAAAGACCTAGCTGGCCTGAAGGGCCCCCAGGGGGGCCCCAAGCAGCCCCTCTCAATTTGGGTCTGGGGGCTTTCGTTGGGCCGGGAACCTGGGAGAATCCTGCAAGGTTGCAGTACGCGGCCCGAGAAGCACTCTCCGGCCAACATGCCCAACTGCAGCAACAGCTCCCAAACCGAAGGAGCCAGGACCCAAAGACCTAGCTGGCCTGAAGGGCCCCCAGGGGTCCCCCAAGCAGCCCCTCTCTATTTGGGTCTGGGGGCTTTTGTTGGGCCGGGAACCTGGGAGATTCCTGCAAGGTTGCAGTTCGAGGCCCGAGAAGCACTCTCCGGCCAACATGCCCAACTGCAGCAACAGCTCCCAAAGCGAAGGAGCCAGGATCCAAAGACCTAGCTGGCCTGAAGGGCCCCCAGGGGGCCCCCAAGCAGCCCCTCTCCATTTGGGTCTGGGGGCTTTCGTTGGGCCGGGAACCTGGGAGAATCCTGCAATGTTGCAGTTCACGGCCCGAGAAGCACTCTCCAGCCAACATGCCCAACTGCAGCAACAGCTCCCAAAGCGAAGGAGCAAGGACACAAAGACCTAGCTGGCCTGAAGGGCCCCCAGGGGGCCCCCAAGCAGCCCCTCTCCATTTGGGTCTGGGGGCTTTCGTTGGGCATGGATACCTGAGAGGTACCTGCAAGGTTGCAGTTCGCGGCCCGAGAAGCACTCTCCGGCCAACATGCCCAACTGCAGCAACAGCTCCCAAACCGAAGGAGCCAGGACCCAAAGACCAAGCTGGCCTGAAGGGCCCCCAGGGGGGCCCCAAGCATCCCTTCTCAATTTGGGTCTGGGGGCTTTCGTTGGGCCGGGAACCTGGGAGAATCCTGCAAGGTTGCAGTTCGCGGCCCGAGAAGCACTCTCCGGCCAACATGCCCAACTGCAGCAACAGCTCCCAAAGCGAAGGAGCCAGGACCCAAAGACCTAGCTGGCCTGAAGGGCCCCCAGGGGGCCCCCAAGCAGCCCCTCTCCATTTGGGTCTGGGGGCTTTCGTTGGGCCGGGAACCTGGGAGAATCCTGCAAGGTTGCAGATCGCGGCCCGAGAAGCACTCTCCGGCCAACATGCCCAACTGCAGCAACAGCTCCCAAAGCGAAGGAGCCAGGACCCAAAGACCTAGCTGGCCTGAAGGGCCCCCAGGGGGCCCCCAAGCAGCCCCTCTCCATTTGGGTCTGGGGGTTTTCGTTGGGCCGGGAACCTGGGAGGTACCTGCAAGGTTGCAGTTCGCGGCCCGAGAAGCACTCTCCGGCCAACATGCCCAACTGCAGCAACAGCTCCCAAACCGAAGGAGCCAGGACCCAAAGACCTAGCTGGCCTGAAGGGCCCCCAGGGGGCCCCCAAGCAGCCCCTCTCCATTTGGGTCTGGGGGCTTTCGTTGGGCCGGGAACCTGGGAGAATCCTGCAAGGTTGCAGTTCGCGGCCCGAGAAGCACTCTCCGCCCAACATGCCCAACTGCAGCAACAGCTCCCAAAGCGAAGGAGCCAGGACCCAAAGACCTAGCTGGCCTGAAGGGCCCCCAGGGGGCCCCCAAGCAGCCCCTCTCAATTTGGGTCTGGGGGCTTTTGTAGGGTCGGGAACCTGGGAGATTCCTGCAAGGTTGCAGTTCGAGGCCCGAGAAGCACTCTCCGGCCAACATGCCCAATATCCAGCAACAGCTCCCAAACCGAATGAGCCAGGACCCAAAGACCTAGCTGGCCTGAAGGGCCCCCAGGGGGCCCCCAAGCAGCCCCTCTCCATTTGGGTCTGGGGGCTTTCTTTAGGCTGAGAACCTGGGAGATACCAGCAAGGTTGCAGTTCGCAGCCCGAGAAGCACTCTCCGGCCAACATGCCCAATATCCAGCAACAGCTCCCAAAGCGAAGGAGCCAGGACCCAAAGACCTAGCTGGTCTGAAGGGCCCCCAGGGGGGCCCCAAGCAGCACCTCTCCATTTGGGTCTGGGGGCTTTCGTTGGGCCGGGAACCTGGGAGAATCCTGCAAGGTTGCAGTTCGCGGCCCGAGAAGCACTCTCCGGCCAACATGCCCAACTGCAGCAACAGCTCCCAAAGCGAAGGAGCCAGGACCCAAAGACCTAGCTGGCCTGAAGTGCCCCCAGGGGGTCCCCAAGCAGCCCCTCTCCATTTGGGTCTGGGGGCTTTCGTTGGGCGGGGAACCTGGGAGATTCATGCAAGGTTGCAGTTCGCGGCCCGAGAAGCACTCTCCGGCCAACATGCCCAACTGCAGCAACAGCTCCCAAACCGAAGGAGCCAGGACCCAAAGACCAAGCTGGCCTGAAGGGCCCCCAGGGGGGCCCCAAGCATCCCCTCTCAATTTGGGTCTGGGGGCTTTCGTTGGGCCGGGAACCTGGGAGAATCCTGCAAGGTTGCAGTTCGCGGCCCGAGAAGCACTCTCCGGCCAACATACCCAACTGCAGCAACAGCTCCCAAACCGAAGGAGCCAGGACCCAAAGACCTAGCTGGCCTGAAGGGCCCCCAGGGGGCCCCCAAGCAGCCCCTCTCCATTTGGGTCTGGGGGCTTTCGTTGGGCCGGGAACCTGGGAGAATCCTGCAAGGTTGCAGTTCGCGGCCCGAGAAGCACTCTCCGGCCAACATGCCCAACTGCAGCAACAGCTCCCAAAGCGAAGGAGCCAGGACCCAAAGACCTAGCTGGCCTGAAGTGCCCCCAGGGGGTCCCCAAGCAGCCCCTCTCCATTTGGGTCTGGGGGCTTTCGTTGGGCGGGGAACCTGGGAGATTCATGCAAGGTTGCAGTTCGCGGCCCGAGAAGCACTCTCCGGCCAACATGCCCAACTGCAGCAACAGCTCCCAAACCGAAGGAGCCAGGACCCAAAGACCAAGCTGGCCTGAAGGGCCCCCAGGGGGGCCCCAAGCATCCCCTCTCAATTTGGGTCTGGGGGCTTTCGTTGGGCCGGGAACCTGGGAGAATCCTGCAAGGTTGCAGTTCGCGGCCCGAGAAGCACTCTCCGGACAACATGCCCAACTGCAGCAACAGCTCCCAAACCGAAGGAGCCAGGACCCAAAGACCTAGCTGGCCTGAAGGGCCCCCAGGGGGCCCCCAAGCAGCCCCTCTCCATTTGGGTCTGGGGGCTTTCGTTGGGCCGGGAACCTGGGAGAATCCTGCAAGGTTGCAGTTCGCGGCCCGAGAAGCACTCTCCGGCCAACATGCCCAACTGCAGCAACAGCTCCCAAAGCGAAGGAGCCAGGACCCAAAGACCTAGCTGGCCTGAAGGGCCCCCAGGGGGCCCCCAAGCAGCCCCTCTCCATTTGGGTCTGGGGGTTTTCGTTGGGCCGGGAACCTGGGAGGTACCTGCAAGGTTGCAGTTCGCGGCCCGAGAAGCACTCTCCGGCCAACATGCCCAACTGCAGCAACAGCTCCCAAAGCGAAGGAGCCAGGACCCAAAGACCTAGCTGGCCTGAAGGGCCCCAAGGGGGCCCCCAAGCAGCCCCTCTCGATTTGGGTCTGGGGGCTTTCGTTGGGCCGGGAACCTGGGAGAATCCTGCAAGGTTGCAGTTCGCGGCCCGAGAAGCACTCTCCGCCCAACATGCCCAACTGCAGCAACAGCTCCCAAAGCGAAGGAGCCAGGACCCAAAGACCTAGCTGGCCTGAAGGGCTCCCAGGTGTCCCGCAAGCAGCCCCTCTCCATTTGGGTCTGGGGGCTTTTGTAGGGCCGGGAACCTGGGAGATTCCTGCAAGGTTGCAGTTCGAGGCCCGAGAAGCACTCTCCGGCCAACATGCCCAACTGCAGCAACAGCTCCCAAACCGAATGAGCCAGGACCCAAAGACCTAGCTGGCCTGAAGGGCCCCCAGGGGGCCCCCAAGCAGCCCCTCTCCATTTGGGTCTGGGGGCTTTCTTTAGGCTGAGAACCTGGGAGATACCAGCAAGGTTGCAGTTCGCAGCCCGAGAAGCACTCTCCGGCCAACATGCCCAATATCCAGCAACAGCTCCCAAAGCGAAGGAGCCAGGACCCAAAGACCTAGCTGGTCTGAAGGGCCCCCAGGGGGGCCCCAAGCAGCACCTCTCCATTTGGGTCTGGGGGCTTTCGTTGGGCCGGGAACCTGGGAGAATCCTGCAAGGTTGCAGTTCGCGGCCCGAGAAGCACTCTCCGGCCAACATGCCCAACTGCAGCAACAGCTCCCAAAGCGAAGGAGCCAAGACCCAAAGACCTAGCTGGCCTGAAGGGCCCCCAGAAGGCCACCAAGCAGCCCCTCTCCATTTGGGTCTGGGGGCTTTCGTTGGGCATGTATACCTGAGAGGTACCTGGAAGTTACAGTTCGCGGCCCGAGAAGCACTCTCCGCCCAACATGCCCAACTGCAGCAACAGCTCCCAAAGCGAAGGAGCCAGGACCCAAAGACCTAGCTGGCCTGAAGGGCCCCCAGGTGTCCCCCAAGCAGCCCCTCTCCATTTGGGTCTGGGGGCTTTTGTAGGGCCGGGAACCTGGGAGATTCCTGCAAGGTTGCAGTTCGAGGCCCGAGAAGCACTCTCCGGCCAACATGCCCAACTGCAGCAACAGCTCCCAAACCGAATGAGCCAGGACCCAAAGACCTAGCTGGCCTGAAGGGCCCCCAGGGGGCCCCCAAGCAGCCCCTCTCCATTTGGGTCTGGGGGCTTTCTTTAGGCTGAGAACCTGGGAGATACCAGCAAGGTTGCAGTTCGCAGCCCGAGAAGCACTCTCCGGCCAACATGCCCAATATCCAGCAACAGCTCCCAAAGCGAAGGAGCCAGGACCCAAAGACCTAGCTGGTCTGAAGGGCCCCCAGGGGGGCCCCAAGCAGCACCTCTCCATTTGGGTCTGGGGGCTTTCGTTGGGCCGGGAACCTGGGAGAAACCTGCAAGGTTGCAGTTCGCGGCCCGAGAAGCACTCTCCGGCCAACATGCCCAACTGCAGCAACAGCTCCCAAAGCGAAGGAGCCAAGACCCAAAGACCTAGCTGGCCTGAAGGGCCCCCAGAAGGCCACCAAGCAGCCCCTCTCCATTTGGGTCTGGGGGCTTTCGTTGGGCATGTATACCTGAGAGGTACCTGGAAGTTACAGTTCGCGGCCCGAGAAGCACTCTCCGGCCAACATGCCCAACTGCAGCAACAGCTCCCAAACCGAAGGAGCCAGGACCCAAAGACCTAGCTGGCCTGAAGGGCCCCCAGGGGGCCCCCAAGCAGCCCCTCTCCATTTGGGTCTGGGGGTTTTCGTTGGGCCGGGAACCTGGGAGGTACCTGCAAGGTTGCAGTTCGCGGCCCGAGAAGCACTCTCCGGCCAACATGCCCAACTGCAGCAACAGCTCCCAAAGCGAAGGAGCCAGGACACAAAGACCTAGCTGGCCTGAGGGGCCCCCAGGGGGCCCCCAAGCAGCCCCTCTCAATTTGGGTCTGGGGGCTTTCGTTGGGCCGGGAACCTGGGAGATTCCTTCAAGGTTGCAGTTCGCGGCCCGAGAAGCACTCTCCGGCCAACATGCCCAACTGCAGCAACAGCTCCCAAAGCGAAGGAGCCAGGACACAAAGACCTAGCTGGCCTGAAGGGCCCCCAAGGGGCCACCAAGCAGCCCCTCTCAATTTGGGTCTGGGGGCTTTCTTTGGGCATGGATACCTGAGAGGTACCTGCAAGGTTACAGTTCGCGGCCCGAGAAGCACTCTCCGGCCAACATGCCCAACTGCAGCAACAGCTCCCAAACCGAAGGAGCCAGGACCCAAAGACCTAGGTGGCCTGAAGGGCCCCCAGGGGGCCCCCAAGCAGCCCCTCTCAATTTGGGTCTGGGGGCTTTTGTTGGGCCGGGAACCTGGGAGATTCCTGCAAGGTTGCAGTTCGCGGCCCGAGAAGCACTCTCCGGCCAACATGCCCAACTGCAGCAACAGCTCCCAAAGCGAAGGAGCCAGGACCCAAAGACCTAGCTGGCCTGAAGGGCCCCCAGGGGGCCCCCAAGCAGCCCCTCTCCATTTGGGTCTGGGGGCTTTTGTTGGGCCGGGAACCTGGGAGATTCCTGCAAGGTTGCAGTTCGCGGCCCGAGAAGCACTCTCCGGCCAACATGCCCAACTGCAGCAACAGCTCCCAAACCGAATGAGCCAGGACACAAAGACCTAGCTGGCCTGAAGGGCCCCCAGGGGGCCCCCAAGCAGCCCCTCTCCATTTGGGTCTGGGGGCTTTCGTTGGGCCGGGAACCTGGGTGATTCCTGCAAGGTTGCAGTTCGCGGCCGGAGAAGCACTCTCCGGCCAACATGCCCAACTGCAGCAACAGCTCCCAAAGCGAAGGAGCCAGGACCCAAAGACCTAGCTGGCCTGAAGTGCCCCCAGGGGGCCCCCAAGCAGCCCCTCTCCATTTGGGTCTGGGGGCTTTCTTTAGGCTGAGAACCTGGGAGATACCAGCAAGGTTGCAGTTCGCGGCCCGAGAAGCACTCTCCGGCCAACATGCCCAATATCCAGCAACAGCTCCCAAAGCGAAGGAGCCAGGACCCAAAGACCTAGCTGGCCTGAAGGGCCCCCAGAAGGCCACCAAGCAGCCCCTCTCCATTTGGGTCTGGGGGCTTTCGTTGGGCATGGATACCTGAGAGGTACCTGCAAGTTACAGTTCGCGGCCCGAGAAGCACTCTCCGGCCAACATGCCCAACTGCAGCAACAGCTCCCAAAGCGAAGGAGCCAGGACCCAAAGACCTAGCTGGCCTGAAGGGCCCCCAGGGGGCCCCCAAGCAGCCCCTCTCAATTTGGGTCTGGGGGCTTTCGTTGGGCCGGGAACCTGGGAGGTACCTGCAAGGTTGCAGTTCGCGGCCCGAGAAGCACTCTCCGGCCAACATGCCCAACTGCAGCAACAGCTCCCAAAGCGAAGGAGCCAGGACCCAAAGACCTAGCTGGCCTGAAGGGCCCCCAGGGGGCCCCAAGCAGCCCCTCTCCATTTGGGTCTGGGGGCTTTCGTTGGGCCGGGAACCTGGGAGAATCCTGCAAGGTTGCAGTACGCGGCCCGAGAAGCACTCTCCGGCCAACATGCCCAACTGCAGCAACAGCTCCCAAAGCGAAGGAGCCAGGACCCAAAGACCTAGCTGGCCTGAAGGGCCCCCAGGGGGCCCCCAAGCAGCCCCTCTCTATTTGGGTCTGGGGGCTTTTGTTGGGCCGGGAACCTGGGAGATTCCTGCAAGGTTGCAGTTCGAGGCCCGAGAAGCACTCTCCGGCCAACATGCCCAACGTCAGCAACAGCTCCCAAAGCGAAGGAGCCAGGACACAAAGACCTAGCTGGCCTGAAGGGCCCCCAGGGGGCCACCAAGCAGCCCCTCTCAATTTGGGTCTGGGGGCTTTCGTTGGGCCGGGAACCTGGGAGATTCCTGCAAGGTTGCAGTTCGCGGCCGGAGAAGCACTCTCCGGCCAACATGCCCAACTGCAGCAACAGCTCCCAAAGCGAAGGAGCCAGGACCCAAAGACCTAGCTGGCCTGAAGGGCCCCCAGGGGGGCCCCAAGCAGCCCCTCTCCATTTGGGTCTGGGGGCTTTCGTTGGGCCGGGAACCTGGGAGAATCCTGCAAGGTTGCAGTTCGCGGCCCGAGAAGCACTCTCCGGCCAACATGCCCAACTGCAGCAACAGCTCCCAAACCGAAGGAGCCAGGACCCAAAGACCTAGCTGGCCTGAAGGGCCCCCAGGGGGCCCCCAAGCAGCCCCTCTCCATTTGGGTCTGGGGGCTTTTGTTGGGCCGGGAACCTGGGAGATTCCTGCAAGGTTGCAGTTCGAGGCCCGAGAAGCACTCTCCGGCCAACATGCCCAACTGCAGCAACAGCTCCCAAACCGAATGAGCCAGGACACAAAGACCTAGCTGGCCTGAAGGGCCCCCAGGGGGCCCCCAAGCAGCCCCTCTCAATTTGGGTCTGGGGGCTTTCGTTGGGCCGGGAACCTGGGAGATTCCTGCAAGGTTGCAGTTCGCGGCCCGAGAAGCACTCTCCGGCCAACATGCCCAACTGCAGCAACAGCTCCCAAACCGAATGAGCCAGGACCCAAAGACCTAGCTGGCCTGAAGGGCCCCCAGGGGGCCCCCAAGCAGCCCCTCTCAATTTGGGTCTGGGGGCTTTCGTTGGGCCGGGAACCTGGGAGATTCATGCAAGGTTGCAGTTCGCGGCCCGAGAAGCACTCTCCGGCCAACATGCCCAACTGCAGCAACAGCTCCCAAAGCGAAGGAGCCAGGACCCAAAGACCTAGCTGGCCTGAAGGGCCCCCAGGGGGCCCCCAAGCAGCCCCTCTCAATTTGGGTCTGGGGGCTTTCGTTGGGCATGGATACCTGAGAGGTACCTGCAAGGTTGCAGTTCGCGGCCCGAGAAGCACTCTCCGGCCAACATGCCCAACGTCAGCAACAGCTCCCAAACCGAAAGAGCCAGGACCCAAAGACCTAGCTGGCCTGAAGGGCCCCCAGGGGGCCCCCAAGCAGCCCCTCTCAATTTGGGTCTGGGGGCTTTCGTTGGGCCGGGAACCTGGGTGATTCCTGCAAGGTTGCAGTTAGCGGCCGGAGAAGCACTCTCCGGCCAACATGCCCAACTGCAGCAACAGCTCCCAAGGCGAAGGAGCCAGGACCCAAAGACCTAGCTGGCCTGAAGTGCCCCCAGGGGGCCCCCAAGCAGCCCCTCTCAATTTGGGTCTGGGGGCTTTCTTTAGGCTGAGAACCTGGGAGATACCAGCAAGGTTGCAGTTCGCGGCCCGAGAAGCACTCTCCGGCCAACATGCCCAATATCCAGCAACAGCTCCCAAAGCGAAGGAGCCAGGACCCAAAGACCTAGCTGGCCTGAAGGGCCCCCAGAAGGCCACCAAGCAGCCCCTCTCCATTTGGGTCTGGGGGCTTTCGTTGGGCATGGATACCTGAGAGGTACCTGCAAGTTACAGTTCGCGGCCCGAGAAGCACTCTCCGGCCAACATGCCCAACTGCAGCAACAGCTCCCAAAGCGAAGGAGCCAGGACCCAAAGACCTAGCTGGCCTGAAGGGCCCCCAGGGGGCCCCCAAGCAGCCCCTCTCCATTTGGGTCTGGGGGTTTTCGTTGGGCCGGGAACCTGGGAGAATCCTGCAAGGTTGCAGTTCGCGGCCCGAGAAGCACTCTCCGGCCAACATGCCCAACTGCAGCAACAGCTCCCAAACCGAAGGAGCCAGGACCCAAAGAGCTAGGTGGCCTGAAGGGCCCCCAGGGGGGCCCCAAGCAGCCCCTCTCAATTTGGGTCTGGGGGCTTTCGTTGGGCCGGGAACCTGGGAGAATCCTGCAAGGTTGCAGTACGCGGCCCGAGAAGCACTCTCCGGCCAACATGCCCAACTGCAGCAACAGCTCCCAAAGCAAAGGAGCCAGGACCCAAAGACCTAGCTGGCCTGAAGGGCCCCCAGGGGTCCCCCAAGCAGCCCCTCTCTATTTGGGTCTGGGGGCTTTTGTTGGGCCGGGAACCTGGGAGATTCCTGCAAGGTTGCAGTTCGAGGCCCGAGAAGCACTCTCCGGCCAACATGCCCAACGTCAGCAACAGCTCCCAAACCGAAGGAGCCAGGACACAAAGACCTAGCTGGCCTGAAGGGCCCCCAGGGGGCCCCCAAGCAGCCCCTCTCAATTTGGGTCTGGGGGCTTTCGTTGGGCCGGGAACCTGGGAGATTCCTGCAAGGTTGCAGTTCGCGGCCGGAGAAGCACTCTCCGGCCAACATGCACAACTGCAGCAACAGCTCCCAAAGCGAAGGAGCCAGGACCCAAAGACCTAGCTGGCCTGAAGGGCCCCCAGGGGGCCCCCAAGCAGCCCCTCTCCATTTGGGTCTGGGGGCTTTTGTTGGGCCGGGAACCTGGGAGATTCCTGCAAGGTTGCAGTTCGAGGCCCGAGAAGCACTCTCCGGCCAACATGCCCAACTGCAGCAACAGCTCCCAAACCGAATGAGCCAGGACACAAAGACCTAGCTGGCCTGAAGGGCCCCCAGGGGGCCCCCAAGCAGCCCCTCTCAATTTGGGTCTGGGGGCTTTAGTTGGGCCGGGAACCTGGGAGATTCCTTCAAGGTTGCAGTTCTCGGCCCGAGAAGCACTCTCCGGCCAACATGCCCAACTGCAGCAACAGCTCCCAAAGCGAAGGAGCCAGGACCCAAAGACCTAGCTGGCCTGAAGGGCCCCCAGGGGGCCCCCAAGCAGCCCCTCTCCATTTGGGTCTGGGGGCTTTCGTTGGGCCGGGAACCTGGGAGAATCCTGCAAGGTTGCAGTTCACGGCCCGAGAAGCACTCTCCAGCCAACATGCCCAACTGCAGCAACAGCTCCCAAAGCGAAGGAGCAAGGACACAAAGACCTAGCTGGCCTGAAGGGCCCCCAGGGGGCCCCCAAGCAGCCCCTCTCCATTTGGGTCTGGGGGCTTTCGTTGGGCATGGATACCTGAGAGGTACCTGCAAGGTTGCAGTTCGCGGCCCGAGAAGCACTCTCCGGCCAACATGCCCAACTGCAGCAACAGCTCCCAAACCGAAGGAGCCAGGACCCAAAGAGCTAGGTGGCCTGAAGGGCCCCCAGGGGGGCCCCAAGCAGCCCCTCTCAATTTGGGTCTGGGGGCTTTCGTTGGGCCGGGAACCTGGGAGAATCCTGCAAGGTTGCAGTACGCGGCCCGAGAAGCACTCTCCGGCCAACATGCCCAACTGCAGCAACAGCTCCCAAAGCAAAGGAGCCAGGACCCAAAGACCTAGCTGGCCTGAAGGGCCCCCAGGGGGCCCCCAAGCAGCCTCTCTCTATTTGGGTCTGGGGGCTTTTGTTGGGCCGGGAACCTGGGAGATTCCTGCAAGGTTGCAGTTCGAGGCCCGAGAAGCACTCTCCGGCCAACATGCCCAACGTCAGCAACAGCTCCCAAACCGAAGGAGCCAGGACACAAAGACCTAGCTGGCCTGAAGGGCCCCCAGGGGGCCCCCAAGCAGCCCCTCTCAATTTGGGTCTGGGGGCTTTCGTTGGGCCGGGAACCTGGGAGATTCCTGCAAGGTTGCAGTTCGCGGCCGGAGAAGCACTCTCCGGCCAACATGCCCAACTGCAGCAACAGCTCCCAAAGCGAAGGAGCCAGGACCCAAAGACCTAGCTGGCCTGAAGGGCCCCCAGGGGGCCCCCAAGCAGCCCCTCTCCATTTGGGTCTGGGGGCTTTTGTTGGGCCGGGAACCTGGGAGATTCCTGCAAGGTTGCAGTTCGAGGCCCGAGAAGCACTCTCCGGCCAACATGCCCAACTGCAGCAACAGCTCCCAAACCGAATGAGCCAGGACACAAAGACCTAGCTGGCCTGAAGGGCCCCCAGGGGGCCCCCAAGCAGCCCCTCTCAATTTGGGTCTGGGGGCTTTAGTTGGGCCGGGAACCTGGGAGATTCATGCAAGGTTGCAGTTCTCGGCCCGAGAAGCACTCTCCGGCCAACATGCCCAACTGCAGCAACAGCTCCCAAACCGAAGGAGCCAGGACCCAAAGACCTAGCTGGCCTGAAGGGCCCCCAGGGGGCCCCCAAGCAGCCCCTCTCCATTTGGGTCTGGGGGCTTTCGTTGGGCCGGGAACCTGGGAGAATCCTGCAAGGTTGCAGTTCACGGCCCGAGAAGCACTCTCCAGCCAACATGCCCAACTGCAGCAACAGCTCCCAAAGCGAAGGAGCAAGGACACAAAGACCTAGCTGGCCTGAAGGGCCCCCAGGGGGCCCCCAAGCAGCCCCTCTCCATTTGGGTCTGGGGGCTTTCGTTGGGCATGGATACCTGAGAGGTACCTTCAAGGTTGCAGTTCGCGGCCCGAGAAGCACTCTCCGGCCAACATGCCCAACTGCAGCAACAGCTCCCAAACCGAAGGAGCCAGGACCCAAAGACCTAGCTGGCCTGAAGGGCCCCCAGGGGGGCCCCAAGCAGCCCCTCTCAATTTGGGTCTGGGGGCTTTCGTTGGGCCGGGAACCTGGTAGAATCCTGCAAGGTTGCAGTACGCGGCCCGAGAAGCACTCTCCGGCCAACATGCCCAACTGCAGCAACAGCTCCCAAACCGAAGGAGCCAGGACCCAAAGACCTAGCTGGCCTGAAGGGCCCCCAGGGGTCCCCCAAGCAGCCCCTCTCTATTTGGGTCTGGGGGCTTTTGTTGGTCCGGGAACCTGGGAGATTCCTGCAAGGTTGCAGTTCGAGGCCCGAGAAGCACTCTCCGGCCAACATGCCCAACTGCAGCAACAGCTCCCAAACCGAAGGAGCCAGGACCCAAAGACCTAGCTGGCCTGAAGGGCCCCCAGGGGGCCCCCAAGCAGCCCCTCTCCATTTGGGTCTGGGGGCTTTCGTTGGGCCGGGAACCTGGGAGAATCCTGCAATGTTGCAGTTCACGGCCCGAGAAGCACTCTCCAGCCAACATGCCCAACTGCAGCAACAGCTCCCAAAGCGAAGGAGCAAGGACACAAAGACCTAGCTGGCCTGAAGGGCCCCCAGGGGGCCCCCAAGCAGCCCCTCTCCATTTGGGTCTGGGGGCTTTCGTTGGGCATGGATACCTGAGAGGTACCTGCAAGGTTGCAGTTCGCGGCCCGAGAAGCACTCTCCGGCCAACATGCCCAACTGCAGCAACAGCTCCCAAACCGAAGGAGCCAGGACCCAAAGACCAAGCTGGCCTGAAGGGCCCCCAGGGGGGCCCCAAGCATCCCCTCTCAATTTGGGTCTGGGGGCTTTCGTTGGGCCGGGAACCTGGGAGAATCCTGCAAGGTTGCAGTTCGCGGCCCGAGAAGCACTCTCCGGCCAACATGCCCAATATCCAGCAACAGCTCCCAAACCGAAGGAGCCAGGACCCAAAGACCTAGCTGGCCTGAAGGGCCCCCAGGGGGCCCCCAAGCAGCCCCTCTCCATTTGGGTCTGGGGGCTTTCGTTGGGCCGGGAACCTGGGAGAATCCTGCAAGGTTGCAGTTCGCGGCCCGAGAAGCACTCTCCGGCCAACATGCCCAACTGCAGCAACAGCTCCCAAAGCGAAGGAGCCAGGACCCAAAGACCTAGCTGGCCTGAAGGGCCCCCAGGGGGCCCCCAAGCAGCCCCTCTCCATTTGGGTCTGGGGGTTTTCGTTGGGCCGGGAACCTGGGAGGTACCTGCAAGGTTGCAGTTCGCGGCCCGAGAAGCACTCTCCGGCCAACATGCCCAACTGCAGCAACAGCTCCCAAACCGAAGGAGCCAGGACCCAAAGACCTAGCTGGCCTGAAGGGCCCCCAGGGGGCCCCCAAGCAGCCCCTCTCCATTTGGGTCTGGGGGCTTTCGTTGGGCCGGGAACCTGGGAGAATCCTGCAAGGTTGCAGTTCGCGGCCCGAGAAGCACTCTCCGGCCAACATGCCCAACTGCAGCAACAGCTCCCAAAGCGAAGGAGACAGGACCCAAAGACCTAGCTGGCCTGAAGGGCCCCCAGGGGGCCCCCAAGCAGCCCCTCTCAATTTGGGTCTGGGGGCTTTTGTAGGGTCGGGAACCTGGGAGATTCCTGCAAGGTTGCAGTTCGAGGCCCAAGAAGCACTCTCCGGCCAACATGCCCAATATCCAGCAACAGCTCCCAAACCGAATGAGCCAGGACCCAAAGACCTAGCTGGCCTGAAGGGCCCCCAGGGGGCCCCCAAGCAGCCCCTCTCCATTTTGGTCTGGGGTCTTTCTTTAGGCTGAGAACCTGGGAGATACCAGCAAGGTTGCAGTTCGCAGCCCGAGAAGCACTCTCCGGCCAACATGCCCAATATCCAGCAACAGCTCCCAAAGCGAAGGAGCCAGGACCCAAAGACCTAGCTGGTCTGAAGGGCCCCCAGGGGGGCCCCAAGCAGCCCCTCTCAATTTGGGTCTGGGGGCTTTCGTTGGGCCGGGAACCTGGGAGAATCCTGCAAGGTTGCAGTTCGCGGCCCGAGAAGCACTCTCCGGCCAACATGCCCAACTGCAGCAACAGCTCCCAAAGCGAAGGAGCCAGGACCCAAAGACCTAGCTGGCCTGAAGTGCCCCCAGGGGGTCCTCAAGCAGCCCCTCTCCATTTGGGTCTGGGGGCTTTCGTTGGGCCGGGAACCTGGGAGAATCCTGCAAGGTTGCAGTTCGCGGCCCGAGAAGCACTCTCCGGCCAACATGCACAACTGCAGCAACAGCTCCCAAAGCGAAGGAGCCAGGACCCAAAGACCTAGCTGGCCTGAAGGGCCCCCAGGGGGCCCCCAAGCAGCCCCTCTCCATTTGGGTCTGGGGGCTTTCGTTGGGCCGGGAACCTGGGAGAATCCTGCAAGGTTGCAGTTCGCGGCCCGAGAAGCACTCTCCGGCCAACATGCACAACTGCAGCAACAGCTCCCAAAGCGAAGGAGCCAGGACCCAAAGACCTAGCTGGCCTGAAGGGCCCCCAGGGGGCCCCCAAGCATCCCCTCTCCATTTGGGTCTGGGGGTTTTCGTTGGGCCGGGAACCTGGGAGGTACCTGCAAGGTTGCAGTTCGCGGCCCGAGAAGCACTCTCCGGCCAACATGCCCAACTGCAGCAACAGCTCCCAAAGCGAAGGAGCCAGGACCCAAAGACCTAGCTGGCCTGAAGGGCCCCCAGGGGGCCCCCAAGCAGCCCCTCTCAATTTGGGTCTGGGGGCTTTCATTGGGCCGGGAACCTGGGAGAATCCTGCAAGGTTGCAGTTCGCGGCCCGAGAAGCACTCTCCGCCCAACATGCCCAACTGCAGCAACAGCTCCCAAAGCGAAGGAGCCAGGACCCAAAGACCTAACTGGCCTGAAGGGCCCCCAGGTGTCCCCCAAGCAGCCCCTCTCAATTTGGGTCTGGGGGCTTTTGTAGGGCCGGGAACCTGGGAGATTCCTGCAAGGTTGCAGTTCGAGGCCCGAGAAGCACTCTCCGGCCAACATGCCCAACTGCAGCAACAGCTCCCAAACCGAATGAGCCAGGACCCAAAGACCTAGCTGGCCTGAAGGGCCCCCAGGGGGCCCCCAAGCAGCCCCTCTCCATTTGGGTCTGGGGGCTTTCTTTAGGCTGAGAACCTGGGAGATACCAGCAAGGTTGCAGTTCGCAGCCCGAGAAGCACTCTCCGGCCAACATGCCCAATATCCAGCAACAGCTCCCAAAGCGAAGGAGCCAGGACCCAAAGACCTAGCTGGTCTGAAGGGCCCCCAGGGGGGCCCCAAGCAGCACCTCTCCATTTGGGTCTGGGGGCTTTCGTTGGGCCGGGAACCTGGGAGAATCCTGCAAGGTTGCAGTTCGCGGCCCGAGAAGCACTCTCCGGCCAACATGCCCAACTGCAGCAACAGCTCCCAAAGTGAAGGAGCCAAGACCCAAAGACCTAGCTGGCCTGAAGGGCCCCCAGAAGGCCACCAAGCAGCCCCTCTCCATTTGGGTCTGGGGGCTTTCGTTGGGCATGTATACCTGAGAGGTACCTGGAAGTTACAGTTCGCGGCCCGAGAAGCACTCTCCGGCCAACATGCCCAACTGCAGCAACAGCTCCCAAACCGAAGGAGCCAGGACCCAAAGACCTAGCTGGCCTGAAGGGCCCCCAGGGGGCCCCCAAGCAGCCCCTCTCCATTTGGGTCTGGGGGTTTTCGTTGGGCCGGGAACCTGGGAGAATCCTGCAAGGTTGCAGTTCGCGGCCCGAGAAGCACTCTCCGGCCAACATGCCCAACTGCAGCAACAGCTCCCAAAGCGAAGGAGCCAGGACCCAAAGACCTAGCTGGCCTGAAGGGCCCCCAGGGGGCCCCCAAGCAGCCCCTCTCCATTTGGGTCTGGGGGTTTTCGTTGGGCCGGGAACCTGGGAGGTACCTGCAAGGTTGCAGTTCGCGGCCCGAGAAGCACTCTCCGGCCAACATGCCCAACTGCAGCAACAGCTCCCAAAGCGAAGGAGCCAGGACCCAAAGACCTAGCTGGCCTGAAGGGCCCCCAGGGGGCCCCCAAGCAGCCCCTCTCGATTTGGGTCTGGGGGCTTTCGTTGGGCCGGGAACCTGGGAGAATCCTGCAAGGTTGCAGTTCGCGGCCCGAGAAGCACTCTCCGCCCAACATGCCCAACTGCAGCAACAGCTCCCAAAGCGAAGGAGCCAGGACCCAAAGACCTAGCTGGCCTGAAGGGCCCCCAGGTGTCCCCCAAGCAGCCCCTCTCAATTTGGGTCTGGGGGCTTTTGTAGGGCCGGGAACCTGGGAGATTCCTGCAAGGTTGCAGTTCGAGGCCCGAGAAGCACTCTCCGGCCAACATGCCCAACTGCAGCAACAGCTCCCAAAGCGAAGGAGCCAGGACCCAAAGACCTAGCTGGCCTGAAGGGCCCCCAGGGGGCCCCCAAGCAGCCCCTCTCCATTTGGGTCTGGGGGCTTTCTTTAGGCTGAGAACCTGGGAGATACCAGCAAGGTTGCAGTTCGCAGCCCGAGAAGCACTCTCCGGCCAACATGCCCAACTGCAGCAACAGCTCCCAAAGCGAAGGAGCCAAGACCCAAAGACCTAGCTGGCCTGAAGGGCCCCCAGAAGGCCACCAAGCAGCCCCTCCCCATTTGGGTCTGGGGGCTTTCGTTGGGCATGTATACCTGAGAGGTACCTGGAAGTTACAGTTCGCGGCCCGAGAAGCACTCTCCGGCCAACATGCCCAACTGCAGCAACAGCTCCCAAACCGAAGGAGCCAGGACCCAAAGACCTAGCTGGCCTGAAGGGCCCCCAGGGGGCCCCCAAGCAGCCCCTCTCCATTTGGGTCTGAGGGTTTTCGTTGGGCCGGGAACCTGGGAGGTACCTGCAAGGTTGCAGTTCGCGGCCCGAGAAGCACTCTCCGGCCAACATGCCCAACTGCAGCAACAGCTCCCAAAGCGAAGGAGCCAGGACACAAAGACCTAGCTGGCCTGAAGGGCCCCCAAGGGGCCCCCAAGCAGCCCCTCTCAATTTGGGTCTGGGGGCTTTCGTTGGGCCGGGAACCTGGGAGATTCCTGCAAGGTTGCAGTTCGCGGCCCGAGAAGCACTCTCCGGCCAACATGCCCAACTGCAGCAACAGCTCCCAAACCGAAGGAGCCAGGACCCAAAGACCTAGCTGGCCTGAAGGGCCCCCAGGGGGCCCCCAAGCAGCCCCTCTCCATTTGGGTCTGGGGGCTTTTGTTGGGCCGGGAACCTGGGAGATTCCTGCCAGGTTGCAGTTCGCGGCCCGAGAAGCACTCTCCGGCCAACATGCCCAACTGCAGCAACAGCTCCCAAACCGAATGAGCCAGGACACAAAGACCTAGCTGGCCTGAAGGGCCCCCAGGGGGCCCCCAAGCAGCCCCTCTCAATTTGGGTCTGGGGTCTTTCGTTGGGCCGGGAACCTGGGTGATTCCTGCAAGGTTGCAGTTCGCGGCCGGAGAAGCACTCTCCGGCCAACATGCCCAACTGCAGCAACAGCTCCCAAAGCGAAGGAGCCAGGACCCAAAGACCTAGCTGGCCTGAAGGGCCCCCAGGGGGCCCCCAAGCAGCCCCTCTCAATTTGGGTCTGGGGGCTTTCGTTGGGCCGGGAACCTGGGAGATTCCTGCAAGGTTGCAGTTCGCGGCCCGAGAAGCACTCTCCGGCCAACATGCCCAACTGCAGCAACAGCTCCCAAACCGAATGAGCCAGGACACAAAGACCTAGCTGGCCTGAAGGGCCCCCAGGGGGCCCCCAAGCAGCCTCTCTCAATTTGGGTCTGGGGGCTTTCGTTGGGCCGGGAACCTGGGAGATTCATGCAAGGTTGCAGTTCACGGCCCGAGAAGCACTCTCCGGCCAACATGCCCAACTGCAGCAACAGCTCCCAAAGCGAAGGAGCCAGGACCCAAAGACCTAGCTGGCCTGAAGGGCCCCCAGGGGGCCCCCAAGCAGCCCCTCTCAATTTGGGTCTGGGGGCTTTCGTTGGGCATGGATACCTGAGAGGTTCCTGCAAGGTTGCAGTTCGCGGCCCGAGAAGCACTCTCCGGCCAACATGCCCAACTGCAGCAACAGCTCCCAAACCGAAAGAGCCAGGACACAAAGACCTAGCTGGCCTGAAGGGCCCCCAGGGGGCCCCCAAGCAGCCCCTCTCAATTTGGGTCTGGGGGCTTTCGTTGGGCCGGGAACCTGGGTGATTCCTGCAAGGTTGCAGTTCGCGGCCGGAGAAGCACTCTCCGGCCAACATGCCCAACTGCAGCAACAGCTCCCAAGGCGAAGGAGCCAGGACCCAAAGACCTAGCTGGCCTGAAGGGCCCCCAGGGGGCCCCCAAGCAGCCCCTCTCCATTTGGGTCTGGGGGCTTTCTTTAGGCTGAGAACCTGGGAGATACCAGCAAGGTTGCAGTTCGCGGCCCGAGAAGCACTCTCCGGCCAACATGCCCAATATCCAGCAACAGCTCCCAAAGCGAAGGAGCCAGGACCCAAAGACCTAGCTGGCCTGAAGGGCCCCCAGAAGGCCACCAAGCAGCCCCTCTCCATTTGGGTCTGGGGGCTTTCGTTGGGCATGGATACCTGAGAGGTACCTGCAAGTTACAGTTCGCGGCCCGAGAAGCACTCTCCGGCCAACATGCCCAACTGCAGCAACAGCTCCCAAAGCGAAGGAGCCAGGACCCAAAGACCTAGCTGGCCTGAAGGGCCCCCAGGGGGCCCCCAAGCAGCCCCTCTCCATTTGGGTCTGGGGGTTTTCGTTGGGCCGGGAACCTGGGAGAATCCTGCAAGGTTGCAGTTCGCGGCCCGAGAAGCACTCTCCGGCCAACATGCCCAACTGCAGCAACAGCTCCCAAACCGAAGGAGCCAGGACCCAAAGACCTAGCTGGCCTGAAGGGCCCCCAGGGGGGCCCCAAGCAGCCCCTCTCAATTTGGGTCTGGGGGCTTTTGTTGGGCCGGGAACCTGGGAGAATCCTGCAAGGTTGCAGTACGCGGCCCGAGAAGCACTCTCCGGCCAACATGCCCAACTGCAGCAACAGCTCCCAAAGCGAAGGAGCCAGGACCCAAAGACCTAGCTGGCCTGAAGGGCCCCCAGGGGTCCCCCAAGCAGCCTCTCTCTATTTGGGTCTGGGGGCTTTTGTTGGGCCGGGAACCTGGGAGATTCCTGCAAGGTTGCAGTTCGAGGCCCGAGAAGCACTCTCCGGCCAACATGCCCAACGTCAGCAACAGCTCCCAAACCGAAGGAGCCAGGACACAAAGACCTAGCTGGCCTGAAGGGCCCCCAGGGGGCCCCCAAGCAGCCCCTCTCCATTTGGGTCTGGGGGCTTTCGTTGGGCCGGGAACCTGGGAGATTCCTGCAAGGTTGCAGTTCGCGGCTGGAGAAGCACTCTCCGGCCAACATGCCCAACTGCAGCAACAGCTCCCAAAGCGAAGGAGCCAGGACCCAAAGACCTAGCTGGCCTGAAGGGCCCCCAGGGGGCCCCCAAGCAGCCCCTCTCCATTTGGGTCTGGGGGCTTTTGTTGGGCCGGGAACCTGGGAGATTCCTGCAAGGTTGCAGTTCGAGGCCCGAGAAGCACTCTCCGGCCAACATGCCCAACTGCAGCAACAGCTCCCAAACTGAATGAGCCAGGACACAAAGACCTAGCTGGCCTGAAGGGCCCCCAGGGGGCCCCCAAGCAGCCCCTCTCAATTTGGGTCTGGGGGCTTTAGTTGGGCCGGGAACCTGGGAGATTCATGCAAGGTTGCAGTTCTCGGCCCGAGAAGCACTCTCCGGCCAACATGCCCAACTGCAGCAACAGCTCCCAAACCGAAGGAGCCAGGACCCAAAGACCTAGCTGGCCTGAAGGGCCCCCAGGGGGCCCCCAAGCAGCCCCTCTCCATTTGGGTCTGGGGGCTTTCGTTGGGCCGGGAACCTGGGAGAATCCTGCAAGGTTGCAGTTCACGGCCCGAGAAGCACTCTCCAGCCAACATGCCCAACTGCAGCAACAGCTCCCAAACCGAAGGAGCAAGGACACAAAGACCTAGCTGGCCTGAAGGGCCCCCAGGGGGCCCCCAAGCAGCCCCTCTCCATTTGGGTCTGGGGGCTTTCGTTGGGCATGGATACCTGAGAGGTACCTGCAAGGTTGCAGTTCGCGGCCCGAGAAGCACTCTCCGGCCAACATGCCCAACTGCAGCAACAGCTCCCAAACCGAAGGAGCCAGGACCCAAAGAGCTAGGTGGCCTGAAGGGCCCCCAGGGGGGCCCCAAGCATCCCCTCTCCATTTGGGTCTGGGGGCTTTCGTTGGGCATGGATACCTGAGAGGTACCTGCATGTTACAGTTCGCGGCCCGAGAAGCACTCTCCGGCCAACATGCCCAACTGCAGCAACAGCTCCCAAAGCGAAGGAGCCAGGACCCAAAGACCTAGCTGGCCTGAAGGGCCCCCAGGGGGCCCCCAAGCAGCCCCTCTCCATTTGGGTCTGGGGGTTTTCGTTGGGCCGGGAACCTGGGAGAATCCTGCAAGGTTGCAGTTCGCGGCCCGAGAAGCACTCTCCGGCCAACATGCCCAACTGCAGCAACAGCTCCCAAAGCGAAGGAGCCAGGACCCAAAGACCTAGCTGGCCTGAAGGGCCCCCAGGGGGGCCCCAAGCAGCCCCTCTCAATTTGGGTCTGGGGGCTTTTGTTGGGCCGGGAACCTGGGAGAATCCTGCAAGGTTGCAGTACGCGGCCCGAGAAGCACTCTCCGGCCAACATGCCCAACTGCAGCAACAGCTCCCAAAGCGAAGGAGCCAGGACCCAAAGACCTAGCTGGCCTGAAGGGCCCCCAGGGGTCCCCCAAGCAGCCTCTCTCTATTTGGGTCTGGGGGCTTTTGTTGGGCCGGGAACCTGGGAGATTCCTGCAAGGTTGCAGTTCGAGGCCCGAGAAGCACTCTCCGGCCAACATGCCCAACGTCAGCAACAGCTCCCAAACCGAAGGAGCCAGGACACAAAGACCTAGCTGGCCTGAAGGGCCCCCAGGGGGCCCCCAAGCAGCCCCTCTCCATTTGGGTCTGGGGGCTTTCGTTGGGCCGGGAACCTGGGAGATTCCTGCAAGGTTGCAGTTCGCGGCTGGAGAAGCACTCTCCGGCCAACATGCCCAACTGCAGCAACAGCTCCCAAAGCGAAGGAGCCAGGACCCAAAGACCTAGCTGGCCTGAAGGGCCCCCAGGGGGCCCCCAAGCAGCCCCTCTCCATTTGGGTCTGGGGGCTTTTGTTGGGCCGGGAACCTGCGAGATTCCTGCAAGGTTGCAGTTCGAGGCCCGAGAAGCACTCTCCGGCCAACATGCCCAACTGCAGCAACAGCTCCCAAACCGAAGGAGCCAGGACCCAAAGAGCTAGGTGGCCTGAAGGGCCCCCAGGGGGGCCCCAAGCATCCCCTCTCCATTTGGGTCTGGGGGCTTTCGTTGGGCATGGATACCTGAGAGGTACCTGCATGTTACAGTTCGCGGCCCGAGAAGCACTCTCCGGCCAACATGCCCAACTGCAGCAACAGCTCCCAAAGCGAAGGAGCCAGGACCCAAAGACCTAGCTGGCCTGAAGGGCCCCCAGGGGGCCCCCAAGCAGCCCCTCTCCATTTGGGTCTGGGGGTTTTCGTTGGGCCGGGAACCTGGGAGAATCCTGCAAGGTTGCAGTTCGCGGCCCGAGAAGCACTCTCCGGCCAACATGCCCAACTGCAGCAACAGCTCCCAAAGCGAAGGAGCCAGGACCCAAAGACCTAGCTGGCCTGAAGGGCCCCCAGGGGGGCCCCAAGCAGCCCCTCTCAATTTGGGTCTGGGGGCTTTTGTTGGGCCGGGAACCTGGGAGAATCCTGCAAGGTTGCAGTACGCGGCCCGAGAAGCACTCTCCGGCCAACATGCCCAACTGCAGCAACAGCTCCCAAAGCGAAGGAGCCAGGACCCAAAGACCTAGCTGGCCTGAAGGGCCCCCAGGGGTCCCCCAAGCAGCCTCTCTCTATTTGGGTCTGGGGGCTTTTGTTGGGCCGGGAACCTGGGAGATTCCTGCAAGGTTGCAGTTCGAGGCCCGAGAAGCACTCTCCGGCCAACATGCCCAACGTCAGCAACAGCTCCCAAACCGAAGGAGCCAGGACACAAAGACCTAGCTGGCCTGAAGGGCCCCCAGGGGGCCCCCAAGCAGCCCCTCTCCATTTGGGTCTGGGGGCTTTCGTTGGGCCGGGAACCTGGGAGATTCCTGCAAGGTTGCAGTTCGCGGCTGGAGAAGCACTCTCCGGCCAACATGCCCAACTGCAGCAACAGCTCCCAAAGCGAAGGAGCCAGGACCCAAAGACCTAGCTGGCCTGAAGGGCCCCCAGGGGGCCCCCAAGCAGCCCCTCTCCATTTGGGTCTGGGGGCTTTTGTTGGGCCGGGAACCTGCGAGATTCCTGCAAGGTTGCAGTTCGAGGCCCGAGAAGCACTCTCCGGCCAACATGCCCAACTGCAGCAACAGCTCCCAAACCGAAGGAGCCAGGACCCAAAGACCTAGCTGGCCTGAAGGGCCCCCAGGGGGCCCCCAAGCAGCCCCTCTCAATTTGGGTCTGGGGGCTTTAGTTGGGCCGGGAACCTGGGAGATTCATGCAAGGTTGCAGTTCTCGGCCCGAGAAGCACTCTCCGGCCAACATGCCCAACTGCAGCAACAGCTCCCAAAGCGAAGGAGCGAGGACCCAAAGACCTAGCTGGCCTGAAGGGCCCCCAGGGGGCCCCCAAGCAGCCCCTCTCCATTTGGGTCTGGGGGCTTTCGTTGGGCCGGGAACCTGGGAGAATCCTGCAAGGTTGCAGTTCACGGCCCGAGAAGCACTCTCCAGCCAACATGCCCAACTGCAGCAACAGCTCCCAAACCGAAGGAGCAAGGACACAAAGACCTAGCTGGCCTGAAGGGCCCCCAGGGGGCCCCCAAGCAGCCCCTCTCCATTTGGGTCTGGGGGCTTTCGTTGGGCATGGATACCTGAGAGGTACCTGCAAGGTTGCAGTTCGCGGCCCGAGAAGCACTCTCCGGCCAACATGCCCAACTGCAGCAACAGCTCCCAAACCGAAGGAGCCAGGACCCAAAGAGCTAGGTGGCCTGAAGGGCCCCCAGGGGGGCCCCAAGCATCCCCTCTCAATTTGGGTCTGGGGGCTTTCGTTGGGCCGGGAACCTGGGAGAATCCTGCAAGGTTGCAGTTCGCGGCCCGAGAAGCACTCTCCGGCCAACATGCCCAACGTCAGCAACAGCTCCCAAACCGAATGTGCCAGGACCCAAAGACCTAGGTGGCCTGAAGGGCCCCCAGGGGGCCCCCAAGCAGCCCCTCTCCATTTGGGTCTGGGGGCTTTCGTTGGGCCGGGAACCTGGGAGAATCCTGCAAGGTTGCAGTTCGCGGCCCGAGAAGCACTCTCCGGCCAACATGCCCAACTGCAGCAACAGCTCCCAAAGCGAAGGAGCCAGGACCCAAAGACCTAGCTGGCCTGAAGGGCCCCCAGGGGGCCCCCAAGCAGCCCCTCTCCATTTGGTTCTGGGGGTTTTCGTTGGGCTGGGAACCTGGGAGGTACCTGCAAGGTTGCAGTTCGCGGCCCGAGAAGCACTCTCCGGCCAACATGCCCAACTGCAGCAACAGCTCCCAAAGCGAAGGAGCCAGGACCCAAAGACCTAGCTGGCCTGAAGGGCCCCCAGGGGTCCCCCAAGCAGCCCCTCTCAATTTGGGTCTGGGGGCTTTCGTTGGGCCGGGAACCTGGGAGATTCCTGCAAGGTTGCAGTTCGCGGCCGGAGAAGCACTCTCCGGCCAACATGCCCAACTGCAGCAACAGCTCCCAAAGCGAAGGAGCCAGGACCCAAAGACCTAGCTGGCCTGAAGGGCCCCCAGGGGGCACCCAAGCAGCCCCTCTCCATTTGGGTCTGGGGGCTTTCGTTGGGCTGGGAACCTGGGAGATTCCTGCAAGGTTGCAGTTCGCGGCCCGAGAAGCACTCTCCGGCCAACATGCCCAACGTCAGCAACAGCTCCCAAACCGAATGAGCCAGGACACAAAGACCTAGCTGGCCTGAAGGGCCCCCAGGGGGCCCCCAAGCAGCCCCTCTCAATTTGGGTCTGGGGGCTTTCGTTGGGCATGGATACCTGAGAGGTACCTGCAAGGTTGCAGTTCGCGGCCGGAGAAGCACTCTCCGGCCAACATGCCCAACTGCAGCAACAGCTCCCAAACCGAAGGAGCCAGGACCCAAAGACCAAGAAGGCCTGAAGGGCCCCCAGGGGGCCCCAAGCAGCCCCTCTCAATTTGGGTCTGGGGGCTTTCGTTGGGCCGGGAACCTGGGAGAATCCTGCAAGGTTGCAGTTCGAGGCCCGAGAAGCACTCTCCGGCCAACATGCCCAACTGCAGCAACAGCTCCCAAAGCGAAGGAGCCAGGACCCAAAGACCTAGCTGGCCTGAAGGGCCCCCAGGGGGCCCCCAAGCAGCCCCTCTCAATTTGGGTCTGGGGGCTTTCGTTGGGCCGGGAACCTGGGAGAATCCTGCAAGGTTGCAGTTCACGGCCCGAGAAGCACTCTCCCGCCAACATGCCCAACTGCAGCAACAGCTCCCAAACCGAAGGAGCCAGGACACAAAGACCTAGCTGGCCTGAAGGGCCCCCACGGGGCCCCCAAGCAGCCCCTCTCAATTTGGGTCTGGGGGCTTTCTTTGGGCCGGGAACCTGGGAGATTCCTGCAAGGTTGCAGTTCGCGGCCCGAGAAGCACTCTCCGGCCAACATGCCCAACTGCAGCAACAGCTCCCAAACCGAAGGAGCCAGGACCCAAAGACCTAGCTGGCCTGAAGGGCCCCCAGGGGGCCCCCAAGCAGCCCCTCTCCATTTGGGTCTGGGGGCTTTTGTTGGGCCGGGAACCTGGGAGATTCCTGCAAGGTTGCAGTTCGCGGCCCGAGAAGCACTCTCCGGCCAACATGCCCAACGTCAGCAACAGCTCCCAAACCGAATGTGCCAGGACACAAAGACCTAGCTGGCCTGAAGGGCCCCCAGGGGGCCCCCAAGCAGCCCCTCTCAATTTGGGTCTGGGGGCTTTCGTTGGGCCGGGAACCTGGGTGATTCCTGCAAGGTTGCAGTTCGCGGCCGGAGAAGCACTCTCCGGCCAACATGCCCAACTGCAGCAACAGCTCCCAAAGCGAAGGAGCCAGGACCCAAAGACCTAGCTGGCCTGAAGTGCCCCCAGGGGGCACCCAAGCAGCCCCTCTCCATTTGGGTCTGGGGGCTTTCTTTAGGCTGAGAACCTGGGAGATACCAGCAAGGTTGCAGTTCGCGGCCCGAGAAGCACTCTCCGGCCAACATGCCCAATATCCAGCAACAGCTCCCAAAGCGAAGGAGCCAGGACCCAAAGACCTAGCTGGCCTGAAGGGCCCCCAGAAGGCCACCAAGCAGCCCCTCTCCATTTGGGTCTGGGGGCTTTCGTTGGGCATGGATACCTGAGAGGTACCTGCAAGTTACAGTTCGCGGCCCGAGAAGCACTCTCCGGCCAACATGCCCAACTGCAGCAACAGCTCCCAAAGCGAAGGAGCCAGGACCCAAAGACCTAGCTGGCCTGAAGGGCCCCCAGGGGGCCCCCAAGCAGCCCCTCTCAATTTGGGTCTGGGGGCTTTCGTTGGGCCGGGAACCTGGGAGAATCCTGCAAGGTTGCAGTTCGCGGCCCGAGAAGCACTCTCCGGCCAACATGCCCAACTGCAGCAACAGCTCCCAAAGCGAAGGAGCCAGGACCCAAAGACCTAGCTGGCCTGAAGGGCCCCCAGGGGGCCCCCAAGCAGCCCCTCTCCATTTGGGTCTGGGGGTTTTCGTTGGGCCGGGAACCTGGGAGAATCCTGCAAGGTTGCAGTTCACGGCCCGAGAAGCACTCTCCGGCCAACATGCCCAACTGCAGCAACAGCTCCCAAACCGAAGGAGCCAGGACCCAAAGACCTAGCTGGCCTGAAGGGCCCCCGGGGGGCCCCAAGCAGCCCCTCTCCATTTGGGTCTGGGGGCTTTCGTTGGGCCGGGAACCTGGGAGATTCCTGCAAGGTTGCAGTTCGCGGCCGGAGAAGCACTCTCCGGCCAACATGCCCAACTGCAGCAACAGCTCCCAAACCGAATGAGCCAGGACACAAAGACCTAGCTGGCCTGAAGGGCCCCCAGGGGGCCCCCAAGCAGCCCCTCTCAATTTGGGTCTGGGGGCTTTCGTTGGGCCGGGAACCTGGGAGATTCATGCAAGGTTGCAGTTCGCGGCCCGAGAAGCACTCTCCGGCCAACATGCCCAACTGCAGCAACAGCTCCCAAAGCGAAGGAGCCAGGACACAAAGACCTAGCTGGCCTGAAGGGCCCCCAGGGGGCCACCAAGCAGCCCCTCTCCATTTGGGTCTGGGGGCTTTCGTTGGGCATGGATACCTGAGAGGTACCTGCAAGGTTACAGTTCGCGGCCCGAGAAGCACTCTCCGGCCAACATGCTCAACTGCAGCAACAGCTCCCAAACCGAAGGAGCCAGGACCCAAAGACCTAGCTGGCCTGAAGGGCCCCCAGGGGACCCCCAAGCAGCCCCTCTCAATTTGGGTCTGGGGGCTTTCGTTGGGCCGGGAACCTGGGAGATTCCTGCAAGGTTGCAGTTCGCGGCCCGAGAAGCACTCTCCGGCCAACATGCCCAACTGCAGCAACAGCTCCCAAAGCGAAGGAGCCAGGACCCAAAGACCTAGCTGGCCTGAAGGGCCCCCAGGGGGCCCCCAAGCAGCCCCTCTCCATTTGGGTCTGGGGGCTTTAGTTGGGCCGGGAACCTGGGAGATTCCTGCAAGGTTGCAGTTCGCGGCCCGAGAAGCACTCTCCGGCCAACATGCCCAACGTCAGCAACAGCTCCCAAACCGAATGAGCAAGGACACAAAGACCTAGCTGGCCTGAAGGGCCCCCAGGGGGCCCCCAAGCAGCCCCTCTCAATTTGGGTCTGGGGGCTTTCGTTGAGCCGGGAACCTGGGTGATTCCTGCAAGGTTGCAGTTCGCGGCCGGAGAAGCACTCTCCGGCCAACATGCCCAACTGCAGCAACAGCTCCCAAGGCGAAGGAGCCAGGACCCAAAGACCTAGCTGGCCTGAAGGGCCCCCAGGGGGCCCCCAAGCAGCCCCTCTCCATTTGGGTCTGGGGGCTTTCTTTAGGCTGAGAACCTGGGAGATACCAGCAAGGTTGCAGTTCGCGGCCCGAGAAGCACTCTCCGGCCAACATGCCAAATATCCAGCAACAGCTCCCAAAGCGAAGGAGCCAGGACCCAAAGACCTAGCTGGCCTGAAGGGCCCCCAGGGGGCCCCCAAGCAGCCCCTCTCCATTTGGGTCTGGGGGCTTTCGTTGGGCATGGATACCTGAGAGGTACCTGCAAGTTACAGTTCGCGGCCCGAGAAGCACTCTCCGGCCAACATGCCCAACTGCAGCAACAGCTCCCAAAGCGAAGGAGCCAGGACCCAAAGACCTAGCTGGCCTGAAGGGCCCCCAGGGGTCCCCCAAGCAGCCCCTCTCTATTTGGGTCTGGGGGCTTTTGTTGGGCCGGGAACCTGGGAGATTCCTGCAAGGTTGCAGTTCGAGGCCCGAGAAGCACTCTCCGGCCAACATGCACAACGTCAGCAACAGCTCCCAAACCGAAGGAGCCAGGACACAAAGACCTAGCTGGCCTGAAGGGCCCCCAGGGGGCCCCCAAGCAGCCCCTCTCAATTTGGGTCTGGGGGCTTTCGTTGGGCCGGGAACCTGGGAGATTCCTGCAAGGTTGCAGTTCGCGGCCGGAGAAGCACTCTCCGGCCAACATGCCCAACTGCAGCAACAGCTCCCAAAGCGAAGGAGCCAGGACCCAAAGACCTAGCTGGCCTGAAGGGCCCCCAGGGGGCCCCCAAGCAGCCCCTCTCCATTTGGGTATGGGGGCTTTTGTTGGGCCGGGAACCTGGGAGATTCCTGCAAGGTTGCAGTTCGCGGCCCGAGAAGCACTCTCCGGCCAACATGCCCAACTGCAGCAACAGCTCCCAAACCGAATGAGCCAGGACCCAAAGACCTAGCTGGCCTGAAGGGCCCCCAGGGGTCCCCCAAGCAGCCCCTCTCAATTTGGGTCTGGGGGATTTAGTTGGGCCGGGAACCTGGGAGATTCCAGCAAGGTTGCAGTTCGCGGCCCGAGAAGCACTCTCCGGCCAACATGCCCAACTGCAGCAACAGCTCCCAAAGCGAAGGAGCCAGGACCCAAAGACCTAGCTGGCCTGAAGGGCCCCCAGGGGGCCCCCAAGCAGCCCCTCTCCATTTGGGTCTGGGGGCTTTCGTTGGGCCGGGAACCTGGGAGAATCCTGCAAGGTTGCAGTTCGCGGCCCGAGAAGCACTCTCCGGCCAACATGCCCAACTGCAGCAACAGCTCCCAAAGCGAAGGAGCCAGGACCCAAAGACCTAGCTGGCCTGAAGGGCCCCCAGGGGGCCCCCAAGCAGCCCCTCTCCATTTGGGTCTGGGGGTTTTCGTTGGGCCGGGAACCTGGGAGAATCCTGCAAGGTTGCAGTTCACGGCCCGAGAAGCACTCTCCGGCCAACATGCCCAACTGCAGCAACAGCTCCCAAACCGAAGGAGCCAGGACCCAAAGACCTAGCTGGCCTGAAGGGCCCCCGGGGGGCCCCAAGCAGCCCCTCTCCATTTGGGTCTGGGGGCTTTCGTTGGGCCGGGAACCTGGGAGATTCCTGCAAGGTTGCAGTTCGCGGCCGGAGAAGCACTCTCCGGCCAACATGCCCAACTGCAGCAACAGCTCCCAAACCGAATGAGCCAGGACACAAAGACCTAGCTGGCCTGAAGGGCCCCCAGGGGGCCCCCAAGCAGCCCCTCTCAATTTGGGTCTGGGGGCTTTCGTTGGGCCGGGAACCTGGGAGATTCATGCAAGGTTGCAGTTCGCGGCCCGAGAAGCACTCTCCGGCCAACATGCCCAACTGCAGCAACAGCTCCCAAAGCGAAGGAGCCAGGACACAAAGACCTAGCTGGCCTGAAGGGCCCCCAGGGGGCCACCAAGCAGCCCCTCTCCATTTGGGTCTGGGGGCTTTCGTTGGGCATGGATACCTGAGAGGTACCTGCAAGGTTACAGTTCGCGGCCCGAGAAGCACTCTCCGGCCAACATGCTCAACTGCAGCAACAGCTCCCAAACCGAAGGAGCCAGGACCCAAAGACCTAGCTGGCCTGAAGGGCCCCCAGGGGACCCCCAAGCAGCCCCTCTCAATTTGGGTCTGGGGGCTTTCGTTGGGCCGGGAACCTGGGAGATTCCTGCAAGGTTGCAGTTCGCGGCCCGAGAAGCACTCTCCGGCCAACATGCCCAACTGCAGCAACAGCTCCCAAAGCGAAGGAGCCAGGACCCAAAGACCTAGCTGGCCTGAAGGGCCCCCAGGGGGCCCCCAAGCAGCCCCTCTCCATTTGGATCTGGGGGCTTTAGTTGGGCCGGGAACCTGGGAGATTCCTGCAAGGTTGCAGTTCGCGGCCCGAGAAGCACTCTCCGGCCAACATGCCCAACGTCAGCAACAGCTCCCAAACCGAATGAGCAAGGACACAAAGACCTAGCTGGCCTGAAGGGCCCCCAGGGGGCCCCCAAGCAGCCCCTCTCAATTTGGGTCTGGGGGCTTTCGTTGAGCCGGGAACCTGGGTGATTCCTGCAAGGTTGCAGTTCGCGGCCGGAGAAGCACTCTCCGGCCAACATGCCCAACTGCAGCAACAGCTCCCAAGGCGAAGTAGCCAGGACCCAAAGACCTAGCTGGCCTGAAGGGCCCCCAGGGGGCCCCCAAGCAGCCCCTCTCCATTTGGGTCTGGGGGCTTTCTTTAGGCTGAGAACCTGGGAGATACCAGCAAGGTTGCAGTTCGCGGCCCGAGAAGCACTCTCCGGCCAACATGCCAAATATCCAGCAACAGCTCCCAAAGCGAAGGAGCCAGGACCCAAAGACCTAGCTGGCCTGAAGGGCCCCCAGGGGGCCCCCAAGCAGCCCCTCTCCATTTGGGTCTGGGGGCTTTCGTTGGGCATGGATACCTGAGAGGTACCTGCAAGTTACAGTTCGCGGCCCGAGAAGCACTCTCCGGCCAACATGCCCAACTGCAGCAACAGCTCCCAAAGCGAAGGAGCCAGGACCCAAAGACCTAGCTGGCCTGAAGGGCCCCCAGGGGTCCCCCAAGCAGCCCCTCTCTATTTGGGTCTGGGGGCTTTTGTTGGGCCGGGAACCTGGGAGATTCCTGCAAGGTTGCAGTTCGAGGCCCGAGAAGCACTCTCCGGCCAACATGCACAACGTCAGCAACAGCTCCCAAACCGAAGGAGCCAGGACACAAAGACCTAGCTGGCCTGAAGGGCCCCCAGGGGGCCCCCAAGCAGCCCCTCTCAATTTGGGTCTGGGGGCTTTCGTTGGGCCGGGAACCTGGGAGATTCCTGCAAGGTTGCAGTTCGCGGCCGGAGAAGCACTCTCCGGCCAACATGCCCAACTGCAGCAACAGCTCCCAAAGCGAAGGAGCCAGGACCCAAAGACCTAGCTGGCCTGAAGGGCCCCCAGGGGGCCCCCAAGCAGCCCCTCTCCATTTGGGTATGGGGGCTTTTGTTGGGCCGGGAACCTGGGAGATTCCTGCAAGGTTGCAGTTCGCGGCCCGAGAAGCACTCTCCGGCCAACATGCCCAACTGCAGCAACAGCTCCCAAACCGAATGAGCCAGGACCCAAAGACCTAGCTGGCCTGAAGGGCCCCCAGGGGTCCCCCAAGCAGCCCCTCTCAATTTGGGTCTGGGGGATTTAGTTGGGCCGGGAACCTGGGAGATTCCAGCAAGGTTGCAGTTCGCGGCCCGAGAAGCACTCTCCGGCCAACATGCCCAACTGCAGCAACAGCTCCCAAAGCGAAGGAGCCAGGACCCAAAGACCTAGCTGGCCTGAAGGGCCCCCAGGGGGCCCCCAAGCAGCCCCTCTCCATTTGGGTCTGGGGGCTTTCGTTGGGCCGGGAACCTGGGAGAATCCTGCAAGGTTGCAGTTCGCGGCCCGAGAAGCACTCTCCGGCCAACATGCCCAACTGCAGCAACAGCTCCCAAACCGAAGGAGCCAGGACCCAAAGACCTAGCTGGCCTGAAGGGCCCCCAGGGGGCCCCCAAGCAGCCCCTCTCCATTTGGGTCTGGGGGCTTTCGTTGGGCATGGATACCTGAGAGGTACCTGCAAGGTTGCAGTTCGCGGCCCGAGAAGCACTCTCCGGCCAACATGCCCAACTGCAGCAACAGCTCCCAAACCGAAGGAGCCAGGACCCAAAGACCTAGCTGGCCTGAAGGGCCCCCAGTGGGGCCCCAAGCATCCCCTCTCAATTTGGGTCTGGGGGCTTTCGTTGGGCCGGGAACCTGGGAGAATCCTGCAAGGTTGCAGTTCGCGGCCCGAGAAGCACTCTCCGGCCAACATGCCCAACTGCAGCAACAGCTCTCAAGGCGAAGGAGCCAGGACCCAAAGACCTAGCTGGCCTGAAGGGCCCCCAGGGGGCCCCCAAGCAGCCCCTCTCCATTTGGGTCTGGGGGCTTTCGTTGGGCCGGGAACCTGGGAGAATCCTGCAAGGTTGCAGTTCGCGGCCCGAGAAGCACTCTCCGGCCAACATGCCCAACGTCAGCAACAGCTCCCAAACCGAATGAGCAAGGACACAAAGACCTAGCTGGCCTGAAGGGCCCCCAGGGGGCCCCCAAGCAGCCCCTCTCAATTTGGGTCTGGGGGCTTTCGTTGAGCCGGGAACCTGGGTGATTCCTGCAAGGTTGCAGTTCGCGGCCGGAGAAGCACTCTCCGGCCAACATGCCCAACTGCAGCAACAGCTCCCAAACCGAAGGAGCCAGGACCCAAAGACCTAGCTGGCCTGAAGGGCCCCCAGGGGGCCCCCAAGCAGCCCCTCTCCATTTGGGTCTGGGGGCTTTCTTTAGGCTGAGAACCTGGGAGATACCAGCAAGGTTGCAGTTCGCGGCCCGAGAAGCACTCTCCGGCCAACATGCCCAATATCCAGCAACAGCTCCCAAAGCGAAGGAGCCAGGACCCAAAGACCTAGCTGGCCTGAAGGGCCCCCAGGGGGCCCCCAAGCAGCCCCTCTCCATTTCCGTCTGGGGGCTTTCGTTGGGCATGGATACCTGAGAGGTACCTGCAAGTTACAGTTCGCGGCCCGAGAAGCACTCTCCGGCCAACATGCCCAACTGCAGCAACAGCTCCCAAAGCGAAGGAGCCAGGACCCAAAGACCTAGCTGGCCTGAAGGGCCCCCAGGGGGCCCCCAAGCAGCCCCTCTCCATTTGGGTCTGGGGGTTTTCGTTGGGCCGGGAACCTGGGAGAATCCTGCAAGGTTGCAGTTCGCGGCCCGAGAAGCACTCTCCGGCCAACATGCCCAACTGCAGCAACAGCTCCCAAACCGAAGGAGCCAGGACCCAAAGACCTAGCTGGCCTGAAGGGCCCCCAGGGGGGCCCCAAGCAGCCCCTCTCAATTTGGGTCTGGGGGCTTTCGTTGGGCCGGGAACCTGGGAGAATCCTGCAAGGTTGCAGTTCGCGGCCCGAGAAGCACTCTCCGGCCAACATGCCCAACTGCAGCAACAGCTCCCAAAGCGAAGGAGCCAGGACCCAAAGACCTAGCTGGCCTGAAGGGCCCCCAGGGGGCCCCCAAGCAGCCCCTCTCTATTTGGGTCTGGGGGCTTTTGTTGGGCCGGGAACCTGGGATATTCCTGCAAGGTTGTAGTTCGAGGCCCGAGAAGCACTCTCCGGCCAACATGCCCAACGTCAGCAACAGCTCCCAAACCGAAGGAGCCAGGACACAAAGACCTAGCTGGCCTGAAGGGCCCCCAGGGGGCCCCCAAGCAGCCCCTCTCCATTTGGGTCTGGGGGCTTTCGTTGGGCCGGGAACCTGGGAGATTCCTGCAAGGTTGCAGTTCGCGGCCGGAGAAGCACTCTCCGGCCAACATGCCCAACTGCAGCAACAGCTCCCAAAGCGAAGGAGCCAGGACACAAAGACCTAGCTGGCCTGAAGGGCCCCCAGGGGGCCCCCAAGCAGCCCCTCTCCATTTGGGTCTGGGGGCTTTTGTTGGGCCGGGAACCTGGGAGAATCCTGCAAGGTTGCAGTTCGCGGCCCGAGAAGCACTCTCCGGCCAACATGCCCAACTGCAGCAACAGCTCCCAAAGCGAAGGAGCCAGGACCCAAAGACCTAGCTGGCCTGAAGGGCCCCCAGGGGTCCCCCAAGCAGCCCCTCTCTATTTGGGTCTGGGGGCTTTTGTTGGGCCGGGAACCTGGGAGATTCCTGCAAGGTTGCAGTTCGAGGCCCGAGAAGCACTCTCCGGCCAACATGCCCAACGTCAGCAACAGCTCCCAAACCGAAGGAGCCAGGACACAAAGACCTAGCTGGCCTGAAGGGCCCCCAGGGGGCCCCCAAGCAGCCCCTCTCAATTTGGGTCTGGGGGCTTTCGTTGGGCCGGGAACCTGGGAGATTCCTGCAAGGTTGCAGTTCGCGGCCCGAGAAGCACTCTCCGGCCAACATGCCCAACTGCAGCAACAGCTCCCAAAGCGAAGGAGCCAGGACCCAAAGACCTAGCTGGCCTGAAGGGCCCCCAGGGGGCCCCCAAGCAGCCCCTCTCCATTTGGGTCTGGGGGCTTTTGTTGGGCCGGGAACCTGGGAGATTCCTGCAAGGTTGCAGTTCGAGGCCCGAGAAGCACTCTCCGGCCAACATGCCCAACTGCAGCAACAGCTCCCAAACCGAATGAGCCAGGACCCAAAGACCTAGCTGGCCTGAAGGGCCCCCAGGGGTCCCCCAAGCAGCCCCTCTCCATTTGGGTCTGGGGGCTTTAGTTGGGCCGGGAACCTGGGAGATTCCTTCAAGGTTGCAGTTCGCGGCCCGAGAAGCACTCTCCGGCCAACATGCCCAACTGCAGCAACAGCTCCCAAAGCGAAGGAGCCAGGACCCAAAGACCTAGCTGGCCTGAAGGGCCCCCAGGGGGCCCCCAAGCAGCCCCTCTCCATTTGGGTCTGGGGGCTTTCGTTGGGCCGGGAACCTGGGAGAATCCTGCAAGGTTGCAGTTCGCGGCCCGAGAAGCACTCTCCGGCCAACATGCCCAACTGCAGCAACAGCTCCCAAAGCGAAGGAGCCAGGACCCAAAGACCTAGCTGGCCTGAAGGGCCCCCAGGGGGCCCCCAAGCAGCCCCTCTCCATTTGGGTCTGGGGGCTTTCGTTGGGCATGGATACCTGAGAGGTACCTGCAAGTTACAGTTCGCGGCCCGAGAAGCACTCTCCGGCCAACATGCCCAACTGCAGCAACAGCTCCCAAAGCGAAGGAGCCAGGACCCAAAGACCTAGCTGGCCTGAAGGGCCCCCAGGGGGCCCCCAAGCAGCCCCTCTCCATTTGGGTCTGGGGGTTTTCGTTGGGCCGGGAACCTGGGAGAATCCTGCAAGGTTGCAGTTCGCGGCCCGAGAAGCACTCTCCGGCCAACATGCCCAACTGCAGCAACAGCTCCCAAACCGAAGGAGCCAGGACCCAAAGACCTAGCTGGCCTGAAGGGCCCCCAGGGGGGCCCCAAGCAGCCCCTCTCAATTTGGGTCTGGGGGCTTTTGTTGGGCCGGGAACCTGGGAGAATCCTGCAAGGTTGCAGTACGCGGCCCGAGAAGCACTCTCCGGCCAACATGCCCAACTGCAGCAACAGCTCCCAAAGCGAAGGAGCCAGGACCCAAAGACCTAGCTGGCCTGAACGGCCCCCAGGGGTCCCCCAAGCAGCCTCTCTCTATTTGGGTCTGGGGGCTTTTGTTGGGCCGGGAACCTGGGAGATTCCTGCAAGGTTGCAGTTCGAGGCCCGAGAAGCACTCTCCGGCCAACATGCCCAACGTCAGCAACAGCTCCCAAACCGAAGGAGCCAGGACACAAAGACCTAGCTGGCCTGAAGGGCCCCCAGGGGGCCCCCAAGCAGCCCCTCTCCATTTGGGTCTGGGGGCTTTCGTTGGGCCGGGAACCTGGGAGATTCCTGCAAGGTTGCAGTTCGCGGCTGGAGAAGCACTCTCCGGCCAACATGCCCAACTGCAGCAACAGCTCCCAAAGCGAAGGAGCCAGGAACCAAAGACCTAGCTGGCCTGAAGGGCCCCCAGGGGGCCCCCAAGCAGCCCCTCTCCATTTGGGTCTGGGGGCTTTCGTTGGGCCGGGAACCTGGGAGAATCCTGCAAGGTTGCAGTTCGAGGCCCGAGAAGCACTCTCCGGCCAACATGCCCAACTGCAGCAACAGCTCCCAAACCGAATGAGCCAGGACACAAAGACCTAGCTGGCCTGAAGGGCCCCCAGGGGGCCCCCAAGCAGCCCCTCTCAATTTGGGTCTGGGGGCTTTAGTTGGGCCGGGAACCTGGGAGATTCATGCAAGGTTGCAGTTCTCGGCCCGAGAAGCACTCTCCGGCCAACATGCCCAACTGCAGCAACAGCTCCCAAACCGAAGGAGCCAGGACCCAAAGACCTAGCTGGCCTGAAGGGCCCCCAGGGGGCCCCCAAGCAGCCCCTCTCCATTTGGGTCTGGGGGCTTTCGTTGGGCCGGGAACCTGGGAGAATCCTGCAAGGTTGCAGTTCACGGCCCGAGAAGCACTCTCCAGCCAACATGCCCAACTGCAGCAACAGCTCCCAAACCGAAGGAGCAAGGACACAAAGACCTAGCTGGCCTGAAGGGCCCCCAGGGGGCCCCCAAGCAGCCCCTCTCCATTTGGGTCTGGGGGCTTTCGTTGGGCATGGATACCTGAGAGGTACCTGCAAGGTTGCAGTTCGCGGCCCGAGAAGCACTCTCCGGCCAACATGCCCAACTGCAGCAACAGCTCCCAAACCGAAGGAGCCAGGACCCAAAGAGCTAGGTGGCCTGAAGGGCCCCCAGGGGGGCCCCAAGTATCCCCTCTCCATTTGGGTCTGGGGGCTTTCGTTGGGCATGGATACCTGAGAGGTACCTGCAAGTTACAGTTCGCGGCCCGAGAAGCACTCTCCGGCCAACATGCCCAACTGCAGCAACAGCTCCCAAAGCGAAGGAGCCAGGACCCAAAGACCTAGCTGGCCTGAAGGGCCCCCAGGGGGCCCCCAAGCAGCCCCTCTCCATTTGGGTCTGGGGGTTTTCGTTGGGCCGGGAACCTGGGAGAATCCTGCAAGGTTGCAGTTCGCGGCCCGAGAAGCACTCTCCGGCCAACATGCCCAACTGCAGCAACAGCTCCCAAACCGAAGGAGCCAGGACCCAAAGACCTAGCTGGCCTGAAGGGCCCCCAGGGGGCCCCCAAGCAGCCCCTCTCAATTTGGGTCTGGGGGCTTTTGTTGGGCCGGGAACCTGGGAGAATCCTGCAAGGTTGCAGTACGCGGCCCGAGAAGCACTCTCCGGCCAACATGCCCAACTGCAGCAACAGCTCCCAAAGCGAAGGAGCCAGGACCCAAAGACCTAGCTGGCCTGAAGGGCCCCCAGGGGTCCCCCAAGCAGCCTCTCTCTATTTGGGTCTGGGGGCTTTTGTTGGGCCGGGAACCTGGGAGATTCCTGCAAGGTTGCAGTTCGAGGCCCGAGAAGCACTCTCCGGCCAACATGCCCAACGTCAGCAACAGCTCCCAAACCGAAGGAGCCAGGACACAAAGACCTAGCTGGCCTGAAGGGCCCCCAGGGGGCCCCCAAGCAGCCCCTCTCCATTTGGGTCTGGGGGCTTTCGTTGGGCCGGGAACCTGGGAGATTCCTGCAAGGTTGCAGTTCGCGGCTGGAGAAGCACTCTCCGGCCAACATGCCCAACTGCAGCAACAGCTCCCAAAGCGAAGGAGCCAGGACCCAAAGACCTAGCTGGCCTGAAGGGCCCCCAGGGGGCCCCCAAGCAGCCCCTCTCCATTTGGGTCTGGGGGCTTTTGTTGGGCCGGGAACCTGGGAGATTCCTGCAAGGTTGCAGTTCGAGGCCCGAGAAGCACTCTCCGGCCAACATGCCCAACTGCAGCAACAGCTCCCAAACCGAATGAGCCAGGACACAAAGACCTAGCTGGCCTGAAGGGCCCCCAGGGGGCCCCCAAGCAGCCCCTCTCAATTTGGGTCTGGGGGCTTTAGTTGGGCCGGGAACCTGGGAGATTCATGCAAGGTTGCAGTTCTCGGCCCGAGAAGCACTCTCCGGCCAACATGCCCAACTGCAGCAACAGCTCCCAAACCGAAGGAGCCAGGACCCAAAGACCTAGCTGGCCTGAAGGGCCCCCAGGGGGCCCCCAAGCAGCCCCTCTCCATTTGGGTCTGGGGGCTTTCGTTGGGCCGGGAACCTGGGAGAATCCTGCAAGGTTGCAGTTCACGGCCCGAGAAGCACTCTCCAGCCAACATGCCCAACTGCAGCAACAGCTCCCAAACCGAAGGAGCAAGGACACAAAGACCTAGCTGGCCTGAAGGGCCCCCAGGGGGCCCCCAAGCAGCCCCTCTCCATTTGGGTCTGGGGGCTTTCGTTGGGCATGGATACCTGAGAGGTACCTGCAAGGTTGCAGTTCGCGGCCCGAGAAGCACTCTCCGGCCAACATGCCCAACTGCAGCAACAGCTCCCAAACCGAAGGAGCCAGGACCCAAAGAGCTAGGTGGCCTGAAGTGCCCCCAGGGGGGCCCCAAGCATCCCCTCTCAATTTGGGTCTGGGGGCTTTCGTTGGGCCGGGAACCTGGGAGAATCCTGCAAGGTTGCAGTTCGCGGCCCGAGAAGCACTCTCCGGACAACATGCCCAACTGCAGCAACAGCTCCCAAACCGAAGGAGCCAGGACCCAAAGACCTAGCTGGCCTGAAGGGCCCCCAGGGGGCCCCCAAGCAGCCCCTCTCCATTTGGGTCTGGGGGCTTTCGTTGGGCCGGGAACCTGGGAGAATCCTGCAAGGTTGCAGTTCGCGGCCCGAGAAGCACTCTCCGGCCAACATGTCCAACTGCAGCAACAGCTCCCAAAGCGAAGGAGCCAGGACCCAAAGACCTAGCTGGCCTGAAGGGCCCCCAGGGGGCCCCCAAGCAGCCCCTCTCCATTTGGGTCTGGGGGTTTTCGTTGGGCTGGGAACCTGGGAGGTACCTGCAAGGTTGCAGTTCGCGGCCCGAGAAGCACTCTCCGGCCAACATGCCCAACTGCAGCAACAGCTCCCAAAGCGAAGGAGCCAGGACCCAAAGACCTAGCTGGCCTGAAGGGCCCCCAGGGGGCCCCCAAGCAGCCCCTCTCGATTTGGGTCTGGGGGCTTTCGTTGGGCCGGGAACCTGGGAGAATCCTGCAAGGTTGCAGTTCGCGGCCCGAGAAGCACTCTCCGCCCAACATGCCCAACTGCAGCAACAGCTCCCAAAGCGAAGGAGCCAGGACCCAAAGACCTAGCTGGCCTGAAGGGCCCCCAGGGGTCCCCCAAGCAGCCCCTCTCAATTTGGGTCTGGGGGCTTTTGTTGGGCCGGGAACCTGGGAGATTCCTGCAAGGTTGCAGTTCGCGGCCCGAGAAGCACTCTCCGGCCAACATGCCCAACGTCAGCAACAGCTCCCAAACCGAATGAGCCAGGACACAAAGACCTAGCTGGCCTGAAGGGCCCCCAGGGGTCCCCCAAGCAGCCCCTCTCAATTTGGGTCTGGGGGCTTTCGTTGGGCCGGGAACCTGGGAGATTCCTGCAAGGTTGCAGTTCGCGGCCGGAGAAGCACTCTCCGGCCAACATGCCCAACTGCAGCAACAGCTCCCAAAGCGAAGGAGCCAGGACCCAAAGACCTAGCTGGCCTGAAGGGCCCCCAGGGGGCACCCAAGCAGCCCCTCTCCATTTGGGTCTGGGGGCTTTCGTTGGGCCGGGAACCTGGGAGATTCCTGCAAGGTTGCAGTTCGCGGCCCGAGAAGCACTCTCCGGCCAACATGCCCAACGTCAGCAACAGCTCCCAAACCGAATGAGCCAGGACACAAAGACCTAGCTGGCCTGAAGGGCCCCCAGGGGGCCCCCAAGCAGCCCCTCTCAATTTGGGTCTGGGGGCTTTCGTTGGGCCGGGAACCTGGGTGATTCCTGCAAGGTTGCAGTTCGCGGCCGGAGAAGCACTCTCCGGCCAACATGCCCAACTGCAGCAACAGCTCCCAAACCGAAGGAGCCAGGACCCAAAGACCAAGTAGGCCTGAAGGGCCCCCAGGGGGCCCCAAGCAGCCCCTCTCAATTTGGGTCTGGGGGCTTTCGTTGGGCCGGGAACCTGGGAGAATCCTGCAAGGTTGCAGTTCGCGGCCCGAGAAGCACTCTCCGGCCAACATGCCCAACTGCAGCAACAGCTCCCAAAGCGAAGGAGCCAGGACCCAAAGACCTAGCTGGCCTGAAGGGCCCCCAGGGGGCCCCCAAGCAGCCCCTCTCAATTTGGGTCTGGGGGCTTTCGTTGGGCCGGGAACCTGGGAGAATCCTGCAAGGTTGCAGTTCGCGGCCCGAGAAGCACTCTCCCGCCAACATGCCCAACTGCAGCAACAGCTCCCAAACCGAAGGAGCCAGGACACAAAGACCTAGCTGGCCTGAAGGGCCCCCACGGGGCCCCCAAGCAGCCCCTCTCAATTTGGGTCTGGGGGCTTTCTTTGGGCCGGGAACCTTGGTGATTCCTGCAAGGTTGCAGTTCGCGGCCCGAGAAGCACTCTCCGGCCAACATGCCCAACTGCAGCAACAGCTCCCAAACCGAAGGAGCCAGGACCCAAAGACCTAGCTGGCCTGAAGGGCCCCCAGGGGGCCCCCAAGCAGCCCCTCTCCATTTGGGTCTGGGGGCTTTTGTTGGGCCGGGAACCTGGGAGATTCCTGCAAGGTTGCAGTTCGCGGCCCGAGAAGCACTCTCCGGCCAACATGCCCAACGTCAGCAACAGCTCCCAAACCGAATGTGCCAGGACACAAAGACCTAGCTGGCCTGAAGGGCCCCCAGGGGGCCCCCAAGCAGCCCCTCTCAATTTGGGTCTGGGGGCTTTCGTTGGGCCGGGAACCTGGGTGATTCCTGCAAGGTTGCAGTTCGCGGCCGGAGAAGCACTCTCCGGCCAACATGCCCAACTGCAGCAACAGCTCCCAAAGCGAAGGAGCCAGGACCCAAAGACCTAGCTGGCCTGAAGTGCCCCCAGGGGGCACCCAAGCAGCCCCTCTCCATTTGGGTCTGGGGGCTTTCTTTAGGCTGAGAACCTGGGAGATACCAGCAAGGTTGCAGTTCGCGGCCCGAGAAGCACTCTCCGGCCAACATGCCCAATATCCAGCAACAGCTCCCAAAGCGAAGGAGCCAGGACCCAAAGACCTAGCTGGCCTGAAGGGCCCCCAGAAGGCCACCAAGCAGCCCCTCTCCATTTGGGTCTGGGGGCTTTCGTTGGGCATGGATACCTGAGAGGTACCTGCAAGTTACAGTTCGCGGCCCGAGAAGCACTCTCCGGCCAACATGCCCAACTGCAGCAACAGCTCCCAAAGCGAAGGAGCCAGGACCCAAAGACCTAGCTGGCCTGAAGGGCCCCCAGGGGGCCCCCAAGCAGCCCCTCTCAATTTGGGTCTGGGGGCTTTCGTTGGGCCGGGAACCTGGGAGAATCCTGCAAGGTTGCAGTTCGCGGCCCGAGAAGCACTCTCCGGCCAACATGCCCAACTGCAGCAACAGCTCCCAAAGCGAAGGAGCCAGGACCCAAAGACCTAGCTGGCCTGAAGGGCCCCCAGGGGGCCCCCAAGCAGCCCCTCTCCATTTGGGTCTGGGGGTTTTCGTTGGGCCGGGAACCTGGGAGAATCCTGCAAGGTTGCAGTTCACGGCCCGAGAAGCACTCTCCGGCCAACATGCCCAACTGCAGCAACAGCTCCCAAACCGAAGGAGCCAGGACCCAAAGACCTAGCTGGCCTGAAGGGCCCCCGGGGGCCCTAAGCAGCCCCTCTCCATTTGGGTCTGGGGGCTTTCGTTGGGCCGGGAACCTGGGAGATTCCTGCAAGGTTGCAGTTCGCGGCCCGAGAAGCACTCTCCGGGCAACATGCCCAACTGCAGCAACAGCTCCCAAACCGAATGAGCCAGGACACAAAGACCTAGCTGGCCTGAAGGGCCCCCAGGGGGCCCCCAAGCAGCCCCTCTCAATTTGGGTCTGGGGGCTTTCGTTGGGCCGGGAACCTGGGAGATTCATGCAAGGTTGCAGTTCGCGGCCCGAGAAGCACTCTCCGGCCAACATGCCCAACTGCAGCAACAGCTCCCAAAGCGAAGGAGCCAGGACACAAAGACCTAGCTGGCCTGAAGGGCCCCCAGGGGGCCACCAAGCAGCCCCTCTCCATTTGGGTCTGGGGGCTTTCGTTGGGCATGGATACCTGAGAGGTACCTGCAAGGTTACAGTTCGCGGCCCGAGAAGCACTCTCCGGCCAACATGCTCAACTGCAGCAACAGCTCCCAAACCGAAGGAGCCAGGACCCAAAGACCTAGCTGGCCTGAAGTGCCCCCAGGGGACCCCCAAGCAGCCCCTCTCAATTTGGGTCTGGGGGCTTTCGTTGGGCCGGGAACCTGGGAGATTCCTGCAAGGTTGCAGTTCGCGGCCCGAGAAGCACTCTCCGGCCAACATGCCCAACGTCAGCAACAGCTCCCAAACCGAATGAGCAAGGACACAAAGACCTAGCTGGCCTGAAGGGCCCCCAGGGGGCCCCCAAGCAGCCCCTCTCAATTTGGGTCTGGGGGCTTTCGTTGAGCCGGGAACCTGGGTGATTCCTGCAAGGTTGCAGTTCGCGGCCGGAGAAGCACTCTCCGGCCAACATGCCCAACTGCAGCAACAGCTCCCAAGGCGAAGGAGCCAGGACCCAAAGACCTAGCTGGCCTGAAGGGCCCCCAGGGGGCCCCCAAGCAGCCCCTCTCCATTTGGGTCTGGGGGCTTTCTTTAGGCTGAGAACCTGGGAGATACCAGCAAGGTTGCAGTTCGCGGCCCGAGAAGCACTCTCCGGCCAACATGCCCAATATCCAGCAACAGCTCCCAAAGCGAAGGAGCCAGGACCCAAAGACCTAGCTGGCCTGAAGGGCCCCCAGGGGGCCCCCAAGCAGCCCCTCTCCATTTGGGTCTGGGGGCTTTCGTTGGGCATGGATACCTGAGAGGTACCTGCAAGTTACAGTTCGCGGCCCGAGAAGCACTCTCCGGCCAACATGCCCAACTGCAGCAACAGCTCCCAAAGCGAAGGAGCCAGGACCCAAAGACCTAGCTGGCCTGAAGGGCCCCCAGGGGTCCCCCAAGCAGCCCCTCTCTATTTGGGTCTGGGGGCTTTTGTTGGGCCGGGAACCTGGGAGATTCCTGCAAGGTTGCAGTTCGAGGCCCGAGAAGCACTCTCCGGCCAACATGCACAACGTCAGCAACAGCTCCCAAACCGAAGGAGCCAGGACACAAAGACCTAGCTGGCCTGAAGGGCCCCCAGGGGGCCCCCAAGCAGCCCCTCTCAATTTGGGTCTGGGGGCTTTCGTTGGGCCGGGAACCTGGGAGATTCCTGCAAGGTTGCAGTTCGCGGCCGGAGAAGCACTCTCCGGCCAACATGCCCAACTGCAGCAACAGCTCCCAAAGCGAAGGAGCCAGGACCCAAAGACCTAGCTGGCCTGAAGGGCCCCCAGGGGGCCCCCAAGCAGCCCCTCTCCATTTGGGTATGGGGGCTTTTGTTGGGCCGGGAACCTGGGAGATTCCTGCAAGGTTGCAGTTCGCGGCCCGAGAAGCACTCTCCGGCCAACATGCCCAACTGCAGCAACAGCTCCCAAACCGAATGAGCCAGGACCCAAAGACCTAGCTGGCCTGAAGGGCCCCCAGGGGTCCCCCAAGCAGCCCCTCTCAATTTGGGTCTGGGGGATTTAGTTGGGCCGGGAACCTGGGAGATTCCAGCAAGGTTGCAGTTCGCGGCCCGAGAAGCACTCTCCGGCCAACATGCCCAACTGCAGCAACAGCTCCCAAAGCGAAGGAGCCAGGACCCAAAGACCTAGCTGGCCTGAAGGGCCCCCAGGGGGCCCCCAAGCAGCCCCTCTCCATTTGGGTCTGGGGGCTTTCGTTGGGCCGGGAACCTGGGAGAATCCTGCAAGGTTGCAGTTCGCGGCCCGAGAAGCACTCTCCGGCCAACATGCCCAACTGCAGCAACAGCTCCCAAACCGAAGGAGCCAGGACCCAAAGACCTAGCTGGCCTGAAGGGCCCCCAGGGGGCCCCCAAGCAGCCCCTCTCCATTTGGGTCTGGGGGCTTTCGTTGGGCATGGATACCTGAGAGGTACCTGCAAGGTTGCAGTTCGCGGCCCGAGAAGCACTCTCCGGCCAACATGCCCAACTGCAGCAACAGCTCCCAAACCGAAGGAGCCAGGACCCAAAGACCTAGCTGGCCTGAAGGGCCCCCAGGGGGGCCCCAAGCATCCCCTCTCCATTTGGGTCTGGGGGCTTTCGTTGGGCCGGGAACCTGGGAGAATCCTGCAAGGTTGCAGTTCGCGGCCCGAGAAGCACTCTCCGGCCAACATGCCCAACTGCAGCAACAGCTCTCAAGGCGAAGGAGCCAGGACCCAAAGACCTAGCTGGCCTGAAGGGCCCCCAGGGGGCCCCCAAGCAGCCCCTCTCCATTTGGGTCTGGGGGCTTTCGTTGGGCCGGGAACCTGGGAGAATCCTGCAAGGTTGCAGTTCGCGGCCCGAGAAGCACTCTCCGGCCAACATGCCCAACTGCAGCAACAGCTCCCAAAGCGAAGGAGCCAGGACCCAAAGACCTAGCTGGCCTGAAGGGCCCCCAGGGGGCCCCCAAGCAGCCCCTCTCCATTTGGGTCTGGGGGCTTTCGTTGGGCCGGGAACCTGGGAGATTCCTGCAAGGTTGCAGTTCGCGGCCCGAGAAGCACTCTCCGGCCAACATGCCCAACGTCAGCAACAGCTCCCAAACCGAATGAGCAAGGACACAAAGACCTAGCTGGCCTGAAGGGCCCCCAGGGGGCCCCCAAGCAGCCCCTCTCAATTTGGGTCTGGGGGCTTTCGTTGAGCCGGGAACCTGGGTGATTCCTGCAAGGTTGCAGTTCGCGGCCGGAGAAGCACTCTCCGGCCAACATGCCCAACTGCAGCAACAGCTCCCAAACCGAAGGAGCCAGGACCCAAAGACCTAGCTGGCCTGAAGGGCCCCCAGGGGGCCCCCAAGCAGCCCCTCTCCATTTGGGTCTGGGGGCTTTCTTTAGGCTGAGAACCTGGGAGATACCAGCAAGGTTGCAGTTCGCGGCCCGAGAAGCACTCTCCGGCCAACATGCCCAATATCCAGCAACAGCTCCCAAAGCGAAGGAGCCAGGACCCAAAGACCTAGCTGGCCTGAAGGGCCCCCAGGGGGCCCCCAAGCAGCCCCTCTCCATTTGGGTCTGGGGGCTTTCGTTGGGCCGGGAACCTGGGAGAATCCTGCAAGGTTGCAGTTCGCGGCCCGAGAAGCACTCTCCGGCCAACATGCCCAACTGCAGCAACAGCTCCCAAACCGAAGGAGCCAGGACCCAAAGACCTAGCTGGCCTGAAGGGCCCCCAGGGGGCCCCCAAGCAGCCCCTCTCCATTTGGGTCTGGGGGCTTTCGTTGGGCATGGATACCTGAGAGGTACCTGCAAGGTTGCAGTTCGCGGCCCGAGAAGCACTCTCCGGCCAACATGCCCAACTGCAGCAACAGCTCCCAAACCGAAGGAGCCAGGACCCAAAGACCTAGCTGGCCTGAAGGGCCCCCAGGGGGGCCCCAAGCATCCCCTCTCAATTTGGGTCTGGGGGCTTTCGTTGGGCCGGGAACCTGGGAGAATCCTGCAAGGTTGCAGTTCGCGGCCCGAGAAGCACTCTCCGGCCAACATGCCCAACTGCAGCAACAGCTCTCAAGGCGAAGGAGCCAGGACCCAAAGACCTAGCTGGCCTGAAGGGCCCCCAGGGGGCCCCCAAGCAGCCCCTCTCCATTTGGGTCTGGGGGCTTTCGTTGGGCCGGGAACCTGGGAGAATCCTGCAAGGTTGCAGTTCGCGGCCCGAGAAGCACTCTCCGGCCAACATGCCCAACTGCAGCAACAGCTCCCAAAGCGAAGGAGCCAGGACCCAAAGACCTAGCTAGCCTGAAGGGCCCCCAGGGGGCCCCCAAGCAGCCCCTCTCCATTTGGGTCTGGGGGCTTTCGTTGGGCCGGGAACCTGGGAGATTCCTGCAAGGTTGCAGTTCGCGGCCCGAGAAGCACTCTCCGGCCAACATGCCCAACGTCAGCAACAGCTCCCAAACCGAATGAGCAAGGACACAAAGACCTAGCTGGCCTGAAGGGCCCCCAGGGGGCCCCCAAGCAGCCCCTCTCAATTTGGGTCTGGGGGCTTTCGTTGAGCCGGGAACCTGGGTGATTCCTGCAAGGTTGCAGTTCGCGGCCGGAGAAGCACTCTCCGGCCAACATGCCCAACTGCAGCAACAGCTCCCAAACCGAAGGAGCCAGGACCCAAAGACCTAGCTGGCCTGAAGGGCCCCCAGGGGGCCCCCAAGCAGCCCCTCTCCATTTGGGTCTGGGGGCTTTCTTTAGGCTGAGAACCTGGGAGATACCAGCAAGGTTGCAGTTCGCGGCCCGAGAAGCACTCTCCGGCCAACATGCCCAATATCCAGCAACAGCTCCCAAAGCGAAGGAGCCAGGACCCAAAGACCTAGCTGGCCTGAAGGGCCCCCAGGGGGCCCCCAAGCAGCCCCTCTCCATTTGGGTCTGGGGGCTTTCGTTGGGCATGGATACCTGAGAGGTACCTGCAAGTTACAGTTCGCGGCCCGAGAAGCACTCTCCGGCCAACATGCCCAACTGCAGCAACAGCTCCCAAAGCGAAGGAGCCAGGACCCAAAGACCTAGCTGGCCTGAAGGGCCCCCAGGGGGCCCCCAAGCAGCCCCTCTCCATTTGGGTCTGGGGGTTTTCGTTGGGCCGGGAACCTGGGAGAATCCTGCAAGGTTGCAGTTCGCGGCCCGAGAAGCACTCTCCGGCCAACATGCCCAACTGCAGCAACAGCTCCCAAACCGAAGGAGCCAGGACCCAAAGACCTAGCTGGCCTGAAGGGCCCCCAGGGGGGCCCCAAGCAGCCCCTCTCAATTTGGGTCTGGGGGCTTTCGTTGGGCCGGGAACCTGGGAGAATCCTGCAAGGTTGCAGTTCGCGGCCCGAGAAGCACTCTCCGGCCAACATGCCCAACTGCAGCAACAGCTCCCAAAGCGAAGGAGCCAGGACCCAAAGACCTAGCTGGCCTGAAGGGCCCCCAGGGGGCCCCCAAGCAGCCCCTCTCTATTTGGGTCTGGGGGCTTTTGTTGGGCCGGGAACCTGGGATATTCCTGCAAGGTTGTAGTTCGAGGCCCGAGAAGCACTCTCCGGCCAACATGCCCAACGTCAGCAACAGCTCCCAAACCGAAGGAGCCAGGACACAAAGACCTAGCTGGCCTGAAGGGCCCCCAGGGGGCCCCCAAGCAGCCCCTCTCAATTTGGGTCTGGGGGCTTTCGTTGGGCCGGGAACCTGGGAGATTCCTGCAAGGTTGCAGTTCGCGGCCGGAGAAGCACTCTCCGGCCAACATGCCCAACTGCAGCAACAGCTCCCAAAGCGAAGGAGCCAGGACCCAAAGACCTAGCTGGCCTGAAGGGCCCCCAGGGGGCCCCCAAGCAGCCCCTCTCCATTTGGGTCTGGGGGCTTTTGTTGGGCCGGGAACCTGGGAGAATCCTGCAAGGTTGCAGTTCGCGGCCCGAGAAGCACTCTCCGGCCAACATGCCCAACTGCAGCAACAGCTCCCAAAGCGAAGGAGCCAGGACACAAAGACCTAGCTGGCCTGAAGGGCCCCCAGGGGTCCCCCAAGCAGCCCCTCTCTATTTGGGTCTGGGGGCTTTTGTTGGGCCGGGAACCTGGGAGATTCCTGCAAGGTTGCAGTTCGCGGCCCGAGAAGCACTCTCCGGCCAACATGCCCAACTGCAGCAACAGCTCCCAAAGCGAAGGAGCCAGGACCCAAAGACCTAGCTGGCCTGAAGGGCCCCCAGGGGGCCCCCAAGCAGCCCCTCTCCATTTGGGTCTGGGGGCTTTTGTTGGGCCGGGAACCTGGGAGATTCCTGCAAGGTTGCAGTTCGAGGCCCGAGAAGCACTCTCCGGCCAACATGCCCAACTGCAGCAACAGCTCCCAAACCGAATGAGCCAGGACCCAAAGACCTAGCTGGCCTGAAGGGCCCCCAGGGGTCCCCCAAGCAGCCCCTCTCCATTTGGGTCTGGGGGCTTTAGTTGGGCCGGGAACCTGGGAGATTCCTTCAAGGTTGCAGTTCGCGGCCCGAGAAGCACTCTCCGGCCAACATGCCCAACTGCAGCAACAGCTCCCAAAGCGAAGGAGCCAGGACCCAAAGACCTAGCTGGCCTGAAGGGCCCCCAGGGGGCCCCCAAGCAGCCCCTCTCCATTTGGGTCTGGGGGCTTTCGTTGGGCCGGGAACCTGGGAGAATCCTGCAAGGTTGCAGTTCGCGGCCCGAGAAGCACTCTCCGGCCAACATGCCCAACTGCAGCAACAGCTCCCAAACCGAAGGAGCCAGGACCCAAAGACCTAGCTGGCCTGAAGGGCCCCCAGGGGGCCCCCAAGCAGCCCCTCTCCATTTGGGTCTGGGGGCTTTCGTTGGGCATGGATACCTGAGAGGTACCTGCAAGGTTGCAGTTCGCGGCCCGAGAAGCACTCTCCGGCCAACATGCCCAACTGCAGCAACAGCTCCCAAACCGAAGGAGCCAGGACCCAAAGACCTAGCTGGCCTGAAGGGCCCCCAGGGGGGCCCCAAGCATCCCCTCTCAATTTGGGTCTGGGGGCTTTCGTTGGGCCGGGAACCTGGGAGAATCCTGCAAGGTTGCAGTTCGCGGCCCGAGAAGCACTCTCCGGCCAACATGCCCAACTGCAGCAACAGCTCCCAAAGCGAAGGAGCCAGGACCCAAAGACCTAGCTGGCCTGAAGGGCCCCCAGGGGGCCCCCAAGCAGCCCCTCTCCATTTGGGTCTGGGGGCTTTCGTTGGGCCGGGAACCTGGGAGAATCCTGCAAGGTTGCAGTTCGCGGCCCGAGAAGCACTCTCCGGCCAACATGCCCAACTGCAGCAACAGCTCCCAAAGCGAAGGAGCCAGGACCCAAAGACCTAGCTGGCCTGAAGGGCCCCCAGGGGGCCCCCAAGCAGCCCCTCTCCATTTGGGTCTGGGGGTTTTCGTTGGGCCGGGAACCTGGGAGGTACCTGCAAGGTTGCAGTTCGCGGCCCGAGAAGCACTCTCCGGCCAACATGCCCAACTGCAGCAACAGCTCCCAAACCGAAGGAGCCAGGACCCAAAGACCTAGCTGGCCTGAAGGGCCCCCAGGGGGGCCCCAAGCAGCCCCTCTCCATTTGGGTCTGGGGGCTTTCGTTGGGCCGGGAACCTGGGAGAATCCTGCAAGGTTGAAGTTCGCGGCCCGAGAAGCACTCTCCGGCCAACATGCCCAACTGCAGCAACAGCTCCCAAAGCGAAGGAGCCAGGACCCAAAGACCTAGCTGGCCTGAAGGGCCCCCAGGGGGCCCCCAAGCAGCCCCTCTCAATTTGGGTCTGGGGGCTTTCGTTGGGCCGGGAACCTGGGAGAATCCTGCAAGGTTGCAGTTCGCGGCCCGAGAAGCACTCTCCGGCCAACATGCCCAATATCCAGCAACAGCTCCCAAAGCGAAGGAGCCAGGACCCAAAGACCTAGCTGGCCTGAAGGGCCCCCAGGGGGCCCCCAAGCAGCCCCTCTCCATTTGGGTCTGGGGGCTTTCGTTGGGCATGGATACCTGAGAGGTACCTGCAAGTTACAGTTCGCGGCCCGAGAAGCACTCTCCGGCCAACATGCCCAACTGCAGCAACAGCTCCCAAAGCGAAGGAGCCAGGACCCAAAGACCTAGCTGGCCTGAAGGGCCCCCAGGGGGCCCCCAAGCAGCCCCTCTCCATTTGGGTCTGGGGGTTTTCGTTGGGCCGGGAACCTGGGAGAATCCTGCAAGGTTGCAGTTCGCGGCCCGAGAAGCACTCTCCGGCCAACATGCCCAACTGCAGCAACAGCTCCCAAACCGAAGGAGCCAGGACCCAAAGACCTAGCTGGCCTGAAGGGCCCCCAGGGGGGCCCCAAGCATCCCCTCTCAATTTGGGTCTGGGGGCTTTCGTTGGGCCGGGAACCTGGGAGAATCCTGCAAGGTTGCAGTTCGCGGCCCGAGAAGCACTCTCCGGCCAACATGCCCAACTGCAGCAACAGCTCCCAAAGCGAAGGAGCCAGGACCCAAAGACCTAGCTGGCCTGAAGGGCCCCCAGGGGGCCCCCAAGCAGCCCCTCTCTATTTGGGTCTGGGGGCTTTTGTTGGGCCGGGAACCTGGGATATTCCTGCAAGGTTGTAGTTCGAGGCCCGAGAAGCACTCTCCGGCCAACATGCCCAACGTCAGCAACAGCTCCCAAACCGAAGGAGCCAGGACCCAAAGACCTAGCTGGCCTGAAGGGCCCCCAGGGGGCCCCCAAGCAGCCCCTCTCAATTTGGGTCTGGGGGCTTTCGTTGGGCCGGGAACCTGGGAGATTCCTGCAAGGTTGCAGTTCGCGGCCGGAGAAGCACTCTCCGGCCAACATGCCCAACTGCAGCAACAGCTCCCAAAGCGAAGGAGCCAGGACCCAAAGACCTAGCTGGCCTGAAGGGCCCCCAGGGGGCCCCCAAGCAGCCCCTCTCCATTTGGGTCTGGGGGCTTTTGTTGGGCCGGGAACCTGGGAGAATCCTGCAAGGTTGCAGTTCGCGGCCCGAGAAGCACTCTCCGGCCAACATGCCCAACTGCAGCAACAGCTCCCAAAGCGAAGGAGCCAGGACCCAAAGACCTAGCTGGCCTGAAGGGCCCCCAGGGGTCCCCCAAGCAGCCCCTCTCTATTTGGGTCTGGGGGCTTTTGTTGGGCCGGGAACCTGGGAGAATCCTGCAAGGTTGCAGTTCGCGGCCCGAGAAGCACTCTCCGGCCAACATGCCCAACTGCAGCAACAGCTCCCAAAGCGAAGGAGCCAGGACCCAAAGACCTAGCTGGCCTGAAGGGCCCCCAGGGGTCCCCCAAGCAGCCCCTCTCTATTTGGGTCTGGGGGCTTTTGTTGGGCCGGGAACCTGGGAGATTCCTGCAAGGTTGCAGTTCGAGGCCCGAGAAGCACTCTCCGGCCAACATGCCCAACTGCAGCAACAGCTCCCAAACCGAAGGAGCCAGGACACAAAGACCTAGCTGGCCTGAAGGGCCCCCAGGGGGCCCCCAAGCAGCCCCTCTCCATTTGGGTCTGGGGGCTTTCGTTGGGCCGGGAACCTGGGAGATTCCTGCAAGGTTGCAGTTCGCGGCCGGAGAAGCACTCTCCGGCCAACATGCCCAACTGCAGCAACAGCTCCCAAACCGAAGGAGCCAGGACCCAAAGACCTAGCTGGCCTGAAGGGCCCCCAGGGGGCCCCCAAGCAGCCCCTCTCAATTTGGGTCTGGGGGCTTTTGTTGGGCCGGGAACCTGGGAGATTCCTGCAAGGTTGCAGTTCGAGGCCCGAGAAGCACTCTCCGGCCAACATGCCCAACTGCAGCAACAGCTCCCAAACCGAATGAGCCAGGACCCAAAGACCTAGCTGGCCTGAAGGGCCCCCAGGGGTCCCCCAAGCAGCCCCTCTCCATTTGGGTCTGGGGGCTTTAGTTGGGCCGGGAACCTGGGAGATTCCTGCAAGGTTGCAGTTCGCGGCCCGAGAAGCACTCTCCGGCCAACATGCCCAACTGCAGCAACAGCTCCCAAAGCGAAGGAGCCAGGACCCAAAGACCTAGCTGGCCTGAAGGGCCCCCAGGGGGCCCCCAAGCAGCCCCTCTCCATTTGGGTCTGGGGGCTTTCGTTGGGCCGGGAACCTGGGAGAATCCTGCAAGGTTGCAGTTCACGGCCCGAGAAGCACTCTCCGGCCAACATGCCCAACTGCAGCAACAGCTCCCAAAGCGAAGGAGCAAGGACACAAAGACCTAGCTGGCCTGAAGGGCCCCCAGGGGGCCCCCAAGCAGCCCCTCTCCATTTGGGTCTGGGGGCTTTCGTTGGGCATGGATACCTGAGAGGTACCTGCAAGGTTGCAGTTCGCGGCCCGAGAAGCACTCTCCGGCCAACATGCCCAACTGCAGCAACAGCTCCCAAACCGAAGGAGCCAGGACCCAAAGACCAAGCTGGCCTGAAGGGCCCCCAGGGGGGCCCCAAGCATCCCCTCTCAATTTGGGTCTGGGGGCTTTCGTTGGGCCGGGAACCTGGGAGAATCCTGCAAGGTTGCAGTTCGCGGCCCGAGAAGCACTCTCCGGCCAACATGCCCAACTGCAGCAACAGCTCCCAAACCGAAGGAGCCAGGACCCAAAGACCTAGCTGGCCTGAAGGGCCCCCAGGGGGCCCCCAAGCAGCCCCTCTCCATTTGGGTCTGGGGGCTTTCGTTGGGCCGGGAACCTGGGAGAATCCTGCAAGGTTGCAGTTCGCGGCCCGAGAAGCACTCTCCGGCCAACATGCCCAACTGCAGCAACAGCTCCCAAACCGAAGGAGCCAGGACCCAAAGACCTAGCTGGCCTGAAGGGCCCCCAGGCGGGCCCCAAGCAGCCCCTCTCATTTTGGGTCTGGGGGCTTTCGTTGGGCCGGGAACCTGGGAGAATCCTGCAAGGTTGCAGTTCGCGGCCCGAGAAGCACTCTCCGGCCAACATGCCCAACTGCAGCAACAGCTCCCAAACCGAAGGAGCCAGGACCCAAAGACCTAGCTGGCCTGAAGGGCCCCCAGGGGGCCCCCAAGCAGCCCCTCTCCATTTGGGTCTGGGGGCTTTCGTTGGGCCGGGAACCTGGGAGAATCCTGCAAGGTTGCAGTTCGCGGCCCGAGAAGCACTCTCCGGCCAACATGCCCAACTGCAGCAACAGCTCCCAAAGCGAAGGAGCCAGGACCCAAAGACCTAGCTGGCCTGAAGGGCCCCCAGGGGGCCCCCAAGCAGCCCCTCTCCATTTGGGTCTGGGGGCTTTCGTTGGGCCGGGAACCTGGGAGGTACCTGCAAGGTTGCAGTTCGCGGCCCGAGAAGCACTCTCCGGCCAACATGCCCAACTGCAGCAACAGCTCCCAAACCGAATGAGCCAGGACACAAAGACCTAGCTGGCCTGAAGGGCCCCCAGGCGGGCCCCAAGCAGCCCCTCTCAATTTGGGTCTGGGGGCTTTCGTTGGGCCGGGAACCTGGGAGAATCCTGCAAGGTTGCAGTTCGCGGCCCGAGAAGCACTCTCCGGCCAACATGCCCAACTGCAGCAACAGCTCCCAAACCGAAGGAGCCAGGACCCAAAGACCTAGCTGGCCTGAAGGGCCCCCAGGGGGCCCCCAAGCAGCCCCTCTCAATTTGGGTCTGGGGGCTTTCGTTGGGCCGGGAACCTGGGAGAATCCTGCAAGGTTGCAGTTCGCGGCCCGAGAAGCACTCTCCGGCCAACATGCCCAACTGCAGCAACAGCTCCCAAAGCGAAGGAGCCAGGACCCAAAGACCTAGCTGGCCTGAAGGGCCCCCAGGGGGCCCCCAAGCAGCCCCTCTCCATTTGGGTCTGGGGGCTTTCGTTGGGCATGGAACCTGGGAGATTCCTGCAAGGTTGCAGTTCGAGGCCCGAGAAGCACTCTCCGGCCAACATGCCCAACGTCAGCATCAGCTCCCAAACCGAATGAGCCAGGACCCAAAGACCTAGCTGGCCTGAAGGGCCCCCAGGGGGCCCCCAAGCAGCCCCTCTCAATTTGGGTCTGGGGGCTTTCGTTGGGCCGGGAACCTGGGAGATTCCTGCAAGGTTGCAGTTCGCGGCCGGAGAAGCACTCTCCGGCCAACATGCCCAACTGCAGCAACAGCTCCCAAAGCGAAGGAGCCAGGACCCAAAGACCTAGCTGGCCTGAAGGGCCCCCAGGGGGCCCCGAAGCAGCCCCTCTCCATTTGGGTCTGGGGGCTTTTGTTGGGCCGGGAACCTGGGAGATTCCTGCAAGGTTGCAGTTCGAGGCCCGAGAAGCACTCTCCGCCCAACATGCCCAACTGCAGCAACAGCTCCCAAACCGAAGGAGCCAGGACACAAAGACCTAGCTGGCCTGAAGGGCCCCCAGGGGGCCCCCAAGCAGCCCCTCTCAATTTGGGTCTGGGGGCTGTCGTTGGGCATGGATACCTGAGAGGTACCTGCAAGGTTGCAGTTCGCGGCCCGAGAAGCACTCTCCGGCCAACATGCCCAACTGCAGCAACAGCTCCCAAACCGAAGGAGCCAGGACCCAAAGACCAAGTAGGCCTGAAGGGCCCCCAGGGGGCCCCAAGCAGCCCCTCTCAATTTGGGTCTGGGGGCTTTCGTTGGGCCGGGAACCTGGGAGAATCCTGCAAGGTTGCAGTTCGCGGCCCGAGAAGCACTCTCCGGCCAACATGCCCAACTGCAGCAACAGCTCCCAAAGCGAAGGAGCCAGGACCCAAAGACCTAGCTGGCCTGAAGGGCCCCCAGGGGGCCCCCAAGCAGCCCCTCTCAATTTGGGTCTGGGGGCTTTCGTTGGGCCGGGAACCTGGGAGAATCCTGCAAGGTTGCAGTTCGCGGCCCGAGAAGCACTCTCCCGCCAACATGCCCAACTGCAGCAACAGCTCCCAAACCGAAGGAGCCAGGACACAAAGACCTAGCTGGCCTGAAGGGCCCCCAGGGGGCCCCCAAGCAGCCCCTCTCAATTTGGGTCTGGGGGCTTTCGTTGGGCCGGGAACCTGGGAGATTCCTGCGAGGTTGCAGTTCGCGGCCCGAGAAGCACTCTCCGGCCAACATGCCCAACTGCAGCAACAGCTCCCAAACCGAAGGAGCCAGGACCCAAAGACCTAGCTGGCCTGAAGGGCCCCCATGGGGCCCCCAAGTTGCTCCTCTCTATTTGGGTCTGGGGGCTTTCGTTGGGCCGGGAACCTGGGAGGTACCTGCAAGGTTGCAGTTCGCGGCCCGAGAAGCACTCTCCGGCCAGCATGCCCAACTGCAGCAACAGCTCCCAAACCGAAGGAGCCAGGACCCAAAGACCTAGCTGGCCTGAAGGGCCCCCAGGGGGCCCCCAAGCAGCCCCTCTCCATTTGGGTCTGGGGGCTTTTGTTGGGCCGGGAACCTGTGAGATTCCTGCAAGGTTGCAGTTCGCGGCCCGAGAAGCACTCTCCGGCCAACATGCCCAACTGCAGCAACAGCTCCCAAACCGAATGAGCCAGGACACAAAGACCTAGCTGGCCTGAAGTGCCCCCAGGGGGCCCCCAAGCAGCCCCTCTCAATTTGGGTCTGGGGGCTTTCGTTGGGCATGTATACCTGGGAGGTACCTACAAGGTTACAATTCGCGGCCCGAGAAGCACTCTCCGGCCAACATGCCCAACTGCAGCAACAGCTCCCAAAGCAAAGGCGCCAGGACCCAAAGACCTAGCTGGCCTGAAGGGCCCCCAGGGGGCCCCCAAACATCCCCTCTCAATTTGGGTCTGGGGGCTTTCTTTAGGCTGAGAACCTGGGAGATACCAGCAAGGTTGCAGTTCGCGGCCCGAGAAGCACTCTCCGGCCAACATGCCCAATATCCAGCAACACCTCCCAAACCGAAGGAGCCAGGACCCAAAGACCTAGCTGGCCTGAAGGGCCCCCAGGGGGCCCCCAAGCAGCCCCTCTCAATTTGGGTCTGGGGGTTTTCGTTGGGCCGGGAACCTGGGAGGTACCTGCAAGGTTGCAGTTGGCGGCCCGAGAAGCACTCTCCGGCCAACATGCCCAACTGCAGCAACAGCTCCCAAAGCGAAGGAGCCAGGACCCAAAGACCTAGCTGGCCTGAAGGGCCCCCAGGGGGGCCCCAAGCAGCCCCTCTCCATTTGGGTCTGGGGGCTTTCGTTGGGCCGGGAACCTGGGAGAATCCTGCAAGGTTGCAGTTCGCGGCCCGAGAAGCACTCTCCGGCCAACATGCCCAACTGCAGCAACAGCTCCCAAACCGAAGGAGCCAGGACCCAAAGACCTAGCTGGCCTGAAGGGCCCCCAGGGGGCCCCCAAGCAGCACCTCTCAATTTGGGTCTGGGGGCTTTCGGTGGGCCGGGAACCTGGGAGAATCCTGCAAGGTTGCAGTTCGCGGCCCGAGAAGCACTCTCCGGCCAACATGCCCAACTGCAGCAACAGCTCCCAAACCGAAGGAGCCAGAACCCAAAGACCTAGCTGGCCTGAAGGGCCCCCAGGGGGGCCCCAAGCAGCCCCTCTCAATTTGGGTCTGGGGGTTTCGTTGGGCCGGGAACCTGGGAGAATCCTGCAAGGTTGCAGTTCGCGGCCCGAGAAGCACTCTCCGGCCAACATGCCCAACTGCAGCAACAGCTCCCAAACCGAAGGAGCCAGGACCCAAAGACCTAGCTGGCCTGAAGGGCCCCCAGGGGGCTCCCAAGCAGCCCCTCTCCATTTGGGTCTGGGGGCTTTCTTTAGGCTGAGAACCTGGGAGATACCAGCAAGGTTGCAGTTCGCGGCCCGAGAAGCACTCTCCGGCCAACATGCCCAATATCCAGCAACAGCTCCCAAAGCGAAGGAGCCAGGACCCAAAGACCTAGCTGGCCTGAAGGGCCCCCAGGGGGCCCCCAAGCAGCCCCTCTCCATTTGGGTCTGGGGGCTTTCGTTGGGCATGTATACCTGAGAGGTACCTGGAAGCTACAGTTCGCGGCCCGAGAAGCACTCTCCGGCCAACATGCCCAACTGCAGCAACAGCTCCCAAAGCGAAGGAGCCAGGACCCAAAGACCTAGCTGGCCTGAAGGGCCCCCAGGGGGCCCCAAAGCAGCCCCTCTCCATTTGGGTCTGGGGGCTTTCGTTGGGCCGGGAACCTGGGAGGTACCTGCAAGGTTGCAGTTCGCGGCCCGAGAAGCACTCTCCGGCCAACATGCCCAACTGCAGCAACAGCTCCCAAAGCGAAGGAGCCAGGACCCAAAGACCTAGCTGGCCTGAAGGGCCCCCAGGGGGCCCCCAAGCAGCCCCTCTCAATTTGGGTCTGGGGGCTTTCGTTGGGCCGGGAACCTGGGAGGTACCTGCAAGGTTGCAGTTCGCGGCCCGAGAAGCACTCTCCGGCCAACATGCCCAACTGCAGCAACAGCTCCCAAACCGAAGGAGCCAGGACCCAAAGACCTAGCTGGCCTGAAGGGCCCCCAGGGGGCCCCCAAGCAGCCCCTCTCCATTTGGGTCTGGGGGCTTTCGTTGGGCCGGGAACCTGTGAGATTCCTGCAAGGTTGCAGTTCGAGGCCCGAGAAGCACTCTCCGGCCAACATGCCCAACTGCAGCAACAGCTCCCAAACCGAAGGAGCCAGGACCCAAAGACCTAGCTGGCCTGAAGGGCCCCCAGGGGGCCCCCAAGCAGCCCCTCTCCATTTGGGTCTGGGGGCTTTCGTTGGGCCGGGAACCTGGGAGATTCCTGCAAGGTTGCAGTTCGCGGCCCGAGAAGCACTCTCCGGCCAACATGCCCAACTGCAGCAACAGCTCCCAAAGCGAAGGAGCCAGGACCCAAAGACCTAGCTGGCCTGAAGGGCCCCCAGGGGGCCCCCAAGCAGCCCCTCTCCATTTGGGTCTGGGGGTTTTCGTTGGGCCGGGAACCTGAGAGGTACCTGCAAGGTTGCAGTTCGCGGCCCGAGAAGCACTCTCCGGCCAACATACCCAACTGCAGCAACAGCTCCCAAAGCGAAGGAGCCAGGACCCAAAGACCTAGCTGGCCTGAAGGGCCGCCAGGGGGCCCCCAAGCAGCCCCTCTCAATTTGGGTCTGGGGGCTTTCGTTGGGCCGGGAACCTGGGAGAATCCTGCAAGGTTGCAGTTCGCGGCCCGAGAAGCACTCTCCGGCCAACATGCCCAACTGCAGCAACAGCTCCCAAAGCGAAGGAGCCAGGACCCAAAGACCTAGCTGGCCTGAAGGGCCCCCAGGGGGCCCCCAAGCAGCCCCTCTCAATTTGGGTCTGGGGGCTTTCGTTGGGCATGGATACCTGAGAGGTACCTGCAAGGTTGCAGTTCGCGGCCCGAGAAGCACTCTCCGGCCAACATACACAACTGCAGCAACAGCTCCCAAAGCGAAGGAGCCAGGACCCAAAGACCTAGCTGGCCTGAAGGGCCCCCAGGGGGCCCCCAAGCAGCCCCTCTCCATTTGGGTCTGGGGGCTTTCGTTGGGCCGGGAACCTGGGAGAATCCTGCAAGGTTGCAGTTCGCGGCCCGAGAAGCACTCTCCGGCCAACATGCCCAACTGCAGCAACAGCTCCCAAAGCGAAGGAGCCAGGACCCAAAGACCTAGCTGGCCTGAAGGGCCCCCAGGGGGCCCCCAAGCAGCCCCTCTCCATTTGGGTCTGGGGGCTTTCGTTGGGCCGGGAACCTGGGAGAATCCTGCAAGGTTGCAGTTCGCGGCCCGAGAAGCACTCTCCGGCCAACATGCCCAACTGCAGCAACAGCTCCCAAAGCGAAGGAGCCAGGACCCAAAGACCTAGCTGGCCTGAAGGGCCCCCAGGGGGGCCCCAAGCAGCCCCTCTCAATTTGGGTCTGGGGGCTTTCGTTGGGCCGGGAACCTGGGAGAATCCTGCAAGGTTGCAGTTCGCGGCCCGAGAAGCACTCTCCGGCCAACATGCCCAAATGCAGCAACAGCTCCCAAACCGAAGGAGCCAGGACCCAAAGACCTAGCTGGCCTGAAGGGCCCCCAGGGGGCCCCCAAGAGGCACCTCTCAATTTGGGTCTGGGGGCTTTCGTTGGGCCGGGAACCTGGGAGGTACCTGCAAGGTTGCAGTTGGCGGCCCGAGAAGCACTCTCCGGCCAACATGCCCAACTGCAGCAACAGCTCCCAAACCGAAGGAGCCAGGACCCAAAGACCTAGCTGGCCTGAAGGGCCCCCAGGGGGCCCCCAAGCAGCCCCTCTCCATTTGGGTCTGGGGGCTTTTGTTGGGCATGTATACCTGAGAGGTACCTGGAAGTTACAGTTCGCGGCCATAGAAGCACTCTCCAGCCAACATGCCCAACTGCAGCAACAGCTCCCAAAGCGAAGGAGCCAGGACCCAAAGACCTAGCTGGCCTGAAGGGCCCCCAGGGGGCCCCCAAGCAGCCCCTCTCCATTTGGGTCTGGGGGCTTTCGTTGGGCCGGGAACCTGGGAGGTACCTGCAAGGTTGCAGTTCGCGGCCCGAGAAGCACTCTCCGGCCAACATGCCCAATATCCAGCAACAGCTCCCAAAGCGAAGGAGCCAGGACCCAAAGACCTAGCTGGCCTGAAGGGCCCCCAGAAGGCCACCAAGCAGCCCCTCTCCATTTGGGTCTGGGGGCTTTCGTTGGGCATGTATACCTGAGAGGTACCTGGAAGTTACAGTTCGCGGCCCGAGAAGCACTCTCCGGCCAACATGCCCAACTGCAGCAACAGCTCCCAAACCGAAGGAGCCAGGACCCAAAGACCTAGCTGGCCTGAAGGGCCCCCAGGGGGCCCCAAAGCAGCCCCTCTCCATTTGGGTCTGGGGGCTTTCGTTGGGCCGGGAACCTGGGAGAATCCTGCAAGGTTGCAGTTCGCGGCCCGAGAAGCACTCTCCGGCCAACATGCCCAACTGCAGCAACAGCTCCCAAAGCGAAGGAGCCAGGACCCAAAGACCTAGCTGGCCTGAAGGGCCCCCAGGGGGCCCCCAAGCAGCCCCTCTCCATTTGGGTCTGGGGGCTTTCGTTGGGCATGGAACCTGGGAGATTCCTGCCAGGTTGCAGTTCGCGGCCCGAGAAGCACTCTCCGGCCAACATGCCCAACTGCAGCAACAGCTCCCAAACCGAAGGAGCCAGGACCCAAAGACCTAGCTGGCCTGAAGGGCCCCCAGGGGGCCCCCAAGCAGCCCCTCTCCATTTGGGTCTGGGGGCTTTTGTTGGGCATGGAACCTGGGAGATTCCTGCAAGGTTGCAGTTCGCGGCCCGAGAAGCACTCTCCGGCCAACATGCCCAACTGCAGCAACAGCTCCCAAAGCGAAGGAGCCAGGACCCAAAGACCTAGCTGGCCTGAAGGGCCCCCAGGGGGCCCCCAAGCAGCCCCTCTCCATTTGGGTCTGGGGTCTTTTGTTGGGCCGGGAACCTGGGAGATTCCTGCAAGGTTGCAGTTCGAGGCCCGAGAAGCACTCTCCGGCCAACATGCCCAACTGCAGCAACAGCTCCCAAAGCGAAGGAGCCAGGACCCAAAGACCTAGCTGGCCTGAAGGGCCCCCAGAAGGCCACCAAGCAGCCCCTCTCCATTTGGGTCTGGGGGCTTTCGTTGGGCATGTATACCTGAGAGGTACCTGCAAGTTACAGTTCGCGGCCCGAGAAGCACTCTCCGGCCAACATGCCCAACTGCAGCAACAGCTCCCAAAGCGAAGGAGCCAGGACCCAAAGACCTAGCTGGCCTGAAGGGCCCCCAGGGGGCCCCCAAGCAGCCCCTCTCCATTTGGGTCTGGGGGTTTTCGTTGGGCCGGGAACCTGGGAGAATCCTGCAAGGTTGCAGTTCGCGGCCCGAGAAGCACTCTCCGGCCAACATGCCCAACTGCAGCAACAGCTCCCAAAGCGAAGGAGCCAGGACCCAAAGACCTAGCTGGCCTGAAGGGCCCCCAGGGGGGACCCAAGCAGCCCCTCTCCATTTGGGTCTGGGGGCTTTCGTTGGGCCGGGAACCTGGGAGAATCCTGCAAGGTTGCAGTTCGAGGCCCGAGAAGCACTCTCCGGCCAACATGCCCAACTGCAGCAACAGCTCCCAAAGCGAAGGAGCCAGGACCCAAAGACCTAGCTGGCCTGAAGGGCCCCCAGGGGGCCCCCAAGCAGCCCCTCTCCATTTGGGTCTGGGGGCTTTCGTTGGGCATGGAACCTGGGAGATTCCTGCAAGGTTGCAGTTCGCGGCCCGAGAAGCACTCTCCGGCCAACATGCCCAACTGCAGCAACAGCTCCCAAACCGAAGGAGCCAGGACCCAAAGACCTAGCTGGCCTGAAGGGCCCCCAGGGGGCCCCCAAGCAGCCCCTCTCCATTTGGGTCTGGGGGCTTTCGTTGGGCCGGGAACCTGGGAGATTCCTGCAAGGTTGCAGTTCGCGGCCGGAGAAGCACTCTCCGGCCAACATGCCCAACTGCAGCAACAGCTCCCAAAGCGAAGGAGCCAGGACCCAAAGACCTAGCTGGCCTGAAGGGCCCCCAGGGGGCCCCCAAGCAGCCCCTCTCCATTTGGGTCTGGGGGCTTTCGTTGGGCCGGGAACCTGGGAGGTACCTGCAAGGTTGCAGTTCTCGGGCCGAGAAGCACTCTCCGGCCAACATGCCCAACTGCAGCAACAGCTCCCAAACCGAAGGAGCCAGGACCCAAAGACCTAGCTGGCCTGAAGGGCCCCCAGGGGGCCCCCAAGCAGCCCCTCTCCATTTGGGTCTGGGGGCTTTCGTTGGGCATGGATACCTGAGAGGTACCTGCAAGTTACAGTTCGCGGCCGGAGAAGCACTCTCCGGCCAACATGCCCAACTGCAGCAACAGCTCCCAAGGCGAAGGAGCCAGGACCCAAAGACCTAGCTGGCCTGAAGTGCCCCCAGGGGGCCCCCAAGCAGCCCCTCTCCATTTGGGTCTGGGGGCTTTTGTTGGGCCGGGAACCTGGGAGATTCCTGCAAGGTTGCAGTTCGCGGCCCGAGAAGCACTCTCCGGCCAACATGCCCAACTGCAGCAACAGCTCCCAAAGCGAAGGAGCCAGGACCCAAAGACCTAGCTGGCCTGAAGTGCCCCCAGGGGGTCCCCAAGCAGCCCCTCTCCATTTGGGTCTGGGGGCTTTCGTTGGGCCGGGAACCTGGGAGATTCATGCAAGGTTGCAGTTCGCGGCCCGAGAAGCACTCTCCGGCCAACATGCCCAACTGCAGCAACAGCTCCCAAACCGAAGGAGCCAGGACCCAAAGACCTAGCTGGCCTGAAGGGACCCCAGGGGGCCCCCAAGCAGCCCATCTCCATTTGGGTCTGGGGGCTTTCGTTGGGCATGGAACCTGGGAGATTCCTGCAAGGTTGCAGTTCGCGGCCCGAGAAGCACTATCCGGCCAACATGCCCAACTGCAGCAACAGCTCCCAAAGCGAAGGAGCCAGGACCCAAAGACCTAGCTGGCCTGAAGGGCCCCCAGGGGTCCCCCAAGCAGCCCCTCTCCATTTGGGTCTGGGGGCTTTCGTTGGGCATGGATACCTGAGAGGTACCTGCAAGGTTACATTTCGCGGCCCGAGAAGCACTCTCCGGACAACATGCCCAACTGCAGCAACAGCTCCCAAAGCGAAGGAGCCAGGACCCAAAGACCTAGCTGGCCTGAAGGGCCCCCAGGGGGCCCCCAAGCAGCCCCTCTCCATTTGGGTCTGGGGGCTTTCGTTGGGCCGGGAACCTGGGAGAATCCTGCAAGGTTGCAGTTCGCGGCCCGAGAAGCACTCTCCGGCCAACATGCCCAACTGCAGCAACAGCTCCCAAAGCGAAGGAGCCAGGACCCAAAGACCTAGCTGGCCTGAAGGGCCCCCAGGGGGCCCCCAAGCATCCCCTCTCAATTTGGGTCTGGGGGCTTTCGTTGGGCCGGGAACCTGGGAGAATCCTGCAAGGTTGCAGTTCGCGTCCCGAGAAGCACTCTCCGGCCAACATGCCCAACTGCAGCAACAGCTCCCAAAGCGAAGGAGCCAGGACCCAAAGACCTAGCTGGCCTGAAGGGCCCCCAGGGGGCCCCCAAGCAGCCCCTCTCAATTTGGGTCTGGGGGCTTTCGTTGGGCATGGAACCTGGGAGAATCCTGCAAGGTTGCAGTTCGCGGCCCGAGAAGCACTCTCCGGCCAACATGCCCAACTGCAGCAACAGCTCCCAAAGCGAAGGAGCCAGGACCCAAAGACCTAGCTGGCCTGAAGGGCCCCCATGGGGCCCCCAAGGAGCTCCTCTCAATTTGGGTCTGGGGGCTTTAGTTGGGCCGGGAACCTGGGAGGTACCTGCAAGGTTGCAGTTCGAGGCCCGAGAAGCACTCTCCGGCCAACATGCCCAATATCCAGCAACAGCTCCCAAAGCGAAGGAGCCAGGACCCAAAGACCTAGCTGGCCTGAAGGGCCCCCAGGGGGCCCCCAAGCAGCCCCTCTCCATTTGGGTCTGGGGGCTTTCGTTGGGCCGGGAACCTGGGAGATTCCTGCAAGGTTGCAGTTCGAGGCCCGAGAAGCTCTCTCCGGCCAACATGCCCAACTGCAGCAACAGCTCCCAAAGCGAATGAGCCAGGACCCAAAGACCTAGCTGGCCTGAAGGGCCCCCAGGGGGCCCCCAAGCAGCCCCTCTCAATTTGGGTCTGGGGGCTTTCGTTGGGCCGGGAACCTGGGAGATTCCTGCAAGGTTGCAGTTCGCGGCCCGAGAAGCACTCTCCCCCCAACATGCCCAACTACAGCAACAGCTCCCAAACCGAAGGAGCCAGGACCCAAAGACCTAGCTGGCCTGAAGGGCCCCCAGGGGGCCCCCAAGCAGCCCCTCTCCATTTGGGTCTGGGGGCTTTCGTTGGGCCGGGAACCTGGGAGGTACCTGCAAGGTTGCAGTTCGCGGCCCGAGAAGCACTCTCCGGCCAACATGCCCAACTGCAGCAACAGCTCCCAAAGCGAAGGAGCCAGGACCCAAAGACCTAGCTGGCCTGAAGGGCCCCCAGGGGGCCCCCAAGCAGCCCCTCTCCATTTGGGTCTGGGGGCTTTCGTTGGGCATGGATACCTGAGAGGTACCTGCAAGGTTACAGTTCGCGGCCCGAGAAGCACTCTCCGGACAACATGCTCAACTGCAGCAACAGCTCCCAAAGCGAAGGAGCCAGGACCCAAAGACCTAGCTGGCCTGAAGGGCCCCCAGGGGGCCCCCAAGCAGCCCCTCTCCATTTGGGTCTGAGGGCTTTCGTTGGGCCGGGAACCTGGGAGATTCCTGCAAGGTTGAAGTTCGCAGCCCGAGAAGCACTCTCCGGCCAACATGCCCAACTGCAGCAACAGCTCCCAAAGCGAAGGAGCCAGGACCCAAAGACCTAGCTGGCCTGAAGGGCCCCCAGGGGGCCCCCAAGCAGCCCCTCTCAATTTGGGTCTGTGGGCTTTCGTTGGGCATGGATACCTGAGATGTACCTGCAAGATTACAGTTCGCGGCCCGAGAAGCACTCTCCGGCCAACATGCCCAACTGCAGCAACAGCTCCCAAAGCGAAGGAGCCAGGACCCAAAGACCTAGCTGGCCTGAAGGGCCCCCAGGGGTCCCCCAAGCAGCCCCTCTCAATTTGGGTCTGGGGGCTTTCGTTGGGCCGGGAACCTGGGAGATTCCTGCAAGGTTGCAGTTCGCGGCCCGAGAAGCACTCTCCGCCCAACATGCCCAACTGCAGCAACAGCTCCCAAAGCGAAGGAGCCAGGACACAAAGACCTAGCTGGCCTGAAGGGCCCCCAGGGGGCCCCCAAGCAGCCCCTCTCCATTTGGGTCTGGGGGCTTTCGTTGGGCCGGGAACCTGGGAGATTCCTGCAAGGTTGCAGTTCGCGGCCCGAGAAGCACTCTCCGCCCAACATGCCCAACTGCAGCAACAGCTCCCAAACCGAAGGAGCCAGGACCCAAAGACCTAGCTGGCCTGAAGGGCCCCCAGGGGGCCCCCAAGCAGCCCCTCTCCATTTGGGTCTGGGGGCTTTCGTTGGGCATGGATACCTGAGAGGTACCTGCAAGGTTACAGTTCGCGGCCCGAGAAGCACTCTCCGGACAACATGCTCAACTGCAGCAACAGCTCCCAAAGCGAAGGAGCCAGGACCCAAAGACCTAGCTGGCCTGAAGGGCCCCCAGGGGGCCCCCAAGCAGCCCCTCTCCATTTGGGTCTGAGGGCTTTCGTTGGGCCGGGAACCTGGGAGATTCCTGCAAGGTTGAAGTTCGCAGCCCGAGAAGCACTCTCCGGCCAACATGCCCAACTGCAGCAACAGCTCCCAAAGCGAAGGAGCCAGGACCCAAAGACCTAGCTGGCCTGAAGGGCCCCCAGGGGGCCCCCAAGCAGCCCCTCTCAATTTGGGTCTGTGGGCTTTCGTTGGTCATGGATACCTGAGATGTACCTGCAAGATTACAGTTCGCGGCCCGAGAAGCACTCTTCGGCCAACATGCCCAACTGCAGCAACAGCTCCCAAACCGAAGGACCCAGGACCCAAAGACCTAGCTGGCCTGAAGGGCCCCCAGGGGTCCCCCAAGCAGCCCCTCTCAATTTGGGTCTGGGGGCTTTCGTTGGGCCGGGAACCTGGGAGATTCCTGCAAGGTTGCAGTTCGCGGCCCGAGAAGCACTCTCCGCCCAACATGCCCAACTGCAGCAACAGCTCCCAAAGCGAAGGAGCCAGGACCCAAAGACCTAGCTGGCCTGAAGGGCCCCCAGAAGGCCACCAAGCAGCCCCTCTCCATTTGGGTCTGGGGGCTTTCGTTGGGCCGGGAACCTGGGAGATTCCTGCAAGGTTGCAGTTCGCGGCCCGAGAAGCACTCTCCGGCCAACATGCCCAACTGCAGCAACAGCTCCCAAAGCGAAGGAGCCAGGACCCAAAGACCTAGCTGGCCTGAAGTGCCCCCAGGGGGCCCCCAAGCAGCCCCTCTCCATTTGGGTCTGGGGGCTTTCGTTGGGCATGTATACCTGAGAGGTACCTGCAAGTTACAGTTCGCGGCCCGAGAAGCACTCTCCGCCCAACATGCCCAACTGCAGCAACAGCTCCCAAAGCGAAGGAGCCAGGACCCAAAGACCTAGCTGGCCTGAAGGGCCCCCCCAAGCAGCCCCTCTCAATTTGGGTCTGGGGGCTTTCGTTGGGCCGGGAACCTGGGAGAATCCTGCAAGGTTGCAGTTCGCGGCCCGAGAAGCACTCTCCGGCCAACATGCCCAACTGCAGCAACAGCTCCCAAAGCGAAGGAGCCAGGACCCAAAGACCTAGCTGGCCTGAAGGGCCCCCAGGGGGTACCCAAGCAGCCCCTCTCAATTTGGGTCTGGGGGCTTTCGTTGGGCCGGGAACCTGGGAGAATCCTGCAAGGTTGCAGTTCGCGTCCCGAGAAGCACTCTCCGGCCAACATGCCCAACTGCAGCAACAGCTCCCAAACCGAAGGAGCCAGGACCCAAAGACCTAGCTGGCCTGAAGGGCCCCCAGGGGGCCCCCAAGCAGCCCCTCTCCATTTGGGTCTGGGGGCTTTCGTTGGGCATGGAACCTGGGAGAATCCTGCAAGGTTGCAGTTCGCGGCACGAGAAGCACTCTCCGGCCAACATGCCCAACTGCAGCAACAGCTCCCAAAGCGAAGGAGCCAGGACCCAAAGACCTAGCTGGCCTGAAGGGCCCCCATGGGGCCCCCAAGGAGCTCCTCTCAATTTGGGTCTGGGGGCTTTAGTTGGGCCGGGAACCTGGGAGGTACCTGCAAGGTTGCAGTTCGAGGCCCGAGAAGCTCTCTCCGGCCAACATGCCCAACTGCAGCAACAGCTCCCAAAGCGAATGAGCCAGGACCCAAAGACCTAGCTGGCCTGAAGGGCCCCCAGGGGGCCCCCAAGCAGCCCCTCTCCATTTGGGTCTGGGGGCTTTCGTTGGGCCGGGAACCTGGGAGATTCCTTCAAGGTTGCAGTTCGCGGCCCGAGAAGCACTCTCCCCCCAACATGCCCAACTGCAGCAACAGCTCCCAAACCGAAGGAGCCAGGACCCAAAGACCTAGCTGGCCTGAAGGGCCCCCAGGGGGCCCCCAAGCAGCCCCTCTCAATTTGGGTCTGGGGGCTTTCGTTGGGCCGGGAACCTGGGAGGTACCTGCAAGGTTGCAGTTCGCGGCCCGAGAAGCACTCTCCGGCCAACATGCCCAACTGCAGCAACAGCTCCCAAAGCGAAGGAGCCAGGACCCAAAGACCTAGCTGGCCTGAAGGGCCCCCAGGGGGCCCCCAAGCAGCCCCTCTCCATTTGGGTCTGGGGGCTTTCGTTGGGCATGGATACCTGAGAGGTACCTGCAAGGTTACAGTTCGCGGCCCGAGAAGCACTCTCCGGACAACATGCTCAACTGCAGCAACAGCTCCCAAAGCGAAGGAGCCAGGACCCAAAGACCTAGCTGGCCTGAAGGGCCCCCAGGGGGCCCCCAAGCAGCCCCTCTCCATTTGGGTCTGAGGGCTTTCGTTGGGCCGGGAACCTGGGAGATTCCTGCAAGGTTGAAGTTCGCAGCCCGAGAAGCACTCTCCGGCCAACATGCCCAACTGCAGCAACAGCTCCCAAAGCGAAGGAGCCAGGACCCAAAGACCTAGCTGGCCTGAAGGGCCCCCAGGGGGCCCCCAAGCAGCCCCTCTCAATTTGGGTCTGTGGGCTTTCGTTGGGCATGGATACCTGAGATGTACCTGCAAGATTACAGTTCGCGGCCCGAGAAGCACTCTTCGGCCAACATGCCCAACTGCAGCAACAGCTCCCAAACCGAAGGAGCCAGGACCCAAAGACCTAGCTGGCCTGAAGGGCCCCCAGGGGTCCCCCAAGCAGCCCCTCTCAATTTGGGTCTGGGGGCTTTCGTTGGGCCGGGAACCTGGGAGATTCCTGCAAGGTTGCAGTTCGCGGCCCGAGAAGCACTCTCCGCCCAACATGCCCAACTGCAGCAACAGCTCCCAAAGCGAAGGAGCCAGGACCCAAAGACCTAGCTGGCCTGAAGGGCCCCCAGGGGGCCCCCAAGCAGCCCCTCTCCATTTGGGTCTGGGGGCTTTCGTTGGGCCGGGAACCTGGGAGATTCCTGCAAGGTTGCAGTTCGCGGCCCGAGAAGCACTCTCCGCCCAACATGCCCAACTGCAGCAACAGCTCCCAAAGCGAAGGAGCCAGGACCCAAAGACCTAGCTGGCCTGAAGGGCCCCCAGGGGGCCCCCAAGCAGCCCCTCTCCATTTGGGTCTGAGGGCTTTCGTTGGGCCGGGAACCTGGGAGATTCCTGCAAGGTTGCAGTTCGCGGCCCGAGAAGCACTCTCCGTCCAACATGCCCAACTGCAGCAACAGCTCCCAAACCGAAGGAGCCAGGACCCAAAGACCTAGCTGGCCTGAAGTGCCCCCAGGGGGCCCCCAAGCAGCCCCTCTCCATTTGGGTCTGGGGGCTTTCGTTGGGCATGTATACCTGAGAGGTACCTGCAAGTTACAGTTCGCGGCCCGAGAAGCACTCTCCGCCCAACATGCCCAACTGCAGCAACAGCTCCCAAAGCGAAGGAGCCAGGACCCAAAGACCTAGCTGGCCTGAAGGGCCCCCAGGGGGCCGCCAAGCAGCCCCTCTCCATTTGGGTCTGGGGGTTTTCATTGGGCCGGGAACCTGGGAGGTACCTGCAAGGTTGCAGTTCGCGGCCCGAGAAGCACTCTCCGGCCAACATGCCCAACTGCAGCAACAGCTCCCAAAGCGAAGGAGCCAGGACCCAAAGACCTAGCTGGCCTGAAGGGCCCCCAGGGGGGCCCCAAGCAGCCCCTCTCAATTTGGGTCTGGGGGCTTTCGTTGGGCCGGGAACCTGGGAGAATCCTGCAAGGTTGCAGTTCGCGGCCCGAGAAGCACTCTCCGGCCAACATGCCCAACTGCAGCAACAGCTCCCAAAGCGAAGGAGCCAGGACACAAAGACCTAGGTGGCCTGAAGGGCCCCCAGGGGGCCCCCAAGCAGCCCCTCTCCATTTGGGTCTGGGGGCTTTCGTTGGGCCGGGAACCTGGGAGAATCCTGCAAGGTTGCAGTTCGCGGCCCGAGAAGCACTCTCCGGCCAACATGCCCAACTGCAGCAACAGCTCCCAAAGCGAAGGAGCCAGGACCCAAAGACCTAGCTGGCCTGAAGGGCCCCCAGGGGGCCCCCAAGCAGCCCCTCTCCATTTGGGTCTGGGGGCTTTCGTTGGGCCGGGAACCTGGGAGAATCCTGCAAGGTTGCAGTTCGCGGCCCGAGAAGCACTCTCCGGTCAACATGCCCAACTGCAGCAACAGCTCCCAAAGCGAAGGAGCCAGGACCCAAAGACCTAGCTGGCCTGAAGTGCCCCCATGGGGCCCCCAAGGAGCTCCTCTCCATTTGGGTCTGGGGGCTTTAGTTGGGCCGGGAACCTGGGAGGTACCTGCAAGGTTGCAGTTCGCGGCCGGAGAAGCACTCTCCGGCCAACATGCCCAACTGCAGCCACAGCTCCCAAAGCGAAGGAGCCAGGACCCAAAGACCTAGCTGGCCTGAAGGGCCCCCAGGGGGCCCCCAAGCAGCCCCTCTCAATTTGGGTCTGGGGGCTTTCGTTGGGCCGGGAACCTGGGAGATTCCTGCAAGGTTGCAGTTCGCGGCCCGAGAAGCACTCTCCGGCCAACATGCCCAACTGCAGCAACAGCTCCCAAAGCGAAGGAGCCAGGACCCAAAGACCTAGCTGGCCTGAAGGGCCCCCAGGGGGCCCCCAAGCAGCCCCTCTCCATTTGGGTCTGGGGGCTTTCGTTGGGCCGGGAACCTGGGAGATTCCTTCAAGGTTGCAGTTCGCGGCCCGAGAAGCACTCTCCGGCCAACATGCCCAACTGCAGCAACAGCTCCCAAAGCGAAGGAGCCAGGACCCAAAGACCTAGCTGGCCTGAAGGGCCCCCAGGGGGCCCCCAAGCAGCCCCTCTCCATTTGGGTCTGGGGGCTTTTGTTGGGCCGGGAACCTGGGAGGTACCTGCAAGGTTGCAGTTCGCGGCCCGAGAAGCACTCTCCGGCCAACATGCCCAACTGCAGCAACAGCTCCCAAACCGAAGGAGCCAGGACCCAAAGACCTAGCTGGCCTGAAGGGCCCCCAGGGGTCCCCTAGCTGCCCCTCTCAATTTGGGTCTGGGGGCTTTTGTTGGGCCGGGAACCTTGGAGATTCCTGCAAGGTTGAAGTTCGCGGCCCGAGAAGCACTCTCCGGTCAACATGCCCAACTGCAGCAACAGCTCCCAAAGCGAAGGAGCCAGGACCCAAAGACCTAGCTGGCCTGAAGTGCCCCCATGGGGCCCCCAAGGAGCTCCTCTCCATTTGGGTCTGGGGGCTTTACTTGGGCCGGGAACCTGGGAGGTACCTGCAAGGTTGCAGTTCGCGGCCGGAGAAGCACTCTCCGGCCAACATGCCCAACTGCAGCAACAGCTCCCAAAGCGAAGGAGCCAGGACCCAAAGACCTAGCTGGCCTGAAGGGCCCCCAGGGGGCCCCCAAGCAGCCCCTCTCAATTTGGGTCTGGGGGCTTTCGTTGGGCCGGGAACCTGGGAGATTCCTGCAAGGTTGCAGTTCGAGGCCCGAGAAGCACTCTCCGGCCAACATGCCCAACTGCAGCAACAGCTCCCAAAGCGAAGGAGCCAGGACACAAAGACCTAGCTGGCCTGAAGGGCCCCCAGGGGGCCCCCAAGCAGCCCCTCTCCATTTGGGTCTGGGGGCTTTCGTTGGGCCGGGAACCTGGGAGATTCCTTCAAGGTTGCAGTTCGCGGCCCGAGAAGCACTCTCCGGCCAACATGCCCAACTGCAGCAACAGCTCCCAAAGCGAAGGAGCCAGGACCCAAAGACCTAGCTGGCCTGAAGGGCCCCCAGGGGGCCCCCAAGCAGCCCCTCTCCATTTGGGTCTGGGGGCTTTTGTTGGGCCGGGAACCTGGGAGGTACCTGCAAGGTTGCAGTTCGCGGCCCGAGAAGCACTCTCCGGCCAACATGCCCAACTGCAGCAACAGCTCCCAAAGCGAAGGAGCCAGGACCCAAAGACCTAGCTGGCCTGAAGGGCCCCCAGGGGGCCCCCAAGCAGCCCCTCTCAATTTGGGTCTGGGGGCTTTCGTTGGGCATGGATACCTGAGAGGTACCTGCAAGGTTACAGTTTGCGGCCCGAGAAGCACTCTCCGGCCAACATGCCCAACTGCAGCAACAGCTCCCAAACCGAAGGAGCCAGGACCCAAAGACCTAGCTGGCCTGAAGGGCCCCCAGGGGTCCCCTAGCAGCCCCTCTCAATTTGGGTCTGGGGGCTTTTGTTGGGCCGGGAACCTTGGAGATTCCTGCAAGGTTGAAGTTCGCGGCCCGAGAAGCACTCTCCGGCCAACATGCCCAACTGCAGCAACAGCTCCCAAAGCGAAGGAGCCAGGACCCAAAGACCTAGCTGGCCTGAAGGGCCCCCAGGGGGCCCCCAAGCAGCCCCTCTCCATTTGGGTCTGGGGGCTTTCGTTGGGCCGGGAACCTGGGAGATTCCTGCAAGGTTGCAGTTCGCGGCCCGAGAAGCACTCTCCGGCCAACATGCCCAACTGCAGCAACAGCTCCCAAACCGAAGGAGCCAGGACCCAAAGACCTAGCTGGCCTGAAGTGCCCCCAGGGGGCCCCCAAGCAGCCCCTCTCCATTTGGGTCTGGGGGCTTTCTTTAGGCTGAGAACCTGGGAGATACCAGCAAGGTTGCAGTTCGCGGCCCGAGAAGCACTCTCCGGCCAACATGCCCAACTGCAGCAACAGCTCCCAAAGCAAAGGAGCCAGGACCCAAAGACCTAGCTGGCCTGAAGGGCCCCCAGAAGGCCACCAAGCAGCCCCTCTCCATTTGGGTCTGGGGGCTTTCGTTGGGCCGGGAACCTGGGAGAATCCTGCAAGGTTGCAGTTCGCGGCCCGAGAAGCACTCTCCGGCCAACATGCCCAACTGCAGCAACAGCTCCCAAAGCGAAGGAGCCAGGACCCAAAGACCTAGCTGGCCTGAAGGGCCCCCAGGGGGCCCCCAAGGAGCTCCTCTCCATTTGGGTCTGGGGGCTTTAGTTGGGCCGGGAACCTGGGAGGAACCTGCAAGGTTGCAGTTCGCGGCCCGAGAAGCACTCTCCGGCCAACATGCCCAACTGCAGCAACAGCTCCCAAACCGAAGGAGCCAGGACCCAAAGACCTAGCTGGCCTGAAGGGCCCCCAGGGGGCCCCCAAGCAGCCCCTCTCCATTTGGGTCTGGGGGCTTTTGTTGGGCCGGGAACCTGGGAGATTCCTGCAAGGTTGCAGTTCGAGGCCCGAGAAGCACTCTCCGGCCAACATGCCCAACTGCAGCAACAGCTCCCAAACCGAATGAGCCAGGACACAAAGACCTAGCTGGCCTGAAGGGCCCCCAGGGGGCCCCCAAGCAGCCCCTCTCAATTTGGGTCTGGGGGCTTTCGTTGGGCCGGGAACCTGGGAGATTCCTTCAAGGTTGCAGTTCGCGGCCCGAGAAGCACTCTCCGGCCAACATGCCCAACTGCAGCAACAGCTCCCAAACCGAAGGAGCCAGGACCCAAAGACCTAGCTGGCCTGAAGGGCCCCCAGGGGGCCCCCAAGCAGCCCCTCTCCATTTGGGTCTGGGGGCTTTCGTTGGGCCGGGAACCTGGGAGGTACCTGCAAGGTTGCAGTTCGCGGCCCGAGAAGCACTCTCCGGCCAACATGCCCAACTGCAGCAACAGCTCCCAAAGCGAAGGAGCCAGGACCCAAAGACCTAGCTGGCCTGAAGGGCCCCCAGGGGGGCCCCCAAGCAGCCCCTCTCAATTTGGGTCTGGGGGCTTTCGTTGGGCATGGATACCTGAGAGGTACCTGCAAGGTTACAGTTCGCGGCCCGAGAAGCACTCTCCGGACAACATGCTCAACTGCAGCAACAGCTCCCAAACCGAAGGAGCCAGGACCCAAAGACCTAGCTGGCCTGAAGGGCCCCCAGAGGGCCCTCAAGCAGCCCCTCTCAATTTGGGTCTGGGGGCTTTCGTTGGGCCTGGAACCTGGGAGGTACCTGCAAGGTTGCAGTTCGCGGCCCGAGAAGCACTCTCCGGCCAACATGCCCAACTGCAGCAACAGCTCCCAAACCGAAGGAGCCAGGACCCAAAGACCTAGCTGGCCTGAAGGGCCCCCAGGGGGCCCCCAAGCAGCCCCTCTCCATTTGGGTCTGGGGGCTTTTGTTGGGCCGGGAACCTGGGAGATTCCTGCAAGGTTGCAGTTCGCGGCCCGAGAAGCACTCTCCGGCCAACATGCCCAACGTCAGCAACAGCTCCCAAACCGAATGAGCCAGGACACAAAGACCTAGCTGGCCTGAAGGGCCCCCAGAAGGCCACCAAGCAGCCCCTCTCCATTTGGGTCTGGGGGCTTTCGTTGGGCATGTATACCTGAGAGGTACCTGCAAGTTACAGTTCGCGGCCCGAGAAGCACTCTCCGGCCAACATGCCCAACTGCAGCAACAGCTCCCAAAGCGAAGGAGCCAGGACCCAAAGACCTAGCTGGCCTGAAGGGCCCCCAGGGGGCCCCCAAGCAGCCCCTCTCCATTTGGGTCTGGGGGCTTTCGTTGGGCCGGGAACCTGGGAGAATCCTGCAAGGTTGCAGTTCGCGGCCCGAGAAGCACTCTCCGGCCAACATGCCCAACTGCAGCAACAGCTCCCAAAGCGAAGGAGCCAAGACCCAAAGACCTAGCTGGCCTGAAGGGCCCCCAGGGGGCCCCCAAGCAGCCCCTCTCAATTTGGGTCTGGGGGCTTTCGGTGGGCCGGGAACCTGGGTGATTCCTGCAAGGTTGCAGTTCGCGGCCGGAGAAGCACTCTCCGGCCAACATGCCCAACTGCAGCAACAGCTCCCAAAGCGAAGGAGCCAGGACCCAAAGACCTAGCTGGCCTGAAGTGCCCCCAGGGGGCCCCCAAGCAGCCCCTCTCCATTTGGGTCTGGGGGCTTTCTTTAGGCTGAGAACCTGGGAGATACCAGCAAGGTTGCAGTTCGAGGCCCGAGAAGCACTCTCCGGCCAACATGCCCAATATCCAGCAACAGCTCCCAAAGCGAAGGAGCCAGGACCCAAAGACCTAGCTGGCCTGAAGGGCCGCCAGAAGGCCCCCAAGCAGCCCCTCTCCATTTGGGTCTGGGGGCTTTCGTTGGGCATGTATACCTGAGAGGTGCCTGCAAGTTACAGTTCGCGGCCCGAGAAGCACTCTCCGGCCAACATGCCCAACTGCAGCAACAGCTCCCAAATCGAAGGAGCCAGGACCCAAAGACCTAGCTGGCCCGAAGGGCCCCCAGGGGGCCCCCAACCAGCCCCTCTCCATTTGGGTCTGGGGGCTTTCGTTGGGCATGGATACCTGAGAGGTACCTGCAAGGTTACAGTTCGCGGCCCGAGAAGCACTCTCCGGCCAACATGCCCAACTGCAGCAACAGCTCCCAAAGCGAAGGAGCCAGGACCCAAAGACCTAGCTGGCCTGAAGTGCCTCCAGGGGGTCCCCAAGCAGCCCCTCTCAATTTGGGTCTGGGGGATTTCGTTGGGCATGGAACCTGGGAGATTCCTGCAAGGTTGCAGTTCGCGGCCCGAGAAGCACTCTCCGGCCAACATGCCCAACTGCAGCAACAGCTCCCAAACCGAAGGAGCCAGGACCCAAAGACCTAGCTGGCCTGAAGGGCCCCCAGGGGGCCCCCAAGCAGCCACTCTCCATTTGGGTCTGGGGGCTTTTGTTGGGCCGGGAACCTGCGTGATTCCTGCAAGGTTGCAGTTCGCGGCCCGAGAAGCACTCTCCGCCCAACATGCCCAACGTCAGCAACAGCTCCCAAAGCGAAGGAGCCAGGACCCAAAGACCTAGCTGGCCTGAAGGGCCCCCAGGGGGCCCCCAAGCAGCCCCTCTCAATTTGGGTCTGGGGGCTTTCGTTGGGCCGGGAACCTGGGAGATTCCTGCAAGGTTGCAGTTCGCGGCCTGAGAAGCACTCTCTGGCCAACATGCCCAACTGCAGCAACAGCTCCCAAAGCGAAGGAGCCAGGACCCAAAGACCTAGCTGGCCTGAAGGGCCCCCAGAATGCCACCAAGCAGCCCCTCTCCATTTGGGTCTGGGGGCTTTCGTTGGGCATGTATACCTGAGAGGTACCTGCAAGGTTACAGTTCGCGGCCCGAGAAGCACTCTCCGGCCAACATGCCCAACTGCAGCAACAGCTCCCAAAGCGAAGGAGCCAGGACCCAAAGACCTAGCTGGCCTGAAGGGCCCCCAGGGGGCCCCCAAGCAGCCCCTCTCCATTTGGGTCTGGGGGCTTTTGTTGGGCCGGGAACCTGGGAGATTCCTGCAAGGTTGCAGTTCGAGGCCCGAGAAGCACTCTCCGGCCAACATGCCCAACTGCAGCAACAGCTCCCAAACCGAATGAGCCAGGACAGAAAGACCTAGCTGGCCTGAAGGGCCCCCAGGGAACCCCCAAGCAGCCCCTCTCAATTTGGGTCTGGGGGCTTTCGTTCGGCATGGATACCTGAGAGGTACCTGCAAGGTTACAGTTCGCGGCCCGAGAAGCACTCTCCGGCCAACATGCCCAACTGCAGCAACAGCTCCCAAACCGAAGGAGCCAGGACCCAAAGACCTAGCTGGCCTGAAGGGCCCCCAGAAGGCCACCAAGCAGCCCCTCTCCATTTGGGTCTGGGGCTTTCGTTGGGCCGGGAACCTGGGAGGTACCTGCAAGGTTGCAGTTCTCGGCCCGAGAAGCACTCTCCGGCCAACATGCCCAACTGCAGCAACAGCTCCCAAAGCGAAGGAGCCAGGACCCAAAGACCTAGCTGGCCTGAAGGGCCCCCAGGGGGCCCCTAAGCAGCCCCTCTCAATTTGGGTCTGGGGGCTTTCTTTGGGCATGTATACCTGAGAGGTACCTGCAAGGTTACAGTTCGCGGCCCGAGAAGCACTCTCCGGCCAACATGCTCAACTGCAGCAACAGCTCCCAAACCGAAGGAGCCAGGACCCAAAGACCTAGCTGGCCTGAAGGGCCCCCAGGGGGCCCCCAAGCAGCCCCTCTCCATTTGGGTCTGGGGGCTTTCGTTGGGCCGGGAACCTGGGAGATTCCTGCAAGGTTGCAGTTCGCGGCCCGAGAAGCACTCTCCGGCCAACATGCCCAACTGCATGAACAACTCCCAAAGCGAAGGAGCGAGGACCCAAAGACCTAGCTGGCCTGAAGGGCCCCCAGGGGGCCCCCAAGCAGCCCCTCTCCATTTGGGTCTGGGGGCTTTCGTTGGGCATGGAACCTGGGAGATTCCTGCAAGGTTGCAGTTCGCGGCCCGAGAAGCACTCTCCGGCCAACATGCCCAACTGCAGCAACAGCTCCCAAACCGAATGAGCCAGGACCCAAAGACCTAGCTGGCCTGAAGGGCCCCCAGGGGGCCCCCAAGTAGCCCCTCTCAATTTGGGTCTGGGGGCTTTCGTTGGGCATGTGTACCTGAGAGGTACCTGCAAGTTACAGTTCGCGCCCCGAGAAGCACTCTCCGGCCAACATGCCCAACTGCAGCAACAGCTCCCAAAGCGAAGGAGCCAGGACCCAAAGACCTAGCTGGCCTGAAGTGCCTCCAGGGGGTCCCCAAGCAGCCCCTCTCCATTTGGGTCTGGGGGCTTTCGTTGGGCCGGGAACCTGGGAGATTCATGCAAGGTTGCAGTTCTCGGCCCGAGAAGCACTCTCCGGCCAACATGCCAAACTGCAGCAACAGCTCCCAAAGCGAAGGAGCCAGGACCCAAAGACCTAGCTGGCCTGAAGGGCCCCCAGGGGGCCCCCAAGCAGCCCCTCTCCATTTGGGTCTGGGGGCTTTCGTTGGGCCGGGAACCTGGGAGAATCCTGCAAGGTTGCAGTTCGCGGCCCGAGAAGCACTCTCCGGCCAACATGCCCAACTGCAGCAACAGCTCCCAAACCGAAGGAGCCAGGACCCAAAGACCTAGCTGGCCTGAAGGGCCCCCAGGGGGCCCCCAAGCAGCCCCTCTCCATTTGGGTCTGGGGGCTTTCGTTGGGCCGGGAACCTGGGAGAATCCTGCAAGGTTGCAGTTCGCGGCCCGAGAAGCACTCTCCGGCCAACATGCCCAACTGCAGCAACAGCTCCCAAAGCGAAGGAGCCAGGACCCAAAGACCTAGCTGGCCTGAAGGGCCCCCAGGGGGCCCCCAAGCAGCCCCTCTCAATTTGGGTCTGGGGGATTTCGTTGGGCATGGAACCTGGGAGATTCCTGCAAGGTTGCAGTTCGCGGCCCGAGAAGCACTCTCCGGCCAACATGCCCAACTGCAGCAACAGCTCCCAAAGCGAAGGAGCCAGGACCCAAAGACCTAGCTGGCCTGAAGGGCCCCCATGGGGCCCCCAAGGAGCTCCTCTCCATTTGGGTCTGGGGGCTTTCGTTGGGCCGGGAACCTGGGAGGTACCTGCAAGTTACAGTTCGCGGCCCGAGAAGCACTCTCCGGCCAACATGCCCAACTGCAGCAACAGCTCCCAAAGCGAAGGAGCCAGGACCCAAAGACCTAGCTGGCCTGAAGGGCCCCCAGGGGGCCCCCAAGCAGCCCCTCTCCATTTGGGTCTGGGGGCTTTTGTTGGGCCGGGAACCTGGGAGATTCCTGCAAGGTTGCAGTTCGAGGCCCGAGAAGCACTCTCCGGCCAACATGCCCAACTGCAGCAACAGCTCCCAAACCGAATGAGCCAGGACAGAAAGACCTAGCTGGCCTGAAGGGCCCCCAGGGGAACCCCAAGCAGCCCCTCTCAATTTGGGTCTGGGGGCTTTCGTTCGGCATGGATACCTGAGAGGTACCTGCAAGGTTACAGTTCGCGGCCCGAGAAGCACTCTCCGCCCAACATGCCCAACTGCAGCAACAGCTCCCAAACCGAAGGAGCCAGGACCCAAAGACCTAGCTGGCCTGAAGGGCCCCCAGAAGGCCACCAAGCAGCCCCTCTCCATTTGGGTCTGGGGCTTTCGTTGGGCCGGGAACCTGGGATGTACCTGCAAGGTTGCAGTTCTCGGCCCGAGAAGCACTCTCCGGCCAACATGCCCAATATCCAGCAACAGCTCCCAAAGCGAAGGAGCCAGGACCCAAAGACCTAGCTGGCCTGAAGGGCCCCCATGGGGCCACCAAGCAGCCCCTCTCCATTTGGGTCTGGGGGCTTTCGTTGGGCATGTATACCTGAGAGGTACCTGGAAGTTACAGTTCGCGGCCCGAGAAGCACTCTCCGGCCAACATGCTCAACTGCAGCAACAGCTCCCAAAGCGAAGGAGCCAGGACCCAAAGACCTAGCTGGCCTGAAGGGCCCCCAGGGGGCCCCCAAGCAGCCCCTCTCAATTTGGGTCTGGGGGCTTTCGTTGGGCCGGGAACCTGGGAGATTCCTGCAAGGTTGCAGTTCGCGGCCCGAGAAGCACTCTCCGGCCAACATGCCCAACTGCAGCAACAGCTCCCAAAGCGAAGGAGCCAGGACCCAAAGACCTAGCTGGCCTGAAGGGCCCCTAGGGGGCCCCCAAGCAGCCCCTCTCCATTTGGGTCTGGGGGCTTTTGTTGGGCCGGGAACCTGGGAGATTCCTGCAAGGTTGCAGTTCGCGGCCCGAGAAGCACTCTCCGGCCAACATGCCCAACGTCAGCAACAGCTCCCAAACCGAATGAGCCAGGACACAAAGACCTAGCTGGCCTGAAGGGCCCCCAGGGGGCCCCCAAGCAGCCCCTCTCCATTTGGGTCTGGGGGCTTTCGTTGGGCCGGGAACCTGGGTGATTCCTGCAAGGTTGCAGTTCGCGGCCAGAGAAGCACTCTCCGGCCAACATGCTCAACTGCAGCAACAGCTCCCAAACCGAAGGAGCCAGGACCCAAAGACCTAGCTGGCCTGAAGGGCCCCCAGGGGGCCCCCAAGCAGCCCCTCTCAATTTGGGTCTGGGGGATTTCGTTGGGCATGGAACCTGGGAGAATCCTGCAAGGTTGCAGTTCGCGGCCCGAGAAGCACTCTCCGGCCAACATGCCCAACTGCAGCAACAGCTCCCAAACCGAAGGAGCCAGGACCCAAAGACCTAGCTGGCCTGAAGGGCCCCCAGGGGTCCCCCAAGCAGCCCCTCTCAATTTGGGTCTGGGGGCTTTCGTTGGGCATGGATACCTGAGATGTACCTACAAGATTACAGTTCGCGGCCCGAGAAGCACTCTCCGGCCAACATGCTCAACTGCAGCAACAGCTCCCAAACCGAAGGAGCCAGGACCCAAAGACCTAGCTGGCCTGAAGGGCCCCCAGGGGGCCCCCAAGCAGCCCCTCTCAATTTGGGTCTGGGGGCTTTTGTTGGGCCGGGAACCTGCGTGATTCCTGCAAGGTTGCAGTTCGCGGCCCGAGAAGCACTCTCCGCCCAACATGCCCAACGTCAGCAACAGCTCCCAAAGCGAAGGAGCCAGGACCCAAAGACCTAGCTGGCCTGAAGGGCCCCCAGGGGGCCCCCAAGCAGCCCCTCTCAATTTGGGTCTGGGGGCTTTCGTTGGGCCGGGAACCTGGGAGATTCCTGCAAGGTTGCAGTTCGCGGCCTGAGAAGCACTCTCTGGCCAACATGCCCAACTGCAGCAACAGCTCCCAAAGCGAAGGAGCCAGGACCCAAAGACCTAGCTGGCCTGAAGGGCCCCCAGAATGCCACCAAGCAGCCCCTCTCCATTTGGGTCTGGGGGCTTTCGTTGGGCATGTATACCTGAGAGGTACCTGCAAGTTACAGTTCGCGCCCCGAGAAGCACTCTCCGCCCAACATGCCCAACTGCAGCAACAGCTCCCAAAGCGAAGGAGCCAGGACCCAAAGACCTAGCTGGCCTGAAGGGCCCCCATGGGGCCCCCAAGGAGCCCCTCTCCATTTGGGTCTGGGGGCTTTCGTTGGGCCGGGAACCTGGGAGGTACCTGCAAGGTTGCAGTTCGCGGCCCGAGAAGCACTCTCCGGCCAACATGCCCAACTGCAGCAACAGCTCCCAAAGCGAAGGAGCCAGGACCCAAAGACCTAGCTGGCCTGAAGGGCCCCCAGGGGGCCCCCAAGCAGCCCCTCTCCATTTGGGTCTGGGGGCTTTTGTTGGGCCGGGAACCTGGGAGATTCCTGCAAGGTTGCAGATCGAGGCCCGAGAAGCACTCTCCGGCCAACATGCCCAACTGCAGCAACAGCTCCCAAACCGAATGAGCCAGGACAGAAAGACCTAGCTGGCCTGAAGGGCCCCCAGGGGACCCCCAAGCAGCCCCTCTCAATTTGGGTCTGGGGGCTTTCTTTAGGCTGAGAACCTGGGAGATACCAGCAAGGTTGCAGTTCGCGGCCCGAGAAGCACTCTCCGGCCAACATGCCCAACTGCAGCAACAGCTCCCAAAGCGAAGGAGCCAGGACCCAAAGACCTAGCTGGCCTGAAGGGCCCCCAGAAGGCCACCAAGCAGCCCCTCTCCATTTGGGTCTGGGGCTTTCGTTGGGCCGGGAACCTGGGAGGTACCTGCAAGGTTGCAGTTCTCGGCCCGAGAAGCACTCTCCGCCCAACATGCCCAACTGCAGCAACAGCTCCCAAAGCGAAGGAGCCAGGACCCAAAGACCTAGCTGGCCTGAAGGGCCCCCAGGGGGCCCCTAAGCAGCCCCTCTCAATTTGGGTCTGGGGGCTTTCTTTGGGCATGTATACCTGAGAGGTACCTGCAAGGTTACAGTTCGCGGCCCGAGAAGCACTCTCCGCCCAACATGCTCAACTGCAGCAACAGCTCCCAAACCGAAGGAGACAGGACCCAAAGACCTAGGTGGCCTGAAGGGCCCCCAGGGGGCCCCCAAGCAGCCCCTCTCAATTTGGGTCTGGGGGCTTTCGTTGGGCCGGGAACCTGGGAGATTCCTGCAAGGTTGCAGTTCGCGGCCCGAGAAGCACTCTCCGGCCAACATGCCCAACTGCAGGAACAACTCCCAAAGCGAAGGAGCGAGGACCCAAAGACCTAGCTGGCCTGAAGGGCCCCCAGGGGGCCCCCAAGCAGCCCCTCTCCATTTGGGTCTGGGGGCTTTCGTTGGGCATGGAACCTGGGAGATTCCTGCCAGGTTGCAGTTCGCGCCCCGAGAAGCACTCTCCGGCCAACATGCCCAACTGCAGCAACAGCTCCCAAACCGAATGAGCCAGGACCCAAAGACCTAGCTGGCCTGAAGGGCCCCCAGGGGGCCCCAAGCAGCCCCTCTCCATTTGGGTCTGGGGGCTTTCGTTGGGCATGTGTACCTGAGAGGTACCTGCAAGGTTACAGTTCGCGGCCCGAGAAGCACTCTCCGGCCAACATGCCCAACTGCAGCAACAGCTCCCAAAGCGAAGGAGCCAGGACCCAAAGAACTAGCTGGCCTGAAGTGCCTCCAGGGGGTCCCCAAGCAGCCCCTCTCCATTTGGGTCTGGGGGCTTTCGTTGGGCCGGGAACCTGGGAGATTCATGCAAGGTTGCAGTTCGCGGCCCGAGAAGCACTCTCCGGCCAACATGCCAAACTGCAGCAACAGCTCCCAAAGCGAAGGAGCCAGGACCCAAAGACCTAGCTGGCCTGAAGGGCCCCCAGGGGGCCCCCAAGCAGCCCCTCTCAATTTGGGTCTGGGGGCTTTCGTTGGGCCGGGAACCTGGGAGAATCCTGCAAGGTTGCAGTTCGCGGCCCGAGAAGCACTCTCCGGCCAACATGCCCAACTGCAGCAACAGCTCCCAAACCGAAGGAGCCAGGACCCAAAGACCTAGCTGGCCTGAAGGGCCCCCAGGGGGCCCCCAAGCAGCCCCTCTCCATTTGGGTCTGGGGGCTTTCGTTGGGCAGGGAACCTGGGAGAATCCTGCAAGGTTGCAGTTCGCGGCCCGAGAAGCACTCTCCGGCCAACATGCCCAACTGCAGCAACAGCTCCCAAAGCGAAGGAGCCAGGACCCAAAGACCTAGCTGGCCTGAAGGGCCCCCAGGGGGCCCCCAAGCAGCCCCTCTCCATTTGGGTCTGGGGGATTTCGTTGGGCATGGAACCTGGGAGATTCCTGCAAGGTTGCAGTTCGCGGCCCGAGAAGCACTCTCCGGCCAACATGCCCAACTGCAGCAACAGCTCCCAAACCGAAGGAGCCAGGACCCAAAGACCTAGCTGGCCTGAAGGGCCCCCATGGGGCCCCCAAGCAGCCCCTCTCCATTTGGGTCTGGGGGCTTTCGTTGGGCCGGGAACCTGGGAGATTCATGCAAGGTTGCAGTTCGCGGCCCGAGAAGCACTCTCCGGCCAACATGCCAAACTGCAGCAACAGCTCCCAAAGCGAAGGAGCCAGGACCCAAAGACCTAGCTGGCCTGAAGGGCCCCCAGGGGGCCCCCAAGCAGCCCCTCTCAATTTGGGTCTGGGGGCTTTCGTTGGGCCGGGAACCTGGGAGAATCCTGCAAGGTTGCAGTTCGCGGCCCGAGAAGCACTCTCCGGCCAACATGCCCAACTGCAGCAACAGCTCCCAAACCGAAGGAGCCAGGACCCAAAGACCTAGCTGGCCTGAAGGGCCCCCAGGGGGCCCCCAAGCAGCCCCTCTCCATTTGGGTCTGGGGGCTTTCGTTGGGCAGGGAACCTGGGAGAATCCTGCAAGGTTGCAGTTCGCGGCCCGAGAAGCACTCTCCGGCCAACATGCCCAACTGCAGCAACAGCTCCCAAAGCGAAGGAGCCAGGACCCAAAGACCTAGCTGGCCTGAAGGGCCCCCAGGGGGCCCCCAAGCAGCCCCTCTCCATTTGGGTCTGGGGGATTTCGTTGGGCATGGAACCTGGGAGATTCCTGCAAGGTTGCAGTTCGCGGCCCGAGAAGCACTCTCCGGCCAACATGCCCAACTGCAGCAACAGCTCCCAAACCGAAGGAGCCAGGACCCAAAGACCTAGCTGGCCTGAAGGGCCCCCATGGGGCCCCCAAGCAGCCCCTCTCCATTTGGGTCTGGGGGCTTTTGTTGGGCCGGGAACCTGGGAGATTCCTGCAAGGTTGCAGTTCGCGGCCCGAGAAGCACTCTCCGCCCAACATGCCCAACTGCAGCAACAGCTCCCAAAGCGAAGGAGCCAGGACCCAAAGACCTAGCTGGCCTGAAGGGCCCCCAGGGGGCCCCCAAGCAGCCCCTCTCAATTTGGGTCTGGGGGCTTTCGTTGGGCCGGGAACCTGGGAGATTCCTGCAAGGTTGCAGTTCGCGGCATGAGAAGCACTCTCTGGCCAACATGCCCAACTGCAGCAACAGCTCCCAAAGCGAAGGAGCCAGGACCCAAAGACCTAGCTGGCCTGAAGGGCCCCCAGAATGCCACCAAGCAGCCCCTCTCCATTTGGGTCTGGGGGCTTTCGTTGGGCATGTATACCTGAGAGGTACCTGCAAGTTACAGTTCGCGCCCCGAGAAGCACTCTCCGCCCAACATGCCCAACTGCAGCAACAGCTCCCAAAGCGAAGGAGCCAGGACCCAAAGACCTAGCTGGCCTGAAGGGCCCCCAGGGGGCCCCCAAGGAGCTCCTCTCCATTTGGGTCTGGGGGCTTTCGTTGGGCCGGGAACCTGGGAGATTCCTGCAAGGTTGCAGTTCGAGGCCCGAGAAGCACTCTCCGGCCAACATGCCCAACTGCAGCAACAGCTCCCAAACCGAATGAGCCAGGACAGAAAGACCTAGCTGGCCTGAAGGGCCCCCAGGGGAACCCCAAGCAGCCCCTCTCAATTTGGGTCTGGGGGCTTTCGTTCGGCATGGATACCTGAGAGGTACCTGCAAGGTTACAGTTCGCGGCCCGAGAAGCACTCTCCGCCCAACATGCCCAACTGCAGCAACAGCTCCCAAACCGAAGGAGCCAGGACCCAAAGACCTAGCTGGCCTGAAGGGCCCCCAGAAGGCCACCAAGCAGCCCCTCTCCATTTGGGTCTGGGGGCTTTCGTTGGGCCGGGAACCTGGGATGTACCTGCAAGGTTGCAGTTCGCGGCCCGAGAAGCACTCTCCGGCCAACATGCCCAACTGCAGCAACAGCTCCCAAAGCGAAGGAGCCAGGACCCAAAGACCTAGGTGGCCTGAAGGGCCCCCAGGGGTCCCCCAAGCAGCCCCTCTCAATTTGGGTCTGGGGGCTTTCGTTGGGCCGGGAACCTGGGAGATTCCTGCAAGGTTGCAGTTCGCGGCCCGAGAAGCACTCTCCGGCCAACATGCCCAACTGCAGGAACAACTCCCAAAGCGAAGGAGCGAGGACCCAAAGACCTAGCTGGCCTGAAGGGCCCCCAGGGGGCCCCCAAGCAGCCCCTCTCCATTTGGGTCTGGGGGCTTTCTTTAGGCTGAGAACCTGGGAGATACCAGCAAGGTTGCAGTTCGCGGCCCGAGAAGCACTCTCCGGCCAACATGCCCAACTGCAGCAACAGCTCCCAAAGCGAAGGAGCCAGGACCCAAAGACCTAGCTGGCCTGAAGGGCCCCCAGGGGTCCCCCAAGCAGCCCCTCTCAATTTGGGTCTGGGGGCTTTCGTTGGGCATGGATACCTGAGATGTACCTACAAGATTACAGTTCGCGGCCCGAGAAGCACTCTCCGGCCAACATGCTCAACTGCAGCAACAGCTCCCAAACCGAAGGAGCCAGGACCCAAAGACCTAGCTGGCCTGAAGGGCCCCCAGGGGGCCCCCAAGCAGCCCCTCTCAATTTGGGTCTGGGGGCTTTTGTTTGGCCGGGAACCTGCGTGATTCCTGCAAGGTTGCAGTTCGCGGCCCGAGAAGCACTCTCCGCCCAACATGCCCAACGTCAGCAACAGCTCCCAAAGCGAAGGAGCCAGGACCCAAAGACCTAGCTGGCCTGAAGGGCCCCCAGGGGGCCCCCAAGCAGCCCCTCTCAATTTGGGTCTGGGGGCTTTCGTTGGGCCGGGAACCTGGGAGATTCCTGCAAGGTTGCAGTTCGCGGCCTGAGAAGCACTCTCTGGCCAACATGCCCAACTGCAGCAACAGCTCCCAAAGCGAAGGAGCCAGGACCCAAAGACCTAGCTGGCCTGAAGGGCCCCCAGAATGCCACCAAGCAGCCCCTCTCCATTTGGGTCTGGGGGCTTTCGTTGGGCATGTATACCTGAGAGGTACCTGCAAGTTACAGTTCGCGCCCCGAGAAGCACTCTCCGCCCAACATGCCCAACTGCAGCAACAGCTCCCAAAGCGAAGGAGCCAGGACCCAAAGACCTAGCTGGCCTGAAGGGCCCCCATGGGGCCCCCAAGGAGCCCCTCTCCATTTGGGTCTGGGGGCTTTCGTTGGGCCGGGAACCTGGGAGGTACCTGCAAGGTTGCAGTTCGCGGCCCGAGAAGCACTCTCCGGCCAACATGCCCAACTGCAGCAACAGCTCCCAAAGCGAAGGAGCCAGGACCCAAAGACCTAGCTGGCCTGAAGGGCCCCCAGGGGGCCCCCAAGCAGCCCCTCTCCATTTGGGTCTGGGGGCTTTTGTTGGGCCGGGAACCTGGGAGATTCCTGCAAGGTTGCAGATCGAGGCCCGAGAAGCACTCTCCGGCCAACATGCCCAACTGCAGCAACAGCTCCCAAACCGAATGAGCCAGGACAGAAAGACCTAGCTGGCCTGAAGGGCCCCCAGGGGACCCCCAAGCAGCCCCTCTCAATTTGGGTCTGGGGGCTTTCTTTAGGCTGAGAACCTGGGAGATACCAGCAAGGTTGCAGTTCGCGGCCCAAGAAGCACTCTCCGGCCAACATGCCCAACTGCAGCAACAGCTCCCAAAGCGAAGGAGCCAGGACCCAAAGACCTAGCTGGCCTGAAGGGCCCCCAGAAGGCCACCAAGCAGCCCCTCTCCATTTGGGTCTGGGGCTTTCGTTGGGCCGGGAACCTGGGAGGTACCTGCAAGGTTGCAGTTCTCGGCCCGAGAAGCACTCTCCGGCCAACATGCCCAACTGCAGCAACAGCTCCCAAAGCGAAGGAGCCAGGACCCAAAGACCTAGCTGGCCTGAAGGGCCCCCAGGGGGCCCCTAAGCAGCCCCTCTCAATTTGGGTCTGGGGGCTTTCTTTGGGCATGTATACCTGAGAGGTACCTGCAAGGTTACAGTTCGCGGCCCGAGAAGCACTCTCCGCCCAACATGCTCAACTGCAGCAACAGCTCCCAAACCGAAGGAGACAGGACCCAAAGACCTAGGTGGCCTGAAGGGCCCCCAGGGGGCCCCCAAGCAGCCCCTCTCAATTTGGGTCTGGGGGCTTTCGTTGGGCCGGGAACCTGGGAGATTCCTGCAAGGTTGCAGTTCGCGGCCCGAGAAGCACTCTCCGGCCAACATGCCCAACTGCAGGAACAACTCCCAAAGCGAAGGAGCGAGGACCCAAAGACCTAGCTGGCCTGAAGGGCCCCCAGGGGGCCCCCAAGCAGCCCCTCTCCATTTGGGTCTGGGGGCTTTCGTTGGGCATGGAACCTGGGAGATTCCTGCCAGGTTGCAGTTCGCGCCCCGAGAAGCACTCTCCGGCCAACATGCCCAACTGCAGCAACAGCTCCCAAACCGAATGAGCCAGGACCCAAAGACCTAGCTGGCCTGAAGGGCCCCCAGGGGGCCCCAAGCAGCCCCTCTCCATTTGGGTCTGGGGGCTTTCGTTGGGCATGTGTACCTGAGAGGTACCTGCAAGGTTACAGTTCGCGGCCCGAGAAGCACTCTCCGGCCAACATGCCCAACTGCAGCAACAGCTCCCAAAGCGAAGGAGCCAGGACCCAAAGAACTAGCTGGCCTGAAGTGCCTCCAGGGGGTCCCCAAGCAGCCCCTCTCCATTTGGGTCTGGGGGCTTTCGTTGGGCCGGGAACCTGGGAGATTCATGCAAGGTTGCAGTTCGCGGCCCGAGAAGCACTCTCCGGCCAACATGCCAAACTGCAGCAACAGCTCCCAAAGCGAAGGAGCCAGGACCCAAAGACCTAGCTGGCCTGAAGGGCCCCCAGGGGGCCCCCAAGCAGCCCCTCTCAATTTGGGTCTGGGGGCTTTCGTTGGGCCGGGAACCTGGGAGAATCCTGCAAGGTTGCAGTTCGCGGCCCGAGAAGCACTCTCCGGCCAACATGCCCAACTGCAGCAACAGCTCCCAAACCGAAGGAGCCAGGACCCAAAGACCTAGCTGGCCTGAAGGGCCCCCAGGGGGCCCCCAAGCAGCCCCTCTCCATTTGGGTCTGGGGGCTTTCGTTGGGCAGGGAACCTGGGAGAATCCTGCAAGGTTGCAGTTCGCGGCCCGAGAAGCACTCTCCGGCCAACATGCCCAACTGCAGCAACAGCTCCCAAAGCGAAGGAGCCAGGACCCAAAGACCTAGCTGGCCTGAAGGGCCCCCAGGGGGCCCCCAAGCAGCCCCTCTCCATTTGGGTCTGGGGGATTTCGTTGGGCATGGAACCTGGGAGATTCCTGCAAGGTTGCAGTTCGCGGCCCGAGAAGCACTCTCCGGCCAACATGCCCAACTGCAGCAACAGCTCCCAAACCGAAGGAGCCAGGACCCAAAGACCTAGCTGGCCTGAAGGGCCCCCATGGGGCCCCCAAGCAGCCCCTCTCCATTTGGGTCTGGGGGCTTTTGTTGGGCCGGGAACCTGGGAGATTCCTGCAAGGTTGCAGTTCGCGGCCCGAGAAGCACTCTCCGCCCAACATGCCCAACTGCAGCAACAGCTCCCAAAGCGAAGGAGCCAGGACCCAAAGACCTAGCTGGCCTGAAGGGCCCCCAGGGGGCCCCCAAGCAGCCCCTCTCAATTTGGGTCTGGGGGCTTTCGTTGGGCCGGGAACCTGGGAGATTCCTGCAAGGTTGCAGTTCGCGGCATGAGAAGCACTCTCTGGCCAACATGCCCAACTGCAGCAACAGCTCCCAAAGCGAAGGAGCCAGGACCCAAAGACCTAGCTGGCCTGAAGGGCCCCCAGAATGCCACCAAGCAGCCCCTCTCCATTTGGGTCTGGGGGCTTTCGTTGGGCATGTATACCTGAGAGGTACCTGCAAGTTACAGTTCGCGCCCCGAGAAGCACTCTCCGCCCAACATGCCCAACTGCAGCAACAGCTCCCAAAGCGAAGGAGCCAGGACCCAAAGACCTAGCTGGCCTGAAGGGCCCCCAGGGGGCCCCCAAGGAGCTCCTCTCCATTTGGGTCTGGGGGCTTTCGTTGGGCCGGGAACCTGGGAGATTCCTGCAAGGTTGCAGTTCGAGGCCCGAGAAGCACTCTCCGGCCAACATGCCCAACTGCAGCAACAGCTCCCAAACCGAATGAGCCAGGACAGAAAGACCTAGCTGGCCTGAAGGGCCCCCAGGGGAACCCCAAGCAGCCCCTCTCAATTTGGGTCTGGGGGCTTTCGTTCGGCATGGATACCTGAGAGGTACCTGCAAGGTTACAGTTCGCGGCCCGAGAAGCACTCTCCGCCCAACATGCCCAACTGCAGCAACAGCTCCCAAACCGAAGGAGCCAGGACCCAAAGACCTAGCTGGCCTGAAGGGCCCCCAGAAGGCCACCAAGCAGCCCCTCTCCATTTGGGTCTGGGGGCTTTCGTTGGGCCGGGAACCTGGGATGTACCTGCAAGGTTGCAGTTCGCGGCCCGAGAAGCACTCTCCGGCCAACATGCCCAACTGCAGCAACAGCTCCCAAAGCGAAGGAGCCAGGACCCAAAGACCTAGGTGGCCTGAAGGGCCCCCAGGGGTCCCCCAAGCAGCCCCTCTCAATTTGGGTCTGGGGGCTTTCGTTGGGCCGGGAACCTGGGAGATTCCTGCAAGGTTGCAGTTCGCGGCCCGAGAAGCACTCTCCGGCCAACATGCCCAACTGCAGGAACAACTCCCAAAGCGAAGGAGCGAGGACCCAAAGACCTAGCTGGCCTGAAGGGCCCCCAGGGGGCCCCCAAGCAGCCCCTCTCCATTTGGGTCTGGGGGCTTTCTTTAGGCTGAGAACCTGGGAGATACCAGCAAGGTTGCAGTTCGCGGCCCGAGAAGCACTCTCCGGCCAACATGCCCAACTGCAGCAACAGCTCCCAAAGCGAAGGAGCCAGGACCCAAAGACCTAGCTGGCCTGAAGGGCCCCCAGGGGGCCCCCAAGCAGCCCCTCTCAATTTGGGTCTGGGGGCTTTCGTTGGGCCGGGAACCTGGGAGATTCCTGCAAGGTTGCAGTTCGCGGCCGGAGAAGCACTCTCCGGCCAACATGCCCAACTGCAGCCACAGCTCCCAAAGCGAAGGAGCCAGGACCCAAAGACCTAGCTGGCCTGAAGGGCCCCCAGGGGGCCCCCAAGCAGCCCCTCTCCATTTGGGTCTGGGGGCTTTCTTTAGGCTGAGAACCTGGGAGATACCAGCAAGGTTGCAGTTCGCAGCCCCAGAAGCACTCTCCGGCCAACATGCCCAATATCCAGCAACAGCTCCCAAAGCGAAGGAGCCAGGACCCAAAGACCTAGCTGGTCTGAAGGGCCCCCAGGGGGGCCCCAAGCAGCACCTCTCCATTTGGGTCTGGGGGCTTTCGTTGGGCCGGGAACCTGGGAGAATCCTGCAAGGTTGCAGTTCGCGGCCCGAGAAGCACTCTCCGGCCAACATGCCCAACTGCAGCAACAGCTCCCAAACCGAAGGAGCCAGGACCCAAAGACCTAGCTGGCCTGAAGGGCCCCCAGGGGGCCCCCAAGCAGCCCCTCTCCATTTGGGTCTGGGGGCTTTCGTTGGGCCGGGAACCTGGGAGATTCCTGCAAGGTTGCAGTTCGCGGCCCGAGAAGCACTCTCCGGCCAACATGCCCAACTGCAGCAACAGCTCCCAAACCGAAGGAGCCAGGACCCAAAGACCTAGCTGGCCTGAAGGGCCCCCAGGGGGCCCCCAAGCAGCCCCTCTCCATTTGGGTCTGGGGGCTTTCTTTAGGCTGAGAACCTGGGAGATACCAGCAAGGTTGCAGTTCGCGGCCCGAGAAGCACTCTCCGGCCAACATGCCCAATATCCAGCAACAGCTCCCAAAGCGAAGGAGCCAGGACCCAAAGACCTAGCTGGCCTGAAGGGCCCCCAGAAGGCCACCAAGCAGCCCCTCTCCATTTGGGTCTGGGGGCTTTCGTTGGGCATGTATACCTGAGAGGTACCTGGAAGTTACAGTTCGCGGCCCGAGAAGCACTCTCCGGCCAACATGCCCAACTGCAGCAACAGCTCCCAAAGCGAAGGAGCCAGGACACAAAGACCTAGCTGGCCTGAAGGGCCCCCAGGGGTCCCCCAAGCAGCCCCTCTCAATTTGGGTCTGGGGGCTTTCGTTGGGCCGGGAACCTGGGAGATTCCTTCAAGGTTGCAGTTCGCGGCCCGAGAAGCACTCTCCGGCCAACATGCCCAACTGCAGCAACAGCTCCCAAAGCGAAGGAGCCAGGACACAAAGACCTAGCTGGCCTGAAGGGCCCCCAGGGGGGCCCCAAGCAGCCCCTCTCAATTTGGGTCTGGGGGCTTTCGTTGGGCATGGATACCTGAGAGGTACCTGCAAGGTTGCAGTTCGCGGCCCGAGAAGCACTCTCCGGCCAACATGCTCAACTGCAGCAACAGCTCCCAAAGCGAAGGAGCCAGGACCCAAAGACCTAGCTGGCCTGAAGGGCCCCCAGGGGGCCCCCAAGCAGCCCCTCTCAATTTGGGTCTGGGGGCTTTCGTTGGGCCGGGAAACTGGGAGATTCCTGCAAGGTTGCAGTTCGCGGCCCGAGAAGCACTCTCCGGCCAACATGCCCAACTGCAGCAACAGCTCCCAAAGCGAAGGAGCCAGGACCCAAAGACCTAGCTGGCCTGAAGGGCCCCCAGGGGGCCCCCAAGCAGCCCCTCTCCATTTGGGTCTGGGGGCTTTTGTTGGGCCGGGAACCTGGGAGATGCCTGCAAGGTTGCAGTTCGCGGCCCGAGAAGCACTCTCCGGCCAACATGCCCAACTGCAGCAACAGCTCCCAAACCGAATGAGCCAGGACACAAAGACCTAGCTGGCCTGAAGGGCCCCCAGGGGGCCCCCAAGCAGCCCCTCTCAATTTGGGTCTGGGGGCTTTCGTTGGGCCGGGAACCTGGGTGATTCCTGCAAGGTTGCAGTTCGCGGCCAGAGAAGCACTCTCCGGCCAACATGCTCAACTGCAGCAACAGCTCCCAAACCGAAGGAGCCAGGACCCAAAGACCTAGCTGGCCTGAAGGGCCCCCAGGGGGCCCCCAAGCAGCCCCTCTCCATTTGGGTCTGGGGGCTTTCTTTAGGCTGAGAACCTGGGAGATACCAGCAAGGTTGCAGTTCGCGGCCCGAGAAGCACTCTCCGGCCAACATGCCCAATATCCAGCAACAGCTCCCAAAGCGAAGGAGCCAGGACCCAAAGACCTAGCTGGCCTGAAGGGCCCCCAGAAGGCCACCAAGCAGCCCCTCTCCATTTGGGTCTGGGGGCTTTCGTTGGGCATGGATACCTGAGAGGTACCTGCAAGTTACAGTTCGCGGCCCGAGAAGCACTCTCCGGCCAACATGCCCAACTGCAGCAACAGCTCCCAAACCGAAGGAGCCAGGACCCAAAGACCTAGCTGGCCTGAAGGGCCCCCAGGGGGCCCCCAAGCAGCCCCTCTCAATTTGGGTCTGGGGGCTTTCGTTGGGCCGGGAAACTGGGAGAATCCTGCAAGGTTGCAGTTCGCGGCCCGAGAAGCACTCTCCGGCCAACATGCCCAACTGCAGCAACAGCTCCCAAAGCGAAGGAGCCAGGACCCAAAGACCTAGCTGGCCTGAAGGGCCCCCAGGGGGCCCCCAAGCAGCCCCTCTCCATTTGGGTCTGGGGGTTTTCGTTGGGCCGGGAACCTGGGAGAATCCAGCAAGGTTGCAGTTCGCGGCCCGAGAAGCACTCTCCGGCCAACATGCCCAACTGCAGCAACAGCTCCCAAACCGAAGGAGCCAGGACCCAAAGACCTAGCTGGCCTGAAGGGCCCCCGGGGGGCCCCAAGCAGCCCCTCTCCATTTGGGTCTGGGGGCTTTCGTTGGGCCGGGAACCTGGGAGAATCCTGCAAGGTTGCAGTTCGCGGCCCGAGAAGCACTCTCCGGCCAACATGCCCAACTGCAGCAACAGCTCCCAAAGCGAAGGAGCCAGGACCCAAAGACCTAGCTGGCCTGAAGGGCCCCCAGGGGGCCCCCAAGCAGCCCCTCTCCATTTGGGTCTGGGGGCTTTTGTTGGGCCGGGAACCTGGGAGATTCCTGCAAGGTTGCAGTTCGAGGCCCGAGAAGCACTCTCCGGCCAACATGCCCAACTGCAGCAACAGCTCCCAAAGCGAAGGAGCCAGGACCCAAAGACCTAGCTGGCCTGAAGGGCCCCCAGGGGGCCCCCAAGCAGCCCCTCTCAATTTGGGTCTGGGGGCTTTCGTTGGGCCGGGAACCTGTGAGATTCCTGCAAGGTTGCAGTTCGCGGCCCGAGAAGCACTCTCCCGCCAACATGCCCAACTGCAGCAACAGCTCCCAAAGCGAAGGAGCCAGGACTCAAAGACCTAGCTGGCCTGAAGGGCCCCCAGGGGGCCCCCAAGCAGCCCCTCTCCATTTGGGTCTGGGGGCTTTTGTTGGGCCGGGAACCTGGGAGATTCCTGCAAGGTTGCAGTTCGAGGCCCGAGAAGCACTCTCCGGCCAACATGCCCAACGTCAGCAACAGCTCCCAAACCGAATGAGCCAGGACACAAAGACCTAGCTGGCCTGAAGGGCCCCCAGGGGGCCCCCAAGCAGCCCCTCTCAATTTAGGTCTGGGGGCTTTGGTTGGGCCGGGAACCTGGGAGATTCATGCAAGGTTGCAGTTCGCGGCCCGAGAAGCACTCTCCGGCCAACATGCCCAACTGCAGCAACAGCTCCCAAAGCGAAGGAGCCAGGACACAAAGACCTAGCTGGCCTGAAGGGCCCCCAGGGGGCCACCAAGCAGCTCCTCTCAATTTGGGTCTGGGGGCTTTCGTTGGGCATGGATACCTGAGAGGTACCTGCAAGGTTACAGTTCGCGGCCCGAGAAGCACTCTCCGGCCAACATGCTCAACTGCAGCAACAGCTCCCAAAGCGAAGGAGCCAGGACCCAAAGACCTAGCTGGCCTGAAGGGCCCCCAGGGGGCCCCCAAGCAGCCCCTCTCAATTTGGGTCTGGGGGCTTTCGTTGGGCCGGGAACCTGGGAGATTCCTGCAAGGTTGCAGTTCGCGGCCCGAGAAGCACTCTCCGGCCAACATGCCCATCTGCAGCAACAGCTCCCAAACCGAATGAGCCAGGACACAAAGACCTAGCTGGCCTGAAGGGCCCCCAGGGGGCCCCCAAGCAGCCCCTCTCAATTTGGGTCTGGGGGCTTTCGTTGGGCCGGGAACCTTGGTGATTCCTGCAAGGTTGCAGTTCGCGGCCGGAGAAGCACTCTCCGGCCAACATGCCCAACTGCAGCAACAGCTCCCAAACCGAAGGAGCCAGGACCCAAAGACCTAGCTGGCCTGAAGTGCCCCCAGGGGGCCCCCAAGCAGCCCCTCTCCATTTGGGTCTGGGGGCTTTCTTTAGGCTGAGAACCTGGGAGATACCAGCAAGGTTGCAGTTCGCGGCCCGAGAAGCACTCTCCGGCCAACATGCCCAACTGCAGCAACAGCTCCCAAAGCGAAGGAGCCAGGACCCAAAGACCTAGCTGGCCTGAAGGGCCCCCAGGGGGCCCCCAAGCAGCCCCTCTCAATTTGGGTCTGGGGGCTTTCGTTGGGCCGGGAACCTGGGAGATTCCTGCAAGGTTGCAGTTCGCGGCCGGAGAAGCACTCTCCGGCCAACATGCCCAACTGCAGCAACAGCTCCCAAATCGAAGGAGCCAGGACCCAAAGACCTAGCTGGCCTGAAGGGCCCCCAGGGGGCCCCCAAGCAGCCCCTCTCCATTTGGGTCTGGGGGCTTTCTTTAGGCTGAGAACCTGGGATATACCAGCAAGGTTGCAGTTCGCGGCCCGAGAAGCACTCTCCGCCCAACATGCCCAATATCCAGCAACAGCTCCCAAAGCGAAGGAGCCAGGACCCAAAGACCTAGCTGGCCTGAAGGGCCCCCAGGGGGCCCGCAAGCAGCCCCTCTCCATTTGGGTCTGGGGGCTTTCGTTGGGCATGGATAACTGAGAGGTACCTGCAAGGTTGCAGTTCGCGGCCCGAGAAGCACTCTCCGGCCAACATGCCCAACTGCAGCAACAGCTCCCAAACCGAAGGAGCCAGGACCCAAAGACCTAGCTGGCCTGAAGGGCCCCCAGGGGGCCCCCAAGCAGCCCCTCTCCATTTGGGTCTGGGGGCTTTCGTTGGGCATGGATACCTGAGAGGTACCTGCAAGGTTGCAGTTCGCGGCCCGAGAAGCACTCTGGGTCCAACATGACCAATATCCAGCAACAGCTCCCAAAGCGAAGGAGCCAGGACCCAAAGACCTAGCTGGCCTGAAGGGCCCCCAGAAGGCCACCAAGCAGCCCCTCTCCATTTGGGTCTGGGGGCTTTCGTTGGGCATGGATACCTGAGAGGTACCTGCAAGTTACAGTTCGCGGCCCGAGAAGCACTCTCCGGCCAACATGCCCAACTGCAGCAACAGCTCCCAAACCGAAGGAGCCAGGACACAAAGACCTAGCTGGCCTGAAGGGCCCCCAGGGGGCCCCCAAGCAGCCCCTCTCCATTTGGGTCTGGGGGTTTTCGTTGGGCCGGGAACCTGGGAGCTACCTGCAAGGTTGCAGTTCGCGGCCCGAGAAGCACTCTCCGGCCAACATGCCCAACTGCAGCAACAGCTCCCAAAGCGAAGGAGCCAGGACCCAAAGACCTAGCTGGCCTGAAGGGCCCCCAGGGGTCCCCCAAGCAGCCCCTCTCAATTTGGGTCTGGGGGCTTTCGTTGGGCCGGGAACCTGGGAGATTCCTTCAAGGTTGCAGTTCGCGGCCCGAGAAGCACTCTCCGGCCAACATGCCCAACTGCAGCAACAGCTCCCAAACCGAAGGAGCCAGGACACAAAGACCTAGCTGGCCTGAAGGGCCCCCAGGGGGGCCCCAAGCAGCCCCTCTCAATTTGGGTCTGGGGGCTTTCGTTGGGCATGGATACCTGAGAGGTACCTGCAAGATTACAGTTCGCGGCCCGAGAAGCACTCTCCGGCCAACATGCCCAACTGCAGCAACAGCTCCCAAAGCGAAGGAGCCAGGACCCAAAGACCTAGCTGGCCTGAAGGGCCCCCAGGGGGCCCCCAAGCAGCCCCTCTCAATTTGGGTCTGGGGGCTTTCGTTGGGCCGGGAACCTGGGAGATTCCTGCAAGGTTGCAGTTCGCGGCCCGAGAAGCACTCTCCGGCCAACATGCCCAACTGCAGCAACAGCTCCCAAAGCGAAGGAGCCAGGACCCAAAGACCTAGCTGGCCTGAAGGGCCCCCAGGGGGCCCCCAAGCAGCCCCTCTCCATTTGGGTCTGGGGGCTTTCGTTGGGCCGGGAACCTGGAAGATTCCTGCAAGGTTGCAGTTCGCGGCCCGAGAAGCACTCTCCGGCCAACATGCCCAACTGCAGCAACAGCTCCCAAAGCGAAGGAGCCAGGACACAAAGACCTAGCTGGCCTGAAGGGCCCCCAGGGGGCCACCAAGCAGCCCCTCTCAATTTGGGTCTGGGGGCTTTCGTTGGGCATGGATACCTGAGAGGTACCTGCAAGGTTACAGTTCGCGGCCCGAGAAGCACTCTCCGGCCAACATGCTCAACTGCAGCAACAGCTCCCAAACCGAAGGAGCCAGGACCCAAAGACCTAGCTGGCCTGAAGGGCCCCCAGTGGGCCCCCAAGCAGCCCCTCTCAATTTGGGTCTGGGGGCTTTCGTTGGGCCGGGAACCTGGGAGATTCCTGCGAGGTTGCAGTTCGCGGCCCGAGAAGCACTCTCCGGCCAACATGCCCAACTGCAGCAACAGCCGCCAAAGCGAAGGAGCCAGGACCCAAAGACCTAGCTGGCCTGAAGGGCCCCCAGAAGGCCACCAAGCAGCCCCTCTCCATTTGGGTCTGGGGGCTTTCGTTGGGCATGGATACCTGAGAGGTACCTGCAAGTTACAGTTCGCGGCCCGAGAAGCACTCTCCGGCCAACATGCCCAACGTCAGCAACAGCTCCCAAAGCGAAGGAGCCAGGACCCAAAGACCTAGCTGGCCTGAAGGGCCCCCAGGGGGCCCCCAAGCAGCCCCTCTCCATTTGGGTCTGGGGGCTTTCGTTGGGCCGGGAACCTGGGAGAATCCTGCAAGGTTGCAGTTCGCGGCCCGAGAAGCACTCTCCGGCCAACATGCCCAACTGCAGCAACAGCTCCCAAACCGAAGGAGCCAGGACCCAAAGACCTAGCTGGCCTGAAGGGCCCCCAGGGGGCCCCCAAGTAGCCCCTCTCAATTTGGGTCTGGGGGCTTTCGTTGGGCCGGGAACCTGGGAGAATCCTGCAAGGTTGCAGTACGCGGCCCGAGAAGCACTCTCCGGCCAACATGCCCAACTGCAGCAACAGCTCCCAAAGCGAAGGAGCCAGGACCCAAAGACCTAGCTGGCCTGAAGGGCCCCCAGGGGTCCCCCAAGCAGCCCCTCTCTGTTTGGGTCTGGGGGCTTTTGTTGGGCCGGGAACCTGGGAGATTCCTGCAAGGTTGCAGTTCGAGGCCCGAGAAGCACTCTCCGGCCAACATGCCCAACGTCAGCAACAGCTCCCAAACCGAAGGAGCCAGGACACAAAGACCTAGCTGGCCTGAAGGGCCCCCAGGGGGCCCCCAAGCAGCCCCTCTCCATTTGGGTCTGGGGGCTTTCGTTGGGCCGGGAACCTGGGAGATTCCTGCAAGGTTGCAGTTCGCGGCCGGAGAAGCACTCTCCGGCCAACATGCCCAACTGCAGCAACAGCTCCCAAAGCGAAGGAGCCAGGACCCAAAGACCTAGCTGGCCTGAAGGGCCCCCAGGGGGCCCCCAAGCAGCCCCTCTCCATTTGGGTCTGGGGGCTTTTGTTGGGCCGGGAACCTGGGAGATTCCTGCAAGGTTGCAGTTCGCGGCCCGAGAAGCACTCTCCGGCCAACATGCCCAACGTCAGCAACAGCTCCCAAACCGAATGAGCCAGGACACAAAGACCTAGCTGGCCTGAAGGGCCCCCAGGGGGCCCCCAAGCAGCCCCTCTCAATTTGGGTCTGGGGGCTTTCGTTGGGCCGGGAACCTGGGAGATTCCTGCAAGGTTGCAGTTCGCGGCCGGAGAAGCACTCTCCGGCCAACATGCCCAACTGCAGCAACAGCTTCCAAGGCGAAGGAGCCAAGACCCAAAGACCTAGCTGGCCTGAAGGGCCCCCAGGGGGCCCCCAAGCAGCCCCTCTCCATTTGGGTCTGGGGGCTTTCTTTAGGCTGAGAACCTGGGAGATACCAGCAAGGTTGCAGTTCGCGGCCCGAGAAGCACTCTCCGGCCAACATGCCCAATATCCAGCAACAGCTCCCAAAGCGAAGGAGCCAGGACCCAAAGACCTAGCTGGCCTGAAGGGCCCCCAGAAGGCCACCAAGCAGCCCCTCTCCATTTGGGTCTGGGGGCTTTCGTTGGGCATGGATACCTGAGAGGTACCTGGAAGTTACAGTTCGCGGCCCGAGAAGCACTCTCCGGCCAACATGCCCAACTGCAGCAACAGCTCCCAAACCGAAGGAGCCAGGACCCAAAGACCTAGCTGGCCTGAAGGGCCCCCAGGGGGCCCCCAAGCAGCCCCTCTCCATTTGGGTCTGGGGGTTTTCGTTGGGCCGGGAACCTGGGAGGTACCTGCAAGGTTGCAGTTCGCGGCCCGAGAAGCACTCTCCGGCCAACATGCCCAACTGCAGCAACAGCTCCCAAAGCGAAGGAGCCAGGACACAAAGACCTAGCTGGCCTGAAGGGCCCCCAGGGGGCCCCCAAGCAGCCCCTCTCAATTTGGGTCTGGGGGCTTTCGTTGGGCCGGGAACCTGGGAGATTCCTTCAAGGTTGCAGTTCGCGGCCCGAGAAGCACTCTCCGGCCAACATGCCCAACTGCAGCAACAGCTCCCAAAGCGAAGGAGCCAGGACACAAAGACCTAGCTGGCCTGAAGGGCCCCCAGGGGGCCACCAAGCAGCCCCTCTCAATTTGGGTCTGGGGGCTTTCGTTGGGCATGGATACCTGAGAGGTACCTGCAAGGTTACAGTTCGCGGCCCGAGAAGCACTCTCCGGCCAACATGCCCAACTGCAGCAACAGCTCCCAAAGCGAAGGAGCCAGGACCCAAAGACCTACCTGGCCTGAAGGGCCCCCAGGGGGCCCCCAAGCAGCCCCTCTCAATTTGGGTCTGGGGGCTTTCGTTGGGCCGGGAACCTGGGAGATTCCTGCAAGGTTGCAGTTCGCGGCCCGAGAAGCACTCTCCGGCCAACATGCCCAACTGCAGCAACAGCTCCCAAAGCGAAGGAGCCAGGACCCAAAGACCTAGCTGGCCTGAAGGGCCCCCAGGGGGCCCCCAAGCAGCCCCTCTCAATTTGGGTCTGGGGGCTTTTGTTGGGCCGGGAACCTGGGAGATTCCTGCAAGGTTGCAGTTCGCGGCCCGAGAAGCACTCTCCGGCCAACATGCCCAACTGCAGCAACAGCTCCCAAACCGAATGAGCCAGGACACAAAGACCTAGCTGGCCTGAAGGGCCCCCAGGGGGCCCCCAAGCAGCCCCTCTCAATTTGGGTCTGGGGGCTTTCGTTGGGCCGGGAACCTGGGTGATTCCTGCAAGGTTGCAGTTCGCGGCCGGAGAAGCACTCTCCGGCCAACATGCCCAACTGCAGCAACAGCTCCCAAAGCGAAGGAGCCAGGACCCAAAGACCTAGCAGGCCTGAAGTGCCCCCAGGGGGCCCCCAAGCAGCCCCTCTCCATTTGGGTCTGGGGGCTTTCTTTAGGCTGAGAACCTGGGAGATACCAGCAAGGTTGCAGTTCGCGGCCCGAGAAGCACTCTCCGGCCAACATGCCCAATATCCAGCAACAGCTCCCAAAGCGAAGGAGCCAGGACCCAAAGACCTAGCTGGCCTGAAGGGCCCCCAGAAGGCCACCAAGCAGCCCCTCTCCATTTGGGTCTGGGGGCTTTCGTTGGGCATGGATACCTGAGAGGTACCTGCAAGTTACAGTTCGCGGCCCGAGAAGCACTCTCCGGCCAACATGCCCAACTGCAGCAACAGCTCCCAAACCGAAGGAGCCAGGACCCAAAGACCTAGCTGGCCTGAAGGGCCCCCGGGGGGCCCCAAGCAGCCCCTCTCCATTTGGGTCTGGGGGCTTTCGTTGGGCCGGGAACCTGGGAGAATCCTGCAAGGTTGCAGTTCGCGGCCCGAGAAGCACTCTCCGGCCAACATGCCCAACTGCAGCAACAGCTCCCAAAGCGAAGGAGCCAGGACCCAAAGACCTAGCTGGCCTGAAGGGCCCCCAGGGGGCCCCCAAGCAGCCCCTCTCCATTTGGGTCTGGGGGCTTTCGTTGGGCCGGGAACCTGGAAGATTCCTGCAAGGTTGCAGTTCGCGGCCCGAGAAGCACTCTCCGGCCAACATGCCCAACTGCAGCAACAGCTCCCAAAGCGAAGGAGCCAGGACACAAAGACCTAGCTGGCCTGAAGGGCCCCCAGGGGGCCACCAAGCAGCCCCTCTCAATTTGGGTCTGGGGGCTTTCGTTGGGCATGGATACCTGAGAGGTACCTGCAAGGTTACAGTTCGCGGCCCGAGAAGCACTCTCCGGCCAACATGCTCAACTGCAGCAACAGCTCCCAAACCGAAGGAGCCAGGACCCAAAGACCTAGCTGGCCTGAAGGGCCCCCAGTGGGCCCCCAAGCAGCCCCTCTCAATTTGGGTCTGGGGGCTTTCGTTGGGCCGGGAACCTGGGAGATTCCTGCGAGGTTGCAGTTCGCGGCCCGAGAAGCACTCTCCGGCCAACATGCCCAACTGCAGCAACAGCTCCCAAAGCGAAGGAGCCAGGACCCAAAGACCTAGCTGGCCTGAAGGGCCCCCAGAAGGCCACCAAGCAGCCCCTCTCCATTTGGGTCTGGGGGCTTTCGTTGGGCATGGATACCTGAGAGGTACCTGCAAGTTACAGTTCGCGGCCCGAGAAGCACTCTCCGGCCAACATGCCCAACGTCAGCAACAGCTCCCAAAGCGAAGGAGCCAGGACCCAAAGACCTAGCTGGCCTGAAGGGCCCCCAGGGGGCCCCCAAGCAGCCCCTCTCCATTTGGGTCTGGGGGCTTTCGTTGGGCCGGGAACCTGGGAGAATCCTGCAAGGTTGCAGTTCGCGGCCCGAGAAGCACTCTCCGGCCAACATGCCCAACTGCAGCAACAGCTCCCAAACCGAAGGAGCCAGGACCCAAAGACCTAGCTGGCCTGAAGGGCCCCCAGGGGGCCCCCAAGTAGCCCCTCTCAATTTGGGTCTGGGGGCTTTCGTTGGGCCGGGAACCTGGGAGAATCCTGCAAGGTTGCAGTACGCGGCCCGAGAAGCACTCTCCGGCCAACATGCCCAACTGCAGCAACAGCTCCCAAAGCGAAGGAGCCAGGACCCAAAGACCTAGCTGGCCTGAAGGGCCCCCAGAAGGCCACCAAGCAGCCCCTCTCCATTTGGGTCTGGGGGCTTTCGTTGGGCATGGATACCTGAGAGGTACCTGCAAGTTACAGTTCGCGGCCCGAGAAGCACTCTCCGGCCAACATGCCCAACTGCAGCAACAGCTCCCAAACCGAAGGAGCCAGGACCCAAAGACCTAGCTGGCCTGAAGGGCCCCCGGGGGGCCCCAAGCAGCCCCTCTCCATTTGGGTCTGGGGGCTTTCGTTGGGCCGGGAACCTGGGAGAATCCTGCAAGGTTGCAGTTCGCGGCCCGAGAAGCACTCTCCGGCCAACATGCCCAACTGCAGCAACAGCTCCCAAAGCGAAGGAGCCAGGACCCAAAGACCTAGCTGGCCTGAAGGGCCCCCAGGGGGCCCCCAAGCAGCCCCTCTCAATTTGGGTCTGGGGGCTTTCGTTGGGCCGGGAACCTGGGAGATTCCTTCAAGGTTGCAGTTCGCGGCCCGAGAAGCACTCTCCGGCCAACATGCCCAACTGCAGCAACAGCTCCCAAAGCGAAGGAGCCAGGACACAAAGACCTAGCTGGCCTGAAGGGCCCCCAGGGGGCCACCAAGCAGCCCCTCTCAATTTGGGTCTGGGGGCTTTCGTTGGGCATGGATACCTGAGAGGTACCTGCAAGGTTACAGTTCGCGGCCCGAGAAGCACTCTCCGGCCAACATGCCCAACTGCAGCAACAGCTCCCAAAGCGAAGGAGCCAGGACCCAAAGACCTACCTGGCCTGAAGGGCCCCCAGGGGGCCCCCAAGCAGCCCCTCTCAATTTGGGTCTGGGGGCTTTCGTTGGGCCGGGAACCTGGGAGATTCCTGCAAGGTTGCAGTTCGCGGCCCGAGAAGCACTCTCCGGCCAACATGCCCAACTGCAGCAACAGCTCCCAAAGCGAAGGAGCCAGGACCCAAAGACCTAGCTGGCCTGAAGGGCCCCCAGGGGGCCCCCAAGCAGCCCCTCTCAATTTGGGTCTGGGGGCTTTTGTTGGGCCGGGAACCTGGGAGATTCCTGCAAGGTTGCAGTTCGCGGCCCGAGAAGCACTCTCCGGCCAACATGCCCAACTGCAGCAACAGCTCCCAAACCGAATGAGCCAGGACACAAAGACCTAGCTGGCCTGAAGGGCCCCCAGGGGGCCCCCAAGCAGCCCCTCTCAATTTGGGTCTGGGGGCTTTCGTTGGGCCGGGAACCTGGGTGATTCCTGCAAGGTTGCAGTTCGCGGCCGGAGAAGCACTCTCCGGCCAACATGCCCAACTGCAGCAACAGCTCCCAAAGCGAAGGAGCCAGGACCCAAAGACCTAGCTGGCCTGAAGTGCCCCCAGGGGGCCCCCAAGCAGCCCCTCTCCATTTGGGTCTGGGGGCTTTCTTTAGGCTGAGAACCTGGGAGATACCAGCAAGGTTGCAGTTCGCGGCCCGAGAAGCACTCTCCGGCCAACATGCCCAATATCCAGCAACAGCTCCCAAAGCGAAGGAGCCAGGACCCAAAGACCTAGCTGGCCTGAAGGGCCCCCAGAAGGCCACCAAGCAGCCCCTCTCCATTTGGGTCTGGGGGCTTTCGTTGGGCATGGATACCTGAGAGGTACCTGCAAGTTACAGTTCGCGGCCCGAGAAGCACTCTCCGGCCAACATGCCCAACTGCAGCAACAGCTCCCAAACCGAAGGAGCCAGGACCCAAAGACCTAGCTGGCCTGAAGGGCCCCCGGGGGGCCCCAAGCAGCCCCTCTCCATTTGGGTCTGGGGGCTTTCGTTGGGCCGGGAACCTGGGAGAATCCTGCAAGGTTGCAGTTCGCGGCCCGAGAAGCACTCTCCGGCCAACATGCCCAACTGCAGCAACAGCTCCCAAAGCGAAGGAGCCAGGACCCAAAGACCTAGCTGGCCTGAAGGGCCCCCAGGGGGCCCCCAAGCAGCCCCTCTCCATTTGGGTCTGGGGGCTTTCGTTGGGCCGGGAACCTGGAAGATTCCTGCAAGGTTGCAGTTCGCGGCCCGAGAAGCACTCTCCGGCCAACATGCCCAACTGCAGCAACAGCTCCCAAAGCGAAGGAGCCAGGACACAAAGACCTAGCTGGCCTGAAGGGCCCCCAGGGGGCCACCAAGCAGCCCCTCTCAATTTGGGTCTGGGGGCTTTCGTTGGGCATGGATACCTGAGAGGTACCTGCAAGGTTACAGTTCGCGGCCCGAGAAGCACTCTCCGGCCAACATGCTCAACTGCAGCAACAGCTCCCAAACCGAAGGAGCCAGGACCCAAAGACCTAGCTGGCCTGAAGGGCCCCCAGTGGGCCCCCAAGCAGCCCCTCTCAATTTGGGTCTGGGGGCTTTCTTTAGGCTGAGAACCTGGGAGATACCAGCAAGGTTGCAGTTCGCGGCCCGAGAAGCACTCTCCGGCCAACATGCCCAATATCCAGCAACAGCTCCCAAAGCGAAGGAGCCAGGACCCAAAGACCTAGCTGGCCTGAAGGGCCCCCAGAAGGCCACCAAGCAGCCCCTCTCCATTTGGGTCTGGGGGCTTTCGTTGGGCATGGATACCTGAGAGGTACCTGCAAGTTACAGTTCGCGGCCCGAGAAGCACTCTCCGGCCAACATGCCCAACTGCAGCAACAGCTCCCAAACCGAAGGAGCCAGGACCCAAAGACCTAGCTGGCCTGAAGGGCCCCCGGGGGGCCCCAAGCAGCCCCTCTCCATTTGGGTCTGGGGGCTTTCGTTGGGCCGGGAACCTGGGAGAATCCTGCAAGGTTGCAGTTCGCGGCCCGAGAAGCACTCTCCGGCCAACATGCCCAACTGCAGCAACAGCTCCCAAAGCGAAGGAGCCAGGACCCAAAGACCTAGCTGGCCTGAAGGGCCCCCAGGGGGCCCCCAAGCAGCCCCTCTCCATTTGGGTCTGGGGGCTTTCGTTGGGCCGGGAACCTGGAAGATTCCTGCAAGGTTGCAGTTCGCGGCCCGAGAAGCACTCTCCGGCCAACATGCCCAACTGCAGCAACAGCTCCCAAAGCGAAGGAGCCAGGACACAAAGACCTAGCTGGCCTGAAGGGCCCCCAGGGGGCCACCAAGCAGCCCCTCTCAATTTGGGTCTGGGGGCTTTCGTTGGGCATGGATACCTGAGAGGTACCTGCAAGGTTACAGTTCGCGGCCCGAGAAGCACTCTCCGGCCAACATGCTCAACTGCAGCAACAGCTCCCAAACCGAAGGAGCCAGGACCCAAAGACCTAGCTGGCCTGAAGGGCCCCCAGTGGGCCCCCAAGCAGCCCCTCTCAATTTGGGTCTGGGGGCTTTCGTTGGGCCGGGAACCTGGGAGATTCCTGCGAGGTTGCAGTTCGCGGCCCGAGAAGCACTCTCCGGCCAACATGCCCAACTGCAGCAACAGCTCCCAAAGCGAAGGAGCCAGGACCCAAAGACCTAGCTGGCCTGAAGGGCCCCCAGAAGGCCACCAAGCAGCCCCTCTCCATTTGGGTCTGGGGGCTTTCGTTGGGCATGGATACCTGAGAGGTACCTGCAAGTTACAGTTCGCGGCCCGAGAAGCACTCTCCGGCCAACATGCCCAACGTCAGCAACAGCTCCCAAAGCGAAGGAGCCAGGACCCAAAGACCTAGCTGGCCTGAAGGGCCCCCAGGGGGCCCCCAAGCAGCCCCTCTCCATTTGGGTCTGGGGGCTTTCGTTGGGCCGGGAACCTGGGAGAATCCTGCAAGGTTGCAGTTCGCGGCCCGAGAAGCACTCTCCGGCCAACATGCCCAACTGCAGCAACAGCTCCCAAACCGAAGGAGCCAGGACCCAAAGACCTAGCTGGCCTGAAGGGCCCCCAGGGGGCCCCCAAGTAGCCCCTCTCAATTTGGGTCTGGGGGCTTTCGTTGGGCCGGGAACCTGGGAGAATCCTGCAAGGTTGCAGTACGCGGCCCGAGAAGCACTCTCCGGCCAACATGCCCAACTGCAGCAACAGCTCCCAAAGCGAAGGAGCCAGGACCCAAAGACCTAGCTGGCCTGAAGGGCCCCCAGGGGTCCCCCAAGCAGCCCCTCTCTGTTTGGGTCTGGGGGCTTTTGTTGGGCCGGGAACCTGGGAGATTCCTGCAAGGTTGCAGTTCGAGGCCCGAGAAGCACTCTCCGGCCAACATGCCCAACGTCAGCAACAGCTCCCAAACCGAAGGAGCCAGGACACAAAGACCTAGCTGGCCTGAAGGGCCCCCAGGGGGCCCCCAAGCAGCCCCTCTCAATTTGGGTCTGGGGGCTTTCGTTGGGCCGGGAACCTGGGAGATTCCTGCAAGGTTGCAGTTCGCGGCCGGAGAAGCACTCTCCGGCCAACATGCCCAACTGCAGCAACAGCTCCCAAAGCGAAGGAGCCAGGACCCAAAGACCTAGCTGGCCTGAAGGGCCCCCAGGGGGCCCCCAAGCAGCCCCTCTCCATTTGGGTCTGGGGGCTTTTGTTGGGCCGGGAACCTGGGAGATTCCTGCAAGGTTGCAGTTCGCGGCCCGAGAAGCACTCTCCGGCCAACATGCCCAACGTCAGCAACAGCTCCCAAACCGAATGAGCCAGGACACAAAGACCTAGCTGGCCTGAAGGGCCCCCAGGGGGCCCCCAAGCAGCCCCTCTCAATTTGGGTCTGGGGGCTTTCGTTGGGCCGGGAACCTGGGAGATTCCTGCAAGGTTGCAGTTCGCGGCCGGAGAAGCACTCTCCGGCCAACATGCCCAACTGCAGCAACAGCTTCCAAGGCGAAGGAGCCAAGACCCAAAGACCTAGCTGGCCTGAAGGGCCCCCAGGGGGCCCCCAAGCAGCCCCTCTCCATTTGGGTCTGGGGGCTTTCTTTAGGCTGAGAACCTGGGAGATACCAGCAAGGTTGCAGTTCGCGGCCCGAGAAGCACTCTCCGGCCAACATGCCCAATATCCAGCAACAGCTCCCAAAGCGAAGGAGCCAGGACCCAAAGACCTAGCTGGCCTGAAGGGCCCCCAGAAGGCCACCAAGCAGCCCCTCTCCATTTGGGTCTGGGGGCTTTCGTTGGGCATGTATACCTGAGAGGTACCTGGAAGTTACAGTTCGCGGCCCGAGAAGCACTCTCCGGCCAACATGCCCAACTGCAGCAACAGCTCCCAAACCGAAGGAGCCAGGACCCAAAGACCTAGCTGGCCTGAAGGGCCCCCAGGGGGCCCCCAAGCAGCCCCTCTCCATTTGGGTCTGGGGGTTTTCGTTGGGCCGGGAACCTGGGAGGTACCTGCAAGGTTGCAGTTCGCGGCCCGAGAAGCACTCTCCGGCCAACATGCCCAACTGCAGCAACAGCTCCCAAAGCGAAGGAGCCAGGACACAAAGACCTAGCTGGCCTGAAGGGCCCCCAGGGGGCCCCCAAGCAGCCCCTCTCAATTTGGGTCTGGGGGCTTTCGTTGGGCCGGGAACCTGGGAGATTCCTTCAAGGTTGCAGTTCGCGGCCCGAGAAGCACTCTCCGGCCAACATGCCCAACTGCAGCAACAGCTCCCAAAGCGAAGGAGCCAGGACACAAAGACCTAGCTGGCCTGAAGGGCCCCCAGGGGGCCACCAAGCAGCCCCTCTCAATTTGGGTCTGGGGGCTTTCGTTGGGCATGGATACCTGAGAGGTACCTGCAAGGTTACAGTTCGCGGCCCGAGAAGCACTCTCCGGCCAACATGCCCAACTGCAGCAACAGCTCCCAAAGCGAAGGAGCCAGGACCCAAAGACCTAGCTGGCCTGAAGGGCCCCCAGGGGGCCCCCAAGCAGCCCCTCTCAATTTGGGTCTGGGGGCTTTCGTTGGGCCGGGAACCTGGGAGATTCCTGCAAGGTTGCAGTTCGCGGCCCGAGAAGCACTCTCCGGCCAACATGCCCAACTGCAGCAACAGCTCCCAAAGCGAAGGAGCCAGGACCCAAAGACCTAGCTGGCCTGAAGGGCCCCCAGGGGGCCCCCAAGCAGCCCCTCTCAATTTGGGTCTGGGGGCTTTTGTTGGGCCGGGAACCTGGGAGATTCCTGCAAGGTTGCAGTTCGCGGCCCGAGAAGCACTCTCCGGCCAACATGCCCAACTGCAGCAACAGCTCCCAAACCGAATGAGCCAGGACACAAAGACCTAGCTGGCCTGAAGGGCCCCCAGGGGGCCCCCAAGCAGCCCCTCTCAATTTGGGTCTGGGGGCTTTCGTTGGGCCGGGAACCTGGGTGATTCCTGCAAGGTTGCAGTTCGCGGCCGGAGAAGCACTCTCCGGCCAACATGCCCAACTGCAGCAACAGCTCCCAAAGCGAAGGAGCCAGGACCCAAAGACCTAGCTGGCCTGAAGTGCCCCCAGGGGGCCCCCAAGCAGCCCCTCTCCATTTGGGTCTGGGGGCTTTCTTTAGGCTGAGAACCTGGGAGATACCAGCAAGGTTGCAGTTCGCGGCCCGAGAAGCACTCTCCGGCCAACATGCCCAATATCCAGCAACAGCTCCCAAAGCGAAGGAGCCAGGACCCAAAGACCTAGCTGGCCTGAAGGGCCCCCAGAAGGCCACCAAGCAGCCCCTCTCCATTTGGGTCTGGGGGCTTTCGTTGGGCATGGATACCTGAGAGGTACCTGCAAGTTACAGTTCGCGGCCCGAGAAGCACTCTCCGGCCAACATGCCCAACTGCAGCAACAGCTCCCAAAGCGAAGGAGCCAGGACCCAAAGACCTAGCTGGCCTGAAGGGCCCCCAGGGGGCCCCCAAGCAGCCCCTCTCAATTTGGGTCTGGGGGCTTTCGTTGGGCCGGGAACCTGGGAGATTCCTGCAAGGTTGCAGTTCGCGGCCCGAGAAGCACTCTCCGGCCAACATGCCCAACTGCAGCAACAGCTCCCAAAGCGAAGGAGCCAGGACCCAAAGACCTAGCTGGCCTGAAGGGCCCCCAGGGGGCCCCCAAGCAGCCCCTCTCCATTTGGGTCTGGGGGTTTTCGTTGGGCCGGGAACCTGGGAGAATCCTGCAAGGTTGCAGTTCGCGGCCCGAGAAGCACTCTCCGGCCAACATGCCCAACTGCAGCAACAGCTCCCAAACCGAAGGAGCCAGGACCCAAAGACCTAGCTGGCCTGAAGGGCCCCCGGGGGGCCCCAAGCAGCCCCTCTCCATTTGGGTCTGGGGGCTTTCGTTGGGCCGGGAACCTGGGAGAATCCTGCAAGGTTGCAGTTCGCGGCCCGAGAAGCACTCTCCGGCCAACATGCCCAACTGCAGCAACAGCTCCCAAAGCGAAGGAGCCAGGACCCAAAGACCTAGCTGGCCTGAAGGGCCCCCAGGGGGCCCCCAAGCAGCCCCTCTCAATTTGGGTCTGGGGGCTTTCGTTGGGCATGGATACCTGAGAGGTACCTGCAAGGTTACAGTTCGCGGCCCGAGAAGCACTCTCCGGCCAACATGCTCAACTGCAGCAACAGCTCCCAAAGCGAAGGAGCCAGGACACAAAGACCTAGCTGGCCTGAAGGGCCCCCAGGGGGCCCCAAAGCAGCCCCTCTCAATTTGGGTCTGGGGGCTTTCGTTGGGCATGGATACCTGAGAGGTACCTGCAAGGTTACAGTTCGCGGCCCGAGAAGCACTCTCCGGCCAACATGCCCAACTGCAGCAACAGCTCCCAAACCGAAGGAGCCAGGACCCAAAGACCTAGCTGGCCTGAAGGGCCCCCAGGGGGCCCCCAAGCAGCCCCTCTCAATTTGGGTCTGGGGGCTTTCGTTGGGCCGGGAACCTGGGAGATTCCTGCAAGGTTGCAGTTCGCGGCCCGAGAAGCACTCTCCGGCCAACATGCCCAACTGCAGCAACAGCTCCCAAAGCGAAGGAGCCAGGACCCAAAGACCTAGCTGGCCTGAAGGGCCCCCAGGGGGCCCCCAAGCAGCCCCTCTCAATTTGGGTCTGGGGGCTTTTGTTGGGCCGGGAACCTGGGAGATTCCTGCAAGGTTGCAGTTCGCGGCCCGAGAAGCACTCTCCGGCCAACATGCCCAACTGCAGCAACAGCTCCCAAAGCGAATGAGCCAGGACACAAAGACCTAGCTGGCCTGAAGGGCCCCCAGGGGGCCCCCAAGCAGCCCCTCTCAATTTGGGTCTGGGGGCTTTCGTTGGGCCGGGAACCTGGGTGATTCCTGCAAGGTTGCAGTTCGCGGCCGGAGAAGCACTCTCCGGCCAACATGCCCAACTGCAGCAACAGCTCCCAAAGCGAAGGAGCCAGGACCCAAAGACCTAGCTGGCCTGAAGTGCCCCCAGGGGGCCCCCAAGCAGCCCCTCTCCATTTGGGTCTGGGGGCTTTCGTTGGGCCGGGAACCTGGGAGATACCAGCAAGGTTGCAGTTCGCGGCCCGAGAAGCACTCTCCGGCCAACATGCCCAATATCCAGCAACAGCTCCCAAAGCGAAGGAGCCAGGACCCAAAGACCTAGCTGGCCTGAAGGGCCCCCTGAAGGCCACCAAGCAGCCCCTCTCCATTTGGGTCTGGGGGCTTTCGTTGGGCATGGATACCTGAGAGGTACCTGCAAGTTACAGTTCGCGGCCCGAGAAGCACTCTCCGGCCAACATGCCCAACTGCAGCAACAGCTCCCAAAGCGAAGGAGCCAGGACCCAAAGACCTAGCTGGCCTGAAGGGCCCCCAGGGGGCCCCCAAGCAGCCCCTCTCAATTTGGGTCTGGGGGCTTTCGTTGGGCCGGGAACCTGGGAGAATCCTGCAAGGTTGCAGTTCGCGGCCCGAGAAGCACTCTCCGGCCAACATGCCCAACTGCAGCAACAGCTCCCAAAGCGAAGGAGCCAGGACCCAAAGACCTAGGTGGCCTGAAGGGCCCCCAGGGGTCCCCCAAGCAGCCCCTCTCCATTTGGGTCTGGGGGTTTTCGTTGGGCCGGGAACCTGGGAGAATCCTGCAAGGTTGCAGTTCGCGGCCCGAGAAGCACTCTCCGCCCAACATGCCCAACTGCAGCAACAGCTCCCAAACCGAAGGAGCCAGGACCCAAAGACCTAGCTGGCCTGAAGGGCCCCCGGGGGGCCCCAAGCAGCCCCTCTCCATTTGGGTCTGGGGGCTTTCGTTGGGCCGGGAACCTGTGAGATTCCTGCAAGGTTGCAGTTCGAGGCCCGAGAAGCACTCTCCGGCCAACATGCCCAACTGCAGCAACAGCTCCCAAACCGAATGAGCCAGGACACAAAGACCTAGCTGGCCTGAAGGGCCCCCAGGGGGCCCCCAAGCAGCCCCTCTCCATTTGGGTCTGGGGGCTTTAGTTGGGCCGGGAACCTGGGAGAATCCTGCAAGGTTGCAGTTCGCGGCCCGAGAAGCACTCTCCGGCCAACATGCCCAACTGCAGCAACAGCTCCCAAAGCGAAGGAGCCAGGACCCAAAGACCTAGCTGGCCTGAAGGGCCCCCAGGGGGCCCCCAAGCAGCCCCTCTCCATTTGGGTCTGGGGGCTTTCGTTGGGCCGGGAACCTGGGAGATTCCTGCAAGGTTGCAGTTCGAGGCCCGAGAAGCACTCTCCGGCCAACATGCCCAACTGCAGCAACAGCTCCCAAACCGAATGAGCCAGGACACAAAGACCTAGCTGGCCTGAAGGGCCCCCAGGGGGCCCCCAAGCAGCCCCTCTCAATTTGGGTCTGGGGGCTTTCGTTGGGCCGGGAACCTGGGAGATTCCTGCAAGGTTGCAGTTCGCGGCCCGAGAAGCACTCTCCGGCCAACATGCCCAACTGCAGCAACAGCTCCCAAAGCGAAGGAGCCAGGACCCAAAGACCTAGCTGGCCTGAAGGGCCCCCAGGGGGCCCCAAAGCAGCCCCTCTCAATTTGGGTCTGGGGGCTTTCGTTGGGCCGGGAACCTGGGAGATTCCTGCAAGGTTGCAGTTCGCGGCCCGAGAAGCACTCTCCGGCCAACATGCCTAACGTCAGCAACAGCTCCCAAACCGAAAGAGCCAGGACACAAAGACCTAGCTGGCCTGAAGGGCCCCCAGGGGGCCCCCAAGCAGCCCCTCTCCATTTGGGTCTGGGGGCTTTCGTTGGGCCGGGAACCTGGGTGATTCCTGCAAGGTTGCAGTTCGCGGCCGGAGAAGCACTCTCCGGCCAACATGCCCAACTGCAGCAACAGCTCCCAAGGCGAAGGAGCCAGGACCCAAAGACCTAGCTGGCCTGAAGTGCCCCCAGGGGGCCCCCAAGCAGCCCCTCTCCATTTGGGTCTGGGGGCTTTCTTTAGGCTGAGAACCTGGGAGATTCCTGCAAGGTTGCAGTTCGCGGCCCGAGAAGCACTCTCCGGCCAACATGCCCAATATCCAGCAACAGCTCCCAAAGCGAAGGAGCCAGGACCCAAAGACCTAGCTGGCCTGAAGGGCCCCCAGAAGGCCACCAAGCAGCCCCTCTCCATTTGGGTCTGGGGGCTTTCGTTGGGCATGGATACCTGAGAGGTACCTGCAAGTTACAGTTCGCGGCCCGAGAAGCACTCTCCGGCCAACATGCCCAACTGCAGCAACAGCTCCCAAAGCGAAGGAGCCAGGACCCAAAGACCTAGCTGGCCTGAAGGGCCCCCAGGGGGCCCCCAAGCAGCCCCTCTCCATTTGGGTCTGGGGGTTTTCGTTGGGCCGGGAACCTGGGAGAATCCTGCAAGGTTGCAGTTCGCGGCCCGAGAAGCACTCTCCGGCCAACATGCCCAACTGCAGCAACAGCTCCCAAACCGAAGGAGCCAGGACCCAAAGACCTAGCTGGCCTGAAGGGCCCCCGGGGGGCCCCAAGCAGCCCCTCTCCATTTGGGTCTGGGGGCTTTCGTTGGGCCGGGAACCTGGGAGAATCCTGCAAGGTTGCAGTTCGCGGCCCGAGAAGCACTCTCCGGCCAACATGCCCAACTGCAGCAACAGCTCCCAAAGCGAAGGAGCCAGGACCCAAAGACCTAGCTGGCCTGAAGGGCCCCCAGGGGGCCCCCAAGCAGCCCCTCTCAATTTGGGTCTGGGGGCTTTCGTTGGGCATGGATACCTGAGAGGTACCTGCAAGGTTACAGTTCGCGGCCCGAGAAGCACTCTCCGGCCAACATGCTCAACTGCAGCAACAGCTCCCAAACCGAAGGAGCCAGGACACAAAGACCTAGCTGGCCTGAAGGGCCCCCAGGGGGCCCCAAAGCAGCCCCTCTCAATTTGGGTCTGGGGGCTTTCGTTGGGCCGGGAACCTGGGAGATTCCTGCAAGGTTGCAGTTCGCGGCCCGAGAAGCACTCTCCGGCCAACATGCCCAACTGCAGCAACAGCTCCCAAAGCGAAGGAGCCAGGACCCAAAGACCTAGCTGGCCTGAAGGGCCCCCAGGGGGCCCCCAAGCAGCCCCTCTCAATTTGGGTCTGGGGGCTTTTGTTGGGCCGGGAACCTGGGAGATTCCTGCAAGGTTGCAGTTCGCGGCCCGAGAAGCACTCTCCGGCCAACATGCCCAACTGCAGCAACAGCTCCCAAACCGAAAGAGCCAGGACACAAAGACCTAGCTGGCCTGAAGGGCCCCCAGGGGGCCCCCAAGCAGCCCCTCTCCATTTGGGTCTGGGGGCTTTCGTTGGGCCGGGAACCTGGGTGATTCCTGCAAGGTTGAAGTTCGCGGCCGGAGAAGCACTCTCCGGCCAACATGCCCAACTGCAGCAACAGCTCCCAAGGCGAAGGAGCCAGGACCCAAAGACCTAGCTGGCCTGAAGGGCCCCCAGGGGGCCCCCAAGCAGCCCCTCTCCATTTGGGTCTGGGGGCTTTCTTTAGGCTGAGAACCTGGGAGATACCAGCAAGGTTGCAGTTCGCGGCCCGAGAAGCACTCTCCGGCCAACATGCCCAATATCCAGCAACAGCTCCCAAAGCGAAGGAGCCAGGACCCAAAGACCTAGCTGGCCTGAAGGGCCCCCAGAAGGCCACCAAGCAGCCCCTCTCCATTTGGGTCTGGGGGCTTTCGTTGGGCATGGATACCTGAGAGGTACCTGCAAGTTACAGTTCGCGGCCCGAGAAGCACTCTCCGGCCAACATGCCCAACTGCAGCAACAGCTCCCAAAGCGAAGGAGCCAGGACCCAAAGACCTAGCTGGCCTGAAGGGCCCCCAGGGGGCCCCCAAGCAGCCCCTCTCCATTTGGGTCTGGGGGTTTTCGTTGGGCCGGGAACCTGGGAGAATCCTGCAAGGTTGCAGTTCGCGGCCCGAGAAGCACTCTCCGGCCAACATGCCCAACTGCAGCAACAGCTCCCAAACCGAAGGAGGCAGGACCCAAAGACCTAGCTGGCCTGAAGGGCCCCCAGGGGGCCCCCAAGCAGCCCCTCTCAATTTGGGTCTGGGGGCTTTCGTTGGGCCGGGAACCTGGGAGATTCCTTCAAGGTTGCAGTTCGCGGCTCGAGAAGCACTCTCCGGCCAACATGCCCAACTGCAGCAACAGCTCCCAAAGCGAAGGAGCCAGGACACAAAGACCTAGCTGGCCTGAAGGGCCCCCAGGGGGCCACCAAGCAGCCCCTCTCAATTTGGGTCTGGGGGCTTTCGTTGGGCATGGATACCTGAGAGGTACCTGCAAGGTTACAGTTCGCGGCCCGAGAAGCACTCTCCGGCCAACATGCCCAACTGCAGCAACAGCTCCCAAACCGAAGGAGCCAGGACCCAAAGACCTAGCTGGCCTGAAGGGCCCCCAGGGGGCCCCCAAGCAGCCCCTCTCAATTTGGGTCTGGGGGCTTTCGTTGGGCCGGGAACCTGGGAGATTCCTGCAAGGTTGCAGTTCGCGGCCCGAGAAGCACTCTCCGGCCAACATGCCCAACTGCAGCAACAGCTCCCAAAGCGAAGGAGCCAGGACCCAAAGACCTAGCTGGCCTGAAGGGCCCCCAGGGGGCCCCCAAGCAGCCCCTCTCAATTTGGGTCTGGGGGCTTTTGTTGGGCCGGGAACCTGGGAGATTCCTGCAAGGTTGCAGTTCGCGGCCCGAGAAGCACTCTCCGGCCAACATGCCCAACTGCAGCAACAGCTCCCAAAGCGAATGAGCCAGGACACAAAGACCTAGCTGGCCTGAAGGGCCCCCAGGGGGCCCCCAAGCAGCCCCTCTCAATTTGGGTCTGGGGGCTTTCGTTGGGCCGGGAACCTGGGTGATTCCTGCAAGGTTGCAGTTCGCGGCCGGAGAAGCACTCTCCGGCCAACATGCCCAACTGCAGCAACAGCTCCCAAAGCGAAGGAGCCAGGACCCAAAGACCTAGCTGGCCTGAAGTGCCCCCAGGGGGCCCCCAAGCAGCCCCTCTCCATTTGGGTCTGGGGGCTTTCGTTGGGCCGGGAACCTGGGAGATACCAGCAAGGTTGCAGTTCGCGGCCCGAGAAGCACTCTCCGGCCAACATGCCCAATATCCAGCAACAGCTCCCAAAGCGAAGGAGCCAGGACCCAAAGACCTAGCTGGCCTGAAGGGCCCCCTGAAGGCCACCAAGCAGCCCCTCTCCATTTGGGTCTGGGGGCTTTCGTTGGGCATGGATACCTGAGAGGTACCTGCAAGTTACAGTTCGCGGCCCGAGAAGCACTCTCCGGCCAACATGCCCAACTGCAGCAACAGCTCCCAAAGCGAAGGAGCCAGGACCCAAAGACCTAGCTGGCCTGAAGGGCCCCCAGGGGGCCCCCAAGCAGCCCCTCTCAATTTGGGTCTGGGGGCTTTCGTTGGGCCGGGAACCTGGGAGAATCCTGCAAGGTTGCAGTTCGCGGCCCGAGAAGCACTCTCCGGCCAACATGCCCAACTGCAGCAACAGCTCCCAAAGCGAAGGAGCCAGGACCCAAAGACCTAGCTGGCCTGAAGGGCCCCCAGGGGGCCCCCAAGCAGCCCCTCTCCATTTGGGTCTGGGGGTTTTCGTTGGGCCGGGAACCTGGGAGAATCCTGCAAGGTTGCAGTTCGCGGCCCGAGAAGCACTCTCCGGCCAACATGCCCAACTGCAGCAACAGCTCCCAAACCGAAGGAGCCAGGACCCAAAGACCTAGCTGGCCTGAAGGGCCCCCGGGGGGCCCCAAGCAGCCCCTCTCCATTTGGGTCTGGGGGCTTTCGTTGGGCCGGGAACCTGGGAGAATCCTGCAAGGTTGCAGTTCGCGGCCCGAGAAGCACTCTCCGGCCAACATGCCCAACTGCAGCAACAGCTCCCAAAGCGAAGGAGCCAGGACCCAAAGACCTAGCTGGCCTGAAGGGCCCCCAGGGGGCCCCCAAGCAGCCCCTCTCCATTTGGGTCTGGGGGCTTTCGTTGGGCCGGGAACCTGGGAGATTCCTGCAAGGTTGCAGTTCGAGGCCCGAGAAGCACTCTCCGGCCAACATGCCCAACTGCAGCAACAGCTCCCAAACCGAATGAGCCAGGACACAAAGACCTAGCTGGCCTGAAGGGCCCCCAGGGGGCCCCCAAGCAGCCCCTCTCAATTTGGGTCTGGGGGCTTTCGTTGGGCCGGGAACCTGGGAGATTCCTGCAAGGTTGCAGTTCGCGGCCCGAGAAGCACTCTCCGGCCAACATGCCCAACTGCAGCAACAGCTCCCAAAGCGAAGGAGCCAGGACCCAAAGACCTAGCTGGCCTGAAGGGCCCCCAGGGGGCCCCCAAGCAGCCCCTCTCAATTTGGGTCTGGGGGCTTTCGTTGGGCCGGGAACCTGGGAGATTCCTGCAAGGTTGCAGTTCGCGGCCCGAGAAGCACTCTCCGGCCAACATGCCCAACGTCAGCAACAGCTCCCAAACCGAAAGAGCCAGGACACAAAGACCTAGCTGGCCTGAAGGGCCCCCAGGGGGCCCCCAAGCAGCCCCTCTCCATTTGGGTCTGGGGGCTTTCGTTGGGCCGGGAACCTGGGTGATTCCTGCAAGGTTGCAGTTCGCGGCCCGAGAAGCACTCTCCGGCCAACATGCCCAACTGCAGCAACAGCTCCCAAGGCGAAGGAGCCAGGACCCAAAGACCTAGCTGGCCTGAAGTGCCCCCAGGGGGCCCCCAAGCAGCCCCTCTCCATTTGGGTCTGGGGGCTTTCTTTAGGCTGAGAACCTGGGAGATTCCTGCAAGGTTGCAGTTCGCGGCCCGAGAAGCACTCTCCGGCCAACATGCCCAATATCCAGCAACAGCTCCCAAAGCGAAGGAGCCAGGACCCAAAGACCTAGCTGGCCTGAAGGGCCCCCAGAAGGCCACCAAGCAGCCCCTCTCCATTTGGGTCTGGGGGCTTTCGTTGGGCATGGATACCTGAGAGGTACCTGCAAGTTACAGTTCGCGGCCCGAGAAGCACTCTCCGGCCAACATGCCCAACTGCAGCAACAGCTCCCAAAGCGAAGGAGCCAGGACCCAAAGACCTAGCTGGCCTGAAGGGCCCCCAGGGGGCCCCCAAGCAGCCCCTCTCCATTTGGGTCTGGGGGCTTTAGTTGGGCCGGGAACCTGGGAGATTCCTTCAAGGTTGCAGTTCTCGGCCCGAGAAGCACTCTCCGGCCAACATGCCCAACTGCAGCAACAGCTCCCAAAGCGAAGGAGCCAGGACCCAAAGACCTAGCTGGCCTGAAGGGCCCCCAGGGGGCCCCCAAGCAGCCCCTCTCAATTTGGGTCTGGGGGCTTTTGTTGGGCCGGGAACCTGGGAGATTCCTGCAAGGTTGCAGTTCGAGGCCCGAGAAGCACTCTCCGGCCAACATGCCCAACGTCAGCAACAGCTCCCAAACCGAAGGAGCCAGGACACAAAGACCTAGCTGGCCTGAAGGGCCCCCAGGGGGCCCCCAAGCAGCCCCTCTCAATTTGGGTCTGGGGGCTTTCGTTGGGCCGGGAACCTGGGAGATTCCTGCAAGGTTGCAGTTCGCGGCCGGAGAAGCACTCTCCGGCCAACATGCCCAACTGCAGCAACAGCTCCCAAAGCGAAGGAGCCAGGACCCAAAGACCTAGCTGGCCTGAAGGGCCCCCAGGGGGCCCCCAAGCAGCCCCTCTCCATTTGGGTCTGGGGGCTTTTGTTGGGCCGGGAACCTGTGAGATTCCTGCAAGGTTGCAGTTCGAGGCCCGAGAAGCACTCTCCGGCCAACATGCCCAACTGCAGCAACAGCTCCCAAACCGAATGAGCCAGGACACAAAGACCTAGCTGGCCTGAAGGGCCCCCAGGGGGCCCCCAAGCAGCCCCTCTCCATTTGGGTCTGGGGGCTTTAGTTGGGCCGGGAACCTGGGAGATTCCTTCAAGGTTGCAGTTCTCGGCCCGAGAAGCACTCTCCGGCCAACATGCCCAACTGCAGCAACAGCTCCCAAAGCGAAGGAGCCAGGACCCAAAGACCTAGCTGGCCTGAAGGGCCCCCAGGGGGCCCCCACGCAGCCCCTCTCCATTTGGGTCTGGGGGCTTTCGTTGGGCCGGGAACCTGGGAGAATCCTTCAAGGTTGCAGTTCGAGGCCCGAGAAGCACTCTCCGCCCAACATGCCCAACTGCAGCAACAGCTCCCAAACCGAAGGAGCAAGGATACAAAGACCTAGCTGGCCTGAAGGGCCCCCAGGGGGCCCCCAAGCAGCCCCTCTCCATTTGGGTCTGGGGGCTTTCGTTGGGCATGGATACCTGAGAGGTACCTGCAAGGTTGCAGTTCGCGGCCGGAGAAGCACTCTCCGGCCAACATGCCCAACTGCAGCAACAGCTCCCAAACCGAAGGAGCCAGGACCCAAAGACCAAGTAGGCCTGAAGGGCCCCCAGGGGGCCCCAAGCAGCCCCTCTCAATTTGGGTCTGGGGGCTTTCTTTAGGCTGAGAACCTGGGAGATACCAGCAAGGTTGCAGTTCGCGGCCCGAGAAGCACTCTCCGGCCAACATGCCCAATATCCAGCAACAGCTCCCAAAGCGAAGGAGCCAGGACCCAAAGACCTAGCTGGCCTGAAGGGCCCCCAGAAGGCCACCAAGCAGCCCCTCTCCATTTGGGTCTGGGGGCTTTCGTTGGGCATGGATACCTGAGAGGTACCTGCAAGTTACAGTTCGCGGCCCGAGAAGCACTCTCCGGCCAACATGCCCAACTGCAGCAACAGCTCCCAAAACGAAGGAGCCAGGACCCAAAGACCTAGCTGGCCTGAAGGGCCCCCAGGGGGCCCCCAAGCAGCCCCTCTCAATTTGGGTCTGGGGGCTTTCGTTGGGCCGGGAACCTGGGAGAATCCTGCAAGGTTGCAGTTCGCGGCCCGAGAAGCACTCTCCGGCCAACATGCCCAACTGCAGCAACAGCTCCCAAAGCGAAGGAGCCAGGACCCAAAGACCTAGCTGGCCTGAAGGGCCCCCAGGGGGCCCCCAAGCAGCCCCTCTCCATTTGGGTCTGGGGGTTTTCGTTGGGCCGGGAACCTGGGAGAATCCTGCAAGGTTGCAGTTCGCGGCCCGAGAAGCACTCTCCGGCCAACATGCCCAACTGCAGCAACAGCTCCCAAACTGAATGAGCCAGGACCCAAAGACCTAGCTGGCCTGAAGGGCCCCCGGGGGGCCCCAAGCAGCCCCTCTCCATTTGGGTCTGGGGGCTTTAGTTGGGCCGGGAACCTGGGAGAATCCTGCAAGGTTGCAGTTCGCGGCCCGAGAAGCACTCTCCGGCCAACATGCCCAACTGCAGCAACAGCTCCCAAAGCGAAGGAGCCAGGACCCAAAGACCTAGCTGGCCTGAAGGGCCCCCAGGGGGCCCCCAAGCAGCCCCTCTCCATTTGGGTCTGGGGGCTTTCGTTGGGCCGGGAACCTGGGAGAATCCTGCAAGGTTGCAGTTCGAGGCCCGAGAAGCACTCTCCGGCCAACATGCCCAACTGCAGCAACAGCTCCCAAACCGAATGAGCCAGGACACAAAGACCTAGCTGGCCTGAAGGGCCCCCAGGGGGCCCCCAAGCAGCCCCTCTCAATTTGGGTCTGGGGGCTTTCGTTGGGCCGGGAACCTGGGAGATTCCTGCAAGGTTGCAGTTCGCGGCCCGAGAAGCACTCTCCGGCCAACATGCCCAACTGCAGCAACAGCTCCCAAAGCGAAGGAGCCAGGACCCAAAGACCTAGCTGGCCTGAAGGGCCCCCAGGGGGCCCCAAAGCAGCCCCTCTCAATTTGGGTCTGGGGGCTTTCGTTGGGCCGGGAACCTGGGAGATTCCTGCAAGGTTGCAGTTCGCGGCCCGAGAAGCACTCTCCGGCCAACATGCCCAACGTCAGCAACAGCTCCCAAACCGAAAGAGCCAGGACACAAAGACCTAGCTGGCCTGAAGGGCCCCCAGGGGGCCCCCAAGCAGCCCCTCTCCATTTGGGTCTGGGGGCTTTCGTTGGGCCGGGAACCTGGGTGATTCCTGCAAGGTTGCAGTTCGCGGCCGGAGAAGCACTCTCCGGCCAACATGCCCAACTGCAGCAACAGCTCCCAAGGCGAAGGAGCCAGGACCCAAAGACCTAGCTGGCCTGAAGTGCCCCCAGGGGGCCCCCAAGCAGCCCCTCTCCATTTGGGTCTGGGGGCTTTCTTTAGGCTGAGAACCTGGGAGATTCCTGCAAGGTTGCAGTTCGCGGCCCGAGAAGCACTCTCCGGCCAACATGCCCAATATCCAGCAACAGCTCCCAAAGCGAAGGAGCCAGGACCCAAAGACCTAGCTGGCCTGAAGGGCCCCCAGAAGGCCACCAAGCAGCCCCTCTCCATTTGGGTCTGGGGGCTTTCGTTGGGCATGGATACCTGAGAGGTACCTGCAAGTTACAGTTCGCGGCCCGAGAAGCACTCTCCGCCCAACATGCCCAACTGCAGCAACAGCTCCCAAACCGAAGGAGCCAGGACCCAAAGACCTAGCTGGCCTGAAGGGCCCCCAGGGGGCCCCCAAGCAGCCCCTCTCCATTTGGGTCTGGGGGTTTTCGTTGGGCCGGGAACCTGGGAGAATCCTGCAAGGTTGCAGTTCGCGGCCCGAGAAGCACTCTCCGGCCAACATGCCCAACTGCAGCAACAGCTCCCAAACCGAAGGAGCCAGGACACAAAGACCTAGCTGGCCTGAAGGGCCCCCAGGGGGGCCCCAAGCAGCCCCTCTCCATTTGGGTCTGGGGGCTTTCGTTGGGCCGAGAACCTGGGAGAATCCTGCAAGGTTGCAGTACGCGGCCCGAGAAGCACTCTCCGGCCAACATGCCCAACTGCAGCAACAGCTCCCAAAGCGAAGGAGCCAGGACCCAAAGACCTAGCTGGCCTGAAGGGCCCCCAGGGGGCCCCCAAGCAGCCCCTCTCAATTTGGGTCTGGGGGCTTTTGTTGGGCCGGGAACCTGGGAGATTCCTGCAAGGTTGCAGTTCGAGGCCCGAGAAGCACTCTCCGGCCAACATTCCCAACGTCAGCAACAGCTCCCAAACCGAAGGAGCCAGGACACAAAGACCTAGCTGGCCTGAAGGGCCCCCAGGGGGCCCCCAAGCAGCCCCTCTCAATTTGGGTCTGGGGGCTTTCGTTGGGCCGGGAACCTGGGAGATTCCTGCAAGGTTGCAGTTCGCGGCCGGAGAAGCACTCTCCGGCCAACATGCCCAACTGCAGCAACAGCTCCCAAAGCGAAGGAGCCAGGACCCAAAGACCTAGCTGGCCTGAAGGGCCCCCAGGGGGCCCCCAAGCAGCCCCTCTCCATTTGGGTCTGGGGGCTTTAGTTGGGCCGGGAACCTGGGAGATTCCTTCAAGGTTGCAGTTCTCGGCCCGAGAAGCACTCTCCGGCCAACATGCCCAACTGCAGCAACAGCTCCCAAAGCGAAGGAGCCAGGACCCAAAGACCTAGCTGGCCTGAAGGGCCCCCAGGGGGCCCCCAAGCAGCCCCTCTCCATTTGGGTCTGGGGGCTTTCGTTGGGCCGGGAACCTGGGAGAATCCTTCAAGGTTGCAGTTCGAGGCCCGAGAAGCACTCTCCGCCCAACATGCCCAACTGCAGCAACAGCTCCCAAACCGAAGGAGCAAGGATACAAAGACCTAGCTGGCCTGAAGGGCCCCCAGGGGGCCCCCAAGCAGCCCCTCTCCATTTGGGTCTGGGGGCTTTCGTTGGGCATGGATACCTGAGAGGTACCTGCAAGGTTGCAGTTCGCGGCCGGAGAAGCACTCTCCGGCCAACATGCCCAACTGCAGCAACAGCTCCCAAACCGAAGGAGCCAGGACCCAAAGACCAAGTAAGCCTGAAGGGCCCCCAGGGGGCCCCAAGCAGCCCCTCTCAATTTGGGTCTGGGGGCTTTCGTTGGGCCGGGAACCTGGGAGAATCCTGCAAGGTTGCAGTTCGCGGCCCGAGAAGCACTCTCCGGCCAACATGCCCAACTGCAGCAACAGCTCCCAAAGCGAAGGAGCCAGGACCCAAAGACCTAGCTGGCCTGAAGGGCCCCCAGGGGGCCCCCAAGCAGCCCCTCTCAATTTGGGTCTGGGGGCTTTCGTTGGGCCGGGAACCTGGGAGAATCCTGCAAGGTTGCAGTTCACGGCCCGAGAAGCACTCTCCCGCCAACATGCCCAACTGCAGCAACAGCTCCCAAACCGAAGGAGCCAGGACACAAAGACCTAGCTGGCCTGAAGGGCCCCCAGGGGGCCCCCAAGCAGCCCCTCTCAATTTGGGTCTGGGGGCTTTCGTTGGGCCGGGAACCTGGGAGATTCCTGCGAGGTTGCAGTTCGCGGCCCGAGAAGCACTCTCCGGCCAACATGCCCAACTGCAGCAACAGCTCCCAAACCGAATGAGCCAGGACCCAAAGACCTAGCTGGCCTGAAGGGCCCCCAGGGGGCCCCCAAGGAGCTCCTCTCCATTTGGGTCTGGGGGCTTTCGTTGGGCCGGGAACCTGGGAGGTACCTGCAAGGTTGCAGTTCGCGGCCCGAGAAGCACTCTCCGGCCAGCATGCCCAACTGCAGCAACAGCTCCCAAAGCGAAGGAGCCAGGACCCAAAGACCTAGCTGGCCTGAAGGGCCCCCAGGGGGCCCCCAAGCAGCCCCTCTCCATTTGGGTCTGGGGGCTTTCGTTGGGCCGGGAACCTGTGAGATTCCTGCAAGGTTGCAGTTCGCGGCCCGAGAAGCACTCTCCGGCCAACATGCCCAACTGCAGCAACAGCTCCCAAACCGAATGAGCCAGGACACAAAGACCTAGCTGGCCTGAAGTGCCCCCAGGGGGCCCCCAAGCAGCCCCTCTCAATTTGGGTCTGGGGGCTTTCGTTGGGCATGTATACCTGGGAGGTACCTACAAGGTTACAGTTTGCGGCCCGAGAAGCACTCTCCGGCCAACATGCCCAACTGCAGCAACAGCTCCCAAAGCGAAGGCGCCAGGACCCAAAGACCTAGCTGGCCTGAAGGGCCCCCAGGGGGCCCCCAAACATCCCCTCTCAATTTGGGTCTGGGGGCTTTCTTTAGGCTGAGAACCTGGGAGATACCAGCAAGGTTGCAGTTCGCGGCCCGAGAAGCACTCTCCGGCCAACATGCCCAACTGCAGCAACAGCTCCCAAAGCGAAGGAGCCAGGACACAAAGACCTAGCTGGCCTGAAGGGCCCCCAGGGGGCCCCCAAGCAGCCCCTCTCCATTTGGGTCTGGGGGCTTTAGTTGGGCCGGGAACCTGGGAGATTCCTGCAAGGTTGCAGTTCGCGGCCCGAGAAGCACTCTCCGGCCAACATGCCCAACGTCAGCAACAGCTCCCAAACCGAAGGAGCCAGGACACAAAGAGCTAGCTGGCCTGAAGGGCCCCCAGGGGGCCCCCAAGCAGCCCCTCTCAATTTGGGTCTGGGGGCTTTCGTTGGGCCGGGAACCTGGGTGATTCCTGCAAGGTTGCAGTTCGCGGCCGGAGAAGCACTCTCCGGCCAACATGCCCAACTGCAGCAACAGCTCCCAAAGCGAAGGAGCCAGGACCCAAAGACCTAGCTGGCCTGAAGTGCCCCCAGGGGGCACCCAAGCAGCCCCTCTCCATTTGGGTCTGGGGGCTTTCTTTAGGCTGAGAACCTGGGAGATACCAGCAAGGTTGCAGTTCGCGGCCCGAGAAGCACTCTCCGGCCAACATGCCCAATATCCAGCAACAGCTCCCAAAGCGAAGGAGCCAGGACCCAAAGACCTAGCTGGCCTGAAGGGCCCCCAGAAGGCCACCAAGCAGCCCCTCTCCATTTGGGTCTGGGGGCTTTCGTTGGGCATGGATACCTGAGAGGTACCTGCAAGTTACAGTTCGCGGCCCGAGAAGCACTCTCCGGCCAACATGCCCAACTGCAGCAACAGCTCCCAAAGCGAAGGAGCCAGGACCCAAAGACCTAGCTGGCCTGAAGGGCCCCCAGGGGGCCCCCAAGCAGCCCCTCTCCATTTGGGTCTGGGGGCTTTCGTTGGGCCGGGAACCTGGGAGAATCCTGCAAGGTTGCAGTTCGCGGCCCGAGAAGCACTCTCCGGCCAACATGCCCAACTGCAGCAACAGCTCCCAAAGCGAAGGAGCCAGGACCCAAAGACCTAGCTGGCCTGAAGGGCCCCCAGGGGGCCCCCAAGCAGCCCCTCTCCATTTGGGTCTGGGGGTTTTCGTTGGGCCGGGAACCTGGGAGAATCCTGCAAGGTTGCAGTTCACGGCCCGAGAAGCACTCTCCGGCCAACATGCCCAACTGCAGCAACAGCTCCCAAACCGAAGGAGCGAGGACCCAAAGACCTAGCTGGCCTGAAGGGCCCCCAGGGGGCCCCCAAGCAGCCCCTCTCAATTTGGGTCTGGGGGCTTTCGTTGGGCCGGGAACCTGGGAGATTCCTGCAAGGTTGCAGTTCGCGGCCCGAGAAGCACTCTCCGGCCAACATGCCCAACTGCAGCAACAGCTCCCAAAGCGAAGGAGCCAGGACACAAAGACCTAGCTGGCCTGAAGGGCCCCCAGGGGGCCCCCAAGCAGCCCCTCTCCATTTGGGTCTGGGGGCTTTCGTTGGGCATGGATACCTGAGAGGTACCTGCAAGGTTACAGTTCGCGGCCCGAGAAGCACTCTCCGGCCAACATGCTCAACTGCAGCAACAGCTCCCAAAGCGAAGGAGCCAGGACCCAAAGACCTAGCTGGCCTGAAGGGCCCCCAGGGGGCCCCCAAGCAGCCCCTCTCCATTTGGGTCTAGGGGCTTTCGTTGGGCCGGGAACCTGGGAGAATCCTGCAAGGTTGCAGTTCGCGGCCCGAGAAGCACTCTCCGGCCAACATGCCCAACTGCAGCAACAGCTCCCAAAGCGAAGGAGCCAGGACCCAAAGACCTAGCTGGCCTGAAGGGCCCCCATGGGGCCCCCAAGGAGCTCCTCTCCATTTGGGTCTGGGGGCTTTAGTTGGGCCGGGAACCTGGGAGGAACCTGCAAGGTTGCAGTTCGCGGCCGGAGAAGCACTCTCCGGCCAACATGCCCATCTGCAGCAACAGCTCCCAAACCGAAGGAGACAGGACCCAAAGACCTAGCTGGCCTGAAGGGCCCCCAGAAGGCCACCAAGCAGCCCCTCTCCATTTGGGTCTGGGGGCTTTCTTTAGGCTGAGAACCTGGGAGATACCAGCAAGGTTGCAGTTCGCGGCCCGAGAAGCACTCTCCGGCCAACATGCCCAATATCCAGCAACAGCTCCCAAAGCGAAGGAGCCAGGACCCAAAGACCTAGCTGGCCTGAAGGGCCCCCAGGGGGCCCCCAAGCTCCCCCTCTCCATTTGGGTCTGGGGGCTTTTGTTGGGCCGGGAACCTGGGAGAATCCTGCAAGGTTGCAGTTCGCGGCCCGAGAAGCACTCTCCGGCCAACATGCCCAACTGCAGCAACAGCTCCCAAACCGAAGGAGCCAGGACCCAAAGACCTAGCTGGCCTGAAGGGCCCCCAGGGGGCCCCCAAGCAGCCCCTCTCCATTTGGGTCTGGGGGCTTTCGTTGGGCCGGGAACCTGGGAGAATTCTGCAAGGTTGCAGTTCGCGGCCCGAGAAGCACTCTCCGGCCAACATGCCCAACTGCAGCAACAGCTCCCAAACCGAATGAGCCAGGACACAAAGACCTAGCTGGCCTGAAGGGCCCCCAGGGGTCCCCCAAGCAGCCCCTCTCCATTTGGGTCTGGGGGCTTTCGTTGGGCATGTATACCTGAGAGGTACCTGCAAGGTTACAGTTCGCGGCCCGAGAAGCACTCTCCGGCCAACATGCCCAACTGCAGCAACAGCTCCCAAAGCGAAGGAGCCAGGACCCAAAGACCTAGCTGGCCTGAAGTGCCCCCAGGGGGTCCCCAAGCAGCCCCTCTCCATTTGGGTCTGGGGGCTTTCGTTGGGCGGGGAACCTGGGAGATTCATGCAAGGTTGCAGTTCGAGGCCCGAGAAGCACTCTCCGGCCAACATGCACAACTGCAGCAACAGCTCCCAAAGCGAAGGAGCCAGGACCCAAAGACCTAGCTGGCCTGAAGGGTCCCCAGGGGGCCCCCAAGCAGCCCCTCTCAATTTGGGTCTGGGGGCTTTCGGTGGGCCGGGAACCTGGGTGATTCCTGCAAGGTTGCAGTTCGCGGCCGGAGAAGCACTCTCCGGCCAACATGCCCAACTGCAGCAACAGCTCCCAAAGCGAAGGAGCCAGGACCCAAAGACCTAGCTGGCCTGAAGTGCCCCCAGGGGGCCCCCAAGCAGCCCCTCTCCATTTGGGTCTGGGGGCTTTCTTTAGGCTGAGAACCTGGGAGATACCAGCAAGGTTGCAGTTCGAGGCCCGAGAAGCACTCTCCGGCCAACATGCCCAATATCCAGCAACAGCTCCCAAAGCGAAGGAGCCAGGACCCAAAGACCTAGCTGGCCTGAAGGGCCCCCAGAAGGCCACCAAGCAGCCCCTCTCCATTTGGGTCTGGGGGCTTTCGTTGGGCATGTATACCTGAGAGGTACCTGCAAGTTACAGTTCGCGGCCCGAGAAGCACTCTCCGGCCAACATGCCCAATATCCAGCAACAGCTCCCAAACCGAAGGAGCCAGGACACAAAGACCTAGCTGGCCTGAAGGGCCCCCAGGGGGCCACCAAGCAGCCCCTCTCCATTTGGGTCTGGGGGCTTTTGTTGGGCCGGGAACCTGGGAGGTACCTGCAAGGTTGCAGTTCGCGGCCCGAGAAGCACTCTCCGGCCAACATGCCCAACTGCAGCAACAGCTCCCAAAGCGAAGGAGCCAGGACCCAAAGACCTAGCTGGCCTGAAGGGCCCCCAGGGGGCCCCCAAGCAGCCCCTCTCCATTTGAGTCTGGGGGCATTTGTTGGGCCGGGAACCTGGGAGATTCCTGCAAGGTTGCAGTTCGAGGCCCGAGAAGCACTCTCCGGCCAACATGCCCAACTGCAGCAACAGCTCCCAAACCGAATGAGCCAGGACACAAAGACCTAGCTGGCCTGAAGGGCCCCCAGGGGGCCCCCAAGTAGCCCCTCTCAATTTGGGTCTGGGGGCTTTCGTTGGGCATGTGTACCTGAGAGGTACCTGCAAGGTTACAGTTCGCGGCCGGAGAAGCACTCTCCGGCCAACATGCCCAACTGCAGCAACAGCTCCCAAAGCGAAGGAGCCAGGACCCAAAGACCTAGCTGGCCTGAAGTGCCTCCAGGGGGTCCCCAAGCAGCCCCTCTCCATTTGGGTCTGGGGGCTTTCGTTGGGCCGGGAACCTGGGAGATTCATGCAAGGTTGCAGTTCTCGGCCCGAGAAGCACTCTCCGGCCAACATGCCCAACTGCAGCAACAGCTCCCAAAGCGAAGGAGCCAGGACCCAAAGACCTAGCTGGCCTGAAGGGCCCCCAGGGGGCCCCCAAGCAGCCCCTCTCAATTTGGGTCTGGGGGCTTTCGTTGGGCCGGGAACCTGGGAGAATCCTGCAAGGTTGCAGTTCGCGGCCCGAGAAGCACTCTCCGGCCAACATGCCCAACTGCAGCAACAGCTCCCAAACCGAAGGAGCCAGGACCCAAAGACCTAGCTGGCCTGAAGGGCCCCCAGGGGGCCCCCAAGCAGCCCCTCTCCATTTGGGTCTGGGGGCTTTCGTTGGGCCGGGAACCTGGGAGAATCCTGCAAGGTTGCAGTTCGCGGCCCGAGAAGCACTCTCCGGCCAACATGCCCAACTGCAGCAACAGCTCCCAAAGCAAAGGAGCCAGGACCCAAAGACCTAGCTGGCCTGAAGGGCCCCCAGGGGGCCCCCAAGCAGCCCCTCTCAATTTGGGTCTGGGGGATTTCGTTGGGCATGGAACCTGGGAGATTCCTGCAAGGTTGCAGTTCGCGGCCCGAGAAGCACTCTCCGGCCAACATGCCCAACTGCAGCAACAGCTCCCAAACCGAAGGAGCCAGGACCCAAAGACCTAGCTGGCCTGAAGGGCCCCCAGGGGTCCCCCAAGCAGCCCCTCTCAATTTGGGTCTGGGGGCTTTCGTGGGGCATGGATACCTGAGATGTACCTGCAAGATTACAGTTCGCGGCCCGAGAAGCACTCTCCGGCCAACATGCTCAACTGCAGCAACAGCTCCCAAACCGAAGGAGCCAGGACCCAAAGACCTAGCTGGCCTGAAGGGCCCCCAGGGGGCCCCCAAGCAGCCCCTCTCCATTTGGGTCTGGGGGCTTTTGTTGGGCCGGGAACCTGGGAGATTCCTGCAAGGTTGCAGTTCGCGGCCCGAGAAGCACTCTCCGGCCAACATGCCCAACTGCAGCAACAGCTCCCAAAGCGAAGGAGCCAGGACCCAAAGACCTAGCTGGCCTGAAGGGCCCCCAGGGGGCCCCCAAGCAGCCCCTCTCCATTTGGGTCTGGGGGCTTTTGTTGGGCCGGGAACCTGGGAGATTCTTGCAAGGTTGCAGTTCGAGGCCCGAGAAGCACTCTCCGGCCAACATGCCCAACTGCAGCAACAGCTCCCAAACCGAATGAGCCAGGACAGAAAGACCTAGCTGGCCTGAAGGGCCCCCAGGGGACCCCCAAGCAGCCCCTCTCAATTTGGGTCTGGGGGCTTTCGTTCGGCATGGATACCTGAGAGGTACCTGCAAGGTTGCAGTTCGCGGCCCGAGAAGCACTCTCCGGCCAACATGCCCAACTGCAGCAACAGCTCCCAAACCGAAGGAGCCAGGACCCAAAGACCTAGCTGGCCTGAAGGGCCCCCAGAAGGCCACCAAGCAGCCCCTCTCCATTTGGGTCTGGGGCTTTCGTTGGGCCGGGAACCTGGGAGGTACCTGCAAGGTTGCAGTTCTCGGCCCGAGAAGCACTCTCCGCCCAACATGCCCAACTGCAGGAACAGCTCCCAAAGCGAAGGAGCCAGGACCCAAAGACCTAGCTGGCCTGAAGGGCCCCCAGGGGGCCCCCAAGCAGCCCCTCTCAATTTGGGTCTGGGGGCTTTCTTTGGGCATGTATACCTGAGAGGTACCTGCAAGGTTACAGTTCGCGGCCCGAGAAGCACTCTCCGGCCAACATGCTCAACTGCAGCAACAGCTCCCAAACCGAAGGAGCCAGGACCCAAAGACCTAGGTGGCCTGAAGGGCCCCCAGGGGGCCCCCAAGCAGCCCCTCTCAATTTGGGTCTGGGGGCTTTCGTTGGGCCGGGAACCTGGGAGATTCCTGCAAGGTTGCAGTTCGCGGCCCGAGAAGCACTCTCCGGCCAACATGCCCAACTGCAGGAACAACTCCCAAAGCGAAGGAGCGAGGACCCAAAGACCTAGCTGGCCTGAAGGGCCCCCAGGGGGCCCCCAAGCAGCCCCTCTCCATTTGGGTCTGGGGGCTTTCGTTGGGCCGGGAACCTGGGAGATTCCTGCCAGGTTGCAGTTCGCGGCCCGAGAAGCACTCTCCGGCCAACATGCCCAACTGCAGCAACAGCTCCCAAAGCGAATGAGCCAGGACCCAAAGACCTAGCTGGCCTGAAGGGCCCCCAGGGGGCCCCCAAGTAGCCCCTCTCAATTTGGGTCTGGGGGCTTTCGTTGGGCATGTGTACCTGAGAGGTACCTGCAAGGTTACAGTTCGCGGCCCGAGAAGCACTCTCCGGCCAACATGCCCAACTGCAGCAACAGCTCCCAAAGCGAAGGAGCCAGGACCCAAAGACCTAGCTGGCCTGAAGTGCCTCCAGGGGGTCCCCAAGCAGCCCCTCTCCATTTGGGTCTGGGGGCTTTCGTTGGGCCGGGAACCTGGGAGATTCATGCAAGGTTGCAGTTCTCGGCCCGAGAAGCACTCTCCGGCCAACATGCCCAACTGCAGCAACAGCTCCCAAACCGAAGGAGCCAGGACCCAAAGACCTAGCTGGCCTGAAGGGCCCCCAGGGGGCCCCCAAGCAGCCCCTCTCCATTTGGGTCTGGGGGCTTTCGTTGGGCCGGGAACCTGGGAGAATCCTGCAAGGTTGCAGTTCGCGGCCCGAGAAGCACTCTCCGGCCAACATGCCCAACTGCAGCAACAGCTCCCAAAGCGAAGGAGCCAGGACCCAAAGACCTAGCTGGCCTGAAGGGCCCCCAGGGGGCCCCCAAGCAGCCCCTCTCCATTTGGGTCTGGGGGCTTTCGTTGGGCCGGGAACCTGGGAGAATCCTGCAAGGTTGCAGTTCGCGGCCCGAGAAGCACTCTCCGGCCAACATGCCCAACTGCAGCAACAGCTCCCAAAGCGAAGGAGCCAGGACCCAAAGACCTAGCTGGCCTGAAGGGCCCCCAGGGGGCCCCCAAGCAGCCCCTCTCAATTTGGGTCTGGGGGATTTCGTTGGGCATGGAACCTGGGAGATTCCTGCAAGGTTGCAGTTCGCGGCCCGAGAAGCACTCTCCGGCCAACATGCCCAACTGCAGCAACAGCTCCCAAACCGAAGGAGCCAGGACCCAAAGACCTAGCTGGCCTGAAGGGCCCCCAGGGGGCCCCCAAGCAGCCCCTCTCAATTTGGGTCTGGGGGCTTTCGTTGGGCATGGATACCTGAGATGTACCTGCAAGATTACAGTTCGCGGCCCGAGAAGCACTCTCCGGCCAACATGCTCAACTGCAGCAACAGCTCCCAAAGCGAAGGAGCCAGGACCCAAAGACCTAGCTGGCCTGAAGGGCCCCCAGGGGGCCCCCAAGCAGCCCCTCTCAATTTGGGTCTGGGGGCTTTCTTTGGGCATGTATACCTGAGAGGTACCTGCAAGGTTACAGTTCGCGGCCTGAGAAGCACTCTCTGGCCAACATGCCCAACTGCAGCAACAGCTCCCAAAGCGAAGGAGCCAGGACCCAAAGACCTAGCTGGCCTGAAGGGCCCCCATGGGGCCCCCAAGGAGCTCCTCTCCATTTGGGTCTGGGGGCTTTCGTTGGGCCGGGAACCTGGGAGGTACCTGCAAGGTTGCAGTTCGCGGCCCGAGAAGCACTCTCCGGCCAACATGCCCAACTGCAGCAACAGCTCCCAAAGCGAAGGAGCCAGGACCCAAAGACCTAGCTGGCCTGAAGGGCCCCCAGGGGGCCCCCAAGCAGCCCCTCTCAATTTGGGTCTGGGGGCTTTTGTTGGGCCGGGAACCTGGGAGATTCCTGCAAGGTTGCAGTTCGAGGCCCGAGAAGCACTCTCCGGCCAACATGCCCAACGTCAGCAACAGCTCCCAAACCGAATGAGCCAGGACAGAAAGACCTAGCTGGCCTGAAGGGCCCCCAGGGGACCCCCAAGCAGCCCCTCTCAATTTGGGTCTGGGGGCTTTCGTTCGGCATGGATACCTGAGAGGTACCTGCAAGGTTACAGTTCGCGGCCCGAGAAGCACTCTCCGGCCAACATGCCCAACTGCAGCAACAGCTCCCAAACCGAAGGAGCCAGGACCCAAAGACCTAGCTGGCCTGAAGGGCCCCCAGAAGGCCACCAAGCTGCCCCTCTCCATTTGGGTCTGGGGCTTTCGTTGGGCCGGGAACCTGGGAGGTACCGGCAAGGTTGCAGTTCTCGGCCCGAGAAGCACTCTACGGCCAACATGCCCAACTGCAGCAACAGCTCCCAAAGCGAAGGAGCCAGGACCCAAAGACCTAGCTGGCCTGAAGGGCCCCCAGGGGGCCCCCAAGCAGCCCCTCTCAATTTGGGTCTGGGGGCTTTCGTTGGGCCGGGAACCTTGGTGATTCCTGCAAGGTTGCAGTTCGCGGCCGGAGAAGCACTCTCCGGCCAACATGCCCAACTGCAGCAACAGCTCCCAAAGCGAAGGAGCCAGGACCCAAAGACCTAGCTGGCCTGAAGTGCCCACAGGGGGCCCCCAAGCAGCCCCTCTCCATTTGGGTCTGGGGGCTTTCTTTAGGCTGAGAACCTGGGAGATACCAGCAAGGTTGCAGTTCGCGGCCCGAGAAGCACTCTCCGGCCAACATGCCCAACTGCAGCAACAGCTCCCAAAGCGAAGGAGCCAGGACCCAAAGACCTAGCTGGCCTGAAGGGCCCCCAGGGGGCCCCCAAGCAGCACCTCTCAATTTGGGTCTGGGGGCTTTCGTTGGGCCGGGAACCTGGGAGATTCCTGCAAGGTTGCAGTTCGCGGCCGGAGAAGCACTCTCCGGCCAACATGCCCAACTGCAGCAACAGCTCCCAAAGCGAAGGAGCCAGGACCCAAAGACCTAGCTGGCCTGAAGGGCCCCCAGGGGGCCCCCAAGCAGCCCCTCTCCATTTGGGCCTGGGGGCTTTCTTTAGGCTGAGAACCTGGGAGATACCAGCAAGGTTGCAGTTCGCAGCCCGAGAAGCACTCTCCGGCCAACATGCCCAATATCCAGCAACAGCTCCCAAAGCGAAGGAGCCAGGACCCAAAGACCTAGCTGGTCTGAAGGGCCCCCAGGGGGGCCCCAAGCAGCACCTCTCCATTTGGGTCTGGGGGCTTTCGTTGGGCCGGGAACCTGGGAGAATCCTGCAAGGTTGCAGTTCGCGGCCCGAGAAGCACTCTCCGGCCAACATGCCCAACTGCAGCAACAGCTCCCAAACCGAAGGAGCCAGGACCCAAAGACCTAGCTGGCCTGAAGGGCCCCCAGGGGGCCCCCAAGCAGCCCCTCTCCATTTGGGTCTGGGGGCTTTCGTTGGGCCGGGAACCTGGGAGAATCCTGCAAGGTTGCAGTTCGCGGCCGGAGAAGCACTCTCCGGCCAACATGCCCAACTGCAGCAACAGCTCCCAAAGCGAAGGAGCCAGGACCCAAAGACCTAGCTGGCCTGAAGGGCCCCCAGGGGGCCCCCAAGCAGCCCCTCTCCATTTGGGTCTGGGGGCTTTCTTTCGGCTGAGAACCTGGGAGATACCAGCAAGGTTGCAGTTCGCGGCCCGAGAAGCACTCTCCGGCCAACATGCCCAATATCCAGCAACAGCTCCCAAAGCGAAGGAGCCAGGACCCAAAGACCTAGCTGGCCTGAAGGGCCCCCAGGGGGCCCCCAAGCAGCCCCTCTCCATTTGGGTCTGGGGGCTTTCGTTGGGCATGTATACCTGAGAGGTACCTGGAAGTTACAGTTCGCGGCCCGAGAAGCACTCTCCGGCCAACATGCCCAACTGCAGCAACAGCTCCCAAACCGAAGGAGCCAGGACCCAAAGACCTAGCTGGCCTGAAGGGCCCCCAGGGGGCCCCCAAGCAGCCCCTCTCCATTTGGGTCTGGGGGTTTTCGTTGGGCCGGGAACCTGGGAGAATCCTGCAAGGTTGCAGTTCGCGGCCCGAGAAGCACTCTCCGGCCAACATGCCCAACTGCAGCAACAGCTCCCAAAGCGAAGGAGCCAGGACCCAAAGACCTAGCTGGCCTGAAGGGCCCCCAGGGGTCCCCCAAGCAGCCCCTCTCAATTTGGGTCTGGGGGCTTTCGTTGGGCCGGGAACCTGGGAGATTCCTTCATGGTTGCAGTTCGCGGCCCGAGAAGCACTCTCCGGCCAACATGCCCAACTGCAGCAACAGCTCCCAAAGCGAAGGAGCCAGGACCCAAAGACCTAGCTGGCCTGAAGGGCCCCCAGGGGGCCCCCAAGCAGCCCCTCTCCATTTGGGTCTGGGGGCTTTTGTTGGGCCGGGAACCTGGGAGATTCCTGCAAGGTTGCAGTTCTCGGCCCGAGAAGCACTCTCCGGCCAACATGCCCAACTGCAGCAACAGCTCCCAAACCGAATGAGCCAGGACCCAAAGACCTAGCTGGCCTGAAGGGCCCCCAGGGGGCCCCCAAGCAGCCCCTCTCAATTTGGGTCTGGGGGCTTTCGTTGGGCCGGGAACCTGGGAGATTCCTGCAAGGTTGCAGTTCGCGGCCGGAGAAGCACTCTCCGGCCAACATGCCCAACTGCAGCAACAGCTCCCAAAGCGAAGGAGCCAGGACCCAAAGACCTAGCTGGCCTGAAGGGCCCCCAGGGGGCCCCCAAGCAGCCCCTCTCCATTTGGGTCTGGGGGCTTTATTTAGGCTGAGAACCTGGGAGATACCAGCAAGGTTGCAGTTCGCAGCCCGAGAAGCACTCTCCGGCCAACATGCCCAATATCCAGCAACAGCTCCCAAAGCGAAGGAGCCAGGACGCAAAGACCTAGCTGGTCTGAAGGGCCCCCAGGGGGGCCCCAAGCAGCACCTCTCCATTTGGGTCTGGGGGCTTTCGTTGGGCCGGGAACCTGGGAGAATCCTGCAAGGTTGCAGTTCGCGGCCCGAGAAGCACTCTCCGGCCAACATGCCCAACTGCAGCAACAGCTCCCAAACCGAAGGAGCCAGGACCCAAAGACCTAGCTGGCCTGAAGGGCCCCCAGGGGGCCCCCAAGCAGCCCCTCTCCATTTGGGTCTGGGGGCTTTCGTTGGGCCGGGAACCTGGGAGAATCCTGCAAGGTTGCAGTTCGCGGCCGGAGAAGCACTCTCCGGCCAACATGCCCAACTGCAGCAACAGCTCCCAAAGCGAAGGAGCCAGGACCCAAAGACCTAGCTGGCCTGAAGGGCCCCCAGGGGGCCCCCAAGCAGCCCCTCTCCATTTGGGTCTGGGGGCTTTCTTTAGGCTGAGAACCTGGGAGATACCAGCAAGGTTGCAGTTCGCGGCCCGAGAAGCACTCTCCGGCCAACATGCCCAATATCCAGCAACAGCTCCCAAAGCGAAGGAGCCAGGACCCAAAGACCTAGCTGGCCTGAAGGGCCCCCAGGGGGGCCCCAAGCAGCCCCTCTCAATTTGGGTCTGGGGGCTTTCGTTGGGCATGGATACCTGAGAGGTACCTGCAAGGTTACAGTTCGCGGCCCGAGAAGCACTCTCCGGCCAACATGCTCAACTGCAGCAACAGCTCCCAAACCGAAGGAGCCAGGACCCAAAGACCTAGCTGGCCTGAAGGGCCCCCAGGGGGCCCCCAAGCAGCCCCTCTCAATTTGGGTCTGGGGGCTTTCGTTGGGCCGGGAACCTGGGAGATTCCTGCAAGGTTGCAGTTCGCGGCCCGAGAAGCACTCTCCGGCCAACATGCCCAACTGCAGCAACAGCTCCCAAAGCGAAGGAGCCAGGACCCAAAGACCTAGCTGGCCTGAAGGGCCCCCAGGGGGCCCCCAAGCAGCCCCTCTCCATTTGGGTCTGGGGGCTTTTGTTGGGCCGGGAACCTGGGAGATTCCTGCAAGGTTGCAGTTCGCGGCCCGAGAAGCACTCTCCGGCCAACATGCCCAACGTCAGCAACAGCTCCCAAACCGAATGAGCCAGGACACAAAGACCTAGCTGGCCTGAAGGGCCCCCAGGGGGCCCCCAAGCAGCCCCTCTCAATTTGGGTCTGGGGGCTTTCGTTGGGCCGGGAACCTGGGTGATTCCTGCAAGGTTGCAGTTCGCGGCCGGAGAAGCACTCTCCGGCCAACATGCCCAACTGCAGCAACAGCTCCCAAAGCGAAGGAGCCAGGACCCAAAGACCTAGCTGGCCTGAAGGGCCCCCAGGGGGCCCCCAAGCAGCCCCTCTCCATTTGGGTCTGGGGTCTTTCTTTAGGCTGAGAACCTGGGAGATACCAGCAAGGTTGCAGTTCGCGGCCCGAGAAGCACTCTCCGGCCAACATGCCCAATATCCAGCAACAGCTCCCAAAGCGAAGGAGCCAGGACCCAAAGACCTAGCTGGCCTGAAGGGCCCCCAGAAGGCCCCCAAGCAGCCCCTCTCCATTTGGGTCTGGGGGCTTTCGTTGGGCATGGATACCTGAGAGGTACCTGCAAGTTACAGTTCGCGGCCCGAGAAGCACTCTCCGGCCAACATGCCCAACTGCAGCAACAGCTCCCAAACCGAAGGAGCCAGGACCCAAAGACCTAGCTGGCCTGAAGGGCCCCCAGGGGGCCCCCAAGCAGCCCCTCTCCATTTGGGTCTGGGGGTTTTCGTTGGGCCGGGAACCTGGGAGAATCCTGCAAGGTTGCAGTTCGCGGCCCGAGAAGCACTCTCCGGCCAACATGCCCAACTGCAGCAACAGCTCCCAAACCGAAGGAGCCAGGACCCAAAGACCTAGCTGGCCTGAAGTGCCCCCAGGGGGCCCCCAAGCAGCCCCTCTCAATTTGGGTCTGGGGGCTTTCGTTGGGCCGGGAACCTGGGTGATTCCTGCAAGGTTGCAGTTCGCGGCCGGAGAAGCACTCTCCGGCCAACATGCCCAACTGCAGCAACAGCTCCCAAGGCGAAGGAGCCAGGACCCAAAGACCTAGCTGGCCTGAAGTGCCCCCAGGGGGCCCCCAAGCAGCCCCTCTCCATTTGGGTCTGGGGGCTTTCTTTAGGCTGAGAACCTGGGAGATACCATCAAGGTTGCAGTTCGCGGCCCGAGAAGCACTCTCCGGCCAACATGCCCAATATCCAGCAACAGCTCCCAAAGCGAAGGAGCCAGGACCCAAAGACCTAGCTGGCCTGAAGGGCCCCCAGAAGGCCCCCAAGCAGCCCCTCTCCATTTGGGTCTGGGGGCTTTCGTTGGGCATGGATACCTGAGAGGTACCTGCAAGTTACAGTTCGCGGCCCGAGAAGCACTCTCCGGCCAACATGCCCAACTGCAGCAACAGCTCCCAAAGCGAAGGAGCCAGGACCCAAAGACCTAGCTGGCCTGAAGGGCCCCCAGGGGGCCCCCAAGCAGCCCCTCTCCATTTGGGTCTGGGGGTTTTCGTTGGGCCGGGAACCTGGGAGAATCCTGCAAGGTTGCAGTTCGCGGCCCGAGAAGCACTCTCCGGCCAACATACCCAACTGCAGCAACAGCTCCCAAACCGAAGGAGCCAGGACCCAAAGACCTAGCTGGCCTGAAGGGCCCCCAGGGGGGCCCCAAGCAGCCCCTCTCAATTTGGGTCTGGGGGCTTTCGTTGGGCCGGGAACCTGGGAGAATCCTGCAAGGTTGCAGTACGCGGCCCGAGAAGCACTCTCCGGCCAACATGCCCAACTGCAGCAACAGCTCCCAAACCGAAGGAGCCAGGACCCAAAGACCTAGCTGGCCTGAAGGGCCCCCAGAAGGCCACCAAGCAGCCCCTCTCCATTTGGGTCTGGGGGCTTTCGTTGGGCATGGATACCTGAGAGGTACCTGCAAGTTACAGTTCGCGGCCCGAGAAGCACTCTCCGGCCAACATGCCCAACTGCAGCAACAGCTCCCAAAGCGAAGGAGCCAGGACCCAAAGACCTAGCTGGCCTGAAGGGCCCCCAGGGGGCCCCCAAGCAGCCCCTCTCCATTTGGGTCTGGGGGTTTTCGTTGGGCCGGGAACCTGGGAGAATCCTGCAAGGTTGCAGTTCGCGGCCCGAGAAGCACTCTCCGGCCAACATGCCCAACTGCAGCAACAGCTCCCAAAGCGAAGGAGCCAGGACCCAAAGACCTAGCTGGCCTGAAGGGCCCCCAGGGGGCCCCCAAGCAGCCCCTCTCCATTTGGGTCTGGGGGCTTTCGTTGGGCCGGGAACCTGGGAGATTCCTGCAAGGTTGCAGTTCGCGGCCCGAGAAGCACTCTCCGGCCAACATGCCCAACTGCAGCAACAGCTCCCAAAGCAAAGGAGCCAGGACTCAAAGACCTAGCTGGCCTGAAGGGCCCCCAGGGGGCTCCCAAGCAGCCCCTCTCCATTTGGGTCTGGGGGCTTTTGTTGGGCCGGGAACCTGGGAGATTCCTGCAAGGTTGCAGTTCGCGGCCCGAGAAGCACTCTCCGGCCAACATGCCCAACTGCAGCAACAGCTCCCAAACCGAATGAGCCAGGACACAAAGACCTAGCTGGCCTGAAGGGCCCCCAGGGGGCCCCCAAGCAGCCCCTCTCAATTTGGGTCTGGGGGCTTTCGTTGGGCCGGGAACCTGGGAGATTCATGCAAGGTTGCAGTTCGCGGCCCGAGAAGCACTCTCCGGCCAACATGCCCAACTGCAGCAACAGCTCCCAAAGCGAAGGAGCCAGGACACAAAGACCTAGCTGGCCTGAAGGGCCCCCAGGGGGCCACCAAGCAGCCCCTCTCAATTTGGGTCTGGGGGCTTTCGTTGGGCATGGATACCTGAGAGGTACCTGCAAGGTTACAGTTCGCGGCCCGAGAAGCACTCTCCGGCCAACATGCTCAACTGCAGCAACAGCTCCCAAACCGAAGGAGCCAGGACCCAAAGACCTAGGTGGCCTGAAGGGCCCCCAGGGGGCCCCCAAGCAGCCCCTCTCAATTTGGGTCTGGGGGCTTTCGTTGGGCCGGGAACCTGGGAGATTCCTGCAAGGTTGCAGTTCGCGGCCCGAGAAGCACTCTCCGGCCAACATGCCCAACTGCAGCAACAGCTCCCAAAGCGAAGGAGCCAGGACCCAAAGACCTAGCTGGCCTGAAGGGCCCCCAGGGGGCCCCCAAGCAGCCCCTCTCCATTTGGGTCTGGGGGCTTTTGTTGGGCCGGGAACCTGGGAGATTCCTGCAAGGTTGCAGTTCGCGGCCCGAGAAGCACTCTCCGGCCAACATGCCCAACTGCAGCAACAGCTCCCAAACCGAATGAGCCAGGACACAAAGACCTAGCTGGCCTGAAGGGCCCCCAGGGGGCCCCCAAGCAGCCCCTCTCAATTTGGGTCTGGGGGCTTTCGTTGGGCCGGGAACCTGGGTGATTCCTGCAAGGTTGCAGTTCGCGGCCGGAGAAGCACTCTCCGGCCAACATGCCCAACTGCAGCAACAGCTCCCAAGGCGAAGGAGCCAGGACCCAAAGACCTAGCTGGCCTGAAGTGCCCCCAGGGGGCCCCCAAGCAGCCCCTCTCCATTTGGGTCTGGGGGCTTTCTTTAGGCTGAGAACCTGGGAGATACCATCAAGGTTGCAGTTCGCGGCCCTAGAAGCACTCTCCGGCCAACATGCCCAATATCCAGCAACAGCTCCCAAAGCGAAGGAGCCAGGACCCAAAGACCTAGCTGGCCTGAAGGGCCCCCAGAAGGCCACCAAGCAGCCCCTCTCCATTTGGGTCTGGGGGCTTTCGTTGGGCATGGATACCTGAGAGGTACCTGCAAGTTACAGTTCGCGGCCCGAGAAGCACTCTCCGGCCAACATGCCCAACTGCAGCAACAGCTCCCAAACCGAAGGAGCCAGGACCCAAAGACCTAGCTGGCCTGAAGGGCCCCCAGGGGGCCCCCAAGCAGCCCCTCTCCATTTGGGTCTGGGGGTTTTCGTTGGGCCGGGAACCTGGGAGAATCCTGCAAGGTTGCAGTTCGCGGCCCGAGAAGCACTCTCCGGCCAACATGCCCAACTGCAGCAACAGCTCCCAAACCGAAGGAGCCAGGACCCAAAGACCTAGCTGGCCTGAAGGGCCCCCAGGGGGGCCCCAAGCAGCCCCTCTCAATTTGGGTCTGGGGGCTTTCGTTGGGCCGGGAACCTGGGAGAATCCTGCAAGGTTGCAGTACGCGGCCCGAGAAGCACTCTCCGGCCAACATGCCCAACTGCAGCAACAGCTCCCAAACCGAAGGAGCCAGGACCCAAAGACCTAGCTGGCCTGAAGGGCCCCCAGGGGTCCCCCAAGCAGCCCCTCTCTATTTGGGTCTGGGGGCTTTTGTTGGGCCGGGAACCTGGGAGATTCCTGCAAGGTTGCAGTTCGAGGCCCGAGAAGCACTCTCCGGCCAACATGCCCAACTGCAGCAACAGCTCCCAAAGCGAAGGAGCCAGGATCCAAAGACCTAGCTGGCCTGAAGGGCCCCCAGGGGGCCCCCAAGCAGCCCCTCTCCATTTGGGTCTGGGGGCTTTCGTTGGGCCGGGAACCTGGGAGAATCCTGCAATGTTGCAGTTCACGGCCCGAGAAGCACTCTCCAGCCAACATGCCCAACTGCAGCAACAGCTCCCAAAGCGAAGGAGCAAGGACACAAAGACCTAGCTGGCCTGAAGGGCCCCCAGGGGGCCCCCAAGCAGCCCCTCTCCATTTGGGTCTGGGGGCTTTCGTTGGGCATGGATACCTGAGAGGTACCTGCAAGGTTGCAGTTCGCGGCCCGAGAAGCACTCTCCGGCCAACATGCCCAACTGCAGCAACAGCTCCCAAACCGAAGGAGCCAGGACCCAAAGACCAAGCTGGCCTGAAGGGCCCCCAGGGGGGCCCCAAGCATCCCTTCTCAATTTGGGTCTGGGGGCTTTCGTTGGGCCGGGAACCTGGGAGAATCCTGCAAGGTTGCAGTTCGCGGCCCGAGAAGCACTCTCCGGCCAACATGCCCAACTGCAGCAACAGCTCCCAAAGCGAAGGAGCCAGGACCCAAAGACCTAGCTGGCCTGAAGGGCCCCCAGGGGGCCCCCAAGCAGCCCCTCTCCATTTGGGTCTGGGGGCTTTCGTTGGGCCGGGAACCTGGGAGAATCCTGCAAGGTTGCAGATCGCGGCCCGAGAAGCACTCTCCGGCCAACATGCCCAACTGCAGCAACAGCTCCCAAAGCGAAGGAGCCAGGACCCAAAGACCTAGCTGGCCTGAAGGGCCCCCAGGGGGCCCCCAAGCAGCCCCTCTCCATTTGGGTCTGGGGGTTTTCGTTGGGCCGGGAACCTGGGAGGTACCTGCAAGGTTGCAGTTCGCGGCCCGAGAAGCACTCTCCGGCCAACATGCCCAACTGCAGCAACAGCTCCCAAACCGAAGGAGCCAGGACCCAAAGACCTAGCTGGCCTGAAGGGCCCCCAGGGGGCCCCCAAGCAGCCCCTCTCCATTTGGGTCTGGGGGCTTTCGTTGGGCCGGGAACCTGGGAGAATCCTGCAAGGTTGCAGTTCGCGGCCCGAGAAGCACTCTCCGCCCAACATGCCCAACTGCAGCAACAGCTCCCAAAGCGAAGGAGCCAGGACCCAAAGACCTAGCTGGCCTGAAGGGCCCCCAGGGGGCCCCCAAGCAGCCCCTCTCAATTTGGGTCTGGGGGCTTTTGTAGGGTCGGGAACCTGGGAGATTCCTGCAAGGTTGCAGTTCGAGGCCCGAGAAGCACTCTCCGGCCAACATGCCCAATATCCAGCAACAGCTCCCAAACCGAATGAGCCAGGACCCAAAGACCTAGCTGGCCTGAAGGGCCCCCAGGGGGCCCCCAAGCAGCCCCTCTCCATTTGGGTCTGGGGGCTTTCTTTAGGCTGAGAACCTGGGAGATACCAGCAAGGTTGCAGTTCGCAGCCCGAGAAGCACTCTCCGGCCAACATGCCCAATATCCAGCAACAGCTCCCAAAGCGAAGGAGCCAGGACCCAAAGACCTAGCTGGTCTGAAGGGCCCCCAGGGGGGCCCCAAGCAGCACCTCTCCATTTGGGTCTGGGGGCTTTCGTTGGGCCGGGAACCTGGGAGAATCCTGCAAGGTTGCAGTTCGCGGCCCGAGAAGCACTCTCCGGCCAACATGCCCAACTGCAGCAACAGCTCCCAAAGCGAAGGAGCCAGGACCCAAAGACCTAGCTGGCCTGAAGTGCCCCCAGGGGGTCCCCAAGCAGCCCCTCTCCATTTGGGTCTGGGGGCTTTCGTTGGGCGGGGAACCTGGGAGATTCATGCAAGGTTGCAGTTCGCGGCCCGAGAAGCACTCTCCGGCCAACATGCCCAACTGCAGCAACAGCTCCCAAACCGAAGGAGCCAGGACCCAAAGACCAAGCTGGCCTGAAGGGCCCCCAGGGGGGCCCCAAGCATCCCCTCTCAATTTGGGTCTGGGGGCTTTCGTTGGGCCGGGAACCTGGGAGAATCCTGCAAGGTTGCAGTTCGCGGCCCGAGAAGCACTCTCCGGCCAACATACCCAACTGCAGCAACAGCTCCCAAACCGAAGGAGCCAGGACCCAAAGACCTAGCTGGCCTGAAGGGCCCCCAGGGGGCCCCCAAGCAGCCCCTCTCCATTTGGGTCTGGGGGCTTTCGTTGGGCCGGGAACCTGGGAGAATCCTGCAAGGTTGCAGTTCGCGGCCCGAGAAGCACTCTCCGGCCAACATGCCCAATATCCAGCAACAGCTCCCAAAGCGAAGGAGCCAGGACCCAAAGACCTAGCTGGCCTGAAGGGCCCCCAGGGGGCCCCCAAGCAGCCCCTCTCCATTTGGGTCTGGGGGTTTTCGTTGGGCCGGGAACCTGGGAGGTACCTGCAAGGTTGCAGTTCGCGGCCCGAGAAGCACTCTCCGGCCAACATGCCCAACTGCAGCAACAGCTCCCAAAGCGAAGGAGCCAGGACCCAAAGACCTAGCTGGCCTGAAGGGCCCCAAGGGGGCCCCCAAGCAGCCCCTCTCGATTTGGGTCTGGGGGCTTTCGTTGGGCCGGGAACCTGGGAGAATCCTGCAAGGTTGCAGTTCGCGGCCCGAGAAGCACTCTCCGCCCAACATGCCCAACTGCAGCAACAGCTCCCAAAGCGAAGGAGCCAGGACCCAAAGACCTAGCTGGCCTGAAGGGCTCCCAGGTGTCCCGCAAGCAGCCCCTCTCAATTTGGGTCTGGGGGCTTTTGTAGGGCCGGGAACCTGGGAGATTCCTGCAAGGTTGCAGTTCGAGGCCCGAGAAGCACTCTCCGGCCAACATGCCCAACTGCAGCAACAGCTCCCAAACCGAATGAGCCAGGACCCAAAGACCTAGCTGGCCTGAAGGGCCCCCAGGGGGCCCCCAAGCAGCCCCTCTCCATTTGGGTCTGGGGGCTTTCTTTAGGCTGAGAACCTGGGAGATACCAGCAAGGTTGCAGTTCGCAGCCCGAGAAGCACTCTCCGGCCAACATGCCCAATATCCAGCAACAGCTCCCAAAGCGAAGGAGCCAGGACCCAAAGACCTAGCTGGTCTGAAGGGCCCCCAGGGGGGCCCCAAGCAGCACCTCTCCATTTGGGTCTGGGGGCTTTCGTTGGGCCGGGAACCTGGGAGAATCCTGCAAGGTTGCAGTTCGCGGCCCGAGAAGCACTCTCCGGCCAACATGCCCAACTGCAGCAACAGCTCCCAAAGCGAAGGAGCCAAGACCCAAAGACCTAGCTGGCCTGAAGGGCCCCCAGAAGGCCACCAAGCAGCCCCTCTCCATTTGGGTCTGGGGGCTTTCGTTGGGCATGTATACCTGAGAGGTACCTGGAAGTTACAGTTCGCGGCCCGAGAAGCACTCTCCGCCCAACATGCCCAACTGCAGCAACAGCTCCCAAAGCGAAGGAGCCAGGACCCAAAGACCTAGCTGGCCTGAAGGGCCCCCAGGTGTCCCCCAAGCAGCCCCTCTCCATTTGGGTCTGGGGGCTTTTGTAGGGCCGGGAACCTGGGAGATTCCTGCAAGGTTGCAGTTCGAGGCCCGAGAAGCACTCTCCGGCCAACATGCCCAACTGCAGCAACAGCTCCCAAACCGAATGAGCCAGGACCCAAAGACCTAGCTGGCCTGAAGGGCCCCCAGGGGGCCCCCAAGCAGCCCCTCTCCATTTGGGTCTGGGGGCTTTCTTTAGGCTGAGAACCTGGGAGATACCAGCAAGGTTGCAGTTCGCAGCCCGAGAAGCACTCTCCGGCCAACATGCCCAATATCCAGCAACAGCTCCCAAAGCGAAGGAGCCAGGACCCAAAGACCTAGCTGGTCTGAAGGGCCCCCAGGGGGGCCCCAAGCAGCACCTCTCCATTTGGGTCTGGGGGCTTTCGTTGGGCCGGGAACCTGGGAGAATCCTGCAAGGTTGCAGTTCGCGGCCCGAGAAGCACTCTCCGGCCAACATGCCCAACTGCAGCAACAGCTCCCAAAGCGAAGGAGCCAAGACCCAAAGACCTAGCTGGCCTGAAGGGCCCCCAGAAGGCCACCAAGCAGCCCCTCTCCATTTGGGTCTGGGGGCTTTCGTTGGGCATGTATACCTGAGAGGTACCTGGAAGTTACAGTTCGCGGCCCGAGAAGCACTCTCCGGCCAACATGCCCAACTGCAGCAACAGCTCCCAAACCGAAGGAGCCAGGACCCAAAGACCTAGCTGGCCTGAAGGGCCCCCAGGGGGCCCCCAAGCAGCCCCTCTCCATTTGGGTCTGGGGGTTTTCGTTGGGCCGGGAACCTGGGAGGTACCTGCAAGGTTGCAGTTCGCGGCCCGAGAAGCACTCTCCGGCCAACATGCCCAACTGCAGCAACAGCTCCCAAAGCGAAGGAGCCAGGACACAAAGACCTAGCTGGCCTGAGGGGCCCCCAGGGGGCCCCCAAGCAGCCCCTCTCAATTTGGGTCTGGGGGCTTTCGTTGGGCCGGGAACCTGGGAGATTCCTTCAAGGTTGCAGTTCGCGGCCCGAGAAGCACTCTCCGGCCAACATGCCCAACTGCAGCAACAGCTCCCAAAGCGAAGGAGCCAGGACACAAAGACCTAGCTGGCCTGAAGGGCCCCCAAGGGGCCACCAAGCAGCCCCTCTCAATTTGGGTCTGGGGGCTTTCTTTGGGCATGGATACCTGAGAGGTACCTGCAAGGTTACAGTTCGCGGCCCGAGAAGCACTCTCCGGCCAACATGCCCAACTGCAGCAACAGCTCCCAAACCGAAGGAGCCAGGACCCAAAGACCTAGGTGGCCTGAAGGGCCCCCAGGGGGCCCCCAAGCAGCCCCTCTCAATTTGGGTCTGGGGGCTTTTGTTGGGCCGGGAACCTGGGAGATTCCTGCAAGGTTGCAGTTCGCGGCCCGAGAAGCACTCTCCGGCCAACATGCCCAACTGCAGCAACAGCTCCCAAAGCGAAGGAGCCAGGACCCAAAGACCTAGCTGGCCTGAAGGGCCCCCAGGGGGCCCCCAAGCAGCCCCTCTCCATTTGGGTCTGGGGGCTTTTGTTGGGCCGGGAACCTGGGAGATTCCTGCAAGGTTGCAGTTCGCGGCCCGAGAAGCACTCTCCGGCCAACATGCCCAACTGCAGCAACAGCTCCCAAACCGAATGAGCCAGGACACAAAGACCTAGCTGGCCTGAAGGGCCCCCAGGGGGCCCCCAAGCAGCCCCTCTCCATTTGGGTCTGGGGGCTTTCGTTGGGCCGGGAACCTGGGTGATTCCTGCAAGGTTGCAGTTCGCGGCCGGAGAAGCACTCTCCGGCCAACATGCCCAACTGCAGCAACAGCTCCCAAAGCGAAGGAGCCAGGACCCAAAGACCTAGCTGGCCTGAAGTGCCCCCAGGGGGCCCCCAAGCAGCCCCTCTCCATTTGGGTCTGGGGGCTTTCTTTAGGCTGAGAACCTGGGAGATACCAGCAAGGTTGCAGTTCGCGGCCCGAGAAGCACTCTCCGGCCAACATGCCCAATATCCAGCAACAGCTCCCAAAGCGAAGGAGCCAGGACCCAAAGACCTAGCTGGCCTGAAGGGCCCCCAGAAGGCCACCAAGCAGCCCCTCTCCATTTGGGTCTGGGGGCTTTCGTTGGGCATGGATACCTGAGAGGTACCTGCAAGTTACAGTTCGCGGCCCGAGAAGCACTCTCCGGCCAACATGCCCAACTGCAGCAACAGCTCCCAAAGCGAAGGAGCCAGGACCCAAAGACCTAGCTGGCCTGAAGGGCCCCCAGGGGGCCCCCAAGCAGCCCCTCTCAATTTGGGTCTGGGGGCTTTCGTTGGGCCGGGAACCTGGGAGGTACCTGCAAGGTTGCAGTTCGCGGCCCGAGAAGCACTCTCCGGCCAACATGCCCAACTGCAGCAACAGCTCCCAAAGCGAAGGAGCCAGGACCCAAAGACCTAGCTGGCCTGAAGGGCCCCCAGGGGGCCCCAAGCAGCCCCTCTCCATTTGGGTCTGGGGGCTTTCGTTGGGCCGGGAACCTGGGAGAATCCTGCAAGGTTGCAGTACGCGGCCCGAGAAGCACTCTCCGGCCAACATGCCCAACTGCAGCAACAGCTCCCAAAGCGAAGGAGCCAGGACCCAAAGACCTAGCTGGCCTGAAGGGCCCCCAGGGGGCCCCCAAGCAGCCCCTCTCTATTTGGGTCTGGGGGCTTTTGTTGGGCCGGGAACCTGGGAGATTCCTGCAAGGTTGCAGTTCGAGGCCCGAGAAGCACTCTCCGGCCAACATGCCCAACGTCAGCAACAGCTCCCAAACCGAAGGAGCCAGGACACAAAGACCTAGCTGGCCTGAAGGGCCCCCAGGGGGCCCCCAAGCAGCCCCTCTCAATTTGGGTCTGGGGGCTTTCGTTGGGCCGGGAACCTGGGAGATTCCTGCAAGGTTGCAGTTCGCGGCCGGAGAAGCACTCTCCGGCCAACATGCCCAACTGCAGCAACAGCTCCCAAAGCGAAGGAGCCAGGACCCAAAGACCTAGCTGGCCTGAAGGGCCCCCAGGGGGGCCCCAAGCAGCCCCTCTCCATTTGGGTCTGGGGGCTTTCGTTGGGCCGGGAACCTGGGAGAATCCTGCAAGGTTGCAGTTCGCGGCCCGAGAAGCACTCTCCGGCCAACATGCCCAACTGCAGCAACAGCTCCCAAACCGAAGGAGCCAGGACCCAAAGACCTAGCTGGCCTGAAGGGCCCCCAGGGGGCCCCCAAGCAGCCCCTCTCCATTTGGGTCTGGGGGCTTTTGTTGGGCCGGGAACCTGGGAGATTCCTGCAAGGTTGCAGTTCGAGGCCCGAGAAGCACTCTCCGGCCAACATGCCCAACTGCAGCAACAGCTCCCAAACCGAATGAGCCAGGACACAAAGACCTAGCTGGCCTGAAGGGCCCCCAGGGGGCCCCCAAGCAGCCCCTCTCAATTTGGGTCTGGGGGCTTTCGTTGGGCCGGGAACCTGGGAGATTCCTGCAAGGTTGCAGTTCGCGGCCCGAGAAGCACTCTCCGGCCAACATGCCCAACTGCAGCAACAGCTCCCAAACCGAATGAGCCAGGACACAAAGACCTAGCTGGCCTGAAGGGCCCCCAGGGGGCCCCCAAGCAGCCCCTCTCAATTTGGGTCTGGGGGCTTTCGTTGGGCCGGGAACCTGGGAGATTCATGCAAGGTTGCAGTTCGCGGCCCGAGAAGCACTCTCCGGCCAACATGCCCAACTGCAGCAACAGCTCCCAAAGCGAAGGAGCCAGGACCCAAAGACCTAGCTGGCCTGAAGGGCCCCCAGGGGGCCCCCAAGCAGCCCCTCTCAATTTGGGTCTGGGGGCTTTCGTTGGGCATGGATACCTGAGAGGTACCTGCAAGGTTGCAGTTCGCGGCCCGAGAAGCACTCTCCGGCCAACATGCCCAACGTCAGCAACAGCTCCCAAACCGAAAGAGCCAGGACCCAAAGACCTAGCTGGCCTGAAGGGCCCCCAGGGGGCCCCCAAGCAGCCCCTCTCAATTTGGGTCTGGGGGCTTTCGTTGGGCCGGGAACCTGGGTGATTCCTGCAAGGTTGCAGTTAGCGGCCGGAGAAGCACTCTCCGGCCAACATGCCCAACTGCAGCAACAGCTCCCAAGGCGAAGGAGCCAGGACCCAAAGACCTAGCTGGCCTGAAGTGCCCCCAGGGGGCCCCCAAGCAGCCCCTCTCAATTTGGGTCTGGGGGCTTTCTTTAGGCTGAGAACCTGGGAGATACCAGCAAGGTTGCAGTTCGCGGCCCGAGAAGCACTCTCCGGCCAACATGCCCAATATCCAGCAACAGCTCCCAAAGCGAAGGAGCCAGGACCCAAAGACCTAGCTGGCCTGAAGGGCCCCCAGAAGGCCACCAAGCAGCCCCTCTCCATTTGGGTCTGGGGGCTTTCGTTGGGCATGGATACCTGAGAGGTACCTGCAAGTTACAGTTCGCGGCCCGAGAAGCACTCTCCGGCCAACATGCCCAACTGCAGCAACAGCTCCCAAAGCGAAGGAGCCAGGACCCAAAGACCTAGCTGGCCTGAAGGGCCCCCAGGGGGCCCCCAAGCAGCCCCTCTCCATTTGGGTCTGGGGGTTTTCGTTGGGCCGGGAACCTGGGAGAATCCTGCAAGGTTGCAGTTCGCGGCCCGAGAAGCACTCTCCGGCCAACATGCCCAACTGCAGCAACAGCTCCCAAACCGAAGGAGCCAGGACCCAAAGAGCTAGGTGGCCTGAAGGGCCCCCAGGGGGGCCCCAAGCAGCCCCTCTCAATTTGGGTCTGGGGGCTTTCGTTGGGCCGGGAACCTGGGAGAATCCTGCAAGGTTGCAGTACGCGGCCCGAGAAGCACTCTCCGGCCAACATGCCCAACTGCAGCAACAGCTCCCAAAGCAAAGGAGCCAGGACCCAAAGACCTAGCTGGCCTGAAGGGCCCCCAGGGGTCCCCCAAGCAGCCCCTCTCTATTTGGGTCTGGGGGCTTTTGTTGGGCCGGGAACCTGGGAGATTCCTGCAAGGTTGCAGTTCGAGGCCCGAGAAGCACTCTCCGGCCAACATGCCCAACGTCAGCAACAGCTCCCAAACCGAAGGAGCCAGGACACAAAGACCTAGCTGGCCTGAAGGGCCCCCAGGGGGCCCCCAAGCAGCCCCTCTCAATTTGGGTCTGGGGGCTTTCGTTGGGCCGGGAACCTGGGAGATTCCTGCAAGGTTGCAGTTCGCGGCCGGAGAAGCACTCTCCGGCCAACATGCACAACTGCAGCAACAGCTCCCAAAGCGAAGGAGCCAGGACCCAAAGACCTAGCTGGCCTGAAGGGCCCCCAGGGGGCCCCCAAGCAGCCCCTCTCCATTTGGGTCTGGGGGCTTTTGTTGGGCCGGGAACCTGGGAGATTCCTGCAAGGTTGCAGTTCGAGGCCCGAGAAGCACTCTCCGGCCAACATGCCCAACTGCAGCAACAGCTCCCAAACCGAATGAGCCAGGACACAAAGACCTAGCTGGCCTGAAGGGCCCCCAGGGGGCCCCCAAGCAGCCCCTCTCAATTTGGGTCTGGGGGCTTTAGTTGGGCCGGGAACCTGGGAGATTCCTTCAAGGTTGCAGTTCTCGGCCCGAGAAGCACTCTCCGGCCAACATGCCCAACTGCAGCAACAGCTCCCAAAGCGAAGGAGCCAGGACCCAAAGACCTAGCTGGCCTGAAGGGCCCCCAGGGGGCCCCCAAGCAGCCCCTCTCCATTTGGGTCTGGGGGCTTTCGTTGGGCCGGGAACCTGGGAGAATCCTGCAAGGTTGCAGTTCACGGCCCGAGAAGCACTCTCCAGCCAACATGCCCAACTGCAGCAACAGCTCCCAAAGCGAAGGAGCAAGGACACAAAGACCTAGCTGGCCTGAAGGGCCCCCAGGGGGCCCCCAAGCAGCCCCTCTCCATTTGGGTCTGGGGGCTTTCGTTGGGCATGGATACCTGAGAGGTACCTGCAAGGTTGCAGTTCGCGGCCCGAGAAGCACTCTCCGGCCAACATGCCCAACTGCAGCAACAGCTCCCAAACCGAAGGAGCCAGGACCCAAAGAGCTAGGTGGCCTGAAGGGCCCCCAGGGGGGCCCCAAGCAGCCCCTCTCAATTTGGGTCTGGGGGCTTTCGTTGGGCCGGGAACCTGGGAGAATCCTGCAAGGTTGCAGTACGCGGCCCGAGAAGCACTCTCCGGCCAACATGCCCAACTGCAGCAACAGCTCCCAAAGCAAAGGAGCCAGGACCCAAAGACCTAGCTGGCCTGAAGGGCCCCCAGGGGGCCCCCAAGCAGCCTCTCTCTATTTGGGTCTGGGGGCTTTTGTTGGGCCGGGAACCTGGGAGATTCCTGCAAGGTTGCAGTTCGAGGCCCGAGAAGCACTCTCCGGCCAACATGCCCAACGTCAGCAACAGCTCCCAAACCGAAGGAGCCAGGACACAAAGACCTAGCTGGCCTGAAGGGCCCCCAGGGGGCCACCAAGCAGCCCCTCTCAATTTGGGTCTGGGGGCTTTCGTTGGGCCGGGAACCTGGGAGATTCCTGCAAGGTTGCAGTTCGCGGCCGGAGAAGCACTCTCCGGCCAACATGCCCAACTGCAGCAACAGCTCCCAAAGCGAAGGAGCCAGGACCCAAAGACCTAGCTGGCCTGAAGGGCCCCCAGGGGGCCCCCAAGCAGCCCCTCTCCATTTGGGTCTGGGGGCTTTTGTTGGGCCGGGAACCTGGGAGATTCCTGCAAGGTTGCAGTTCGAGGCCCGAGAAGCACTCTCCGGCCAACATGCCCAACTGCAGCAACAGCTCCCAAACCGAATGAGCCAGGACACAAAGACCTAGCTGGCCTGAAGGGCCCCCAGGGGGCCCCCAAGCAGCCCCTCTCAATTTGGGTCTGGGGGCTTTAGTTGGGCCGGGAACCTGGGAGATTCATGCAAGGTTGCAGTTCTCGGCCCGAGAAGCACTCTCCGGCCAACATGCCCAACTGCAGCAACAGCTCCCAAACCGAAGGAGCCAGGACCCAAAGACCTAGCTGGCCTGAAGGGCCCCCAGGGGGCCCCCAAGCAGCCCCTCTCAATTTGGGTCTGGGGGCTTTCGTTGGGCCGGGAACCTGGGAGAATCCTGCAAGGTTGCAGTTCACGGCCCGAGAAGCACTCTCCAGCCAACATGCCCAACTGCAGCAACAGCTCCCAAAGCGAAGGAGCAAGGACACAAAGACCTAGCTGGCCTGAAGGGCCCCCAGGGGGCCCCCAAGCAGCCCCTCTCCATTTGGGTCTGGGGGCTTTCGTTGGGCATGGATACCTGAGAGGTACCTTCAAGGTTGCAGTTCGCGGCCCGAGAAGCACTCTCCGGCCAACATGCCCAACTGCAGCAACAGCTCCCAAACCGAAGGAGCCAGGACCCAAAGACCTAGCTGGCCTGAAGGGCCCCCAGGGGGGCCCCAAGCAGCCCCTCTCAATTTGGGTCTGGGGGCTTTCGTTGGGCCGGGAACCTGGTAGAATCCTGCAAGGTTGCAGTACGCGGCCCGAGAAGCACTCTCCGGCCAACATGCCCAACTGCAGCAACAGCTCCCAAACCGAAGGAGCCAGGACCCAAAGACCTAGCTGGCCTGAAGGGCCCCCAGGGGTCCCCCAAGCAGCCCCTCTCTATTTGGGTCTGGGGGCTTTTGTTGGGCCGGGAACCTGGGAGATTCCTGCAAGGTTGCAGTTCGAGGCCCGAGAAGCACTCTCCGGCCAACATGCCCAACTGCAGCAACAGCTCCCAAACCGAAGGAGCCAGGACCCAAAGACCTAGCTGGCCTGAAGGGCCCCCAGGGGGCCCCCAAGCAGCCCCTCTCCATTTGGGTCTGGGGGCTTTCGTTGGGCCGGGAACCTGGGAGAATCCTGCAATGTTGCAGTTCACGGCCCGAGAAGCACTCTCCAGCCAACATGCCCAACTGCAGCAACAGCTCCCAAAGCGAAGGAGCAAGGACACAAAGACCTAGCTGGCCTGAAGGGCCCCCAGGGGGCCCCCAAGCAGCCCCTCTCCATTTGGGTCTGGGGGCTTTCGTTGGGCATGGATACCTGAGAGGTACCTGCAAGGTTGCAGTTCGCGGCCCGAGAAGCACTCTCCGGCCAACATGCCCAACTGCAGCAACAGCTCCCAAACCGAAGGAGCCAGGACCCAAAGACCAAGCTGGCCTGAAGGGCCCCCAGGGGGGCCCCAAGCATCCCCTCTCAATTTGGGTCTGGGGGCTTTCGTTGGGCCGGGAACCTGGGAGAATCCTGCAAGGTTGCAGTTCGCGGCCCGAGAAGCACTCTCCGGCCAACATGCCCAATATCCAGCAACAGCTCCCAAACCGAAGGAGCCAGGACCCAAAGACCTAGCTGGCCTGAAGGGCCCCCAGGGGGCCCCCAAGCAGCCCCTCTCCATTTGGGTCTGGGGGCTTTCGTTGGGCCGGGAACCTGGGAGAATCCTGCAAGGTTGCAGTTCGCGGCCCGAGAAGCACTCTCCGGCCAACATGCCCAACTGCAGCAACAGCTCCCAAAGCGAAGGAGCCAGGACCCAAAGACCTAGCTGGCCTGAAGGGCCCCCAGGGGGCCCCCAAGCAGCCCCTCTCCATTTGGGTCTGGGGGTTTTCGTTGGGCCGGGAACCTGGGAGGTACCTGCAAGGTTGCAGTTCGCGGCCCGAGAAGCACTCTCCGGCCAACATGCCCAACTGCAGCAACAGCTCCCAAACCGAAGGAGCCAGGACCCAAAGACCTAGCTGGCCTGAAGGGCCCCCAGGGGGCCCCCAAGCAGCCCCTCTCCATTTGGGTCTGGGGGCTTTCGTTGGGCCGGGAACCTGGGAGAATCCTGCAAGGTTGCAGTTCGCGGCCCGAGAAGCACTCTCCGGCCAACATGCCCAACTGCAGCAACAGCTCCCAAAGCGAAGGAGACAGGACCCAAAGACCTAGCTGGCCTGAAGGGCCCCCAGGGGGCCCCCAAGCAGCCCCTCTCAATTTGGGTCTGGGGGCTTTTGTAGGGTCGGGAACCTGGGAGATTCCTGCAAGGTTGCAGTTCGAGGCCCAAGAAGCACTCTCCGGCCAACATGCCCAATATCCAGCAACAGCTCCCAAACCGAATGAGCCAGGACCCAAAGACCTAGCTGGCCTGAAGGGCCCCCAGGGGGCCCCCAAGCAGCCCCTCTCCATTTGGGTCTGGGGGCTTTCTTTAGGCTGAGAACCTGGGAGATACCAGCAAGGTTGCAGTTCGCAGCCCGAGAAGCACTCTCCGGCCAACATGCCCAATATCCAGCAACAGCTCCCAAAGCGAAGGAGCCAGGACCCAAAGACCTAGCTGGTCTGAAGGGCCCCCAGGGGGGCCCCAAGCAGCCCCTCTCAATTTGGGTCTGGGGGCTTTCGTTGGGCCGGGAACCTGGGAGAATCCTGCAAGGTTGCAGTTCGCGGCCCGAGAAGCACTCTCCGGCCAACATGCCCAACTGCAGCAACAGCTCCCAAAGCGAAGGAGCCAGGACCCAAAGACCTAGCTGGCCTGAAGTGCCCCCAGGGGGTCCTCAAGCAGCCCCTCTCCATTTGGGTCTGGGGGCTTTCGTTGGGCCGGGAACCTGGGAGAATCCTGCAAGGTTGCAGTTCGCGGCCCGAGAAGCACTCTCCGGCCAACATGCACAACTGCAGCAACAGCTCCCAAAGCGAAGGAGCCAGGACCCAAAGACCTAGCTGGCCTGAAGGGCCCCCAGGGGGCCCCCAAGCAGCCCCTCTCCATTTGGGTCTGGGGGCTTTCGTTGGGCCGGGAACCTGGGAGAATCCTGCAAGGTTGCAGTTCGCGGCCCGAGAAGCACTCTCCGGCCAACATGCACAACTGCAGCAACAGCTCCCAAAGCGAAGGAGCCAGGACCCAAAGACCTAGCTGGCCTGAAGGGCCCCCAGGGGGCCCCCAAGCATCCCCTCTCCATTTGGGTCTGGGGGTTTTCGTTGGGCCGGGAACCTGGGAGGTACCTGCAAGGTTGCAGTTCGCGGCCCGAGAAGCACTCTCCGGCCAACATGCCCAACTGCAGCAACAGCTCCCAAAGCGAAGGAGCCAGGACCCAAAGACCTAGCTGGCCTGAAGGGCCCCCAGGGGGCCCCCAAGCAGCCCCTCTCAATTTGGGTCTGGGGGCTTTCGTTGGGCCGGGAACCTGGGAGAATCCTGCAAGGTTGCAGTTCGCGGCCCGAGAAGCACTCTCCGCCCAACATGCCCAACTGCAGCAACAGCTCCCAAAGCGAAGGAGCCAGGACCCAAAGACCTAACTGGCCTGAAGGGCCCCCAGGTGTCCCCCAAGCAGCCCCTCTCAATTTGGGTCTGGGGGCTTTTGTAGGGCCGGGAACCTGGGAGATTCCTGCAAGGTTGCAGTTCGAGGCCCGAGAAGCACTCTCCGGCCAACATGCCCAACTGCAGCAACAGCTCCCAAACCGAATGAGCCAGGACCCAAAGACCTAGCTGGCCTGAAGGGCCCCCAGGGGGCCCCCAAGCAGCCCCTCTCCATTTGGGTCTGGGGGCTTTCTTTAGGCTGAGAACCTGGGAGATACCAGCAAGGTTGCAGTTCGCAGCCCGAGAAGCACTCTCCGGCCAACATGCCCAATATCCAGCAACAGCTCCCAAAGCGAAGGAGCCAGGACCCAAAGACCTAGCTGGTCTGAAGGGCCCCCAGGGGGGCCCCAAGCAGCACCTCTCCATTTGGGTCTGGGGGCTTTCGTTGGGCCGGGAACCTGGGAGAATCCTGCAAGGTTGCAGTTCGCGGCCCGAGAAGCACTCTCCGGCCAACATGCCCAACTGCAGCAACAGCTCCCAAAGTGAAGGAGCCAAGACCCAAAGACCTAGCTGGCCTGAAGGGCCCCCAGAAGGCCACCAAGCAGCCCCTCTCCATTTGGGTCTGGGGGCTTTCGTTGGGCATGTATACCTGAGAGGTACCTGGAAGTTACAGTTCGCGGCCCGAGAAGCACTCTCCGGCCAACATGCCCAACTGCAGCAACAGCTCCCAAACCGAAGGAGCCAGGACCCAAAGACCTAGCTGGCCTGAAGGGCCCCCAGGGGGCCCCCAAGCAGCCCCTCTCCATTTGGGTCTGGGGGTTTTCGTTGGGCCGGGAACCTGGGAGAATCCTGCAAGGTTGCAGTTCGCGGCCCGAGAAGCACTCTCCGGCCAACATGCCCAACTGCAGCAACAGCTCCCAAAGCGAAGGAGCCAGGACCCAAAGACCTAGCTGGCCTGAAGGGCCCCCAGGGGGCCCCCAAGCAGCCCCTCTCCATTTGGGTCTGGGGGTTTTCGTTGGGCCGGGAACCTGGGAGGTACCTGCAAGGTTGCAGTTCGCGGCCCGAGAAGCACTCTCCGGCCAACATGCCCAACTGCAGCAACAGCTCCCAAAGCGAAGGAGCCAGGACCCAAAGACCTAGCTGGCCTGAAGGGCCCCCAGGGGGCCCCCAAGCAGCCCCTCTCGATTTGGGTCTGGGGGCTTTCGTTGGGCCGGGAACCTGGGAGAATCCTGCAAGGTTGCAGTTCGCGGCCCGAGAAGCACTCTCCGCCCAACATGCCCAACTGCAGCAACAGCTCCCAAAGCGAAGGAGCCAGGACCCAAAGACCTAGCTGGCCTGAAGGGCCCCCAGGTGTCCCCCAAGCAGCCCCTCTCAATTTGGGTCTGGGGGCTTTTGTAGGGCCGGGAACCTGGGAGATTCCTGCAAGGTTGCAGTTCGAGGCCCGAGAAGCACTCTCCGGCCAACATGCCCAACTGCAGCAACAGCTCCCAAAGCGAAGGAGCCAGGACCCAAAGACCTAGCTGGCCTGAAGGGCCCCCAGGGGGCCCCCAAGCAGCCCCTCTCCATTTGGGTCTGGGGGCTTTCTTTAGGCTGAGAACCTGGGAGATACCAGCAAGGTTGCAGTTCGCAGCCCGAGAAGCACTCTCCGGCCAACATGCCCAACTGCAGCAACAGCTCCCAAAGCGAAGGAGCCAAGACCCAAAGACCTAGCTGGCCTGAAGGGCCCCCAGAAGGCCACCAAGCAGCCCCTCCCCATTTGGGTCTGGGGGCTTTCGTTGGGCATGTATACCTGAGAGGTACCTGGAAGTTACAGTTCGCGGCCCGAGAAGCACTCTCCGGCCAACATGCCCAACTGCAGCAACAGCTCCCAAACCGAAGGAGCCAGGACCCAAAGACCTAGCTGGCCTGAAGGGCCCCCAGGGGGCCCCCAAGCAGCCCCTCTCCATTTGGGTCTGAGGGTTTTCGTTGGGCCGGGAACCTGGGAGGTACCTGCAAGGTTGCAGTTCGCGGCCCGAGAAGCACTCTCCGGCCAACATGCCCAACTGCAGCAACAGCTCCCAAAGCGAAGGAGCCAGGACACAAAGACCTAGCTGGCCTGAAGGGCCCCCAAGGGGCCCCCAAGCAGCCCCTCTCAATTTGGGTCTGGGGGCTTTCGTTGGGCCGGGAACCTGGGAGATTCCTGCAAGGTTGCAGTTCGCGGCCCGAGAAGCACTCTCCGGCCAACATGCCCAACTGCAGCAACAGCTCCCAAACCGAAGGAGCCAGGACCCAAAGACCTAGCTGGCCTGAAGGGCCCCCAGGGGGCCCCCAAGCAGCCCCTCTCCATTTGGGTCTGGGGGCTTTTGTTGGGCCGGGAACCTGGGAGATTCCTGCCAGGTTGCAGTTCGCGGCCCGAGAAGCACTCTCCGGCCAACATGCCCAACTGCAGCAACAGCTCCCAAACCGAATGAGCCAGGACACAAAGACCTAGCTGGCCTGAAGGGCCCCCAGGGGGCCCCCAAGCAGCCCCTCTCAATTTGGGTCTGGGGTCTTTCGTTGGGCCGGGAACCTGGGTGATTCCTGCAAGGTTGCAGTTCGCGGCCGGAGAAGCACTCTCCGGCCAACATGCCCAACTGCAGCAACAGCTCCCAAAGCGAAGGAGCCAGGACCCAAAGACCTAGCTGGCCTGAAGGGCCCCCAGGGGGCCCCCAAGCAGCCCCTCTCAATTTGGGTCTGGGGGCTTTCGTTGGGCCGGGAACCTGGGAGATTCCTGCAAGGTTGCAGTTCGCGGCCCGAGAAGCACTCTCCGGCCAACATGCCCAACTGCAGCAACAGCTCCCAAACCGAATGAGCCAGGACACAAAGACCTAGCTGGCCTGAAGGGCCCCCAGGGGGCCCCCAAGCAGCCCCTCTCAATTTGGGTCTGGGGGCTTTCGTTGGGCCGGGAACCTGGGAGATTCATGCAAGGTTGCAGTTCACGGCCCGAGAAGCACTCTCCGGCCAACATGCCCAACTGCAGCAACAGCTCCCAAAGCGAAGGAGCCAGGACCCAAAGACCTAGCTGGCCTGAAGGGCCCCCAGGAGGCCCCCAAGCAGCCCCTCTCAATTTGGGTCTGGGGGCTTTCGTTGGGCATGGATACCTGAGAGGTACCTGCAAGGTTGCAGTTCGCGGCCCGAGAAGCACTCTCCGGCCAACATGCCCAACTGCAGCAACAGCTCCCAAACCGAAAGAGCCAGGACACAAAGACCTAGCTGGCCTGAAGGGCCCCCAGGGGGCCCCCAAGCAGCCCCTCTCAATTTGGGTCTGGGGGCTTTCGTTGGGCCGGGAACCTGGGTGATTCCTGCAAGGTTGCAGTTCGCGGCCGGAGAAGCACTCTCCGGCCAACATGCCCAACTGCAGCAACAGCTCCCAAGGCGAAGGAGCCAGGACCCAAAGACCTAGCTGGCCTGAAGGGCCCCCAGGGGGCCCCCAAGCAGCCCCTCTCCATTTGGGTCTGGGGGCTTTCTTTAGGCTGAGAACCTGGGAGATACCAGCAAGGTTGCAGTTCGCGGCCCGAGAAGCACTCTCCGGCCAACATGCCCAATATCCAGCAACAGCTCCCAAAGCGAAGGAGCCAGGACCCAAAGACCTAGCTGGCCTGAAGGGCCCCCAGAAGGCCACCAAGCAGCCCCTCTCCATTTGGGTCTGGGGGCTTTCGTTGGGCATGGATACCTGAGAGGTACCTGCAAGTTACAGTTCGCGGCCCGAGAAGCACTCTCCGGCCAACATGCCCAACTGCAGCAACAGCTCCCAAAGCGAAGGAGCCAGGACCCAAAGACCTAGCTGGCCTGAAGGGCCCCCAGGGGGCCCCCAAGCAGCCCCTCTCCATTTGGGTCTGGGGGTTTTCGTTGGGCCGGGAACCTGGGAGAATCCTGCAAGGTTGCAGTTCGCGGCCCGAGAAGCACTCTCCGGCCAACATGCCCAACTGCAGCAACAGCTCCCAAACCGAAGGAGCCAGGACCCAAAGACCTAGCTGGCCTGAAGGGCCCCCAGGGGGGCCCCAAGCAGCCCCTCTCAATTTGGGTCTGGGGGCTTTTGTTGGGCCGGGAACCTGGGAGAATCCTGCAAGGTTGCAGTACGCGGCCCGAGAAGCACTCTCCGGCCAACATGCCCAACTGCAGCAACAGCTCCCAAAGCGAAGGAGCCAGGACCCAAAGACCTAGCTGGCCTGAAGGGCCCCCAGGGGTCCCCCAAGCAGCCTCTCTCTATTTGGGTCTGGGGGCTTTTGTTGGGCCGGGAACCTGGGAGATTCCTGCAAGGTTGCAGTTCGAGGCCCGAGAAGCACTCTCCGGCCAACATGCCCAACGTCAGCAACAGCTCCCAAACCGAAGGAGCCAGGACACAAAGACCTAGCTGGCCTGAAGGGCCCCCAGGGGGCCCCCAAGCAGCCCCTCTCCATTTGGGTCTGGGGGCTTTCGTTGGGCCGGGAACCTGGGAGATTCCTGCAAGGTTGCAGTTCGCGGCTGGAGAAGCACTCTCCGGCCAACATGCCCAACTGCAGCAACAGCTCCCAAAGCGAAGGAGCCAGGACCCAAAGACCTAGCTGGCCTGAAGGGCCCCCAGGGGGCCCCCAAGCAGCCCCTCTCCATTTGGGTCTGGGGGCTTTTGTTGGGCCGGGAACCTGGGAGATTCCTGCAAGGTTGCAGTTCGAGGCCCGAGAAGCACTCTCCGGCCAACATGCCCAACTGCAGCAACAGCTCCCAAACTGAATGAGCCAGGACACAAAGACCTAGCTGGCCTGAAGGGCCCCCAGGGGGCCCCCAAGCAGCCCCTCTCAATTTGGGTCTGGGGGCTTTAGTTGGGCCGGGAACCTGGGAGATTCATGCAAGGTTGCAGTTCTCGGCCCGAGAAGCACTCTCCGGCCAACATGCCCAACTGCAGCAACAGCTCCCAAACCGAAGGAGCCAGGACCCAAAGACCTAGCTGGCCTGAAGGGCCCCCAGGGGGCCCCCAAGCAGCCCCTCTCCATTTGGGTCTGGGGGCTTTCGTTGGGCCGGGAACCTGGGAGAATCCTGCAAGGTTGCAGTTCACGGCCCGAGAAGCACTCTCCAGCCAACATGCCCAACTGCAGCAACAGCTCCCAAACCGAAGGAGCAAGGACACAAAGACCTAGCTGGCCTGAAGGGCCCCCAGGGGGCCCCCAAGCAGCCCCTCTCCATTTGGGTCTGGGGGCTTTCGTTGGGCATGGATACCTGAGAGGTACCTGCAAGGTTGCAGTTCGCGGCCCGAGAAGCACTCTCCGGCCAACATGCCCAACTGCAGCAACAGCTCCCAAACCGAAGGAGCCAGGACCCAAAGAGCTAGGTGGCCTGAAGGGCCCCCAGGGGGGCCCCAAGCAGCCCCTCTCCATTTGGGTCTGGGGGCTTTCGTTGGGCATGGATACCTGAGAGGTACCTGCAAGTTACAGTTCGCGGCCCGAGAAGCACTCTCCGGCCAACATGCCCAACTGCAGCAACAGCTCCCAAAGCGAAGGAGCCAGGACCCAAAGACCTAGCTGGCCTGAAGGGCCCCCAGGGGGCCCCCAAGCAGCCCCTCTCCATTTGGGTCTGGGGGTTTTCGTTGGGCCGGGAACCTGGGAGAATCCTGCAAGGTTGCAGTTCGCGGCCCGAGAAGCACTCTCCGGCCAACATGCCCAACTGCAGCAACAGCTCCCAAAGCGAAGGAGCCAGGACCCAAAGACCTAGCTGGCCTGAAGGGCCCCCAGGGGGGCCCCAAGCAGCCCCTCTCAATTTGGGTCTGGGGGCTTTTGTTGGGCCGGGAACCTGGGAGAATCCTGCAAGGTTGCAGTACGCGGCCCGAGAAGCACTCTCCGGCCAACATGCCCAACTGCAGCAACAGCTCCCAAAGCGAAGGAGCCAGGACCCAAAGACCTAGCTGGCCTGAAGGGCCCCCAGGGGTCCCCCAAGCAGCCTCTCTCTATTTGGGTCTGGGGGCTTTTGTTGGGCCGGGAACCTGGGAGATTCCTGCAAGGTTGCAGTTCGAGGCCCGAGAAGCACTCTCCGGCCAACATGCCCAACGTCAGCAACAGCTCCCAAACCGAAGGAGCCAGGACACAAAGACCTAGCTGGCCTGAAGGGCCCCCAGGGGGCCCCCAAGCAGCCCCTCTCCATTTGGGTCTGGGGGCTTTCGTTGGGCCGGGAACCTGGGAGATTCCTGCAAGGTTGCAGTTCGCGGCTGGAGAAGCACTCTCCGGCCAACATGCCCAACTGCAGCAACAGCTCCCAAAGCGAAGGAGCCAGGACCCAAAGACCTAGCTGGCCTGAAGGGCCCCCAGGGGGCCCCCAAGCAGCCCCTCTCCATTTGGGTCTGGGGGCTTTTGTTGGGCCGGGAACCTGGGAGATTCCTGCAAGGTTGCAGTTCGAGGCCCGAGAAGCACTCTCCGGCCAACATGCCCAACTGCAGCAACAGCTCCCAAACCGAAGGAGCCAGGACCCAAAGACCTAGCTGGCCTGAAGGGCCCCCAGGGGGCCCCCAAGCAGCCCCTCTCAATTTGGGTCTGGGGGCTTTAGTTGGGCCGGGAACCTGGGAGATTCATGCAAGGTTGCAGTTCTCGGCCCGAGAAGCACTCTCCGGCCAACATGCCCAACTGCAGCAACAGCTCCCAAACCGAAGGAGCCAGGACCCAAAGACCTAGCTGGCCTGAAGGGCCCCCAGGGGGCCCCCAAGCAGCCCCTCTCCATTTGGGTCTGGGGGCTTTCGTTGGGCCGGGAACCTGGGAGAATCCTGCAAGGTTGCAGTTCACGGCCCGAGAAGCACTCTCCAGCCAACATGCCCAACTGCAGCAACAGCTCCCAAAGCGAAGGAGCCAGGACCCAAAGACCTAGCTGGCCTGAAGGGCCCCCAGGGGGGCCCCAAGCAGCCCCTCTCAATTTGGGTCTGGGGGCTTTTGTTGGGCCGGGAACCTGGGAGAATCCTGCAAGGTTGCAGTACGCGGCCCGAGAAGCACTCTCCGGCCAACATGCCCAACTGCAGCAACAGCTCCCAAAGCGAAGGAGCCAGGACCCAAAGACCTAGCTGGCCTGAAGGGCCCCCAGGGGTCCCCCAAGCAGCCTCTCTCTATTTGGGTCTGGGGGCTTTTGTTGGGCCGGGAACCTGGGAGATTCCTGCAAGGTTGCAGTTCGAGGCCCGAGAAGCACTCTCCGGCCAACATGCCCAACGTCAGCAACAGCTCCCAAACCGAAGGAGCCAGGACACAAAGACCTAGCTGGCCTGAAGGGCCCCCAGGGGGCCCCCAAGCAGCCCCTCTCCATTTGGGTCTGGGGGCTTTCGTTGGGCCGGGAACCTGGGAGATTCCTGCAAGGTTGCAGTTCGCGGCTGGAGAAGCACTCTCCGGCCAACATGCCCAACTGCAGCAACAGCTCCCAAAGCGAAGGAGCCAGGACCCAAAGACCTAGCTGGCCTGAAGGGCCCCCAGGGGGCCCCCAAGCAGCCCCTCTCCATTTGGGTCTGGGGGCTTTTGTTGGGCCGGGAACCTGGGAGATTCCTGCAAGGTTGCAGTTCGAGGCCCGAGAAGCACTCTCCGGCCAACATGCCCAACTGCAGCAACAGCTCCCAAACCGAAGGAGCCAGGACCCAAAGACCTAGCTGGCCTGAAGGGCCCCCAGGGGGCCCCCAAGCAGCCCCTCTCAATTTGGGTCTGGGGGCTTTAGTTGGGCCGGGAACCTGGGAGATTCATGCAAGGTTGCAGTTCTCGGCCCGAGAAGCACTCTCCGGCCAACATGCCCAACTGCAGCAACAGCTCCCAAACCGAAGGAGCCAGGACCCAAAGACCTAGCTGGCCTGAAGGGCCCCCAGGGGGCCCCCAAGCAGCCCCTCTCCATTTGGGTCTGGGGGCTTTCGTTGGGCCGGGAACCTGGGAGAATCCTGCAAGGTTGCAGTTCACGGCCCGAGAAGCACTCTCCAGCCAACATGCCCAACTGCAGCAACAGCTCCCAAACCGAAGGAGCAAGGACACAAAGACCTAGCTGGCCTGAAGGGCCCCCAGGGGGCCCCCAAGCAGCCCCTCTCCATTTGGGTCTGGGGGCTTTCGTTGGGCATGGATACCTGAGAGGTACCTGCAAGGTTGCAGTTCGCGGCCCGAGAAGCACTCTCCGGCCAACATGCCCAACTGCAGCAACAGCTCCCAAACCGAAGGAGCCAGGACCCAAAGAGCTAGGTGGCCTGAAGGGCCCCCAGGGGGGCCCCAAGCATCCCCTCTCAATTTGGGTCTGGGGGCTTTCGTTGGGCCGGGAACCTGGGAGAATCCTGCAAGGTTGCAGTTCGCGGCCCGAGAAGCACTCTCCGGCCAACATGCCCAATGTCAGCAACAGCTCCCAAACCGAATGTGCCAGGACCCAAAGACCTAGGTGGCCTGAAGGGCCCCCAGGGGGCCCCCAAGCAGCCCCTCTCCATTTGGGTCTGGGGGCTTTCGTTGGGCCGGGAACCTGGGAGAATCCTGCAAGGTTGCAGTTCGCGGCCCGAGAAGCACTCTCCGGCCAACATGCCCAACTGCAGCAACAGCTCCCAAAGCGAAGGAGCCAGGACCCAAAGACCTAGCTGGCCTGAAGGGCCCCCAGGGGGCCCCCAAGCAGCCCCTCTCCATTTGGTTCTGGGGGTTTTCGTTGGGCTGGGAACCTGGGAGGTACCTGCAAGGTTGCAGTTCGCGGCCCGAGAAGCACTCTCCGGCCAACATGCCCAACTGCAGCAACAGCTCCCAAAGCGAAGGAGCCAGGACCCAAAGACCTAGCTGGCCTGAAGGGCCCCCAGGGGTCCCCCAAGCAGCCCCTCTCAATTTGGGTCTGGGGGCTTTCGTTGGGCCGGGAACCTGGGAGATTCCTGCAAGGTTGCAGTTCGCGGCCGGAGAAGCACTCTCCGGCCAACATGCCCAACTGCAGCAACAGCTCCCAAAGCGAAGGAGCCAGGACCCAAAGACCTAGCTGGCCTGAAGGGCCCCCAGGGGGCACCCAAGCAGCCCCTCTCCATTTGGGTCTGGGGGCTTTCGTTGGGCTGGGAACCTGGGAGATTCCTGCAAGGTTGCAGTTCGCGGCCCGAGAAGCACTCTCCGGCCAACATGCCCAACGTCAGCAACAGCTCCCAAACCGAATGAGCCAGGACACAAAGACCTAGCTGGCCTGAAGGGCCCCCAGGGGGCCCCCAAGCAGCCCCTCTCAATTTGGGTCTGGGGGCTTTCGTTGGGCATGGATACCTGAGAGGTACCTGCAAGGTTGCAGTTCGCGGCCGGAGAAGCACTCTCCGGCCAACATGCCCAACTGCAGCAACAGCTCCCAAACCGAAGGAGCCAGGACCCAAAGACCAAGAAGGCCTGAAGGGCCCCCAGGGGGCCCCAAGCAGCCCCTCTCAATTTGGGTCTGGGGGCTTTCGTTGGGCCGGGAACCTGGGAGAATCCTGCAAGGTTGCAGTTCGCGGCCCGAGAAGCACTCTCCGGCCAACATGCCCAACTGCAGCAACAGCTCCCAAAGCGAAGGAGCCAGGACCCAAAGACCTAGCTGGCCTGAAGGGCCCCCAGGGGGCCCCCAAGCAGCCCCTCTCAATTTGGGTCTGGGGGCTTTCGTTGGGCCGGGAACCTGGGAGAATCCTGCAAGGTTGCAGTTCACGGCCCGAGAAGCACTCTCCCGCCAACATGCCCAACTGCAGCAACAGCTCCCAAACCGAAGGAGCCAGGACACAAAGACCTAGCTGGCCTGAAGGGCCCCCACGGGGCCCCCAAGCAGCCCCTCTCAATTTGGGTCTGGGGGCTTTCTTTGGGCCGGGAACCTGGGAGATTCCTGCAAGGTTGCAGTTCGCGGCCCGAGAAGCACTCTCCGGCCAACATGCCCAACTGCAGCAACAGCTCCCAAACCGAAGGAGCCAGGACCCAAAGACCTAGCTGGCCTGAAGGGCCCCCAGGGGGCCCCCAAGCAGCCCCTCTCCATTTGGGTCTGGGGGCTTTTGTTGGGCCGGGAACCTGGGAGATTCCTGCAAGGTTGCAGTTCGCGGCCCGAGAAGCACTCTCCGGCCAACATGCCCAACGTCAGCAACAGCTCCCAAACCGAATGTGCCAGGACACAAAGACCTAGCTGGCCTGAAGGGCCCCCAGGGGGCCCCCAAGCAGCCCCTCTCAATTTGGGTCTGGGGGCTTTCGTTGGGCCGGGAACCTGGGTGATTCCTGCAAGGTTGCAGTTCGCGGCCGGAGAAGCACTCTCCGGCCAACATGCCCAACTGCAGCAACAGCTCCCAAAGCGAAGGAGCCAGGACCCAAAGACCTAGCTGGCCTGAAGTGCCCCCAGGGGGCACCCAAGCAGCCCCTCTCCATTTGGGTCTGGGGGCTTTCTTTAGGCTGAGAACCTGGGAGATACCAGCAAGGTTGCAGTTCGCGGCCCGAGAAGCACTCTCCGGCCAACATGCCCAATATCCAGCAACAGCTCCCAAAGCGAAGGAGCCAGGACCCAAAGACCTAGCTGGCCTGAAGGGCCCCCAGAAGGCCACCAAGCAGCCCCTCTCCATTTGGGTCTGGGGGCTTTCGTTGGGCATGGATACCTGAGAGGTACCTGCAAGTTACAGTTCGCGGCCCGAGAAGCACTCTCCGGCCAACATGCCCAACTGCAGCAACAGCTCCCAAAGCGAAGGAGCCAGGACCCAAAGACCTAGCTGGCCTGAAGGGCCCCCAGGGGGCCCCCAAGCAGCCCCTCTCAATTTGGGTCTGGGGGCTTTCGTTGGGCCGGGAACCTGGGAGAATCCTGCAAGGTTGCAGTTCGCGGCCCGAGAAGCACTCTCCGGCCAACATGCCCAACTGCAGCAACAGCTCCCAAAGCGAAGGAGCCAGGACCCAAAGACCTAGCTGGCCTGAAGGGCCCCCAGGGGGCCCCCAAGCAGCCCCTCTCCATTTGGGTCTGGGGGTTTTCGTTGGGCCGGGAACCTGGGAGAATCCTGCAAGGTTGCAGTTCACGGCCCGAGAAGCACTCTCCGGCCAACATGCCCAACTGCAGCAACAGCTCCCAAACCGAAGGAGCCAGGACCCAAAGACCTAGCTGGCCTGAAGGGCCCCCGGGGGGCCCCAAGCAGCCCCTCTCCATTTGGGTCTGGGGGCTTTCGTTGGGCCGGGAACCTGGGAGATTCCTGCAAGGTTGCAGTTCGCGGCCGGAGAAGCACTCTCCGGCCAACATGCCCAACTGCAGCAACAGCTCCCAAACCGAATGAGCCAGGACACAAAGACCTAGCTGGCCTGAAGGGCCCCCAGGGGGCCCCCAAGCAGCCCCTCTCAATTTGGGTCTGGGGGCTTTCGTTGGGCCGGGAACCTGGGAGATTCATGCAAGGTTGCAGTTCGCGGCCCGAGAAGCACTCTCCGGCCAACATGCCCAACTGCAGCAACAGCTCCCAAAGCGAAGGAGCCAGGACACAAAGACCTAGCTGGCCTGAAGGGCCCCCAGGGGGCCACCAAGCAGCCCCTCTCCATTTGGGTCTGGGGGCTTTCGTTGGGCATGGATACCTGAGAGGTACCTGCAAGGTTACAGTTCGCGGCCCGAGAAGCACTCTCCGGCCAACATGCTCAACTGCAGCAACAGCTCCCAAACCGAAGGAGCCAGGACCCAAAGACCTAGCTGGCCTGAAGGGCCCCCAGGGGACCCCCAAGCAGCCCCTCTCAATTTGGGTCTGGGGGCTTTCGTTGGGCCGGGAACCTGGGAGATTCCTGCAAGGTTGCAGTTCGCGGCCCGAGAAGCACTCTCCGGCCAACATGCCCAACTGCAGCAACAGCTCCCAAAGCGAAGGAGCCAGGACCCAAAGACCTAGCTGGCCTGAAGGGCCCCCAGGGGGCCCCCAAGCAGCCCCTCTCCATTTGGGTCTGGGGGCTTTAGTTGGGCCGGGAACCTGGGAGATTCCTGCAAGGTTGCAGTTCGCGGCCCGAGAAGCACTCTCCGGCCAACATGCCCAACGTCAGCAACAGCTCCCAAACCGAATGAGCAAGGACACAAAGACCTAGCTGGCCTGAAGGGCCCCCAGGGGGCCCCCAAGCAGCCCCTCTCAATTTGGGTCTGGGGGCTTTCGTTGAGCCGGGAACCTGGGTGATTCCTGCAAGGTTGCAGTTCGCGGCCGGAGAAGCACTCTCCGGCCAACATGCCCAACTGCAGCAACAGCTCCCAAGGCGAAGGAGCCAGGACCCAAAGACCTAGCTGGCCTGAAGGGCCCCCAGGGGGCCCCCAAGCAGCCCCTCTCCATTTGGGTCTGGGGGCTTTCGTTGGGCATGGATACCTGAGAGGTACCTGCAAGTTACAGTTCGCGGCCCGAGAAGCACTCTCCGGCCAACATGCCCAACTGCAGCAACAGCTCCCAAAGCGAAGGAGCCAGGACCCAAAGACCTAGCTGGCCTGAAGGGCCCCCAGGGGTCCCCCAAGCAGCCCCTCTCTATTTGGGTCTGGGGGCTTTTGTTGGGCCGGGAACCTGGGAGATTCCTGCAAGGTTGCAGTTCGAGGCCCGAGAAGCACTCTCCGGCCAACATGCACAACGTCAGCAACAGCTCCCAAACCGAAGGAGCCAGGACACAAAGACCTAGCTGGCCTGAAGGGCCCCCAGGGGGCCCCCAAGCAGCCCCTCTCAATTTGGGTCTGGGGGCTTTCGTTGGGCCGGGAACCTGGGAGATTCCTGCAAGGTTGCAGTTCGCGGCCGGAGAAGCACTCTCCGGCCAACATGCCCAACTGCAGCAACAGCTCCCAAAGCGAAGGAGCCAGGACCCAAAGACCTAGCTGGCCTGAAGGGCCCCCAGGGGGCCCCCAAGCAGCCCCTCTCCATTTGGGTATGGGGGCTTTTGTTGGGCCGGGAACCTGGGAGATTCCTGCAAGGTTGCAGTTCGCGGCCCGAGAAGCACTCTCCGGCCAACATGCCCAACTGCAGCAACAGCTCCCAAACCGAATGAGCCAGGACCCAAAGACCTAGCTGGCCTGAAGGGCCCCCAGGGGTCCCCCAAGCAGCCCCTCTCAATTTGGGTCTGGGGGATTTAGTTGGGCCGGGAACCTGGGAGATTCCAGCAAGGTTGCAGTTCGCGGCCCGAGAAGCACTCTCCGGCCAACATGCCCAACTGCAGCAACAGCTCCCAAAGCGAAGGAGCCAGGACCCAAAGACCTAGCTGGCCTGAAGGGCCCCCAGGGGGCCCCCAAGCAGCCCCTCTCCATTTGGGTCTGGGGGCTTTCGTTGGGCCGGGAACCTGGGAGAATCCTGCAAGGTTGCAGTTCGCGGCCCGAGAAGCACTCTCCGGCCAACATGCCCAACTGCAGCAACAGCTCCCAAAGCGAAGGAGCCAGGACCCAAAGACCTAGCTGGCCTGAAGGGCCCCCAGGGGGCCCCCAAGCAGCCCCTCTCCATTTGGGTCTGGGGGTTTTCGTTGGGCCGGGAACCTGGGAGAATCCTGCAAGGTTGCAGTTCACGGCCCGAGAAGCACTCTCCGGCCAACATGCCCAACTGCAGCAACAGCTCCCAAACCGAAGGAGCCAGGACCCAAAGACCTAGCTGGCCTGAAGGGCCCCCGGGGGGCCCCAAGCAGCCCCTCTCCATTTGGGTCTGGGGGCTTTCGTTGGGCCGGGAACCTGGGAGATTCCTGCAAGGTTGCAGTTCGCGGCCGGAGAAGCACTCTCCGGCCAACATGCCCAACTGCAGCAACAGCTCCCAAACCGAATGAGCCAGGACACAAAGACCTAGCTGGCCTGAAGGGCCCCCAGGGGGCCCCCAAGCAGCCCCTCTCAATTTGGGTCTGGGGGCTTTCGTTGGGCCGGGAACCTGGGAGATTCATGCAAGGTTGCAGTTCGCGGCCCGAGAAGCACTCTCCGGCCAACATGCCCAACTGCAGCAACAGCTCCCAAAGCGAAGGAGCCAGGACACAAAGACCTAGCTGGCCTGAAGGGCCCCCAGGGGGCCACCAAGCAGCCCCTCTCCATTTGGGTCTGGGGGCTTTCGTTGGGCATGGATACCTGAGAGGTACCTGCAAGGTTACAGTTCGCGGCCCGAGAAGCACTCTCCGGCCAACATGCTCAACTGCAGCAACAGCTCCCAAACCGAAGGAGCCAGGACCCAAAGACCTAGCTGGCCTGAAGGGCCCCCAGGGGACCCCCAAGCAGCCCCTCTCAATTTGGGTCTGGGGGCTTTCGTTGGGCCGGGAACCTGGGAGATTCCTGCAAGGTTGCAGTTCGCGGCCCGAGAAGCACTCTCCGGCCAACATGCCCAACTGCAGCAACAGCTCCCAAAGCGAAGGAGCCAGGACCCAAAGACCTAGCTGGCCTGAAGGGCCCCCAGGGGGCCCCCAAGCAGCCCCTCTCCATTTGGATCTGGGGGCTTTAGTTGGGCCGGGAACCTGGGAGATTCCTGCAAGGTTGCAGTTCGCGGCCCGAGAAGCACTCTCCGGCCAACATGCCCAACGTCAGCAACAGCTCCCAAACCGAATGAGCAAGGACACAAAGACCTAGCTGGCCTGAAGGGCCCCCAGGGGGCCCCCAAGCAGCCCCTCTCAATTTGGGTCTGGGGGCTTTCGTTGAGCCGGGAACCTGGGTGATTCCTGCAAGGTTGCAGTTCGCGGCCGGAGAAGCACTCTCCGGCCAACATGCCCAACTGCAGCAACAGCTCCCAAGGCGAAGGAGCCAGGACCCAAAGACCTAGCTGGCCTGAAGGGCCCCCAGGGGGCCCCCAAGCAGCCCCTCTCCATTTGGGTCTGGGGGCTTTCTTTAGGCTGAGAACCTGGGAGATACCAGCAAGGTTGCAGTTCGCGGCCCGAGAAGCACTCTCCGGCCAACATGCCAAATATCCAGCAACAGCTCCCAAAGCGAAGGAGCCAGGACCCAAAGACCTAGCTGGCCTGAAGGGCCCCCAGGGGGCCCCCAAGCAGCCCCTCTCCATTTGGGTCTGGGGGCTTTCGTTGGGCATGGATACCTGAGAGGTACCTGCAAGTTACAGTTCGCGGCCCGAGAAGCACTCTCCGGCCAACATGCCCAACTGCAGCAACAGCTCCCAAAGCGAAGGAGCCAGGACCCAAAGACCTAGCTGGCCTGAAGGGCCCCCAGGGGTCCCCCAAGCAGCCCCTCTCTATTTGGGTCTGGGGGCTTTTGTTGGGCCGGGAACCTGGGAGATTCCTGCAAGGTTGCAGTTCGAGGCCCGAGAAGCACTCTCCGGCCAACATGCACAACGTCAGCAACAGCTCCCAAACCGAAGGAGCCAGGACACAAAGACCTAGCTGGCCTGAAGGGCCCCCAGGGGGCCCCCAAGCAGCCCCTCTCAATTTGGGTCTGGGGGCTTTCGTTGGGCCGGGAACCTGGGAGATTCCTGCAAGGTTGCAGTTCGCGGCCGGAGAAGCACTCTCCGGCCAACATGCCCAACTGCAGCAACAGCTCCCAAAGCGAAGGAGCCAGGACCCAAAGACCTAGCTGGCCTGAAGGGCCCCCAGGGGGCCCCCAAGCAGCCCCTCTCCATTTGGGTATGGGGGCTTTTGTTGGGCCGGGAACCTGGGAGATTCCTGCAAGGTTGCAGTTCGCGGCCCGAGAAGCACTCTCCGGCCAACATGCCCAACTGCAGCAACAGCTCCCAAACCGAATGAGCCAGGACCCAAAGACCTAGCTGGCCTGAAGGGCCCCCAGGGGTCCCCCAAGCAGCCCCTCTCAATTTGGGTCTGGGGGATTTAGTTGGGCCGGGAACCTGGGAGATTCCAGCAAGGTTGCAGTTCGCGGCCCGAGAAGCACTCTCCGGCCAACATGCCCAACTGCAGCAACAGCTCCCAAAGCGAAGGAGCCAGGACCCAAAGACCTAGCTGGCCTGAAGGGCCCCCAGGGGGCCCCCAAGCAGCCCCTCTCAATTTGGGTCTGGGGGCTTTCGTTGGGCCGGGAACCTGGGAGGTACCTGCAAGGTTGCAGTTCGCGGCCCGAGAAGCACTCTCCGGCCAACATGCCCAACTGCAGCAACAGCTCCCAAACCGAAGGAGCCAGGACCCAAAGACCTAGCTGGCCTGAAGGGCCCCCAGGGGGCCCCCAAGCAGCCCCTCTCCATTTGGGTCTGGGGGCTTTCGTTGGGCATGGATACCTGAGAGGTACCTGCAAGGTTGCAGTTCGCGGCCCGAGAAGCACTCTCCGGCCAACATGCCCAACTGCAGCAACAGCTCCCAAACCGAAGGAGCCAGGACCCAAAGACCTAGCTGGCCTGAAGGGCCCCCAGTGGGGCCCCAAGCATCCCCTCTCAATTTGGGTCTGGGGGCTTTCGTTGGGCCGGGAACCTGGGAGAATCCTGCAAGGTTGCAGTTCGCGGCCCGAGAAGCACTCTCCGGCCAACATGCCCAACTGCAGCAACAGCTCTCAAGGCGAAGGAGCCAGGACCCAAAGACCTAGCTGGCCTGAAGGGCCCCCAGGGGGCCCCCAAGCAGCCCCTCTCCATTTGGGTCTGGGGGCTTTCGTTGGGCCGGGAACCTGGGAGAATCCTGCAAGGTTGCAGTTCGCGGCCCGAGAAGCACTCTCCGGCCAACATGCCCAACGTCAGCAACAGCTCCCAAACCGAATGAGCAAGGACACAAAGACCTAGCTGGCCTGAAGGGCCCCCAGGGGGCCCCCAAGCAGCCCCTCTCAATTTGGGTCTGGGGGCTTTCGTTGAGCCGGGAACCTGGGTGATTCCTGCAAGGTTGCAGTTCGCGGCCGGAGAAGCACTCTCCGGCCAACATGCCCAACTGCAGCAACAGCTCCCAAACCGAAGGAGCCAGGACCCAAAGACCTAGCTGGCCTGAAGGGCCCCCAGGGGGCCCCCAAGCAGCCCCTCTCCATTTGGGTCTGGGGGCTTTCTTTAGGCTGAGAACCTGGGAGATACCAGCAAGGTTGCAGTTCGCGGCCCGAGAAGCACTCTCCGGCCAACATGCCCAATATCCAGCAACAGCTCCCAAAGCGAAGGAGCCAGGACCCAAAGACCTAGCTGGCCTGAAGGGCCCCCAGGGGGCCCCCAAGCAGCCCCTCTCCATTTCCGTCTGGGGGCTTTCGTTGGGCATGGATACCTGAGAGGTACCTGCAAGTTACAGTTCGCGGCCCGAGAAGCACTCTCCGGCCAACATGCCCAACTGCAGCAACAGCTCCCAAAGCGAAGGAGCCAGGACCCAAAGACCTAGCTGGCCTGAAGGGCCCCCAGGGGGCCCCCAAGCAGCCCCTCTCCATTTGGGTCTGGGGGTTTTCGTTGGGCCGGGAACCTGGGAGAATCCTGCAAGGTTGCAGTTCGCGGCCCGAGAAGCACTCTCCGGCCAACATGCCCAACTGCAGCAACAGCTCCCAAACCAAAGGAGCCAGGACCCAAAGACCTAGCTGGCCTGAAGGGCCCCCAGGGGGGCCCCAAGCAGCCCCTCTCAATTTGGGTCTGGGGGCTTTCGTTGGGCCGGGAACCTGGGAGAATCCTGCAAGGTTGCAGTTCGCGGCCCGAGAAGCACTCTCCGGCCAACATGCCCAACTGCAGCAACAGCTCCCAAAGCGAAGGAGCCAGGACCCAAAGACCTAGCTGGCCTGAAGGGCCCCCAGGGGGCCCCCAAGCAGCCCCTCTCTATTTGGGTCTGGGGGCTTTTGTTGGGCCGGGAACCTGGGATATTCCTGCAAGGTTGTAGTTCGAGGCCCGAGAAGCACTCTCCGGCCAACATTCCCAACGTCAGCAACAGCTCCCAAACCGAAGGAGCCAGGACACAAAGACCTAGCTGGCCTGAAGGGCCCCCAGGGGGCCCCCAAGCAGCCCCTCTCCATTTGGGTCTGGGGGCTTTCGTTGGGCCGGGAACCTGGGAGATTCCTGCAAGGTTGCAGTTCGCGGCCCGAGAAGCACTCTCCGGCCAACATGCCCAACTGCAGCAACAGCTCCCAAAGCGAAGGAGCCAGGACACAAAGACCTAGCTGGCCTGAAGGGCCCCCAGGGGGCCCCCAAGCAGCCCCTCTCCATTTGGGTCTGGGGGCTTTTGTTGGGCCGGGAACCTGGGAGAATCCTGCAAGGTTGCAGTTCGCGGCCCGAGAAGCACTCTCCGGCCAACATGCCCAACTGCAGCAACAGCTCCCAAAGCGAAGGAGCCAGGACCCAAAGACCTAGCTGGCCTGAAGGGCCCCCAGGGGTCCCCCAAGCAGCCCCTCTCTATTTGGGTCTGGGGGCTTTTGTTGGGCCGGGAACCTGGGAGATTCCTGCAAGGTTGCAGTTCGAGGCCCGAGAAGCACTCTCCGGCCAACATGCCCAACGTCAGCAACAGCTCCCAAACCGAAGGAGCCAGGACACAAAGACCTAGCTGGCCTGAAGGGCCCCCAGGGGGCCCCCAAGCAGCCCCTCTCAATTTGGGTCTGGGGGCTTTCGTTGGGCCGGGAACCTGGGAGATTCCTGCAAGGTTGCAGTTCGCGGCCCGAGAAGCACTCTCCGGCCAACATGCCCAACTGCAGCAACAGCTCCCAAAGCGAAGGAGCCAGGACCCAAAGACCTAGCTGGCCTGAAGGGCCCCCAGGGGGCCCCCAAGCAGCCCCTCTCCATTTGGGTCTGGGGGCTTTTGTTGGGCCGGGAACCTGGGAGATTCCTGCAAGGTTGCAGTTCGAGGCCCGAGAAGCACTCTCCGGCCAACATGCCCAACTGCAGCAACAGCTCCCAAACCGAATGAGCCAGGACCCAAAGACCTAGCTGGCCTGAAGGGCCCCCAGGGGTTCCCCAAGCAGCCCCTCTCCATTTGGGTCTGGGGGCTTTAGTTGGGCCGGGAACCTGGGAGATTCCTTCAAGGTTGCAGTTCGCGGCCCGAGAAGCACTCTCCGGCCAACATGCCCAACTGCAGCAACAGCTCCCAAAGCGAAGGAGCCAGGACCCAAAGACCTAGCTGGCCTGAAGGGCCCCCAGGGGGCCCCCAAGCAGCCCCTCTCCATTTGGGTCTGGGGGCTTTCGTTGGGCCGGGAACCTTGGAGAATCCTGCAAGGTTGCAGTTCGCGGCCCGAGAAGCACTCTCCGGCCAACATGCCCAACTGCAGCAACAGCTCCCAAAGCGAAGGAGCCAGGACCCAAAGACCTAGCTGGCCTGAAGGGCCCCCAGGGGGCCCCCAAGCAGCCCCTCTCCATTTGGGTCTGGGGGCTTTCGTTGGGCATGGATACCTGAGAGGTACCTGCAAGTTACAGTTCGCGGCCCGAGAAGCACTCTCCGGCCAACATGCCCAACTGCAGCAACAGCTCCCAAAGCGAAGGAGCCAGGACCCAAAGACCTAGCTGGCCTGAAGGGCCCCCAGGGGGCCCCCAAGCAGCCCCTCTCCATTTGGGTCTGGGGGTTTTCGTTGGGCCGGGAACCTGGGAGAATCCTGCAAGGTTGCAGTTCGCGGCCCGAGAAGCACTCTCCGGCCAACATGCCCAACTGCAGCAACAGCTCCCAAACCGAAGGAGCCAGGACCCAAAGACCTAGCTGGCCTGAAGGGCCCCCAGGGGGGCCCCAAGCAGCCCCTCTCAATTTGGGTCTGGGGGCTTTTGTTGGGCCGGGAACCTGGGAGAATCCTGCAAGGTTGCAGTACGCGGCCCGAGAAGCACTCTCCGGCCAACATGCCCAACTGCAGCAACAGCTCCCAAAGCGAAGGAGCCAGGACCCAAAGACCTAGCTGGCCTGAACGGCCCCCAGGGGTCCCCCAAGCAGCCTCTCTCTATTTGGGTCTGGGGGCTTTTGTTGGGCCGGGAACCTGGGAGATTCCTGCAAGGTTGCAGTTCGAGGCCCGAGAAGCACTCTCCGGCCAACATGCCCAACGTCAGCAACAGCTCCCAAACCGAAGGAGCCAGGACACAAAGACCTAGCTGGCCTGAAGGGCCCCCAGGGGGCCCCCAAGCAGCCCCTCTCCATTTGGGTCTGGGGGCTTTCGTTGGGCCGGGAACCTGGGAGATTCCTGCAAGGTTGCAGTTCGCGGCTGGAGAAGCACTCTCCGGCCAACATGCCCAACTGCAGCAACAGCTCCCAAAGCGAAGGAGCCAGGAACCAAAGACCTAGCTGGCCTGAAGGGCCCCCAGGGGGCCCCCAAGCAGCCCCTCTCCATTTGGGTCTGGGGGCTTTCGTTGGGCCGGGAACCTGGGAGAATCCTGCAAGGTTGCAGTTCGAGGCCCGAGAAGCACTCTCCGGCCAACATGCCCAACTGCAGCAACAGCTCCCAAACCGAATGAGCCAGGACACAAAGACCTAGCTGGCCTGAAGGGCCCCCAGGGGGCCCCCAAGCAGCCCCTCTCAATTTGGGTCTGGGGGCTTTAGTTGGGCCGGGAACCTGGGAGATTCATGCAAGGTTGCAGTTCTCGGCCCGAGAAGCACTCTCCGGCCAACATGCCCAACTGCAGCAACAGCTCCCAAACCGAAGGAGCCAGGACCCAAAGACCTAGCTGGCCTGAAGGGCCCCCAGGGGGCCCCCAAGCAGCCCCTCTCCATTTGGGTCTGGGGGCTTTCGTTGGGCCGGGAACCTGGGAGAATCCTGCAAGGTTGCAGTTCACGGCCCGAGAAGCACTCTCCAGCCAACATGCCCAACTGCAGCAACAGCTCCCAAACCGAAGGAGCAAGGACACAAAGACCTAGCTGGCCTGAAGGGCCCCCAGGGGGCCCCCAAGCAGCCCCTCTCCATTTGGGTCTGGGGGCTTTCGTTGGGCATGGATACCTGAGAGGTACCTGCAAGGTTGCAGTTCGCGGCCCGAGAAGCACTCTCCGGCCAACATGCCCAACTGCAGCAACAGCTCCCAAACCGAAGGAGCCAGGACCCAAAGAGCTAGGTGGCCTGAAGGGCCCCCAGGGGGGCCCCAAGTATCCCCTCTCCATTTGGGTCTGGGGGCTTTCGTTGGGCATGGATACCTGAGAGGTACCTGCAAGTTACAGTTCGCGGCCCGAGAAGCACTCTCCGGCCAACATGCCCAACTGCAGCAACAGCTCCCAAAGCGAAGGAGCCAGGACCCAAAGACCTAGCTGGCCTGAAGGGCCCCCAGGGGGCCCCCAAGCAGCCCCTCTCCATTTGGGTCTGGGGGTTTTCGTTGGGCCGGGAACCTGGGAGAATCCTGCAAGGTTGCAGTTCGCGGCCCGAGAAGCACTCTCCGGCCAACATGCCCAACTGCAGCAACAGCTCCCAAACCGAAGGAGCCAGGACCCAAAGACCTAGCTGGCCTGAAGGGCCCCCAGGGGGCCCCCAAGCAGCCCCTCTCAATTTGGGTCTGGGGGCTTTTGTTGGGCCGGGAACCTGGGAGAATCCTGCAAGGTTGCAGTACGCGGCCCGAGAAGCACTCTCCGGCCAACATGCCCAACTGCAGCAACAGCTCCCAAAGCGAAGGAGCCAGGACCCAAAGACCTAGCTGGCCTGAAGGGCCCCCAGGGGTCCCCCAAGCAGCCTCTCTCTATTTGGGTCTGGGGGCTTTTGTTGGGCCGGGAACCTGGGAGATTCCTGCAAGGTTGCAGTTCGAGGCCCGAGAAGCACTCTCCGGCCAACATGCCCAACGTCAGCAACAGCTCCCAAACCGAAGGAGCCAGGACACAAAGACCTAGCTGGCCTGAAGGGCCCCCAGGGGGCCCCCAAGCAGCCCCTCTCCATTTGGGTCTGGGGGCTTTCGTTGGGCCGGGAACCTGGGAGATTCCTGCAAGGTTGCAGTTCGCGGCTGGAGAAGCACTCTCCGGCCAACATGCCCAACTGCAGCAACAGCTCCCAAAGCGAAGGAGCCAGGACCCAAAGACCTAGCTGGCCTGAAGGGCCCCCAGGGGGCCCCCAAGCAGCCCCTCTCCATTTGGGTCTGGGGGCTTTTGTTGGGCCGGGAACCTGGGAGATTCCTGCAAGGTTGCAGTTCGAGGCCCGAGAAGCACTCTCCGGCCAACATGCCCAACTGCAGCAACAGCTCCCAAACCGAATGAGCCAGGACACAAAGACCTAGCTGGCCTGAAGGGCCCCCAGGGGGCCCCCAAGCAGCCCCTCTCAATTTGGGTCTGGGGGCTTTAGTTGGGCCGGGAACCTGGGAGATTCATGCAAGGTTGCAGTTCTCGGCCCGAGAAGCACTCTCCGGCCAACATGCCCAACTGCAGCAACAGCTCCCAAACCGAAGGAGCCAGGACCCAAAGACCTAGCTGGCCTGAAGGGCCCCCAGGGGGCCCCCAAGCAGCCCCTCTCCATTTGGGTCTGGGGGCTTTCGTTGGGCCGGGAACCTGGGAGAATCCTGCAAGGTTGCAGTTCACGGCCCGAGAAGCACTCTCCAGCCAACATGCCCAACTGCAGCAACAGCTCCCAAACCGAAGGAGCAAGGACACAAAGACCTAGCTGGCCTGAAGGGCCCCCAGGGGGCCCCCAAGCAGCCCCTCTCCATTTGGGTCTGGGGGCTTTCGTTGGGCATGGATACCTGAGAGGTACCTGCAAGGTTGCAGTTCGCGGCCCGAGAAGCACTCTCCGGCCAACATGCCCAACTGCAGCAACAGCTCCCAAACCGAAGGAGCCAGGACCCAAAGAGCTAGGTGGCCTGAAGTGCCCCCAGGGGGGCCCCAAGCATCCCCTCTCAATTTGGGTCTGGGGGCTTTCGTTGGGCCGGGAACCTGGGAGAATCCTGCAAGGTTGCAGTTCGCGGCCCGAGAAGCACTCTCCGGACAACATGCCCAACTGCAGCAACAGCTCCCAAACCGAAGGAGCCAGGACCCAAAGACCTAGCTGGCCTGAAGGGCCCCCAGGGGGCCCCCAAGCAGCCCCTCTCCATTTGGGTCTGGGGGCTTTCGTTGGGCCGGGAACCTGGGAGAATCCTGCAAGGTTGCAGTTCGCGGCCCGAGAAGCACTCTCCGGCCAACATGCCCAACTGCAGCAACAGCTCCCAAAGCGAAGGAGCCAGGACCCAAAGACCTAGCTGGCCTGAAGGGCCCCCAGGGGGCCCCCAAGCAGCCCCTCTCCATTTGGGTCTGGGGGTTTTCGTTGGGCTGGGAACCTGGGAGGTACCTGCAAGGTTGCAGTTCGCGGCCCGAGAAGCACTCTCCGGCCAACATGCCCAACTGCAGCAACAGCTCCCAAAGCGAAGGAGCCAGGACCCAAAGACCTAGCTGGCCTGAAGGGCCCCCAGGGGGCCCCCAAGCAGCCCCTCTCGATTTGGGTCTGGGGGCTTTCGTTGGGCCGGGAACCTGGGAGAATCCTGCAAGGTTGCAGTTCGCGGCCCGAGAAGCACTCTCCGCCCAACATGCCCAACTGCAGCAACAGCTCCCAAAGCGAAGGAGCCAGGACCCAAAGACCTAGCTGGCCTGAAGGGCCCCCAGGGGTCCCCCAAGCAGCCCCTCTCAATTTGGGTCTGGGGGCTTTTGTTGGGCCGGGAACCTGGGAGATTCCTGCAAGGTTGCAGTTCGCGGCCCGAGAAGCACTCTCCGGCCAACATGCCCAACGTCAGCAACAGCTCCCAAACCGAATGAGCCAGGACACAAAGACCTAGCTGGCCTGAAGGGCCCCCAGGGGTCCCCCAAGCAGCCCCTCTCAATTTGGGTCTGGGGGCTTTCGTTGGGCCGGGAACCTGGGAGATTCCTGCAAGGTTGCAGTTCGCGGCCGGAGAAGCACTCTCCGGCCAACATGCCCAACTGCAGCAACAGCTCCCAAAGCGAAGGAGCCAGGACCCAAAGACCTAGCTGGCCTGAAGGGCCCCCAGGGGGCACCCAAGCAGCCCCTCTCCATTTGGGTCTGGGGGCTTTCGTTGGGCCGGGAACCTGGGAGATTCCTGCAAGGTTGCAGTTCGCGGCCCGAGAAGCACTCTCCGGCCAACATGCCCAACGTCAGCAACAGCTCCCAAACCGAATGAGCCAGGACACAAAGACCTAGCTGGCCTGAAGGGCCCCCAGGGGGCCCCCAAGCAGCCCCTCTCAATTTGGGTCTGGGGGCTTTCGTTGGGCCGGGAACCTGGGTGATTCCTGCAAGGTTGCAGTTCGCGGCCGGAGAAGCACTCTCCGGCCAACATGCCCAACTGCAGCAACAGCTCCCAAACCGAAGGAGCCAGGACCCAAAGACCAAGTAGGCCTGAAGGGCCCCCAGGGGGCCCCAAGCAGCCCCTCTCAATTTGGGTCTGGGGGCTTTCGTTGGGCCGGGAACCTGGGAGAATCCTGCAAGGTTGCAGTTCGCGGCCCGAGAAGCACTCTCCGGCCAACATGCCCAACTGCAGCAACAGCTCCCAAAGCGAAGGAGCCAGGACCCAAAGACCTAGCTGGCCTGAAGGGCCCCCAGGGGGCCCCCAAGCAGCCCCTCTCAATTTGGGTCTGGGGGCTTTCGTTGGGCCGGGAACCTGGGAGAATCCTGCAAGGTTGCAGTTCGCGGCCCGAGAAGCACTCTCCCGCCAACATGCCCAACTGCAGCAACAGCTCCCAAACCGAAGGAGCCAGGACACAAAGACCTAGCTGGCCTGAAGGGCCCCCACGGGGCCCCCAAGCAGCCCCTCTCAATTTGGGTCTGGGGGCTTTCTTTGGGCCGGGAACCTTGGTGATTCCTGCAAGGTTGCAGTTCGCGGCCCGAGAAGCACTCTCCGGCCAACATGCCCAACTGCAGCAACAGCTCCCAAACCGAAGGAGCCAGGACCCAAAGACCTAGCTGGCCTGAAGGGCCCCCAGGGGGCCCCCAAGCAGCCCCTCTCCATTTGGGTCTGGGGGCTTTTGTTGGGCCGGGAACCTGGGAGATTCCTGCAAGGTTGCAGTTCGCGGCCCGAGAAGCACTCTCCGGCCAACATGCCCAACGTCAGCAACAGCTCCCAAACCGAATGTGCCAGGACACAAAGACCTAGCTGGCCTGAAGGGCCCCCAGGGGGCCCCCAAGCAGCCCCTCTCAATTTGGGTCTGGGGGCTTTCGTTGGGCCGGGAACCTGGGTGATTCCTGCAAGGTTGCAGTTCGCGGCCGGAGAAGCACTCTCCGGCCAACATGCCCAACTGCAGCAACAGCTCCCAAAGCGAAGGAGCCAGGACCCAAAGACCTAGCTGGCCTGAAGTGCCCCCAGGGGGCACCCAAGCAGCCCCTCTCCATTTGGGTCTGGGGGCTTTCTTTAGGCTGAGAACCTGGGAGATACCAGCAAGGTTGCAGTTCGCGGCCCGAGAAGCACTCTCCGGCCAACATGCCCAATATCCAGCAACAGCTCCCAAAGCGAAGGAGCCAGGACCCAAAGACCTAGCTGGCCTGAAGGGCCCCCAGAAGGCCACCAAGCAGCCCCTCTCCATTTGGGTCTGGGGGCTTTCGTTGGGCATGGATACCTGAGAGGTACCTGCAAGTTACAGTTCGCGGCCCGAGAAGCACTCTCCGGCCAACATGCCCAACTGCAGCAACAGCTCCCAAAGCGAAGGAGCCAGGACCCAAAGACCTAGCTGGCCTGAAGGGCCCCCAGGGGGCCCCCAAGCAGCCCCTCTCAATTTGGGTCTGGGGGCTTTCGTTGGGCCGGGAACCTGGGAGAATCCTGCAAGGTTGCAGTTCGCGGCCCGAGAAGCACTCTCCGGCCAACATGCCCAACTGCAGCAACAGCTCCCAAAGCGAAGGAGCCAGGACCCAAAGACCTAGCTGGCCTGAAGGGCCCCCAGGGGGCCCCCAAGCAGCCCCTCTCCATTTGGGTCTGGGGGTTTTCGTTGGGCCGGGAACCTGGGAGAATCCTGCAAGGTTGCAGTTCACGGCCCGAGAAGCACTCTCCGGCCAACATGCCCAACTGCAGCAACAGCTCCCAAACCGAAGGAGCCAGGACCCAAAGACCTAGCTGGCCTGAAGGGCCCCCGGGGGGCCCTAAGCAGCCCCTCTCCATTTGGGTCTGGGGGCTTTCGTTGGGCCGGGAACCTGGGAGATTCCTGCAAGGTTGCAGTTCGCGGCCCGAGAAGCACTCTCCGGGCAACATGCCCAACTGCAGCAACAGCTCCCAAACCGAATGAGCCAGGACACAAAGACCTAGCTGGCCTGAAGGGCCCCCAGGGGTCCCCCAAGCAGCCCCTCTCAATTTGGGTCTGGGGGATTTAGTTGGGCCGGGAACCTGGGAGATTCCAGCAAGGTTGCAGTTCGCGGCCCGAGAAGCACTCTCCGGCCAACATGCCCAACTGCAGCAACAGCTCCCAAAGCGAAGGAGCCAGGACCCAAAGACCTAGCTGGCCTGAAGGGCCCCCAGGGGGCCCCCAAGCAGCCCCTCTCCATTTGGGTCTGGGGGCTTTCGTTGGGCCGGGAACCTGGGAGAATCCTGCAAGGTTGCAGTTCGCGGCCCGAGAAGCACTCTCCGGCCAACATGCCCAACTGCAGCAACAGCTCCCAAACCGAAGGAGCCAGGACCCAAAGACCTAGCTGGCCTGAAGGGCCCCCAGGGGGCCCCCAAGCAGCCCCTCTCCATTTGGGTCTGGGGGCTTTCGTTGGGCATGGATACCTGAGAGGTACCTGCAAGGTTGCAGTTCGCGGCCCGAGAAGCACTCTCCGGCCAACATGCCCAACTGCAGCAACAGCTCCCAAACCGAAGGAGCCAGGACCCAAAGACCTAGCTGGCCTGAAGGGCCCCCAGGGGGGCCCCAAGCATCCCCTCTCCATTTGGGTCTGGGGGCTTTCGTTGGGCCGGGAACCTGGGAGAATCCTGCAAGGTTGCAGTTCGCGGCCCGAGAAGCACTCTCCGGCCAACATGCCCAACTGCAGCAACAGCTCTCAAGGCGAAGGAGCCAGGACCCAAAGACCTAGCTGGCCTGAAGGGCCCCCAGGGGGCCCCCAAGCAGCCCCTCTCCATTTGGGTCTGGGGGCTTTCGTTGGGCCGGGAACCTGGGAGAATCCTGCAAGGTTGCAGTTCGCGGCCCGAGAAGCACTCTCCGGCCAACATGCCCAACTGCAGCAACAGCTCCCAAAGCGAAGGAGCCAGGACCCAAAGACCTAGCTGGCCTGAAGGGCCCCCAGGGGGCCCCCAAGCAGCCCCTCTCCATTTGGGTCTGGGGGCTTTCGTTGGGCCGGGAACCTGGGAGATTCCTGCAAGGTTGCAGTTCGCGGCCCGAGAAGCACTCTCCGGCCAACATGCCCAACGTCAGCAACAGCTCCCAAACCGAATGAGCAAGGACACAAAGACCTAGCTGGCCTGAAGGGCCCCCAGGGGGCCCCCAAGCAGCCCCTCTCAATTTGGGTCTGGGGGCTTTCGTTGAGCCGGGAACCTGGGTGATTCCTGCAAGGTTGCAGTTCGCGGCCGGAGAAGCACTCTCCGGCCAACATGCCCAACTGCAGCAACAGCTCCCAAACCGAAGGAGCCAGGACCCAAAGACCTAGCTGGCCTGAAGGGCCCCCAGGGGGCCCCCAAGCAGCCCCTCTCCATTTGGGTCTGGGGGCTTTCTTTAGGCTGAGAACCTGGGAGATACCAGCAAGGTTGCAGTTCGCGGCCCGAGAAGCACTCTCCGGCCAACATGCCCAATATCCAGCAACAGCTCCCAAAGCGAAGGAGCCAGGACCCAAAGACCTAGCTGGCCTGAAGGGCCCCCAGGGGGCCCCCAAGCAGCCCCTCTCCATTTGGGTCTGGGGGCTTTCGTTGGGCATGGATACCTGAGAGGTACCTGCAAGTTACAGTTCGCGGCCCGAGAAGCACTCTCCGGCCAACATGCCCAACTGCAGCAACAGCTCCCAAAGCGAAGGAGCCAGGACCCAAAGACCTAGCTGGCCTGAAGGGCCCCCAGGGGGCCCCCAAGCAGCCCCTCTCCATTTGGGTCTGGGGGTTTTCGTTGGGCCGGGAACCTGGGAGAATCCTGCAAGGTTGCAGTTCGCGGCCCGAGAAGCACTCTCCGGCCAACATGCCCAACTGCAGCAACAGCTCCCAAACCGAAGGAGCCAGGACCCAAAGACCTAGCTGGCCTGAAGGGCCCCCAGGGGGGCCCCAAGCAGCCCCTCTCAATTTGGGTCTGGGGGCTTTCGTTGGGCCGGGAACCTGGGAGAATCCTGCAAGGTTGCAGTTCGCGGCCCGAGAAGCACTCTCCGGCCAACATGCCCAACTGCAGCAACAGCTCCCAAAGCGAAGGAGCCAGGACCCAAAGACCTAGCTGGCCTGAAGGGCCCCCAGGGGGCCCCCAAGCAGCCCCTCTCTATTTGGGTCTGGGGGCTTTTGTTGGGCCGGGAACCTGGGATATTCCTGCAAGGTTGTAGTTCGAGGCCCGAGAAGCACTCTCCGGCCAACATGCCCAACGTCAGCAACAGCTCCCAAACCGAAGGAGCCAGGACACAAAGACCTAGCTGGCCTGAAGGGCCCCCAGGGGGCCCCCAAGCAGCCCCTCTCAATTTGGGTCTGGGGGCTTTCGTTGGGCCGGGAACCTGGGAGATTCCTGCAAGGTTGCAGTTCGCGGCCGGAGAAGCACTCTCCGGCCAACATGCCCAACTGCAGCAACAGCTCCCAAAGCGAAGGAGCCAGGACCCAAAGACCTAGCTGGCCTGAAGGGCCCCCAGGGGGCCCCCAAGCAGCCCCTCTCCATTTGGGTCTGGGGGCTTTTGTTGGGCCGGGAACCTGGGAGAATCCTGCAAGGTTGCAGTTCGCGGCCCGAGAAGCACTCTCCGGCCAACATGCCCAACTGCAGCAACAGCTCCCAAAGCGAAGGAGCCAGGACCCAAAGACCTAGCTGGCCTGAAGGGCCCCCAGGGGTCCCCCAAGCAGCCCCTCTCTATTTGGGTCTGGGGGCTTTTGTTGGGCCGGGAACCTGGGAGATTCCTGCAAGGTTGCAGTTCGCGGCCCGAGAAGCACTCTCCGGCCAACATGCCCAACTGCAGCAACAGCTCCCAAAGCGAAGGAGCCAGGACCCAAAGACCTAGCTGGCCTGAAGGGCCCCCAGGGGGCCCCCAAGCAGCCCCTCTCCATTTGGGTCTGGGGGCTTTTGTTGGGCCGGGAACCTGGGAGATTCCTGCAAGGTTGCAGTTCGAGGCCCGAGAAGCACTCTCCGGCCAACATGCCCAACTGCAGCAACAGCTCCCAAACCGAATGAGCCAGGACCCAAAGACCTAGCTGGCCTGAAGGGCCCCCAGGGGTCCCCCAAGCAGCCCCTCTCCATTTGGGTCTGGGGGCTTTAGTTGGGCCGGGAACCTGGGAGATTCCTTCAAGGTTGCAGTTCGCGGCCCGAGAAGCACTCTCCGGCCAACATGCCCAACTGCAGCAACAGCTCCCAAAGCGAAGGAGCCAGGACCCAAAGACCTAGCTGGCCTGAAGGGCCCCCAGGGGGCCCCCAAGCAGCCCCTCTCCATTTGGGTCTGGGGGCTTTCGTTGGGCCGGGAACCTGGGAGAATCCTGCAAGGTTGCAGTTCGCGGCCCGAGAAGCACTCTCCGGCCAACATGCCCAACTGCAGCAACAGCTCCCAAACCGAAGGAGCCAGGACCCAAAGACCTAGCTGGCCTGAAGGGCCCCCAGGGGGCCCCCAAGCAGCCCCTCTCCATTTGGGTCTGGGGGCTTTCGTTGGGCATGGATACCTGAGAGGTACCTGCAAGGTTGCAGTTCGCGGCCCGAGAAGCACTCTCCGGCCAACATGCCCAACTGCAGCAACAGCTCCCAAAGCGAAGGAGCCAGGACCCAAAGACCTAGCTGGCCTGAAGGGCCCCCAGGGGGGCCCCAAGCATCCCCTCTCAATTTGGGTCTGGGGGCTTTCGTTGGGCCGGGAACCTGGGAGAATCCTGCAAGGTTGCAGTTCGCGGCCCGAGAAGCACTCTCCGGCCAACATGCCCAACTGCAGCAACAGCTCCCAAAGCGAAGGAGCCAGGACCCAAAGACCTAGCTGGCCTGAAGGGCCCCCAGGGGGCCCCCAAGCAGCCCCTCTCCATTTGGGTCTGGGGGCTTTCGTTGGGCCGGGAACCTGGGAGAATCCTGCAAGGTTGCAGTTCGCGGCCCGAGAAGCACTCTCCGGCCAACATGCCCAACTGCAGCAACAGCTCCCAAAGCGAAGGAGCCAGGACCCAAAGACCTAGCTGGCCTGAAGGGCCCCCAGGGGGCCCCCAAGCAGCCCCTCTCCATTTGGGTCTGGGGGTTTTCGTTGGGCCGGGAACCTGGGAGGTACCTGCAAGGTTGCAGTTCGCGGCCCGAGAAGCACTCTCCGGCCAACATGCCCAACTGCAGCAACAGCTCCCAAACCGAAGGAGCCAGGACCCAAAGACCTAGCTGGCCTGAAGGGCCCCCAGGGGGGCCCCAAGCAGCCCCTCTCCATTTGGGTCTGGGGGCTTTCGTTGGGCCGGGAACCTGGGAGAATCCTGCAAGGTTGAAGTTCGCGGCCCGAGAAGCACTCTCCGGCCAACATGCCCAACTGCAGCAACAGCTCCCAAAGCGAAGGAGCCAGGACCCAAAGACCTAGCTGGCCTGAAGGGCCCCCAGGGGGCCCCCAAGCAGCCCCTCTCAATTTGGGTCTGGGGGCTTTCGTTGGGCCGGGAACCTGGGAGAATCCTGCAAGGTTGCAGTTCGCGGCCCGAGAAGCACTCTCCGGCCAACATGCCCAATATCCAGCAACAGCTCCCAAAGCGAAGGAGCCAGGACCCAAAGACCTAGCTGGCCTGAAGGGCCCCCAGGGGGCCCCCAAGCAGCCCCTCTCCATTTGGGTCTGGGGGCTTTCGTTGGGCATGGATACCTGAGAGGTACCTGCAAGTTACAGTTCGCGGCCCGAGAAGCACTCTCCGGCCAACATGCCCAACTGCAGCAACAGCTCCCAAAGCGAAGGAGCCAGGACCCAAAGACCTAGCTGGCCTGAAGGGCCCCCAGGGGGCCCCCAAGCAGCCCCTCTCCATTTGGGTCTGGGGGTTTTCGTTGGGCCGGGAACCTGGGAGAATCCTGCAAGGTTGCAGTTCGCGGCCCGAGAAGCACTCTCCGGCCAACATGCCCAACTGCAGCAACAGCTCCCAAACCGAAGGAGCCAGGACCCAAAGACCTAGCTGGCCTGAAGGGCCCCCAGGGGGGCCCCAAGCAGCCCCTCTCAATTTGGGTCTGGGGGCTTTCGTTGGGCCGGGAACCTGGGAGAATCCTGCAAGGTTGCAGTTCGCGGCCCGAGAAGCACTCTCCGGCCAACATGCCCAACTGCAGCAACAGCTCCCAAAGCGAAGGAGCCAGGACCCAAAGACCTAGCTGGCCTGAAGGGCCCCCAGGGGGCCCCCAAGCAGCCCCTCTCTATTTGGGTCTGGGGGCTTTTGTTGGGCCGGGAACCTGGGATATTCCTGCAAGGTTGTAGTTCGAGGCCCGAGAAGCACTCTCCGGCCAACATGCCCAACGTCAGCAACAGCTCCCAAACCGAAGGAGCCAGGACCCAAAGACCTAGCTGGCCTGAAGGGCCCCCAGGGGGCCCCCAAGCAGCCCCTCTCAATTTGGGTCTGGGGGCTTTCGTTGGGCCGGGAACCTGGGAGATTCCTGCAAGGTTGCAGTTCGCGGCCGGAGAAGCACTCTCCGGCCAACATGCCCAACTGCAGCAACAGCTCCCAAAGCGAAGGAGCCAGGACCCAAAGACCTAGCTGGCCTGAAGGGCCCCCAGGGGGCCCCCAAGCAGCCCCTCTCCATTTGGGTCTGGGGGCTTTTGTTGGGCCGGGAACCTGGGAGAATCCTGCAAGGTTGCAGTTCGCGGCCCGAGAAGCACTCTCCGGCCAACATGCCCAACTGCAGCAACAGCTCCCAAAGCGAAGGAGCCAGGACCCAAAGACCTAGCTGGCCTGAAGGGCCCCCAGGGGTCCCCCAAGCAGCCCCTCTCTATTTGGGTCTGGGGGCTTTTGTTGGGCCGGGAACCTGGGAGAATCCTGCAAGGTTGCAGTTCGCGGCCCGAGAAGCACTCTCCGGCCAACATGCCCAACTGCAGCAACAGCTCCCAAAGCGAAGGAGCCAGGACCCAAAGACCTAGCTGGCCTGAAGGGCCCCCAGGGGTCCCCCAAGCAGCCCCTCTCTATTTGGGTCTGGGGGCTTTTGTTGGGCCGGGAACCTGGGAGATTCCTGCAAGGTTGCAGTTCGAGGCCCGAGAAGCACTCTCCGGCCAACATGCCCAACTGCAGCAACAGCTCCCAAACCGAAGGAGCCAGGACACAAAGACCTAGCTGGCCTGAAGGGCCCCCAGGGGGCCCCCAAGCAGCCCCTCTCCATTTGGGTCTGGGGGCTTTCGTTGGGCCGGGAACCTGGGAGATTCCTGCAAGGTTGCAGTTCGCGGCCGGAGAAGCACTCTCCGGCCAACATGCCCAACTGCAGCAACAGCTCCCAAACCGAAGGAGCCAGGACCCAAAGACCTAGCTGGCCTGAAGGGCCCCCAGGGGGCCCCCAAGCAGCCCCTCTCAATTTGGGTCTGGGGGCTTTTGTTGGGCCGGGAACCTGGGAGATTCCTGCAAGGTTGCAGTTCGAGGCCCGAGAAGCACTCTCCGGCCAACATGCCCAACTGCAGCAACAGCTCCCAAACCGAATGAGCCAGGACCCAAAGACCTAGCTGGCCTGAAGGGCCCCCAGGGGTCCCCCAAGCAGCCCCTCTCCATTTGGGTCTGGGGGCTTTAGTTGGGCCGGGAACCTGGGAGATTCCTGCAAGGTTGCAGTTCGCGGCCCGAGAAGCACTCTCCGGCCAACATGCCCAACTGCAGCAACAGCTCCCAAAGCGAAGGAGCCAGGACCCAAAGACCTAGCTGGCCTGAAGGGCCCCCAGGGGGCCCCCAAGCAGCCCCTCTCCATTTGGGTCTGGGGGCTTTCGTTGGGCCGGGAACCTGGGAGAATCCTGCAAGGTTGCAGTTCACGGCCCGAGAAGCACTCTCCGGCCAACATGCCCAACTGCAGCAACAGCTCCCAAAGCGAAGGAGCAAGGACACAAAGACCTAGCTGGCCTGAAGGGCCCCCAGGGGGCCCCCAAGCAGCCCCTCTCCATTTGGGTCTGGGGGCTTTCGTTGGGCATGGATACCTGAGAGGTACCTGCAAGGTTGCAGTTCGCGGCCCGAGAAGCACTCTCCGGCCAACATGCCCAACTGCAGCAACAGCTCCCAAACCGAAGGAGCCAGGACCCAAAGACCAAGCTGGCCTGAAGGGCCCCCAGGGGGGCCCCAAGCATCCCCTCTCAATTTGGGTCTGGGGGCTTTCGTTGGGCCGGGAACCTGGGAGAATCCTGCAAGGTTGCAGTTCGCGGCCCGAGAAGCACTCTCCGGCCAACATGCCCAACTGCAGCAACAGCTCCCAAACCGAAGGAGCCAGGACCCAAAGACCTAGCTGGCCTGAAGGGCCCCCAGGGGGCCCCCAAGCAGCCCCTCTCCATTTGGGTCTGGGGGCTTTCGTTGGGCCGGGAACCTGGGAGAATCCTGCAAGGTTGCAGTTCGCGGCCCGAGAAGCACTCTCCGGCCAACATGCCCAACTGCAGCAACAGCTCCCAAACCGAAGGAGCCAGGACCCAAAGACCTAGCTGGCCTGAAGGGCCCCCAGGCGGGCCCCAAGCAGCCCCTCTCATTTTGGGTCTGGGGGCTTTCGTTGGGCCGGGAACCTGGGAGAATCCTGCAAGGTTGCAGTTCGCGGCCCGAGAAGCACTCTCCGGCCAACATGCCCAACTGCAGCAACAGCTCCCAAACCGAAGGAGCCAGGACCCAAAGACCTAGCTGGCCTGAAGGGCCCCCAGGGGGCCCCCAAGCAGCCCCTCTCCATTTGGGTCTGGGGGCTTTCGTTGGGCCGGGAACCTGGGAGAATCCTGCAAGGTTGCAGTTCGCGGCCCGAGAAGCACTCTCCGGCCAACATGCCCAACTGCAGCAACAGCTCCCAAAGCGAAGGAGCCAGGACCCAAAGACCTAGCTGGCCTGAAGGGCCCCCAGGGGGCCCCCAAGCAGCCCCTCTCCATTTGGGTCTGGGGGCTTTCGTTGGGCCGGGAACCTGGGAGGTACCTGCAAGTTTGCAGTTCGCGGCCCGAGAAGCACTCTCCGGCCAACATGCCCAACTGCAGCAACAGCTCCCAAACCGAATGAGCCAGGACACAAAGACCTAGCTGGCCTGAAGGGCCCCCAGGCGGGCCCCAAGCAGCCCCTCTCAATTTGGGTCTGGGGGCTTTCGTTGGGCCGGGAACCTGGGAGAATCCTGCAAGGTTGCAGTTCGCGGCCCGAGAAGCACTCTCCGGCCAACATGCCCAACTGCAGCAACAGCTCCCAAACCGAAGGAGCCAGGACCCAAAGACCTAGCTGGCCTGAAGGGCCCCCAGGGGGCCCCCAAGCAGCCCCTCTCAATTTGGGTCTGGGGGCTTTCGTTGGGCCGGGAACCTGGGAGAATCCTGCAAGGTTGCAGTTCGCGGCCCGAGAAGCACTCTCCGGCCAACATGCCCAACTGCAGCAACAGCTCCCAAAGCGAAGGAGCCAGGACCCAAAGACCTAGCTGGCCTGAAGGGCCCCCAGGGGGCCCCCAAGCAGCCCCTCTCCATTTGGGTCTGGGGGCTTTCGTTGGGCATGGAACCTGGGAGATTCCTGCAAGGTTGCAGTTCGAGGCCCGAGAAGCACTCTCCGGCCAACATGCCCAACGTCAGCATCAGCTCCCAAACCGAATGAGCCAGGACCCAAAGACCTAGCTGGCCTGAAGGGCCCCCAGGGGGCCCCCAAGCAGCCCCTCTCAATTTGGGTCTGGGGGCTTTCGTTGGGCCGGGAACCTGGGAGATTCCTGCAAGGTTGCAGTTCGCGGCCGGAGAAGCACTCTCCGGCCAACATGCCCAACTGCAGCAACAGCTCCCAAAGCGAAGGAGCCAGGACCCAAAGACCTAGCTGGCCTGAAGGGCCCCCAGGGGGCCCCCAAGCAGCCCCTCTCCATTTGGGTCTGGGGGCTTTTGTTGGGCCGGGAACCTGGGAGATTCCTGCAAGGTTGCAGTTCGAGGCCCGAGAAGCACTCTCCGCCCAACATGCCCAACTGCAGCAACAGCTCCCAAACCGAAGGAGCCAGGACACAAAGACCTAGCTGGCCTGAAGGGCCCCCAGGGGGCCCCCAAGCAGCCCCTCTCAATTTGGGTCTGGGGGCTGTCGTTGGGCATGGATACCTGAGAGGTACCTGCAAGGTTGCAGTTCGCGGCCCGAGAAGCACTCTCCGGCCAACATGCCCAACTGCAGCAACAGCTCCCAAACCGAAGGAGCCAGGACCCAAAGACCAAGTAGGCCTGAAGGGCCCCCAGGGGGCCCCAAGCAGCCCCTCTCAATTTGGGTCTGGGGGCTTTCGTTGGGCCGGGAACCTGGGAGAATCCTGCAAGGTTGCAGTTCGCGGCCCGAGAAGCACTCTCCGGCCAACATGCCCAACTGCAGCAACAGCTCCCAAAGCGAAGGAGCCAGGACCCAAAGACCTAGCTGGCCTGAAGGGCCCCCAGGGGGCCCCCAAGCAGCCCCTCTCCATTTGGGTCTGGGGGCTTTCGTTGGGCCGGGAACCTGGGAGAATCCTGCAAGGTTGCAGTTCGCGGCCCGAGAAGCACTCTCCCGCCAACATGCCCAACTGCAGCAACAGCTCCCAAACCGAAGGAGCCAGGACACAAAGACCTAGCTGGCCTGAAGGGCCCCCAGGGGGCCCCCAAGCAGCCCCTCTCAATTTGGGTCTGGGGGCTTTCGTTGGGCCGGGAACCTGGGAGATTCCTGCGAGGTTGCAGTTCGCGGCCCGAGAAGCACTCTCCGGCCAACATGCCCAACTGCAGCAACAGCTCCCAAACCGAAGGAGCCAGGACCCAAAGACCTAGCTGGCCTGAAGGGCCCCCATGGGGCCCCCAAGTTGCTCCTCTCTATTTGGGTCTGGGGGCTTTCGTTGGGCCGGGAACCTGGGAGGTACCTGCAAGGTTGCAGTTCGCGGCCCGAGAAGCACTCTCCGGCCAGCATGCCCAACTGCAGCAACAGCTCCCAAACCGAAGGAGCCAGGACCCAAAGACCTAGCTGGCCTGAAGGGCCCCCAGGGGGCCCCCAAGCAGCCCCTCTCCATTTGGGTCTGGGGGCTTTTGTTGGGCCGGGAACCTGTGAGATTCCTGCAAGGTTGCAGTTCGCGGCCCGAGAAGCACTCTCCGGCCAACATGCCCAACGTCAGCAACAGCTCCCAAACCGAATGAGCCAGGACACAAAGACCTAGCTGGCCTGAAGTGCCCCCAGGGGGCCCCCAAGCAGCCCCTCTCAATTTGGGTCTGGGGGCTTTCGTTGGGCATGTATACCTGGGAGGTACCTACAAGGTTACAATTCGCGGCCCGAGAAGCACTCTCCGGCCAACATGCCCAACTGCAGCAACAGCTCCCAAAGCAAAGGCGCCAGGACCCAAAGACCTAGCTGGCCTGAAGGGCCCCCAGGGGGCCCCCAAACATCCCCTCTCAATTTGGGTCTGGGGGCTTTCTTTAGGCTGAGAACCTGGGAGATACCAGCAAGGTTGCAGTTCGCGGCCCGAGAAGCACTCTCCGGCCAACATGCCCAATATCCAGCAACAGCTCCCAAACCGAAGGAGCCAGGACCCAAAGACCTAGCTGGCCTGAAGGGCCCCCAGGGGGCCCCCAAGCAGCCCCTCTCCATTTGGGTCTGGGGGTTTTCGTTGGGCCGGGAACCTGGGAGGTACCTGCAAGGTTGCAGTTGGCGGCCCGAGAAGCACTCTCCGGCCAACATGCCCAACTGCAGCAACAGCTCCCAAAGCGAAGGAGCCAGGACCCAAAGACCTAGCTGGCCTGAAGGGCCCCCAGGGGGGCCCCAAGCAGCCCCTCTCCATTTGGGTCTGGGGGCTTTCGTTGGGCCGGGAACCTGGGAGAATCCTGCAAGGTTGCAGTTCGCGGCCCGAGAAGCACTCTCCGGCCAACATGCCCAACTGCAGCAACAGCTCCCAAACCGAAGGAGCCAGGACCCAAAGACCTAGCTGGCCTGAAGGGCCCCCAGGGGGCCCCCAAGCAGCACCTCTCAATTTGGGTCTGGGGGCTTTCGGTGGGCCGGGAACCTGGGAGAATCCTGCAAGGTTGCAGTTCGCGGCCCGAGAAGCACTCTCCGGCCAACATGCCCAACTGCAGCAACAGCTCCCAAACCGAAGGAGCCAGAACCCAAAGACCTAGCTGGCCTGAAGGGCCCCCAGGGGGGCCCCAAGCAGCCCCTCTCAATTTGGGTCTGGGGGTTTCGTTGGGCCGGGAACCTGGGAGAATCCTGCAAGGTTGCAGTTCGCGGCCCGAGAAGCACTCTCCGGCCAACATGCCCAACTGCAGCAACAGCTCCCAAACCGAAGGAGCCAGGACCCAAAGACCTAGCTGGCCTGAAGGGCCCCCAGGGGGCTCCCAAGCAGCCCCTCTCCATTTGGGTCTGGGGGCTTTCTTTAGGCTGAGAACCTGGGAGATACCAGCAAGGTTGCAGTTCGCGGCCCGAGAAGCACTCTCCGGCCAACATGCCCAATATCCAGCAACAGCTCCCAAAGCGAAGGAGCCAGGACCCAAAGACCTAGCTGGCCTGAAGGGCCCCCAGGGGGCCCCCAAGCAGCCCCTCTCCATTTGGGTCTGGGGGCTTTCGTTGGGCATGTATACCTGAGAGGTACCTGGAAGCTACAGTTCGCGGCCCGAGAAGCACTCTCCGGCCAACATGCCCAACTGCAGCAACAGCTCCCAAAGCGAAGGAGCCAGGACCCAAAGACCTAGCTGGCCTGAAGGGCCCCCAGGGGGCCCCAAAGCAGCCCCTCTCCATTTGGGTCTGGGGGCTTTCGTTGGGCCGGGAACCTGGGAGGTACCTGCAAGGTTGCAGTTCGCGGCCCGAGAAGCACTCTCCGGCCAACATGCCCAACTGCAGCAACAGCTCCCAAAGCGAAGGAGCCAGGACCCAAAGACCTAGCTGGCCTGAAGGGCCCCCAGGGGGCCCCCAAGCAGCCCCTCTCAATTTGGGTCTGGGGGCTTTCGTTGGGCCGGGAACCTGGGAGGTACCTGCAAGGTTGCAGTTCGCGGCCCGAGAAGCACTCTCCGGCCAACATGCCCAACTGCAGCAACAGCTCCCAAACCGAAGGAGCCAGGACCCAAAGACCTAGCTGGCCTGAAGGGCCCCCAGGGGGCCCCCAAGCAGCCCCTCTCCATTTGGGTCTGGGGGCTTTCGTTGGGCCGGGAACCTGTGAGATTCCTGCAAGGTTGCAGTTCGAGGCCCGAGAAGCACTCTCCGGCCAACATGCCCAACTGCAGCAACAGCTCCCAAACCGAAGGAGCCAGGACCCAAAGACCTAGCTGGCCTGAAGGGCCCCCAGGGGGCCCCCAAGCAGCCCCTCTCCATTTGGGTCTGGGGGCTTTCGTTGGGCCGGGAACCTGGGAGATTCCTGCAAGGTTGCAGTTCGCGGCCCGAGAAGCACTCTCCGGCCAACATGCCCAACTGCAGCAACAGCTCCCAAACCGAAGGAGCCAGGACCCAAAGACCTAGCTGGCCTGAAGGGCCCCCAGGGGGCCCCCAAGCAGCCCCTCTCCATTTGGGTCTGGGGGTTTTCGTTGGGCCGGGAACCTGAGAGGTACCTGCAAGGTTGCAGTTCGCGGCCCGAGAAGCACTCTCCGGCCAACATACCCAACTGCAGCAACAGCTCCCAAAGCGAAGGAGCCAGGACCCAAAGACCTAGCTGGCCTGAAGGGCCGCCAGGGGGCCCCCAAGCAGCCCCTCTCAATTTGGGTCTGGGGGCTTTCGTTGGGCCGGGAACCTGGGAGAATCCTGCAAGGTTGCAGTTCGCGGCCCGAGAAGCACTCTCCGGCCAACATGCCCAACTGCAGCAACAGCTCCCAAAGCGAAGGAGCCAGGACCCAAAGACCTAGCTGGCCTGAAGGGCCCCCAGGGGGCCCCCAAGCAGCCCCTCTCAATTTGGGTCTGGGGGCTTTCGTTGGGCATGGATACCTGAGAGGTACCTGCAAGGTTGCAGTTCGCGGCCCGAGAAGCACTCTCCGGCCAACATACACAACTGCAGCAACAGCTCCCAAAGCGAAGGAGCGAGGACCCAAAGACCTAGCTGGCCTGAAGGGCCCCCAGGGGGCCCCCAAGCAGCCCCTCTCCATTTGGGTCTGGGGGCTTTCGTTGGGCCGGGAACCTGGGAGAATCCTGCAAGGTTGCAGTTCGCGGCCCGAGAAGCACTCTCCGGCCAACATGCCCAACTGCAGCAACAGCTCCCAAAGCGAAGGAGCCAGGACCCAAAGACCTAGCTGGCCTGAAGGGCCCCCAGGGGGCCCCCAAGCAGCCCCTCTCCATTTGGGTCTGGGGGCTTTCGTTGGGCCGGGAACCTGGGAGAATCCTGCAAGGTTGCAGTTCGCGGCCCGAGAAGCACTCTCCGGCCAACATGCCCAACTGCAGCAACAGCTCCCAAAGCGAAGGAGCCAGGACCCAAAGACCTAGCTGGCCTGAAGGGCCCCCAGGGGGGCCCCAAGCAGCCCCTCTCAATTTGGGTCTGGGGGCTTTCGTTGGGCCGGGAACCTGGGAGAATCCTGCAAGGTTGCAGTTCGCGGCCCGAGAAGCACTCTCCGGCCAACATGCCCAAATGCAGCAACAGCTCCCAAACCGAAGGAGCCAGGACCCAAAGACCTAGCTGGCCTGAAGGGCCCCCAGGGGGCCCCCAAGAGGCACCTCTCAATTTGGGTCTGGGGGCTTTCGTTGGGCCGGGAACCTGGGAGGTACCTGCAAGGTTGCAGTTGGCGGCCCGAGAAGCACTCTCCGGCCAACATGCCCAACTGCAGCAACAGCTCCCAAACCGAAGGAGCCAGGACCCAAAGACCTAGCTGGCCTGAAGGGCCCCCAGGGGGCCCCCAAGCAGCCCCTCTCCATTTGGGTCTGGGGGCTTTTGTTGGGCATGTATACCTGAGAGGTACCTGGAAGTTACAGTTCGCGGCCATAGAAGCACTCTCCAGCCAACATGCCCAACTGCAGCAACAGCTCCCAAAGCGAAGGAGCCAGGACCCAAAGACCTAGCTGGCCTGAAGGGCCCCCAGGGGGCCCCCAAGCAGCCCCTCTCCATTTGGGTCTGGGGGCTTTCGTTGGGCCGGGAACCTGGGAGGTACCTGCAAGGTTGCAGTTCGCGGCCCGAGAAGCACTCTCCGGCCAACATGCCCAATATCCAGCAACAGCTCCCAAAGCGAAGGAGCCAGGACCCAAAGACCTAGCTGGCCTGAAGGGCCCCCAGAAGGCCACCAAGCAGCCCCTCTCCATTTGGGTCTGGGGGCTTTCGTTGGGCATGTATACCTGAGAGGTACCTGGAAGTTACAGTTCGCGGCCCGAGAAGCACTCTCCGGCCAACATGCCCAACTGCAGCAACAGCTCCCAAACCGAAGGAGCCAGGACCCAAAGACCTAGCTGGCCTGAAGGGCCCCCAGGGGGCCCCAAAGCAGCCCCTCTCCATTTGGGTCTGGGGGCTTTCGTTGGGCCGGGAACCTGGGAGAATCCTGCAAGGTTGCAGTTCGCGGCCCGAGAAGCACTCTCCGGCCAACATGCCCAACTGCAGCAACAGCTCCCAAAGCGAAGGAGCCAGGACCCAAAGACCTAGCTGGCCTGAAGGGCCCCCAGGGGGCCCCCAAGCAGCCCCTCTCCATTTGGGTCTGGGGGCTTTCGTTGGGCATGGAACCTGGGAGATTCCTGCCAGGTTGCAGTTCGCGGCCCGAGAAGCACTCTCCGGCCAACATGCCCAACTGCAGCAACAGCTCCCAAACCGAAGGAGCCAGGACCCAAAGACCTAGCTGGCCTGAAGGGCCCCCATGGGGCCCCCAAGGAGCTCCTCTCCATTTAGGTCTGGGGGCTTTCGTTGGTCCGGGAACCTGAGAGGTACCTGCAAGGTTGCAGTTCGCGGCCCGAGAAGCACTCTCCGGCCAACATGCCCAACTGCAGCAACAGCTCCCAAACCGAAGGAGCCAGGACACAAAGACCTAGCTGGCCTGAAGGGCCCCCAGGGGGCCCCCAAGCAGCCCCTCTCAATTTGGGTCTGGGGGCTTTCGTTGGGCCGGGAACCTGGGAGAATCCTGCAAGGTTGCAGTTCGCGGCCCGAGAAGCACTCTCCGGCCAACATGCCCAACTGCAGCAACAGCTCCCAAAGCGAAGGAGCCAGGACCCAAAGACCTAGCTGGCCTGAAGGGCCCCCAGGGGGCCCCCAAGCAGCCCCTCTCCATTTGGGTCTGGGGGCTTTTGTTGGGCATGGATACCTGAGAGGTACCTGGAAGTTACAGTTCGCGGCCCGAGAAGCACTCTCCGGCCAACATGCCCAACTGCAGCAACAGCTCCCAAAGCGAAGAAGCCAGGACCCAAAGACCTAGCTGGCCTGAAGGGCCCCCAGGGGGCCCCCAAGCAGCCCCTCTCCATTTGGGTCTGGGGGTTTTCGTTGGGCCGGGAACCTGGGAGGTACCTGCAAGGTTGCAGTTGGTGGCCCGAGAAGCACTCTCCGGCCAACATGCCCAACTGCAGCAACAGCTCCCAAACCGAAGGAGCCAGGACCCAAAGACCTAGCTGGCCTGAAGGGCCCCCAGGGGGCCCCAAAGCAGCCCCTCTCCATTTGGGTCTGGGGGCTTTCGTTGGGCCGGGAACCTGGGAGAATCCTGCAAGGTTGCAGTTCGCGGCCCGAGAAGCACTCTCCGCCCAACATGCCCAACTGCAGCAACAGCTCCCAAAGCGAAGGAGCCAGGACCCAAAGACCTAGCTGGCCTGAAGGGCCCCCAGGGGGCCCCCAAGCAGCCCCTCTCCATTTGGGTCTGGGGGCTTTCGTTGGGCATGGAACCTGGGAGATTCATGCAAGGTTGCAGTTCGCGGCCCGAGAAGCACTCTCCGGCCAACATGCCCAACTGCAGCAACAGCTCCCAAAGCGAAGGAGCCAGGACCCAAAGACCTAGCTGGCCTGAAGGGCCCCCAGGGGGCCCCCAAGCAGCACCTCTCAATTTGGGTCTGGGGGCTTTCGGTGGGCCGGGAACCTGGGAGAATCCTGCAAGGTTGCAGTTCGCGGCCCGAGAAGCACTCTCCGCCCAACATGCCCAACTGCAGCAACAGCTCCCAAACCGAAGGAGCCAGGACCCAAAGACCTAGCTGGCCTGAAGGGCCCCCAGGGGGGCCCCAAGCAGCCCCTCTCAATTTGGGTCTGGGGGTTTCGTTGGGCCGGGAACCTGGGAGAATCCTGCAAGGTTGCAGTTCGCGGCCCGAGAAGCACTCTCCGGCCAACATGCCCAACTGCAGCAACAGCTCCCAAACCGAAGGAGCCAGGACCCAAAGACCTAGCTGGCCTGAAGGACCCCCAGGGGGCCCCCAAGCAGCCCCTCTCAATTTGGGTCTGGGGGCTTTCGTTGGGCCGGGAACCTGGGAGGTACCTGCAAGGTTGCAGTTCGCGGCCCGAGAAGCACTCTCCGGCCAACATGCCCAACTGCAGCAACAGCTCCCAAAGCGAAGGAGCCAGGACCCAAAGAGCTAGCTGGCCTGAAGGGCCCCCAGGGGGCCCCCAAGCAGCCCCTCTCCATTTGGGTCTGGGGGCTTTCGTTGGGCCGGGAACCTGGGAGAATCCTGCAAGGTTGCAGTTCGCGGCCCGAGAAGCACTCTCCGGCCAACATGCCCAACTGCAGCAACAGCTCCCAAAGCGAAGGAGCCAGGACCCAAAGACCTAGCTGGCCTGAAGGGCCCCCAGGGTCCCCCAAGCAGCCCCTCTCCATTTGGGTCTGGGGGCTTTCGTTGGGCCGGGAACCTGGGAGATTCCTGCAAGGTTGCAGTTCGTGGCCGGAGAAGCACTCTCCGGCCAACATGCCCAACTGCAGCAACAGCTCCCAAACCGAAGGAGCCAGGACCCAAAGACCTAGCTGGCCTGAAGGGCCCCCAGGGGGCCCCCAAGCAGCCCCTCTCCATTTGGGTCTGGGGGTTTTCGTTGGGCCGGGAACCTGGGAGAATCCTGCAAGGTTGCAGTTCGCGGCCCGAGAAGCACTCTCCGGCCAACATGCCCAACTGCAGCAACAGCTCCCAAAGCGAAGGAGCCAGGACCCAAAGACCTAGCTGGCCTGAAGGGCCCCCAGGGGGCCCCCAAGCAGCCCCTCTCCATTTGGGTCTGGGGGCTTTCGTTGGGCATGGAACCTGGGAGATTCCTGCAAGGTTGCAGTTCGCGGTCCGAGAAGCACTCTCCGGCCAACATGCCCAACTGCAGCAACAGCTCCCAAACCGAAGGAGCCAGGACCCAAAGACCTAGCTGGCCTGAAGGGCCCCCAGGGGGCCCCCAAGCAGCCCCTCTCCATTTGGGTCTGGGGGCTTTCGTTGGGCATGGAACCTGGGAGATTCCTGCCAGGTTGCAGTTCGCGGCCCGAGAAGCACTCTCCGGCCAACATGCCCAACTGCAGCAACAGCTCCCAAACCGAAGGAGCCAGGACCCAAAGACCTAGCTGGCCTGAAGGGCCCCCATGGGGCCCCCAAGGAGCTCCTCTCCATTTAGGTCTGGGGGCTTTCGTTGGTCCGGGAACCTGAGAGGTACCTGCAAGGTTGCAGTTCGCGGCCCGAGAAGCACTCTCCGGCCAACATGCCCAACTGCAGCAACAGCTCCCAAACCGAAGGAGCCAGGACCCAAAGACCTAGCTGGCCTGAAGGGCCCCCAGGGGGCCCCCAAGCAGCCCCTCTCAATTTGGGTCTGGGGGCTTTCGTTGGGCCGGGAACCTGGGAGAATCCTGCAAGGTTGCAGTTCGCGGCCCGAGAAGCACTCTCCGGCCAACATGCCCAACTGCAGCAACAGCTCCCAAAGCGAAGGAGCCAGGACCCAAAGACCTAGCTGGCCTGAAGGGCCCCCAGGGGGCCCCCAAGCAGCCCCTCTCCATTTGGGTCTGGGGGCTTTTGTTGGGCATGGATACCTGAGAAGTACCTGGAAGTTACAGTTCGCGGCCCGAGAAGCACTCTCCGGCCAACATGCCCAACTGCAGCAACAGCTCCCAAAGCGAAGGAGCCAGGACCCAAAGACCTAGCTGGCCTGAAGGGCCCCCAGGGGGCCCCCAAGCAGCCCCTCTCCATTTGGGTCTGGGGGCTTTCGTTGGGCATGGAACCTGGGAGATTCCTGCAAGGTTGCAGTTCGCGGCCCGAGAAGCACTCTCCGGCCAACATGCCCAACTGCAGCAACAGCTCCCAAACCGAAGGAGCCAGGACCCAAAGACCTAGCTGGCCTGAAGGGCCCCCATGGGGCCCCCAAGGAGCTCCTCTCCATTTGAGTCTGGGGGCTTTCGTTGGGCCGGGAACCTGGGAGGTACCTGCAAGGTTGCAGTTCGCGGCCCGAGAAGCACTCTCCGGCCAACATGCCCAACTGCAGCAACAGCTCCCAAACCGAAGGAGCCAGGACCCAAAGACCTAGCTGGCCTGAAGGGCCCCCAGGGGGCCCCCAAGCAGCCCCTCTCCATTTGGGTCTGGGGGCTTTCGTTGGGCATGGAACCTGGGAGATTCCTGCCAGGTTGCAGTTCGCGGCCCGAGAAGCACTCTCCGGCCAACATGCCCAACTGCAGCAACAGCTCCCAAAGCGAAGGAGCCAGGACCCAAAGACCTAGCTGGCCTGAAGGGCCCCCAGGGGGCCCCCAAGCAGCCCCTCTCCATTTGGGTCTGGGGGTTTTCGTTGGGCCGGGAACCTGGGAGAATCCTGCAAGGTTGCAGTTCGCGGCCCGAGAAGCACTCTCCGGCCAACATGCCCAACTGCAGCAACAGCTCCCAAAGCGAAGGAGCCAGGACCCAAAGACCTAGCTGGCCTGAAGGGCCCCCAGGGGGCCCCCAAGCAGCCCCTCTCCATTTGGGTCTGGGGGCTTTCGTTGGGCATGGAACCTGGGAGATTCCTGCAAGGTTGCAGTTCGCGGTCCGAGAAGCACTCTCCGGCCAACATGCCCAACTGCAGCAACAGCTCCCAAACCGAAGGAGCCAGGACCCAAAGACCTAGCTGGCCTGAAGGGCCCCCAGGGGGCCCCCAAGCAGCCCCTCTCCATTTGGGTCTGGGGGCTTTCGTTGGGCATGGAACCTGGGAGATTCCTGCCAGGTTGCAGTTCGCGGCCCGAGAAGCACTCTCCGGCCAACATGCCCAACTGCAGCAACAGCTCCCAAAGCGAAGGAGCCAGGACCCAAAGACCTAGCTGGCCTGAAGGGCCCCCAGGGGGCCCCCAAGGAGCTCCTCTCCATTTAGGTCTGGGGGCTTTCGTTGGTCCGGGAACCTGAGAGGTACCTGCAAGGTTGCAGTTCGCGGCCCGAGAAGCACTCTCCGGCCAACATGCCCAACTGCAGCAACAGCTCCCAAACCGAAGGAGCCAGGACCCAAAGACCTAGCTGGCCTGAAGGGCCCCCAGGGGGCCCCCAAGCAGCCCCTCTCAATTTGGGTCTGGGGGCTTTCGTTGGGCCGGGAACCTGGGAGAATCCTGCAAGGTTGCAGTTCGCGGCCCGAGAAGCACTCTCCGGCCAACATGCCCAACTGCAGCAACAGCTCCCAAAGCGAAGGAGCCAGGACCCAAAGACCTAGCTGGCCTGAAGGGCCCCCAGGGGGCCCCAAAGCAGCCCCTCTCCATTTGGGTCTGGGGGCTTTTGTTGGGCATGGATACCTGAGAAGTACCTGGAAGTTACAGTTCGCGGCCCGAGAAGCACTCTCCGGCCAACATGCCCAACTGCAGCAACAGCTCCCAAAGCGAAGGAGCCAGGACCCAAAGACCTAGCTGGCCTGAAGGGCCCCCAGGGGGCCCCCAAGCAGCCCCTCTCCATTTGGGTCTGGGGGCTTTCGTTGGGCATGGAACCTGGGAGATTCCTGCAAGGTTGCAGTTCGCGGCCCGAGAAGCACTCTCCGGCCAACATGCCCAACTGCAGCAACAGCTCCCAAACCGAAGGAGCCAGGACCCAAAGACCTAGCTGGCCTGAAGGGCCCCCATGGGGCCCCCAAGGAGCTCCTCTCCATTTGTGTCTGGGGGCTTTCGTTGGGCCGGGAACCTGGGAGGTACCTGCAAGGTTGCAGTTCGCGGCCCGAGAAGCACTCTCCGGCCAACATGCCCAACTGCAGCAACAGCTCCCAAACCGAAGGAGCCAGGACCCAAAGACCTAGCTGGCCTGAAGGGCCCCCAGGGGGCCCCCAAGCAGCCCCTCTCCATTTGGGTCTGGGGGCTTTCGTTGGGCATGGAACCTGGGAGATTCCTGCCAGGTTGCAGTTCGCGGCCCGAGAAGCACTCTCCGGCCAACATGCCCAACTGCAGCAACAGCTCCCAAACCGAAGGAGCCAGGACCCAAAGACCTAGCTGGCCTGAAGGGCCCCCATGGGGCCCCCAAGGAGCTCCTCTCCATTTAGGTCTGGGGGCTTTCGTTGGTCCGGGAACCTGAGAGGTACCTGCAAGGTTGCAGTTCGCGGCCCGAGAAGCACTCTCCGGCCAACATGCCCAACTGCAGCAACAGCTCCCAAACCGAAGGAGCCAGGACCCAAAGACCTAGCTGGCCTGAAGGGCCCCCAGGGGGCCCCCAAGCAGCCCCTCTCAATTTGGGTCTGGGGGCTTTCGTTGGGCCGGGAACCTGGGAGAATCCTGCAAGGTTGCAGTTCGCGGCCCGAGAAGCACTCTCCGGCCAACATGCCCAACTGCAGCAACAGCTCCCAAAGCGAAGGAGCCAGGACCCAAAGACCTAGCTGGCCTGAAGGGCCCCCAGGGGGCCCCCAAGCAGCCCCTCTCCATTTGGGTCTGGGGGCTTTTGTTGGGCATGGATACCTGAGAGGTACCTGGAAGTTACAGTTCGCGGCCCGAGAAGCACTCTCCGGCCAACATGCCCAACTGCAGCAACAGCTCCCAAAGCGAAGAAGCCAGGACCCAAAGACCTAGCTGGCCTGAAGGGCCCCCAGGGGGCCCCCAAGCAGCCCCTCTCCATTTGGGTCTGGGGGTTTTCGTTGGGCCGGGAACCTGGGAGGTACCTGCAAGGTTGCAGTTGGCGGCCCGAGAAGCACTCTCCGGCCAACATGCCCAACTGCAGCAACAGCTCCCAAAGCGAAGGAGCCAGGACCCAAAGACCTAGCTGGCCTGAAGGGCCCCCAGGGGGCCCCCAAGCAGCCCCTCTCCATTTGGGTCTGGGGGCTTTCGTTGGGCCGGGAACCTGGGAGAATCCTGCAAGGTTGCAGTTCGCGGCCCGAGAAGCACTCTCCGCCCAACATGCCCAACTGCAGCAACAGCTCCCAAAGCGAAGGAGCCAGGACCCAAAGACCTAGCTGGCCTGAAGGGCCCCCAGGGGGCCCCCAAGCAGCCCCTCTCCATTTGGGTCTGGGGGTTTCGTTGGGCATGGAACCTGGGAGATTCCTGCAAGGTTGCAGTTCGCGGCCCGAGAAGCACTCTCCGGCCAACATGCCCAACTGCAGCAACAGCTCCCAAAGCGAAGGAGCCAGGACCCAAAGACCTAGCTGGCCTGAAGGGCCCCCAGGGGGCCCCCAAGCAGCACCTCTCAATTTGGGTCTGGGGGCTTTCGGTGGGCGGGGAACCTGGGAGAATCCTGCAAGGTTGCAGTTCGCGGCCCGAGAAGCACTCTCCGGCCAACATGCCCAACTGCAGCAACAGCTCCCAAACCGAAGGAGCCAGGACCCAAAGACCTAGCTGGCCTGAAGGGCCCCCAGGGGGGCCCCAAGCAGCCCCTCTCAATTTGGGTCTGGGGGTTTCGTTGGGCCGGGAACCTGGGAGAATCCTGCAAGGTTGCAGTTCACGGCCCGAGAAGCACTCTCCGGCCAACATGCCCAACTGCAGCAACAGCTCCCAAACCGAAGGAGCCAGGACCCAAAGACCTAGCTGGCCTGAAGGGCCCCCAGGGGGCCCCCAAGCAGCCCCTCTCAATTTGGGTCTGGGGGCTTTCGTTGGGCCGGGAACCTGGGAGAATCCTGCAAGGTTGCAGTTCGCGGCCCGAGAAGCACTCTCCGGCCAACATGCCCAACTGCAGCAACAGCTCCCAAACCGAAGGAGCCAGGACCCAAAGACCTAGCTGGCCTGAAGGGCCCCCAGGGGGCCCCCAAGCAGCCCCTCTCCATTTGGGTCTGGGGGCTTTCGTTGGGCCGGGAACCTGGGAGAATCATGCAAGGTTGCAGTTCGCGGCCCGAGAAGCACTCTCCGGCCAACATGCCCAACTGCAGCAACAGCTCCCAAAGCGAAGGAGCCAGGACCCAAAGACCTAGCTGGCCTGAAGGGCCCCCAGGGGGCCCCCAAGCAGCCCCTCTCCATTTGGGTCTGGGGGCTTTTGTTGGGCATGTATACCTGAGAGGTGCCTGGAAGTTACAGTTCGCGGCCCGAGAAGCACTCTCCGGCCAACATGCCCAACTGCAGCAACAGCTCCCAAAGCGAAGGAGCCAGGACCCAAAGACCTAGCTGGCCTGAAGGGCCCCCAGGGGGCCCCCAAGCAGCTCCTCTCCATTTGGGTCTGGGGGTTTTCGTTGGGCCGGGAACCTGGGAGGTACCTGCAAGGTTGCAGTTCGCGGCCCGAGAAGCACTCTCCGGCCAACATGCCCAACTGCAGCAACAGCTCCCAAAGCGAAGGAGCCAGGACCCAAAGACCTAGCTGGCCTGAAGGGCCCCCAGGGGGCCCCCAAGCAGCCCCTCTCCATTTGGGTCTGGGGGCTTTCGTTGGGCATGGAACCTGGGAGATTCCTGCAAGGTTGCAGTTCGCGGTCCGAGAAGCACTCTCCGGCCAACATGCCCAACTGCAGCAACAGCTCCCAAAGCGAAGGAGCCAGGACACAAAGACCTAGCTGGCCTGAAGGGCCCCCATGGGGCCCCCAAGGAGCCCCTCTCCATTTGGGTCTGGGGGCTTTCGTTGGGCCGGGAACCTGGGAGGTACCTGCAAGGTTGCAGTTCGCGGCCCGAGAAGCACTCTCCGGCCAACATGCCCAACTGCAGCAACAGCTCCCAAACCGAAGGAGCCAGGACCCAAAGACCTAGCTGGCCTGAAGGGCCCCCAGGGGGCCCCGAAGCAGCCCCTCTCCATTTGGGTCTGGGGGCTTTCGTTGGGCCGGGAACCTGAGAGGTACCTGCAAGGTTGCAGTTCGCGGCCCGAGAAGCACTCTCCGGCCAACATGCCCAACTGCAGCAACAGCTCCCAAACCGAAGGAGCCAGGACCCAAAGACCTAGCTGGCCTGAAGGGCCCCCAGGGGGCCCCCAAGCAGCCCCTCTCAATTTGGGTCTGGGGGCTTTCGTTGGGCCGGGAACCTGGGAGAATCCTGCAAGGTTGCAGTTCGCGGCCCGAGAAGCACTCTCCGGCCAACATGCCCAACTGCAGCAACAGCTCCCAAAGCGAAGGAGCCAGGACCCAAAGACCTAGCTGGCCTGAAGGGCCCCCAGGGGGCCCCCAAGGAGCCCCTCTCCATTTGGGTCTGGGGGCTTTCGTTGGGCATGGAACCTGGGAGATTCCTGCAAGGTTGCAGTTCGCGGCCCGAGAAGCACTCTCCGGCCAACATGCCCAACTGCAGCAACAGCTCCCAAACCGAAGGAGCCAGGACCCAAAGACCTAGCTGGCCTGAAGGGCCCCCAGGGGGCCCCCAAGCAGCACCTCTCAATTTGGGTCTGGGGGCTTTCGGTGGGCCGGGAACCTGGGAGAATCCTGCAAGGTTGCAGTTCGCGGCCCGAGAAGCACTCTCCGGCCAACATGCCCAACTGCAGCAACAGCTCCCAAACCGAAGGAGCCAGGACCCAAAGACCTAGCTGGCCTGAAGGGCCCCCAGGGGGGCCCCAAGCAGCCCCTCTCCATTTGGGTCTGGGGGTTTCGTTGGGCCGGGAACCTGGGAGAATCCTGCAAGGTTGCAGTTCGCGGCCCGAGAAGCACTCTCCGGCCAACATGCCCAACTGCAGCAACAGCTCCCAAACCGAAGGAGCCAGGACCCAAAGACCTAGCTGGCCTGAAGGGCCCCCAGGGGGCCCCCAAGCAGCCCCTCTCAATTTGGGTCTGGGGGCTTTCGTTGGGCCGGGAACCTGGGAGAATCCTGCAAGGTTGCAGTTCGCGGCCCGAGAAGCACTCTCCGGCCAACATGCCCAACTGCAGCAACAGCTCCCAAAGCGAAGGAGCCAGGACCCAAAGACCTAGCTGGCCTGAAGGGCCCCCAGGGGGCCCCCAAGCAGCCCCTCTCCATTTGGGTCTGGGGGCTTTCGTTGGGCCGGGAACCTGGGAGAATCCTGCAAGGTTGCAGTTCGCGGCCCGAGAAGCACTCTCCGGCCAACATGCCCAACTGCAGCAACAGCTCCCAAAGCGAAGGAGCCAGGACCCAAAGACCTAGCTGGCCTGAAGGGCCCCCAGGGGGCCCCCAAGCAGCCCCTCTCCATTTGGGTCTGGGGGCTTTCGTTGGGCATGGAACCTGGGAGATTCCTGCAAGGTTGCAGTTCGCGGCCCGAGAAGCACTCTCCGGCCAACATGCCCAACTGCAGCAACAGCTCCCAAAGCGAAGGAGCCAGGACCCAAAGACCTAGCTGGCCTGAAGGGCCCCCAGGGGGCCCCCAAGCAGCCCCTCTCCATTTGGGTCTGGGGGCTTTCGTTGGGCCGGGAACCTGGGAGAATCCTGCAAGGTTGCAGTTCGCGGCCCGAGAAGCACTCTCCGGCCAACATGCCCAACTGCAGCAACAGCTCCCAAACCGAAGGAGCCAGGACCCAAAGACCTAGCTGGCCTGAAGGGCCCCCAGGGGGCCCCAAAGCAGCCCCTCTCCATTTGGGTCTGGGGGCTTTCGTTGGGCCGGGAACCTGGGAGAATCCTGCAAGGTTGCAGTTCGCGGCCCGAGAAGCACTCTCCGGCCAACATGCCCAACTGCAGCAACAGCTCCCAAAGCGAAGGAGCCAGGACCCAAAGACCTAGCTGGCCTGAAGGGCCCCCAGGGGGCCCCCAAGCAGCCCCTCTCCATTTGGGTCTGGGGGCTTTCGTTGGGCATGGAACCTGGGAGATTCCTGCCAGGTTGCAGTTCGCGGCCCGAGAAGCACTCTCCGGCCAACATGCCCAACTGCAGCAACAGCTCCCAAACCGAAGGAGCCAGGACCCAAAGACCTAGCTGGCCTGAAGGGCCCCCATGGGGCCCCCAAGGAGCTCCTCTCCATTTAGGTCTGGGGGCTTTCGTTGGGCCGGGAACCTGGGAGGTACCTGCAAGGTTGCAGTTCGCGGCCAGAGAAGCACTCTCCGGCCAACATGCCCAACTGCAGCAACAGCTCCCAAAGCGAAGGAGCCAGGACCCAAAGACCTAGCTGGCCTGAAGGGCCCCCAGGGGGCCCCCAAGCAGCCCCTCTCCATTTGGGTCTGGGGGCTTTCGTTGGGCCGGGAACCTGGGAGATTCCTGCAAGGTTGCAGTTCGAGGCCCGAGAAGCACTCTCCGGCCAACATGCCCAACTGCAGCAACAGCTCCCAAACCGAAGGAGCCAGGACCCAAAGACCTAGCTGGCCTGAAGGGCCCCCAGTGGGCCCCCAAGTAGCCCCTCTCAATTTGGGTCTGGGGGCTTTCGTTGGGCCGGGAACCTGGGAGAATCCTGCAAGGTTGCAGTTCGCGGCCCGAGAAGCACTCTCCGGCCAACATGCCCAACTGCAGCAACAGCTCCCAAAGCGAAGGAGCCAGGACCCAAAGACCTAGCTGGCCTGAAGGGCCCCCAGGGGGCCCCCAAGCAGCCCCTCTCCATTTGGGTCTGGGGGTTTTCGTTGGGCCGGGATCCTGAGAGGTACCTGCAAGGTTGCAGTTCGCGGCCCGAGAAGCACTCTCCGGCCAACATGCCCAACTGCAGCAACAGCTCCCAAACCGAAGGAGCCAGGACCCAAAGACCTAGCTGGCCTGAAGGGCCCCCAGGGGGCCCCCAAGCAGCCCCTCTCCATTTGGGTCTGGGGGCTTTCGTTGGGCCGGGAACCTGGGAGATTCATGCAAGGTTGCAGTTCGCGGCCCGAGAAGCACTCTCCGGCCAACATGCCCAACTGCAGCAACAGCTCCCAAAGCGAAGGAGCCAGGACCCAAAGACCTAGCTGGCCTGAAGGGCCCCCAGGGGGCCCCCAAGCAGCCCCTCTCCATTTGGGTCTGGGGGCTTTCGTTGGGCCGGGAACCTGGGAGAATCCTGCAAGGTTGCAGTTCGCGGCCCGAGAAGCACTCTCCGGCCAACATGCCCAACTGCAGCAACAGCTCCCAAAGCGAAGGAGCCAGGACCCAAAGACCTAGCTGGCCTGAAGGGCCCCCAGGGGGCCCCCAAGCAGCCCCTCTCCATTTGGGTCTGGGGGCTTTTGTTGGGCATGTATACCTGAGAGGTACCTGGAAGTTACAGTTCGCGGCCCGAGAAGCACTCTCCGGCCAACATGCCCAACTGCAGCAACAGCTCCCAAAGCGAAGGAGCCAGGACCCAAAGACCTAGCTGGCCTGAAGGGCCCCCAGGGGGCCCCCAAGCAGGGCCTGTCCATTTGGGTCTGGGGGTTTTCGTTGGGCCGGGAACCTGGGAGGTACCTGCAAGGTTGCAGTTCGCGGCCCGAGAAGCACTCTCCGGCCAACATGCCCAACTGCAGCAACAGCTCCCAAAGCGAAGGAGCCAGGACCCAAAGACCTAGCTGGCCTGAAGGGCCCCCAGGGGGCCCCCAAGCAGCCCCTCTCCATTTGGGTCTGGGGGCTTTCTTTAGGCTGAGAACCTGGGAGATACCAGCAAGGTTGCAGTTCGCGGCCCGAGAAGCACTCTCCGGCCAACATGCCCAATATCCAGCAACAGCTCCCAAAGCGAAGGAGCCAGGACCCAAAGACCTAGCTGGCCTGAAGGGCCCCCAGAAGGCCACCAAGCAGCCCCTCTCCATTTGGGTCTGGGGGCTTTCGTTGGGCATGTATACCTGAGAGGTACCTGGAAGTTACAGTTCGCGGCCCGAGAAGCACTCTCCGGCCAACATGCCCAACTGCAGCAACAGCTCCCAAACCGAAGGAGCCAGGACCCAAAGACCTAGCTGGCCTGAAGGGCCCCCAGGGGGCCCCAAAGCAGCCCCTCTCCATTTGGGTCTGGGGGCTTTCGTTGGGCCGGGAACCTGGGAGAATCCTGCAAGGTTGCAGTTCGCGGCCCGAGAAGCACTCTCCGCCCAACATGCCCAACTGCAGCAACAGCTCCCAAAGCGAAGGAGCCAGGACCCAAAGACCTAGCTGGCCTGAAGGGCCCCCAGGGGGCCCCCAAGCAGCCCCTCTCAATTTGGGTCTGGGGGCTTTCGTTGGGCATGGAACCTGGGAGATTCCTGCCAGGTTGCAGTTCGCGGCCCGAGAAGCACTCTCCGGCCAACATGCCCAACTGCAGCAACAGCTCCCAAAGCGAAGGAGCCAGGACCCAAAGACCTAGCTGGCCTGAAGGGCCCCCAGGGGGCCCCCAAGCAGCCCCTCTCCATTTGGGTCTGGGGGCTTTCGTTGGGCCGGGAACCTGGGAGATTCCTGCAAGGTTGCAGTTCGAGGCCCGAGAAGCACTCTCCGGCCAACATGCCCAACTGCAGCAACAGCTCCCAAACCGAAGGAGCCAGGACCCAAAGACCTAGCTGGCCTGAAGGGCCCCCAGGGGGCCCCCAAGGAGCTCCTCTCCATTTAGGTCTGGGGGCTTTCGTTGGGCCGGGAACCTGGGAGGTACCTGCAAGGTTGCAGTTCGCGGCCAGAGAAGCACTCTCCGGCCAACATGCCCAACTGCAGCAACAGCTCCCAAAGCGAAGGAGCCAGGACCCAAAGACCTAGCTGGCCTGAAGGGCCCCCAGGGGGCCCCCAAGCAGCCCCTCTCCATTTGGGTCTGGGGGCTTTCGTTGGGCCGGGAACCTGGGAGATTCCTGCAAGGTTGCAGTTCGAGGCCCGAGAAGCACTCTCCGGCCAACATGCCCAACTGCAGCAACAGCTCCCAAACCGAAGGAGCCAGGACCCAAAGACCTAGCTGGCCTGAAGGGCCCCCAGTGGGCCCCCAAGTAGCCCCTCTCCATTTGGGTCTGGGGGCTTTCGTTGGGCCGGGAACCTGGGAGAATCCTGCAAGGTTGCAGTTCGCGGCCCGAGAAGCACTCTCCGGCCAACATGCCCAACTGCAGCAACAGCTCCCAAAGCGAAGGAGCCAGGACCCAAAGACCTAGCTGGCCTGAAGGGCCCCCAGGGGGCCCCCAAGCAGCCCCTCTCCATTTGGGTCTGGGGGTTTTCGTTGGGCCGGGATCCTGAGAGGTACCTGCAAGGTTGCAGTTCGCGGCCCGAGAAGCACTCTCCGGCCAACATGCCCAACTGCAGCAACAGCTCCCAAACCGAAGGAGCCAGGACCCAAAGACCTAGCTGGCCTGAAGGGCCCCCAGGGGGCCCCCAAGCAGCCCCTCTCAATTTGGGTCTGGGGGCTTTCGTTGGGCCGGGAACCTGGGAGATTCCTGCAAGGTTGCAGTTCGCGGCCCGAGAAGCACTCTCCGGCCAACATGCCCAACTGCAGCAACAGCTCCCAAAGCGAAGGAGCCAGGACCCAAAGACCTAGCTGGCCTGAAGGGCCCCCAGGGGGCCCCCAAGCAGCCCCTCTCCATTTGGGTCTGGGGGCTTTCGTTGGGCCGGGAACCTGGGAGAATCCTGCAAGGTTGCAGTTCGCGGCCCGAGAAGCACTCTCCGGCCAACATGCACAACTGCAGCAACAGATCCCAAAGCGAAGGAGCCAGGACCCAAAGACCTAGCTGGCCTGAAGGGCCCCCAGGGGGCCCCCAAGCAGCCCCTCTCCATTTGGGTCTGGGGGCTTTTGTTGGGCATGTATACCTGAGAGGTACCTGGAAGTTACAGTTCGCGGCCCGAGAAGCACTCTCCGGCCAACATGCCCAACTGCAGCAACAGCTCCCAAAGCGAAGGAGCCAGGACCCAAAGACCTAGCTGGCCTGAAGGGCCCCCAGGGGGCCCCCAAGCAGGGCCTCTCCATTTGGGTCTGGGGGTTTTCGTTGGGCCGGGAACCTGGGAGGTACCTGCAAGGTTGCAGTTCGCGGCCCGAGAAGCACTCTCCGGCCAACATGCCCAACTGCAGCAACAGCTCCCAAAGCGAAGGAGCCAGGACCCAAAGACCTAGCTGGCCTGAAGGGCCCCCAGGGGGCCCCCAAGCAGCCCCTCTCCATTTGGGTCTGGGGGCTTTCTTTAGGCTGAGAACCTGGGAGATACCAGCAAGGTTGCAGTTCGCGGCCCGAGAAGCACTCTCCGGCCAACATGCCCAATATCCAGCAACAGCTCCCAAAGCGAAGGAGCCAGGACCCAAAGACCTAGCTGGCCTGAAGGGCCCCCAGAAGGCCACCAAGCAGCCCCTCTCCATTTGGGTCTGGGGGCTTTCGTTGGGCATGTATACCTGAGAGGTACCTGGAAGTTACAGTTCGCGGCCCGAGAAGCACTCTCCGGCCAACATGCCCAACTGCAGCAACAGCTCCCAAACCGAAGGAGCCAGGACCCAAAGACCTAGCTGGCCTGAAGGGCCCCCAGGGGGCCCCAAAGCAGCCCCTCTCCATTTGGGTCTGGGGGCTTTCGTTGGGCCGGGAATATGGGAGAATCCTGCAAGGTTGCAGTTCGCGGCCCGAGAAGCACTCTCCGGCCAACATGCCCAACTGCAGCAACAGCTCCCAAAGCGAAGGAGCCAGGACCCAAAGACCTAGCTGGCCTGAAGGGCCCCCAGGGGGCCCCCAAGCAGACCCTCTCCATTTGGGTCTGGGGGCTTTCGTTGGGCCGGGAACCTGTGAGATTCCTGCAAGGTTGCAGTTCGAGGCCCGAGAAGCACTCTCCGGCCAACATGCCCAACTGCAGCAACAGCTCCCAAACCGAAGGAGCCAGGACCCAAAGACCTAGCTGGCCTGAAGGGCCCCCAGTGGGCCCCCAAGTAGCCCCTCTCAATTTGGGTCTGGGGGCTTTCGTTGGGCCGGGAACCTGGGAGGTACCTGCAAGGTTGCAGTTCGCGGCCCGAGAAGCACTCTCCGGCCAACATGCCCAACTGCAGCAACAGCTCCCAAACCGAAGGAGCCAGGACCCAAAGACCTAGCTGGCCTGAAGGGCCCCAATGGGGCCCCCAAGCAGCCCCTCTCCATTTGGGTCTGGGGGTTTTCGTTGGGCCGTGAACCTGGGAGGTACCTGCAAGGTTGCAGTTGGCGGCCCGAGAAGCACTCTCCGGCCAACATGCCCAACTGCAGCAACAGCTCCCAAAGCGAAGGAGCCAGGACCCAAAGACCTAGCTGGCCTGAAGGGCCCCCAGGGGGCCCCCAAGCAGCCCCTCTCAATTTGGGTCTGGGGGCTTTCGTTGGGCCGGGAACCTGGGAGATTCCTGCAAGGTTGCAGTTCGCGGCCCGAGAAGCACTCTCCGGCCAACATGCCCAACTGCAGCAACAGCTCCCAAAGCGAAGGAGCCAGGACCCAAAGACCTAGCTGGCCTGAAGGGCCCCCAGGGGGCCCCCAAGCAGCCCCTCTCCATTTGGGTCTGGGGGCTTTCGTTGGGCCGGGAACCTGGGAGAATCCTGCAAGGTTGCAGTTCGCGGCCCGAGAAGCACTCTCCGGCCAACATGCACAACTGCAGCAACAGCTCCCAAAGCGAAGGAGCCAGGACCCAAAGACCTAGCTGGCCTGAAGGGCCCCCAGGGGGCCCCCAAGCAGCCCCTCTCCATTTGGGTCTGGGGGCTTTTGTTGGGCATGTATACCTGAGAGGTACCTGGAAGTTACAGTTCGCGGCCCGAGAAGCACTCTCCGGCCAACATGCCCAACTGCAGCAACAGCTCCCAAAGCGAAGGAGCCAGGACCCAAAGACCTAGCTGGCCTGAAGGGCCCCCAGGGGGCCCCCAAGCAGCCCCTCTCCATTTGGGTCTGGGGGCTTTCGTTGGGCCGGGAACCTGGGAGGTACCTGCAAGGTTGCAGTTCGCGGCCCGAGAAGCACTCTCCGGCCAACATGCCCAACTGCAGCAACAGCTCCCAAACCGAAGGAGCCAGGACCCAAAGACCTAGCTGGCCTGAAGGGCCCCCAGGGGGCCCCCAAGCAGCCCCTCTCCATTTGGGTCTGGGGGCTTTCGTTGGGCCGGGAACCTGGGAGAATCCTGCAAGGTTGAGGTTCGCGGCCCGAGAAGCACTCTCCGCCCAACATGCCCAACTGCAGCAACAGCTCCCAAAGCGAAGGAGCCAGGACCCAAAGACCTAGCTGGCCTGAAGGGCCCCCAGGGGGCCCCCAAGCAGCCCCTCTCCATTTGGGTCTGGGGGCTTTCGTTGGGCATGGAACCTGGGTTATTCCTGCCAGGTTGCAGTTCGCGGCCCGAGAAGCACTCTCCGGCCAACATGCCCAACTGCAGCAACAGCTCCCAAACCGAAGGAGCCAGGACCCAAAGACCTAGCTGGCCTGAAGGGCCCCCATGGGGCCCCCAAGGACCTCCTCTCCATTTAGGTCTGGGGGCTTTCGTTGGGCCGGGAACCTGGGAGGTACCTGCAAGGTTGCAGTTCGCGGCCCAAGAAGCACTCTCCGGCCAACATGCCCAACTGCAGCAACAGCTCCCAAAGCGAAGGAGCCAGGACCCAAAGACCTAGCTGGCCTGAAGGGCCCCCAGGGGGCCCCCAAGCAGCCCCTCTCCATTTGGGTCTGGGGGCTTTCGTTGGGCCGGGAACCTGTGAGATTCCTGCAAGGTTGCAGTTCGCGGCCCGAGAAGCACTCTCCGGCCAACATGCCCAACTGCAGCAACAGCTCCCAAACCGAAGGAGCCAGGACCCAAAGACCTAGCTGGCCTGAAGGGCCCCCAGTTGGGCCCCCAAGTAGCCCCTCTCAATTTGGGTCTGGGGGCTTTCGTTGGGCCGGGAACCTGGGAGATTCCTGCAAGGTTGCAGTTCGCGGCCCGAGAAGCACTCTCTGGCCAACATGCCCAACTGCAGCAACAGCTCCCAAAGCGAAGGAGCCAGGACCCAAAGACCTAGCTGGCCTGAAGGGCCCCCAGGGGGCCCCCAAGCAGCCCCTCTCCATTTGGGTCTGGGGGTTTTCGTTGGGCCGGGAACCTGAGAGGTACCTGCAAGGTTGCAGTTCGCGGCCCGAGAAGCACTCTCCGGCCAACATGCCCAACTGCAGCAACAGCTCCCAAAGCGAAGGAGCCAGGACCCAAAGACCTAGCTGGCCTGAAGGGCCCCCAGGGGGCCCCCAAGCAGCCCCTCTCCATTTGGGTCTGGGGGCTTTCGTTGGGCCGGGAACCTGGGAGAATCCTGCAAGGTTGCAGTTCGCGGCCCGAGAAGCACTCTCCGGCCAACATGCCCAACTGCAGCAACAGCTCCCAAACCGAAGGAGCCAGGACCCAAAGACCTAGCTGGCCTGAAGGGCCCCCAGGGGTCCCCCAAGCAGCCCCTCTCCATTTGGGTCTGGGGGCTTTCGTTGGGCCGGGAACCTGGGAGAATCCTGCAAGGTTGCAGTTCGCGGCCCGAGAAGCACTCTCCGGCCAACATGCCCAACTGCAGCAACAGCTCCCAAAGCGAAGGAGCCAGGACCCAAAGACCTAGCTGGCCTGAAGGGCCCCCAGGGGGCCCCCAAGCAGCCCCTCTCCATTTGGGTCTGGGGGCTTTTGTTGGGCATGGATACCTGAGAGGTACCTGGAAGTTACAGTTCGCGGCCCGAGAAGCACTCTCCGGCCAACATGCCCAACTGCAGCAACAGCTCCCAAAGCGAAGGAGCCAGGACCCAAAGACCTAGCTGGCCTGAAGGGCCCCCAGTGGGCCCCCAAGCAGCCCCTCTCCATTTGGGTCTGGGGGGTTTCGTTGGGCTGGGAACCTGGGAGGTACCTGCAAGGTTGCAGTTCGCGGCCCGAGAAGCACTCTCCGGCCAACATGCCCAACTGCAGCAACAGCTCCCAAACCGAAGGAGCCAGGACCCAAAGACCTAGCTGGCCTGAAGGGCCCCCAGGGGGGCCCCAAGCAGCCCCTCTCAATTTGGGTCTGGGGGCTTTCGTTGGGCCGGGAACCTGGGAGAATCCTGCAAGGTTGCAGTTCGCGGCCCGAGAAGCACTCTCCGGCCAACATGCACAACTGCAGCAACAGCTCCCAAACCGAAGGAGCCAGGACCCAAAGACCTAGCTGGCCTGAAGGGCCCCCAGGGGGCCCCCAAGAGGCACCTCTCAATTTGGGTCTGGGGGCTTTCGTTGGGCCGGGAACCTGGGAGGTACCTGCAAGGTTGCAGTTCGCGGCCCGAGAAGCACTCTCCGGCCAACATGCCCAACTGCAGCAACAGCTCCCAAAGCGAAGGAGCCAGGACCCAAAGACCTAGCTGGCCTGAAGGGCCCCCAGGGGGCCCCCAAGCAGCCCCTCTCCATTTGGGTCTGGGGGCTTTCGTTGGGCCGGGAACCTGGGAGAATCCTGCAAGGTTGCAGTTCGCGGCCCGAGAAGCACTCTCCGGCCAACATGCCCAACTGCAGCAACAGCTCCCAAACCGAAGGAGCCAGGACCCAAAGACCTAGCTGGCCTGAAGGGCCCCCAGGGGGCCCCCAAGAGGCACCTCTCAATTTGGGTCTGGGGTCTTTCGTTGGGCCGGGAACCTGGGAGGTACCTGCAAGGTTGCAGTTGGCGGCCCGAGAAGCACTCTCCGGCCAACATGCCCAACTGCAGCAACAGCTCCCAAACCGAAGGAGCCAGGACCCAAAGACCTAGCTGGCCTGAAGGGCCCCCAGGGGGCCCCAAGCAGCCCCTCTCAATTTGGGTCTGGGGGCTTTCATTGGGCCGGGAACCTGGGAGAATCCTGCAAGGTTGCAGTTCGCGGCCCGAGAAGCACTCTCCGGCCAACATGCCCAACTGCAGCAACAGCTCCCAAAGCGAAGGAGCCAGGACCCAAAGACCTAGCTGGCCTGAAGGGCCCCCAGGGGGCCCCAAAGCAGCCCCTCTCAATTTGGGTCTGGGGGCTTTCGTTGGGCCGGGAACCTGGGAGAATCCTGCAAGGTTGCAGTTCGCGGCCCGAGAAGCACTCTCCGGCCAACATGCCTAACTGCAGCAACAGCTCCCAAAGCGAAGGAGCCAGGACCCAAAGACCTAGCTGGCCTGAAGGGCCCCCAGGGGGCCCCCAAGCAGCCCCTCTCCATTTGGGTCTGGGGGCTTTCGTTGGGCCGGGAACCTGGGAGAATCCTGCAAGGTTGCAGTTCGCGGCCCGAGAAGCACTCTCCGGCCAACATGCCCAACTGCAGCAACAGCTCCCAAACCGAAGGAGCCAGGACCCAAAGACCTAGCTGGCCTGAAGGGCCCCCAGGGGGCCCCCAAGCAGCCCCTCTCCATTTGGGTCTGGGGGCTTTTGTTGGGCATGTATACCTGAGAGGTACCTGGAAGTTACAGTTCGCGGCCCGAGAAGCACTCTCCGGCCAACATGCCCAACTGCAGCAACAGCTCCCAAAGCGAAGGAGCCAGGACCCAAAGACCTAGCTGGCCTGAAGGGCCCCCAGTGGGCCCCCAAGCAGCCCCTCTCCATTTGGGTCTGGGGGTTTTCGTTGGGCCGGGAACCTGGGAGGTACCTGCAAGGTTGCAGTTCGCGGCCCGAGAAGCACTCTCCGGCCAACATGCCCAACTGCAGCAACAGCTCCCAAAGCGAAGGAGCCAGGACCCAAAGACCTAGCTGGCCTGAAGGGCCCCCAGGGGGCCCCCAAGAGGCACCTCTCAATTTGGGTCTGGGGGCTTTCGTTGGGCCGGGAACCTGGGAGGTACCTGCAAGGTTGCAGTTCGCGGCCCGAGAAGCACTCTCCGGCCAACATGCCCAACTGCAGCAACAGCTCCCAAACCGAAGGAGCCAGGACCCAAAGACCTAGCTGGCCTGAAGGGCCCCCAGGGGGGCCCCAAGCAGCCCCTCTCCATTTGGGTCTGGGGGCTTTCGTTGGGCCGGGAACCTGGGAGAATCCTGCAAGGTTGCAGTTCGCGGCCCGAGAAGCACTCTCCGGCCAACATGCCCAACTGCAGCAACAGCTCCCAAACCGAAGGAGCCAGGACCCAAAGACCTAGCTGGCCTGAAGGGCCCCCAGGGGGCCCCCAAGAGGCACCTCTCAATTTGGGTCTGGGGTCTTTCGTTGGGCCGTGAACCTGGGAGGTACCTGCAAGGTTGCAGTTGGCGGCCCGAGAAGCACTCTCCGTCCAACATGCCCAACTGCAGCAACAGCTCCCAAACCGAAGGAGCCAGGACCCAAAGACCTAGCTGGCCTGAAGGGCCCCCAGGGGGGCCCCAAGCAGCCCCTCTCAATTTGGGTCTGGGGGCTTTCGTTGGGCCGGGAACCTGGGAGAATCCTGCAAGGTTGCAGTTCGCGGCCCGAGAAGCACTCTCCGGCCAACATGCCCAACTGCAGCAACAGCTCCCAAAGCGAAGGAGCCAGGACCCAAAGACCTAGCTGGCCTGAAGGGCCCCCAGGGGGCCCCCAAGCAGCCCCTCTCCATTTGGGTCTGGGGGCTTTTGTTGGGCATGGAACCTGGGAGATTCCTGCAAGGTTGCAGTTCGCGGCCCGAGAAGCACTCTCCGCCCAACATGCCCAACTGCAGCAACAGCTCCCAAAGCGAAGGAGCCAGGACCCAAAGACCTAGCTGGCCTGAAGGGCCCCCAGGGGGCCCCAAAGCAGCCCCTCTCAATTTGGGTCTGGGGGCTTTCGTTGGGCCGGGAACCTGGGAGAATCCTGCAAGGTTGCAGTTCGCGGCCCGAGAAGCACTCTCCGGCCAACATGCCTAACTGCAGCAACAGCTCCCAAAGCGAAGGAGCCAGGACCCAAAGACCTAGCTGGCCTGAAGGGCCCCCAGGGGGCCCCCAAGCAGCCCCTCTCCATTTGGGTCTGGGGGCTTTCGTTGGGCCGGGAACCTGGGAGAATCCTGCAAGGTTGCAGTTCGCGGCCCGAGAAGCACTCTCCGGCCAACATGCCCAACTGCAGCAACAGCTCCCAAAGCGAAGGAGCCAGGACCCAAAGACCTAGCTGGCCTGAAGGGCCCCCAGGGGGCCCCCAAGCAGCCCCTCTCCATTTGGGTCTGGGGGCTTTTGTTGGGCATGTATACATGAGAGGTACCTGGAAGTTACAGTTCGCGGCCCGAGAAGCACTCTCCGGCCAACATGCCCAACTGCAGCAACAGCTCCCAAAGCGAAGGAGCCAGGACCCAAAGACCTAGCTGGCCTGAAGGGCCCCCAGTGGGCCCCCAAGCAGCCCCTCTCCATTTGGGTCTGGGGGTTTTCGTTGGGCCGGGAACCTGGGAGGTACCTGCAAGGTTGCAGTTCGCGGCCCGAGATGCACTCTCCGGCCAACATGCCCAACTGCAGCAACAGCTCCCAAACCGAAGGAGCCAGGACCCAAAGACCTAGCTGGCCTGAAGGGCCCCCAGGGGGGCCCTAAGCTGCCCCTCTCCATTTGGGTCTGGGGGCTTTCGTTGGGCCGGGAACCTGGGAGAATCCTGCAAGGTTGCAGTTCGCGGCCCGAGAAGCACTCTCCGGCCAACATGCCCAACTGCAGCAACAGCTCCCAAAGCGAAGGAGCCAGGACCCAAAGACCTAGCTGGCCTGAAGGGCCCCCAGGGGGCCCCCAAGAGGCACCTCTCAATTTGGGTCTGGGGGCTTTCGTTGGGCCGGTAACCTGGGAGGTACCTGCAAGGTTGCAGTTCGCGGCCCGAGAAGCACTCTCTGGCCAACATGCCCAACTGCAGCAACAGCTCCCAAACCGAAGGAGCCAGGACCCAAAGACCTAGCTGGCCTGAAGGGCCCCCAGGGGGGCCCCAAGCAGCCCCTCTCCATTTGGGTCTGGGGGCTTTCGTTGGGCCGGGAACCATGGAGAATACTGCAAGGTTGCAGTTCGCGGCCCGAGAAGCACTCTCCGGCCAACATGCCCAACTGCAGCAACAGCTCCCAAACCGAAGGAGCCAGGACCCAAAGACCTAGCTGGCCTGAAGGGCCCCCAGGGGGCCCCCAAGAGGCACCTCTCAATTTGGGTCTGGGGTCTTTCGTTGGGCCGGGAACCTGGGAGGTACCTGCAAGGTTGCAGTTGGCGGCCCGAGAAGCACTCTCCGGCCAACATGCCCAACTGCAGCAACAGCTCCCAAACCGAAGGAGCCAGGACCCAAAGACCTAGCTGGCCTGAAGGGCCCCCAGGGGGGCCCCAAGCAGCCCCTCTCAATTTGGGTCTGGGGGCTTTCGTTGGGCCGGGAACCTGGGAGAATCCTGCAAGGTTGCAGTTCGCGGCCCGAGAAGCACTCTCCGGCCAACATGCCCAACTGCAGCAACAGCTCCCAAAGCGAAGGAGCCAGGACCCAAAGACCTAGCTGGCCTGAAGGGCCCCCAGGGGGCCCCAAAGCAGCCCCTCTCAATTTGGGTCTGGGGGCTTTCGTTGGGCCGGGAACCTGGGAGAATCCTGCAAGGTTGCAGTTCGCGGCCCGAGAAGCACTCTCCGGCCAACATGCCCAACTGCAGCAACAGCTCCCAAAGCGAAGGAGCCAGGACCCAAAGACCTAGCTGGCCTGAAGGGCCCCCAGGGGGCCCCCAAGCAGCCCCTCTCCATTTGGGTCTGGGGGCTTTCGTTGGGCATGGAACCTGGGAGATTCCTGCAAGGTTGCAGTTCGCGGCCCGAGAAGCACTCTCCGGCCAACATGCCCAACTGCACCAACAGCTCCCAAACCGAAGGAGCCAGGACCCAAAGACCTAGCTGGCCTGAAGGGCCCCCATGGGGCCCCCAAGGAGCTCCTCTCCATTTGGGTCTGGGGGCTTTCGTTGGGCCGGGAACCTGGGAGGTACCTGCAAGGTTGCAGTTCGCGGCCCGAGAAGCACTCTCCGGCCAACATGCCCAACTGCAGCAACAGCTCCCAAACCGAAGGAGCCAGGACCCAAAGACCTAGCTGGCCTGAAGGGCCCCCAGGGGGGCCCCAAGCAGCCCCTCTCAATTTGGGTCTGGGGGCTTTCGTTGGGCCGGGAACCTGGGAGAATCCTGCAAGGTTGCAGTTCGCGGCCCGAGAAGCACTCTCCGGCCAACATGCCCAACTGCAGCAACAGCTCCCAAAGCGAAGGAGCCAGGACCCAAAGACCTAGCTGGCCTGAAGGGCCCCCAGGGGGCCCCCAAGCAGCCCCTCTCCATTTGGGTCTGGGGGCTTTTGTTGGGCATGGAACCTGGGAGATTCCTGCAAGGTTACAGTTCGCGGCCCGAGAAGCACTCTCCGCCCAACATGCCCAACTGCAGCAACAGCTCCCAAACCGAAGGAGCCAGGACCCAAAGACCTAGCTGGCCTGAAGGGCCCCCAGGGGGCCCCCAAGCAGCACCTCTCAATTTGGGTCTGGGGGCTTTCGGTGGGCCGGGAACCTGGGAGAATCCTGCAAGGTTGCAGTTCGCGGCCCGAGAAGCACTCTCCGGCCAACATGCCCAACTGCAGCAACAGCTCCCAAACCGAAGGAGCCAGGACACAAAGACCTAGCTGGCCTGAAGGGCCCCCAGGGGGGCCCCAAGCAGCCCCTCTCAATTTGGGTCTGGGGGTTTTCGTTGGGCCGGGAACCTGGGAGAATCCTGCAAGGTTGCAGTTCGCGGCCCGAGAAGCACTCTCCGGCCAACATGCCCAACTGCAGCAACAGCTCCCAAAGCGAAGGAGCCAGGACCCAAAGACCTAGCTGGCCTGAAGGGCCCCCAGGGGGCCCCCAAGCAGCCCCTCTCCATTTGGGTCTGGGGGCTTTTGTTGGGCATGTATACCTGAGAGGTACCTGGAAGTTACAGTTCGCGGCCCGAGAAGCACTCTCCGGCCAACATGCCCAACTGCAGCAACAGCTCCCAAAGCGAAGAAGCCAGGACCCAAAGACCTAGCTGGCCTGAAGGGCCCCCAGGGGGCCCCCAAGCAGCCCCTCTCCATTTGGGTCTGGGGGTTTTCGTTGGGCCGGGAACCTGGGAGGTACCTGCAAGGTTGCAGTTGGCGGCCCGAGAAGCACTCTCCGGCCAACATGCCCAACTGCAGCAACAGCTCCCAAACCGAAGGAGCCAGGACCCAAAGACCTAGCTGGCCTGAAGGGCCCCCAGGGGGGCCCCAAGCAGCCCCTCTCAATTTGGGTCTGGGGGCTTTCGTTGGGCCGGGAACCTGGGAGAATCCTGCAAGGTTGCAGTTCGCGGCCCGAGAAGCACTCTCCGGCCAACATGCCCAACTGCAGCAACAGCTCCCAAACCGAAGGAGCCAGGACCCAAAGACCTAGCTGGCCTGAAGGGCCCCCAGGGGGGCCCCAAGCAGCCCCTCTCAATTTGGGTCTGGGGGCTTTCGTTGGGCCGGGAACCTTGGTGATTCCTGCAAGGTTGCAGTTCGCGGCCCGAGAAGCACTCTCTGGCCAACATGCCCAACTGCAGCAACAGCTCCCAAACCGAAGGAGCCAGGACCCAAAGACCTAGCTGGCCTGAAGGGCCCCCAGGGGGCCCCCAAGAGGCACCTCTCAGTTTGGGTCTGGGGGCTTTCGTTGGGCCGGGAACCTGGGAGGTACCTGCAAGGTTGCAGTTCGCGGCCCGAGAAGCACTCTCCAGCCAACATGCCCAACTGCAGCAACAGCTCCCAAACCGAAGGAGCCAGGACCCAAAGACCTAGCTGGCCTGAAGGGCCCCCAGGGGGGCCCCAAGCAGCCCCTCTCCATTTGGGTCTGGGGGCTTTCGTTGGGCCGGGAACCTGGGAGAATCCTGCAAGGTTGCAGTTCGCGGCCCGAGAAGCACTCTCCGGCCAACATGCCCAACTGCAGCAACAGCTCCCAAAGCGAAGGAGCCAGGACCCAAAGACCTAGCTGGCCTGAAGGGCCCCCAGGGGGCCCCAAAGCAGCCCCTCTCCATTTGGGTCTGGGGGCTTTCGTTGGGCCGGGAACCTGGGAGAATCCTGCAAGGTTGCAGTTCGCGGCCCGAGAAGCACTCTCCGGCCAACATGCCCAACTGCAGCAACAGCTCCCAAAGCGAAGGAGCCAGGACCCAAAGACCTAGCTGGCCTGAAGGGCCCCCAGGGGGCCCCCAAGCAGCCCCTCTCCATTTGGGTCTGGGGGCTTTCGTTGGGCATGGAACCTGGGAGATTCCTGCAAGGTTGCAGTTCGCGGCCCGAGAAGCACTCTCCGGCCAACATGCCCAACTGCAGCAACAGCTCCCAAACCGAAGGAGCCAGGACCCAAAGACCTAGCTGGCCTGAAGGGCCCCCAGGGGGTTCCCAAGGAGCTCCTCTCCATTTGGGTCTGGGGGCTTTCGTTGGGCCGGGAACCTGGGAGAATCCTGCAAGGTTGCAGTTCGCGGCCCGAGAAGCACTCTCCGGCCAACATGCCCAACTGCAGCAACAGCTCCCAAAGCGAAGGAGCCAGGACCCAAAGACCTAGCTGGCCTGAAGGGCCCCCAGGGGGCCCCCAAGCAGCCCCTCTCCATTTGGGTCTGGGGGCTTTCGTTGGGCCGGGAACCTGGGAGATTCCTGCAAGGTTGCAGTTCGCGGCCCGAGAAGCACTCTCCGGCCAACATGCCCAACTGCAGGAACAGCTCCCAAAGCGAAGGAGCGAGGACCCAAAGACCTAGCTGGCCTGAAGGGCCCCCAGGGGGCCCCCAAGCAGCCCCTCTCCATTTGGGTCTGGGGGCTTTCGTTGGGCTGGGAACCTGGGAGAATCCTGCAAGGTTGCAGTTCGCGGCCCGAGAAGCACTCTCCGGCCAACATGCCCAACTGCAGCAACAGCTCCCAAAGCGAAGGAGCAAGGACACAAAGACCTAGCTGGCCTGAAGGGCCCCCAGGGGGCCCCCAAGCAGCCCCTCTCCATTTGGGTCTGGGGGCTTTTGTTCGGCATGGATACCTGAGAGGTACCTGCAAGGTTACAGTTCGCGGCCCGAGAAGCACTCTCCGGCCAACATGCTCAACTGCAGCAAGAGCTCCCAAACCGAAGGAGCCAGGACCCAAAGACCTAGCTGGCCTGAAGGGCCCCCAGGGGGCCCCCAAGCAGCCCCTCTCAATTTGGGTCTGGGGGCTTTCTTTGGGCCGGGAACCTGGGAGATTCCTGCAAGGTTGCAGTTCGCGGCCCGAGAAGCACTCTCCAGCCAACATGCCCAACTGCAGCAACAGCTCCCAAACCGAAGGAGCCAGGACCCAAAGACCTAGCTGGCCTGAAGGGCCCCCAGGGGGCCCCCAAGCAGCCCCTCTCCATTTGGGTCTGGGGGCTTTCGTTGGGCATGGTTACCTGAGAGGTACCTGCAAGTTACAGTTCGCGGCCCGAGAAGCACTCTCCGGCCAACATGCCCAACTGCAGCAACAGCTCCCAAACCGAAGGAGCCAGGACCCAAAGACCTAGCTGGCCTGAAGGGCCCCCAGGGGGCCCCCAAGCAGCCCCTCTCCATTTGGGTCTGGGGGCTTTCGTTGGGCCGGGAACCTGGGAGGTACCTGCAAGGTTGCAGTTGGCGGCCCGAGAAGCACTCTCCGGCCAACATGCCCAACTGCAGCAACAGCTCCCAAACCGAAGGAGCCAGGACCCAAAGACCTAGCTGGCCTGAAGGGCCCCCAGGGGGGCCCCAAGCAGCCCCTCTCAATTTGGGTCTGGGGGCTTTCGTTGGGCCGGGAACCTGGGAGAATCCTGCAAGGTTGCAGTTCGCGGCCCGAGAAGCACTCTCCGGCCAACATGCACAACTGCAGCAACAGCTCCCAAACCGAAGGAGCCAGGACCCAAAGACCTAGCTGGCCTGAAGGGCCCCCAGGGGGCCCCCAAGCAGCCCCTCTCAATTTGGGTCTGGGGGCTTTCGTTGGGCCGGGAACCTGGGAGAATCCTGCAAGGTTGCAGTTCACGGCCCGAGAAGCACTCTCCGGCCAACATGCCCAACTGCAGCAACAGCTCCCAAACCGAAGGAGCCAGGACCCAAAGACCTAGCTGGCCTGAAGGGCCCCCAGGGGGCCCCCAAGCAGCCCCTCTCCATTTGGGTCTGGGGGCTTTTGTTGGGCATGTATACCTGAGAGGTACCTGGAAGTTACAGTTCGCGGCCCGAGAAGCACTCTCCGGCCAACATGCCCAACTGCAGCAACAGCTCCCAAAGCGAAGAAGCCAGGACCCAAAGACCTAGCTGGCCTGAAGGGCCCCCAGGGGGCCCCCAAGCAGCCCCTCTCCATTTGGGTCTGGGGGTTTTCGTTGGGCCGGGAACCTGGGAGGTACCTGCAAGGTTGCAGTTGGCGGCCCGAGAAGCACTCTCCGGCCAACATGCCCAACTGCAGCAACAGCTCCCAAAGCGAAGGAGCCAGGACCCAAAGACCTAGCTGGCCTGAAGGGCCCCCAGGGGGGCCCCAAGCAGCCCCTCTCCATTTGGGTCTGGGGGTTTTCGTTGGGCCGGCAACCTGGGAGGTACCTGCAAGGTTGCAGTTGGCGGCCCGAGAAGCACTCTCCGGCCAACATGCCCAACTGCAGCAACAGCTCCCAAACCGAAGGAGCCAGGACCCAAAGACCTAGCTGGCCTGAAGGGCCCCCAGGGGGCCCCCAAGCAGCCCCTCTCAATTTGGGTCTGGGGGCTTTCGTTGGGCCGGGAACCTGGGAGAATACTGCAAGGTTGCAGTTCACGGCCCGAGAAGCACTCTCCGGCCAACATGCCCAACTGCAGCAACAGCTCCCAAAGCGAAGGAGCCAGGACCCAAAGACCTAGCTGGCCTGAAGGGCCCCCAGGGGGCCCCCAAGCAGCCCCTCTCCATTTGGGTCTGGGGGCTTTTGTTGGGCATGTATACCTGAGAGGTACCTGGAAGTTACAGTTCGCGGCCCGAGAAGCACTCTCCGGCCAACATGCCCAACTGCAGCAACAGCTCCCAAAGCGAAGAAGCCAGGACCCAAAGACCTAGCTGGCCTGAAGGGCCCCCAGGGGGCCCCCAAGCAGCCCCTCTCCATTTGGGTCTGGGGGTTTTCGTTGGGCCGGGAACCTGGGAGGTACCTGCAAGGTTGCAGTTGGCGGCCCGAGAAGCACTCTCCGGCCAACATGCCCAACTGCAGCAACAGCTCCCAAACCGAAGGAGCCAGGACCCAAAGACCTAGCTGGCCTGAAGGGCCCCCAGGGGGGCCCCAAGCAGCCCCTCTCAATTTGGGTCTGGGGGCTTTCGTTGGGCCGGGAACCTGGGAGAATCCTGCAAGGTTGCAGTTCGCGGCCCGAGAAGCACTCTCCGGCCAACATGCCCAACTGCAGCAACAGCTCCCAAACCGAAGGACCCAGGACCCAAAGACCTAGCTGGCCTGAAGGGCCCCCAGGGGGGCCCCAAGCAGCCCCTCTCAATTTGGGTCTGGGGGCTTTCGTTGGGCCGGGAACCTTGGTGATTCCTTGAAGGTTGCAGTTCGCGGCCCGAGAAGCACTCTCTGGCCAACATGCCCAACTGCAGCAACAGCTCCCAAACCGAAGGAGCCAGGACCCAAAGACCTAGCTGGCCTGAAGGGCCCCCAGGGGGCCCCCAAGAGGCACCTCTCAGTTTGGGTCTGGGGGCTTTCGTTGGGCCGGGAACCTGGGAGGTACCTGCAAGGTTGCAGTTCGCGGCCCGAGAAGCACTCTCCAGCCAACATGCCCAACTGCAGCAACAGCTCCCAAACCGAAGGAGCCAGGACCCAAAGACCTAGCTGGCCTGAAGGGCCCCCAGGGGGGCCCCAAGCAGCCCCTCTCAATTTGGGTCTGGGGGCTTTCGTTGGGCCGGGAACCTGGGAGAATCCTGCAAGGTTGCAGTTCGCGGCCCGAGAAGCACTCTCCGCCCAACATGCCCAACTGCAGCAACAGCTCCCAAACCGAAGGAGCCAGGACCCAAAGACCTAGCTGGCCTGAAGGGCCCCCAGGGGGCTCCAAAGCAGCCCCTCTCCATTTGGGTCTGGGGGCTTTCGTTGGGCCGGGAACCTGGGAGAATCCTGCAAGGTTGCAGTTCGCGGCCCGAGAAGCACTCTCCGGCCAACATGCCCAACTGCAGCAACAGCTCCCAAAGCGAAGGAGCCAGGACCCAAAGACCTAGCTGGCCTGAAGGGCCCCCAGGGGGCCCCCAAGCAGCCCCTCTCCATTTGGGTCTGGGGGCTTTCGTTGGGCATGGAACCTGGGAGATTCCTGCAAGGTTGCAGTTCGCGGCCCGAGAAGCACTCTCCGGCCAACATGCCCAACTGCAGCAACAGCTCCCAAAGCGAAGGAGCCAGGACCCAAAGACCTAGCTGGCCTGAAGGGCCCCCAGGGGGTTCCCAAGGAGCTCCTCTCCATTTGGGTCTGGGGGCTTTCGTTGGGCCGGGAACCTGGGAGAATCCTGCAAGGTTGCAGTTCGCGGCCCGAGAAGCACTCTCCGGCCAACATGCCCAACAGCAGCAACAGCTCCCAAACCGAAGGAGCCAGGACCCAAAGACCTAGCTGGCCTGAAGGGCCCCCAGGGGGCCCCCAAGCAGCCCCTCTCCATTTGGGTCTGGGGGCTTTCGTTGGGCCGGGAACCTGGGAGATTCCTGCAAGGTTGCAGTTCGAGGCGCGAGAAGCACTCTCCGGCCAACATGCCCAACTGCAGCAACAGCTCCCAAAGCGAATGAGCCAGGACACAAAGACCTAGCTGGCCTGAAGGGCCCCCAGGGGACCCCCAAGCAGCCCCTCTCAATTTGGGTCTGGGGGCTTTCGTTCGGCATGAATACCTGAGAGGTACCTGCAAGGTTACAGTTCGCGGCCCGAGAAGCACTCTCCGGCCAACATGCTCAACTGCAGCAACAGCTCCCAAACCGAAGGAGCCAGGCCCCAAAGACCTAGCTGGCCTGAAGGGCCCCCAGGGGGCCCCCAAGCAGCCCCTCTCCATTTGGGTCTGGGGGCTTTCGTTGGGCCGGGAACCTGGGAGATTCCTGCAAGGTTGCAGTTCGCGGCCCGAGAAGCACTCTCCGGCCAACATGCCCAACTGCAGGAACAGCTCCCAAAGCGAAGGAGCGAGGACCCAAAGACCTAGCTGGCCTGAAGGGCCCCCAGGGGGCCCCCAAGCAGCCCCTCTCCATTTGGGTCTGGGGGCTTTCGTTGGGCCGGGAACCTGGGAGAATCCTGCAAGGTTGCAGTTCGCGGCCCGAGAAGCACTCTCCGGCCAACATGCCCAACTGCAGCAACAGCTCCCAAAGCGAAGGAGCAAGGACACAAAGACCTAGCTGGCCTGAAGGGCCCCCAGGGGTCCCCCAAGCAGCCCCTCTCAATTTGGGTCTGGGGGCTTTCGTTCGGCATGGATACCTGAGAGGTACCTGCAAGGTTACAGTTCGCGGCCCGAGAAGCACTCTCCGGCCAACATGCTCAACTGCAGCAAGAGCTCCCAAACCGAAGGAGCCAGGACCCAAAGACCTAGCTGGCCTGAAGGGCCCCCAGGGGGCCCCCAAGCAGCCCCTCTCAATTTGGGTCTGGGGGCTTTCGTTGGGCCGGGAACCTGGGAGATTCCTGCAAGGTTGCAGTTCGCGGCCCGAGAAGCACTCTCCGGCCAACATGCCCAACTGCAGCAACAGCTCCCAAAGCGAAGGAGCCAGGACCCAAAGACCTAGCTGGCCTGAAGGGCCCCCAGGGGTTCCCAGGCAGCCCCTCTCCATTTGGGTCTGGGGGCTTTTGTTGGGCCGGGAACCTGGGAGATTCATGCAAGGTTGCAGTTCGAGGCCCGAGAAGCACTCTCCGGCCAACATGCCCAACTGCAGCAACAGCTCCCAAACCGAATGAGCCAGGACACAAAGACCTAGCTGGCTTGAAGGGCCCCCAGGGGGCCCCCAAGCAGCCCCTCTCCATTTGGGTCTGGGGGCTTTCGTTGGGCCGGGAACCTTGGTGATTCCTGCAAGGTTGCAGTTCGCGGCCGGAGAAGCACTCTCCGGCCAACATGCCCAACTGCAGCAACAGCTCCCAAAGCGAAGGAGCCAGGACCCAAAGACCTAGCTGGCCTGAAGGGCCCCCAGGGGGCCCCCAAGCAGCCCCTCTCCATTTGGGTCTGGGGGCTTTCGTTGGGCATGGTTACCTGAGAGGTACCTGCAAGTTACAGTTCGCGGCCCGAGAAGCACTCTCCGGCCAACATGCCCAACTGCAGCAACAGCTCCCAAACCGAAGGAGCCAGGACCCAAAGACCTAGCTGGCCTGAAGGGCCCCCAGGGGGCCCCCAAGCAGCCCCTCTCCATTTGGGTCTGGGGGTTTTCGTTGGGCCGGGAACCTGGGAGGTACCTGCAAGGTTGCAGTTCGCGGCCCGAGAAGCACTCTCCGGCCAACATGCCCAACTGCAGCAACAGCTCCCAAACCGAAGGAGCCAGGACCCAAAGACCTAGCTGGCCTGAAGGGCCCCCAGGGGGCCCCCAAGCAGCCCCTCTCCATTTGGGTCTGGGGGCTTTCGTTGGGCCGGGAACCTGGGAGAATCCTGCAAGGTTGCAGTTCGCGGCCCGAGAAGCACTCTCCGGCCAACATGCCCAACTGCAGCAACAGCTCCCAAAGCGAAGGAGCCAGGACCCAAAGACCTAGCTGGCCTGAAGGGCCCCCAGGGGGCCCCCAAGAGGCACCTCTCAGTTTGGGTCTGGGGGCTTTCGTTGGGCCGGGAACCTGGGAGGTACCTGCAAGGTTGCAGTTCGCGGCCCGAGAAGCACTCTCCAGCCAACATGCCCAACTGCAGCAACAGCTCCCAAACCGAAGGAGCCAGGACCCAAAGACCTAGCTGGCCTGAAGGGCCCCCAGGGGGGCCCCAAGCAGCCCCTCTCAATTTGGGTCTGGGGGCTTTCGTTGGGCCGGGAACCTGGGAGAATCCTGCAAGGTTGCAGTTCGCGGCCCGAGAAGCACTCTCCGCCCAACATGCCCAACTGCAGCAACAGCTCCCAAAGCGAAGGAGCCAGGACCCAAAGACCTAGCTGGCCTGAAGGGCCCCCAGGGGGCCCCAAAGCAGCCCCTCTCCATTTGGGTCTGGGGGCTTTCGTTGGGCCGGGAACCTGGGAGAATCCTGCAAGGTTGCAGTTCGAGGCCCGAGAAGCACTCTCCGGCCAACATGCCCAACTGCAGCAACAGCTCCCAAAGCGAAGGAGCCAGGACCCAAAGACCTAGCTGGCCTGAAGGGCCCCCAGGGGGCCCCCAAGCAGCCCCTCTCCATTTGGGTCTGGGGGCTTTCGTTGGGCATGGAACCTGGGAGATTCCTGCAAGGTTGCAGTTCGCGGCCCGAGAAGCACTCTCCGGCCAACATGCCCAACTGCAGCAACAGCTCCCAAACCGAAGGAGCCAGGACCCAAAGACCTAGCTGGCCTGAAGGGCCCCCAGGGGGTTCCCAAGGAGCTCCTCTCCATTTGGGTCTGGGGGCTTTCGTTGGGCCGGGAACCTGGGAGAATCCTGCAAGGTTGCAGTTCGCGGCCCGAGAAGCACTCTCCGGCCAACATGCCCAACAGCAGCAACAGCTCCCAAACCGAAGGAGCCAGGACCCAAAGACCTAGCTGGCCTGAAGGGCCCCCAGGGGGCCCCCAAGCAGCCCCTCTCCATTTGGGTCTGGGGGCTTTCGTTGGGCCGGGAACCTGGGAGATTCCTGCAAGGTTGCAGTTCGAGGCGCGAGAAGCACTCTCCGGCCAACATGCCCAACTGCAGCAACAGCTCCCAAAGCGAATGAGCCAGGACACAAAGACCTAGCTGGCCTGAAGGGCCCCCAGGGGACCCCCAAGCAGCCCCTCTCAATTTGGGTCTGGGGGCTTTCGTTCGGCATGGATACCTGAGAGGTACCTGCAAGGTTACAGTTCGCGGCCCGAGAAGCACTCTCCGCCCAACATGCCCAACTGCAGCAACAGCTCCCAAACCGAAGGAGCCAGGACCCAAAGACCTAGCTGGCCTGAAGGGCCCCCAGGGGGCCCCCAAGCAGCCCCTCTCCATTTGGGTCTGGGGCTTTCGCTGGGCCGGGAACCTGGGAGGTACCTGCAAGGTTGCAGTTCTCGGCCGGAGAAGCACTATCCGCCCAACATGACCAACTGCAGCAACAGCTCCCAAAGCGAAGGAGCCAGGACCCAAAGACCTAGCTGGCCTGAAGGGCCCCCAGGGGGCCCCCAAGCAGCCCCTCTCAATTTGGGTCTGGGGGCTTTCTTTGGGCATGAATACCTGAGAGGTACCTGCAAGGTTACAGTTCGCGGCCCGAGAAGCACTCTCCGGCCAACATGCTCAACTGCAGCAACAGCTCCCAAACCGAAGGAGCCAGGCCCCAAAGACCTAGCTGGCCTGAAGGGCCCCCAGGGGGCCCCCAAGCAGCCCCTCTCCATTTGGGTCTGGGGGCTTTCGTTGGGCCGGGAACCTGGGAGATTCCTGCAAGGTTGCAGTTCGCGGCCCGAGAAGCACTCTCCGGCCAACATGCCCAACTGCAGGAACAGCTCCCAAAGCGAAGGAGCGAGGACCCAAAGACCTAGCTGGCCTGAAGGGCCCCCAGGGGGCCCCCAAGCAGCCCCTCTTCATTTGGGTCTGGGGGCTTTCGTTGGGCCGGGAACCTGGGAGAATCCTGCAAGGTTGCAGTTCGCGGCCCGAGAAGCACTCTCCGGCCAACATGCCCAACTGCAGCAACAGCTCCCAAAGCGAAGGAGCAAGGACACAAAGACCTAGCTGGCCTGAAGGGCCCCCAGGGGTCCCCCAAGCAGCCCCTCTCAATTTGGGTCTGGGGGCTTTCGTTCGGCATGGTTACCTGAGAGGTACCTGCAAGGTTACAGTTCGCGGCCCGAGAAGCACTCTCCGGCCAACATGCTCAACTGCAGCAAGAGCTCCCAAACCGAAGGAGCCAGGACCCAAAGACCTAGCTGGCCTGAAGGGCCCCCAGGGGGCCCCCAAGCAGCCCCTCTCAATTTGGGTCTGGGGGCTTTCGTTGGGCCGGGAACCTGGGAGATTCCTGCAAGGTTGCAGTTCGCGGCCCGAGAAGCACTCTCCGGCCAACATGCCCAACTGCAGCAACAGCTCCCAAAGCGAAGGAGCCAGGACCCAAAGACCTAGCTGGCCTGAAGGGCCCCCAGGGGTTCCCAGGCAGCCCCTCTCCATTTGGGTCTGGGGGCTTTTGTTGGGCCGGGAACCTGGGAGATTCATGCAAGGTTGCAGTTCGAGGCCCGAGAAGCATTCTCCGGCCAACATGCCCAACTGCAGCAACAGCTCCCAAACCGAATGAGCCAGGACACAAAGACCTAGCTGGCTTGAAGGGCCCCCAGGGGGCCCCCAAGCAGCCCCTCTCCATTTGGGTCTGGGGGCTTTCGTTGGGCCGGGAACCTTGGTGATTCCTGCAAGGTTGCAGTTCGCGGCCGGAGAAGCACTCTCCGGCCAACATGCCCAACTGCAGCAACAGCTCCCAAAGCGAAGGAGCCAGGACCCAAAGACCTAGCTGGCCTGAAGGGCCCCCAGGGGGCCCCCAAGCAGCCCCTCTCCATTTGGGTCTGGGGGCTTTCGTTGGGCATGGTTACCTGAGAGGTACCTGCAAGTTACAGTTCGCGGCCCGAGAAGCACTCTCCGGCCAACATGCCCAACTGCAGCAACAACTCCCAAACCGAAGGAGCCAGGACCCAAAGACCTAGCTGGCCTGAAGGGCCCCCAGGGGGCCACCAAGCAGCCCCTCTCCATTTGGGTCTGGGGGTTTTCGTTGGGCCGGGAACCTGGGAGGTACCTGCAAGGTTGCAGTTCGCGGCCCGAGAAGCACTCTCCGGCCAACATGCCCAACTGCAGCAACAGCTCCCAAACCGAAGGAGCCAGGACCCAAAGACCTAGCTGGCCTGAAGGGCCCCCAGGGGGCCCCCAAGCAGCCCCTCTCAATTTGGGTCTGGGGGCTTTCGTTGGGCCGGGAACCTGGGAGAATCCTGCAAGGTTGCAGTTCGCGGCCCGAGAAGCACTCTCTGGCCAACATGCCCAACTGCAGCAACAGCTCCCAAAGCGAAGGAGCCAGGACCCAAAGACCTAGCTGGCCTGAAGGGCCCCCAGGGGGCCCCCAAGCAGCCCCTCTCCATTTGGGTCTGGGGGCTTTCGTTGGGCCGGGAACCTGGGAGGTACCTGCAAGGTTGCAGTTCGCGGCCCGAGAAGCACTCTCCGGCCAACATGCCCAACTGCAGCAACAGCTCCCAAAGCGAAGGAGCCAGGACCCAAAGACCTAGCTGGCCTGAAGGGCCCCCAGGGGGCCCCCAAGCAGCCCCTCTCCATTTGGGTCTGGGGGCTTTCGTTGGGCCGGGAACCTGGGAGAATCCTGCAAGGTTGCAGCTCGCGGCCCGAGAAGCACTCTCCGGCCAACATGCCCAACTGCAGCAACAGCTCCCAAACCGAAGGAGCCAGGACCCAAAGACCTAGCTGGCCTGAAGGGCCCCCAGGGGGCCCCCAAGCAGCCCCTCTCCATTTGGGTCTGGGGGCTTTTGTTGGGCCGGGAACCTGGGAGATTCCTGCAAGGTTGCAGTTCGAGGCCCGAGAAGCACTCTCCGGCCAACATGCCCAACGTCAGCAACAGCTCCCAAACCGAATGAGCCAGGACACAAAGACCTAGCTGGCCTGAAGGGCCCCCAGGGGGCCCCCAAGCAGCCCCTCTCAATTTGGGTCTGGGGGCTTTCGTTGGGCCGGGAACCTGGGAGGTACCTGCAAGGTTGCAGTTCGCGGCCGGAGAAGCTCTCTCCGGCCAACATGCCCAACTGCAGCAACAGCTCCCAAACCGAAGGAGCCAGGACCCAAAGACCTAGCTGGCCTGAAGGGCCCCCAGGGGGCCCCCAAGCAGCCCCTCTCAATTTGGGTCTGGGGGCTTTCGTTGGGCCGGGAACCTGGGAGATTCCTGCAAGGTTGCAGTTCGCGGCCCGAGAAGCACTCTCCGGCCAACATGCCCAACTGCAGCAACAGCTCCCAAACCGAATGAGCCAGGACACAAAGACCTAGCTGGCCTGAAGGGCCCCCAGGGGGCCCCCAAGCAGCCCCTCTCCATTTGGGTCTGGGGGCTTTCGTTGGGCCGGGAACCTGGGAGATTCCTTCAAGGTTGCAGTTCGCGGCCCGAGAAGCACTCTCCGGCCAACATGCCCAACTGCAGCAACAGCTCCCAAAGCGAAGGAGCCAGGACACAAAGACCTAGCTGGCCTGAAGGGCCCCCAGGGGGCCACCAAGCAGCCCCTCTCAATTTGGGTCTGGGGGCTTTCGTTGGGCATGGATACCTGAGAGGTACCTGCAAGGTTACAGTTCGCGGCCCGAGAAGCACTCTCCGGCCAACATGCTCAACTGCAGCAACAGCTCCCAAACCGAAGGAGCCAGGACCCAAAGACCTAGCTGGCCTGAAGGGCCCCCAGGGGGCCCCCAAGCAGCCCCTCTCAATTTGGATCTGGGGGCTTTCGTTGGGCCGGGAACCTGGGAGATTCCTGCAAGGTTGCAGTTCGCGGCCCGAGAAGCACTCTCCGGCCAACATGCCCAACTGCAGCAACAGCTCCCAAAGCGAAGGAGCCAGGACCCAAAGACCTAGCTGGCCTGAAGGGCCCCCAGGGGGCCCCCAAGCAGCCCCTCTCAATTTGGGTCTGGGGGCTTTTGTTGGGCCGGGAACCTGGGAGATTCCTGCAAGGTTGCAGTTCGCGGCCCGAGAAGCACTCTCCGGCCAACATGCCCAACTGCAGCAACAGCTCCCAAAGCGAAGGAGCCAGGACCCAAAGACCTAGCTGGCCTGAAGGGCCCCCAGGGGGCCCCCAAGCAGCCCCTCTCCATTTGGGTCTGGGGGCTTTCGTTGGGCCGGGAACCTGGGTGATTCCTGCAAGGTTGCAGTTCGCGGCCGGAGAAGCACTCTCCGGCCAACATGCCCAACTGCAGCAACAGCTCCCAAACCGAAGGAGCCAGGACCCAAAGACCTAGCTGGCCTGAAGTGCCCCCAGGGGGCCCCCAAGCAGCCCCTCTCCATTTGGGTCTGGGGGCTTTCTTTAGGCTGAGAACCTGGGAGATACCAGCAAGGTTGCAGTTCGCGGCCCGAGAAGCACTCTCCGGCCAACATGCCTAATATCCAGCAACAGCTCCCAAAGCGAAGGAGCCAGGACCCAAAGACCTAGCTGGCCTGAAGGGCCCCCAGAAGGCCACCAAGCAGCCCCTCTCCATTTGGGTGTGGGGGCTTTCGTTGGGCATGGATACCTGAGAGGTTCCTGCAAGTTACAGTTCGCGGCCCGAGAAGCACTCTCCGGCCAACATGCCCAACTGCAGCAACAGCTCCCAAAGCGAAGGAGCCAGGACCCAAAGACCTAGCTGGCCTGAAGGGCCCCCAGGGGGCCCCCAAGCAGCCCCTCTCCATTTGGGTCTGGGGGTTTTCGTTGGGCCGGGAACCTGGGAGAATCCTGCAAGGTTGCAGTTCGCGGCCCGAGAAGCACTCTCCGGCCAACATGCCCAACTGCAGCAACAGCTCCCAAAGCGAAGGAGCCAGGACCCAAAGACCTAGCTGGCCTGAAGGGCCCCCAGGGGGCCCCCAAGCAGCCCCTCTCCATTTGGGTCTGGGGGTTTTCGTTGGGCCGGGAACCTGGGAGAATCCTGCAAGGTTGCAGTTCGCGGCCCGAGAAGCACTCTCCGGCCAACATGCACAACTGCAGCAACAGCTCCCAAACCGAAGGAGCCAGGACCCAAAGACCTAGCTGGCCTGAAGGGCCCCCGGGGGGCCCCAAGCAGCCCCTCTCCATTTGGGTCTGGGGGCTTTCGTTGGGCCGGGAACCTGGGAGAATCCTGCAAGGTTGCAGTTCGCGGCCCGAGAAGCACTCTCCGGCCAACATGCCCAACTGCAGCAACAGCTCCCAAAGCGAAGGAGCCAGGACACAAAGACCTAGCTGGCCTGAAGGGCCCCCAGGGGGCCCCCAAGCAGCCCCTCTCAATTTGGGTCTGGGGGCTTTCGTTGGGCATGTATACCTGAGAGGTACCTGCAAGGTTACAGTTCGCGGCCCGAGAAGCACTCTCCGGCCAACATGCTCAACTGCAGCAACAGCTCCCAAACCGAAGGAGCCAGGACCCAAAGACCTAGCTGGCCTGAAGGGCCCCCAGGGGGCCCCCAAGCAGCCCCTCTCCATTTGGGTCTGGGGGCTTTTGTTGGGCCGGGAACCTGGGAGATTCCTGCAAGGTTTAAGTTCGAGGCCCGAGAAGCACTCTCCGGCCAACATGCCCAACTGCAGCAACAGCTCCCAAACCGAATGAGCCAGGACACAAAGACCTAGCTGGCCTGAAGGGCCCCCAGGGGGCCCCCAAGCAGCCCCTCTCAATTTGGGTCTGGGGGCTTTCGTTGGGCCGGGAACCTGGGAGATTCCTGCAAGGTTGCAGTTCGCGGCCGGAGAAGCACTCTCCGGCCAACATGCCCAACTGCAGCAACAGCTCCCAAAGCGAAGGAGCCAGGACCCAAAGACCTAGCTGGCCTGAAGTGCCCCCAGGGGGCCCCCAAGCAGCCCCTCTCCATTTGGGTCTGGGGGCTTTCTTTAGGCTGAGAACCTGGGAGATACCAGCAAGGTTGCAGTTCGCGGCCCGAGAAGCACTCTCCGGCCATTATGTCAAATATCCAGCAACAGCTCCCAAAGCGAAGGAGCCAGGACCCAAAGACCTAGCTGGCCTGAAGGGCCCCCAGGGGGCCACCAAGCAGCCCCTCTCCATTTGGGTCTGGGGTCTTTCGTTGGGCATGGATACCTGAGAGGTACCTGCAAGTTACAGTTCGCGGCCCGAGAAGCACTCTCCGGCCAACATGCCCAACTGCAGCAACAGCTCCCAAAGCGAAGGAGCCAGGACCCAAAGACCTAGCTGGCCTGAAGGGCCCCCAGGGGGCCCCCAAGCAGCCCCTCTCCATTTGGGTCTGGGGGTTTTCGTTGGGCCGGGAACCTGGGAGAATCCTGCAAGGTTGCAGTTCGCGGCCCGAGAAGCACTCTCCGGCCAACATGCCCAACTGCAGCAACAGCTCCCAAACCGAAGGAGCCAGGACCCAAAGACCTAGCTGGCCTGAAGTGCCCCCAGGGGGGCCCCAAGCAGCCCCTCTCAATTTGGGTCTGGGGGCTTTTGTTGGGCAGGAAACCTGGGAGATTCCTGCAAGGTTGCAGTTCGAGGCCCGAGAAGCACTCTCCGGCCAACATGCCCAACTGCAGCAACAGCTCCCAAACCGAATGAGCCAGGACACAAAGACCTAGCTGGCCTGAAGGGCCCCCAGGGGTCCCCCAAGCAGCCCCTCTCAATTTGGGTCTGGGGGCTTTTGTTGGGCCGGAAACCTGGGAGATTCCTGCAAGGTTGCAGTTCGAGGCCCGAGAAGCACTCTCCGGCCAACATGCCCAACTGCAGCAACAGCTCCCAAACCGAATGAGCCAGGACACAAAGACCTAGCTGGCCTGAAGGGCCCCCAGGGGTCCCCCAAGCAGCCCCTCTCAATTTGGGTCTGGGGGCTTTCGTTGGGCCGGGAACCTGGGAGATTCCTGCAAGGTTGCAGTTCGCGGCCGGAGAAGCACTCTCCGGCCAACATGCCCAACTGCAGCAACAGCTCCCAAAGCGAAGGAGCCAGGACCCAAAGACCTAGCTGGCCTGAAGGGCCCCCAGGGGGCCCCCAAGCAGCCCCTCTCAATTTGGGTCTGGGGGCTTTTGTTGGGCCGGGAACCTGGGAGATTCCTGCAAGGTTGCAGTTCACGGCCCGAGAAGCACTCTCCGGCCAACATGCCCAACTGCAGCAACAGCTCCCAAACCGAAGGATCCAGGACAGAAAGACCTAGCTGGCCTGAAGGGCCCCCAGGGGGCCCCCAAGCAGCCCCTCTCAATTTGGGTCTGGGGGCTTTAGTTGGGCCGGGAACCTGGGAGATTCCTTCAAGGTTGCAGTTCGTGGCCCGAGAAGCACTCTCCGGCCAACATGCCCAACTGCAGCAACAGCTCCCAAAGCGAAGGAGCCAGGACCCAAAGACCTAGCTGGCCTGAAGGGCCCCCAGGGGGCCCCCAAGCAGCCCCTCTCCATTTGGGTCTGGGGGTTTTCGTTGGGCCGGGAACCTGGGAGAATCCTGCAAGGTTGCAGTTCGCGGCCCGAGAAGCACTCTCCGGCCAACATGCACAACTGCAGCAACAGCTCCCAAACCGAAGGAGCCAGGACCCAAAGACCTAGCTGGCCTGAAGTGCCCCCAGGGGGGCCCCAAGCAGCCCCTCTCAATTTGGGTCTGGGGGCTTTTGTTGGGCAGGAAACCTGGGAGATTCCTGCAAGGTTGCAGTTCGAGGCCCGAGAAGCACTCTCCGGCCAACATGCCCAACTGCAGCAACAGCTCCCAAACCGAATGAGCCAGGACACAAAGACCTAGCTGGCCTGAAGGGCCCCCAGGGGTCCCCCAAGCAGCCCCTCTCAATTTGGGTCTGGGGGCTTTTGTTGGGCCGGAAACCTGGGAGATTCCTGCAAGGTTGCAGTTCGAGGCCCGAGAAGCACTCTCCGGCCAACATGCCCAACTGCAGCAACAGCTCCCAAACCGAATGAGCCAGGACACAAAGACCTAGCTGGCCTGAAGGGCCCCCAGGGGTCCCCCAAGCAGCCCCTCTCAATTTGGGTCTGGGGGCTTTCGTTGGGCCGGGAACCTGGGAGATTCCTGCAAGGTTGCAGTTCGCGGCCGGAGAAGCACTCTCCGGCCAACATGCCCAACTGCAGCAACAGCTCCCAAAGCGAAGGAGCCAGGACCCAAAGACCTAGCTGGCCTGAAGGGCCCCCAGGGGGCCCCCAAGCAGCCCCTCTCAATTTGGGTCTGGGGGCTTTTGTTGGGCCGGGAACCTGGGAGATTCCTGCAAGGTTGCAGTTCACGGCCCGAGAAGCACTCTCCGGCCAACATGCCCAACTGCAGCAACAGCTCCCAAACCGAAGGATCCAGGACAGAAAGACCTAGCTGGCCTGAAGGGCCCCCAGGGGGCCCCCAAGCAGCCCCTCTCAATTTGGGTCTGGGGGCTTTAGTTGGGCCGGGAACCTGGGAGATTCCTTCAAGGTTGCAGTTCGTGGCCCGAGAAGCACTCTCCGGCCAACATGCCCAACTGCAGCAACAGCTCCCAAAGCGAAGGAGCCAGGACCCAAAGACCTAGCTGGCCTGAAGGGCCCCCAGGGGGCCCCCAAGCAGCCCCTCTCCATTTGGGTCTGGGGGCTTTCGTTGGGCCGGGAACCTGGGAGAATCCTGCAAGGTTGCAGTTCACGGCCCGAGAAGCACTCTCCGGCCAACATGCCCAACTGCAGCAACAGCTCCCAAAGCGAAGGAGCCAGGACCCAAAGACCTAGCTGGCCTGAAGGGCCCCCAGGGGGCCCCCAAGCAGCCCCTCTCCATTTGGGTCTGGGGGCTTTCGTTGGGCATGGATACCTGAGAAGTTCCTGCAAGGTTGCAGTTCGCGGCCCGAGAAGCACTCTCCGCCCAACATGCCCAACTGCAGCAACAGCTCCCAAACCGAAGGAGCCAGGACCAAAAGACCAAGCTGGCCTGAAGGGCCCCCAGGGGGCCCCCAAGCAGCCCCTCTCCATTTGGGTCTGGGGGCTTTTGTTGGGCCGGGAACCTGGGAGATTCCTGAAAGTTTGCAGTTCGCGGCCCGAGAAGCACTCTCCGGCCAACATGCCCAACTGCAGCAACAGCTCCCAAACCGAATGAGCCAGGACCCAAAGACCTAGCTGGCCTGAAGGGCCCCCAGGGGGCCCCCAAGCAGCCCCTCTCCATTTGGGTCTGGGGGCTTTCGTTGGGCCGGGAACCTGGGAGATTCCTTCAAGGTTGCAGTTCGCGGCCCGAGAAGCACTCTCCGGCCAACATGCCCAACTGCAGCAACAGCTCCCAAAGCGAAGGAGCCAGGACCCAAAGACCTAGCTGGCCTGAAGGGCCCCCAGGGGGCCACCAAGCAGCCCCTCTCAATTTGGGTCTGGGGGCTTTCGTTGGGCATGGATACCTGAGAGGTACCTGCAAGGTTACAGTTCGCGGCCCGAGAAGCACTCTCCGGCCAACATGCTCAACTGCAGCAACAGCTCCCAAACCGAAGGAGCCAGGACCCAAAGACCTAGCTGGCCTGAAGGGCCCCCAGGGGGCCCCCAAGCAGCCCCTCTCAATTTGGGTCTGGGGGCTTTCGTTGGGCCGGGAACCTGGGAGATTCCTGCAAGGTTGCAGTTCGCGGCCCGAGAAGCACTCTCCGGCCAACATGCCCAACTGCAGCAACAGCTCCCAAAGCGAAGGAGCCAGGACCCAAAGACCTAGCTGGCCTGAAGGGCCCCCAGGGGGCCCCCAAGCAGCCCCTCTCCATTTGGGTCTGGGGGCTTTTGTTGGGCCGGGAACCTGGGAGATTCCTGCAAGGTTGCAGTTCGCGGCCCGAGAAGCACTCTCCGGCCAACATGCCCAACTGCAGCAACAGCTCCCAAACCGAAGGAGCCAGGACACAAAGACCTAGCTGGCCTGAAGGGCCCCCAGGGGGGCCCCAAGCAGCCCCTCTCAATTTGGGTCTGGGGGCTTTCGTTGGGCCGGGAACCTGGGTGATTCCTGCAAGGTTGCAGTTCGCGGCCGGAGAAGCACTCTCCGGCCAACATGCCCAACTGCAGCAACAGCTCCCAAACCGAAGGAGCCAGGACCCAAAGACCTAGCTGGCCTGAAGTGCCCCCAGGGGGCCCCCAAGCAGCCCCTCTCCATTTGGGTCTGGGGGCTTTCTTTAGGCTGAGAACCTGGGAGATACCAGCAAGGTTGCAGTTCGCGGCCCGAGAAGCACTCTCCGGCCAACATGCCCAATATCCAGCAACAGCTCCCAAAGCGAAGGAGCCAGGACCCAAAGACCTAGCTGGCCTGAAGGGCCCCCAGAAGGCCACCAAGCAGCCCCTCTCCATTTGGGTGTGGGGGCTTTCGTTGGGCATGGATACCTGAGAGGTACCTGCAAGTTACAGTTCGCGGCCCGAGAAGCACTCTCCGGCCAACATGCCCAACTGCAGCAACAGCTCCCAAAGCGAAGGAGCCAGGACCCAAAGACCTAGCTGGCCTGAAGGGCCCCCAGGGGGCCCCCAAGCAGCCCCTCTCCATTTGGGTCTGGGGGTTTTCGTTGGGCCGGGAACCTGGGAGAATCCTGCAAGGTTGCAGTTCGCGGCCCGAGAAGCACTCTCCGGCCAACATGCCCAACTGCAGCAACAGCTCCCAAAGCGAAGGAGCCAGGACCCAAAGACCTAGCTGGCCTGAAGGGCCCCCAGGGGGCCCCCAAGCAGCCCCTCTCCATTTGGGTCTGGGGGTTTTCGTTGGGCCGGGAACCTGGGAGAATCCTGCAAGGTTGCAGTTCGCGGCCCGAGAAGCACTCTCCGGCCAACATGCCCAACTGCAGCAACAGCTCCCAAACCGAAGGAGCCAGGACCCAAAGACCTAGCTGGCCTGAAGGGCCCCCGGGGGGCCCCAAGCAGCCCCTCTCCATTTGGGTCTGGGGGCTTTCGTTGGGCCGGGAACCTGGGAGAATCCTGCAAGGTTGCAGTTCGCGGCCCGAGAAGCACTCTCCGGCCAACATGCCCAACTGCAGCAACAGCTCCCAAAGCGAAGGAGCCAGGACACAAAGACCTAGCTGGCCTGAAGGGCCCCCAGGGGGCCCCCAAGCAGCCCCTCTCCATTTGGGTCTGGGGGCTTTCGTTGGGCATGGATACCTGAGAGGTACCTGCAAGGTTACAGTTCGCGGCCCGAGAAGCACTCTACGGCCAACATGCTCAACTGCAGCAACAGCTCCCAAACCGAAGGAGCCAGGACACAAAGACCTAGGTGGCCTGAAGGGCCCCCAGGGGGCCCCCAAGCAGCCCCTCTCAATTTGGGTCTGGGGGCTTTCGTTGGGCCGGGAACCTGGGAGATTCCTGCAAGGTTGCAGTTCGCGGCCCGAGAAGCACTCTCCGGCCAACATGCCCAACTGCAGCAACAGCTCCCAAAGCGAAGGAGCCAGGACCCAAAGACCTAGCTGGCCTGAAGGGCCCCCAGGGGGCCCCCAAGCAGCCCCTCTCAATTTGGGTCTGGGGGCTTTTGTTGGGCCGGGAACCTGGGAGATTCCTGCAAGGTTGCAGTTCGCGGCCCGAGAAGCACTCTCCGGCCAACATGCCCAACTGCAGCAACAGCTCCCAAACCGAAGGAGCCAGGACCCAAAGACCTAGCTGGCCTGAAGGGCCCCCAGGGGGCCCCCAAGCAGCCCCTCTCCATTTGGGTCTGGGGGCTTTCGTTGGGCCGGGAACCTGGGTGATTCCTGCAAGGTTGCAGTTCGCGGCCGGAGAAGCACTCTCCGGCCAACATGCCCAACTGCAGCAACAGCTCCCAAACCGAAGGAGCCAGGACCCAAAGACCTAGCTGGCCTGAAGTGCCCCCAGGGGGCCCCCAAGCAGCCCCTCTCCATTTGGGTCTGGGGGCTTTCTTTAGGCTGAGAACCTGGGAGATACCAGCAAGGTTGCAGTTCGCGGCCCGAGAAGCACTCTCCGGCCAACATGCCCAATATCCAGCAACAGCTCCCAAACCGAAGGAGCCAGGACCCAAAGACCTAGCTGGCCTGAAGGGCCCCCAGAAGGCCACCAAGCAGCCCCTCTCCATTTGGGTGTGGGGGCTTTCGTTGGGCATGGATACCTGAGAGGTACCTGCAAGTTACAGTTCGCGGCCCGAGAAGCACTCTCCGGCCATTATGTCCAATATCCAGCAACAGCTCCCAAAGCGAAGGAGCCAGGACCCAAAGACCTAGCTGGCCTGAAGGGCCCCCAGGGGGCCACCAAGCAGCCCCTCTCCATTTGGGTCTGGGGTCTTTCGTTGGGCATGGATACCTGAGAGGTACCTGCAAGTTACAGTTCGCGGCCCGAGAAGCACTCTCCGGCCAACATGCCCAACTGCAGCAACAGCTCCCAAAGCGAAGGAGCCAGGACCCAAAGACCTAGCTGGCCTGAAGGGCCCCCAGGGGGCCCCCAAGCAGCCCCTCTCCATTTGGGTCTGGGGGTTTTCGTTGGGCCGGGAACCTGGGAGAATCCTGCAAGGTTGCAGTTCGCGGCCCGAGAAGCACTCTCCGGCCAACATGCCCAACTGCAGCAACAGCTCCCAAACCGAAGGAGCCAGGACCCAAAGACCTAGCTGGCCTGAAGTGCCCCCAGGGGGGCCCCCAAGCAGCCCCTCTCCATTTGGGTCTGGGGGCTTTCTTTAGGCTGAGAACCTGGGAGATACCAGCAAGGTTGCAGTTCGCGGCTGGAGAAGCACTCTCCGGCCAACATGCCCAACTGCAGCAACAGCTCCCAAAGCGAAGGAGCCAGGACCCAAAGACCTAGCTGGCCTGAAGGGCCCCCAGGGGGCCCCCAAGCAGCCCCTCTCAATTTGGGTCTGGGGGCTTTTGTTGGGCCGGAAACCTGGGAGATTCCTGCAAGGTTGCAGTTCGAGGCCCGAGAAGCACTCTCCGGCCAACATGCCCAACTGCAGCAACAGCTCCCAAAGCGAATGAGCCAGGACCCAAAGACCTAGCTGGCCTGAAGGGCCCCCAGGGGTCCCCCAAGCAGCCCCTCTCAATTTGGGTCTGGGGGCTTTCGTTGGGCCGGGAACCTGGGAGATTCCTGCAAGGTTGCAGTTCGCGGCCCGAGAAGCACTCTCCGGCCAACATGCCCAACTGCAGCAACAGCTCCCAAACCGAAGGAGCCAGGACCCAAAGACCTAGCTGGCCTGAAGGGCCCCCAGGGGGCCCCCAAGCAGCCCCTCTCCATTTGGGTCTGGGGGCTTTTGTTGGGCCGGGAACCTGGGAGATTCCTGCAAGGTTGCAGTTCACGGCCCGAGAAGCACTCTCCGGCCAACATGCCCAACTGCAGCAACAGCTCCCAAACCGAATGAGCCAGGACACAAAGACCTAGCTGGCCTGAAGGGCCCCCAGGGGGCCCCCAAGCAGCCCCTCTCAATTTGGGTCTGGGGGCTTTCGTTGGGCCGGGAACCTGGGAGATTCCTTCAAGGTTGCAGTTCGTGGCCCGAGAAGCACTCTCCGGCCAACATGCCCAACTGCAGCAACAGCTCCCAAAGCGAAGGAGCCAGGACCCAAAGACCTAGCTGGCCTGAAGGGCCCCCAGGGGGCCCCCAAGCAGCCCCTCTCCATTTGGGTCTGGGGGCTTTCGTTGGGCCGGGAACCTGGGAGAATCCTGCAAGGTTGCAGTTCACGGCCCGAGAAGCACTCTCCGGCCAACATGCCCAATTGCAGCAACAGCTCCCAAAGCGAAGGAGCCAGGACCCAAAGACCTAGCTGGCCTGAAGGGCCCCCAGGGGGCCCCCAAGCAGCCCCTCTCCATTTGGGTCTGGGGGCTTTCGTTGGGCATGGATACCTGAGAAGTTCCTGCAAGGTTGCAGTTCGCGGCCCGAGAAGCACTCTCCGGCCAACATGCCCAACTGCAGCAACAGCTCCCAAACCGAAGGAGCCAGGACCCAAAGACCTAGCTGGCCTGAAGGGCCCCCAGGGGGGCCCCAAGCAGCCCCTCTCAATTTGGGTCTGGGGGCTTTCGTTGGGCCGGGAACCTGGGAGAATCCTGCAAGGTTGCAGTTCGCGGCCCGAGAAGCACTCTCCGGCCAACATGCACAACTGCAGCAACAGCTCCCAAACCGAAGGAGCCAGGACCCAAAGACCTAGCTGGCCTGAAGGGCCCCCATGGGGCCCCCAAGCAGCCCCTCTCAATTTGGGTCTGGGGGCTTTCGTTGGGCCGGGAACCTGGGAGAATCCTGCAAGGTTGCAGTTCGCGGCCCGAGAAGCACTCTCCGGCCAACATGCCCAACTGCAGCAACAGCTCCCAAAGCGAAGGAGCCAGGACCCAAAGACCTAGCTGGCCTGAAGGGCCCCCAGGGGTCCCCCAAGCAGCCCCTCTCAATTTGGGTCTGGGGGCTTTTGTTGGGCCGGGAACCTGGGAGATTCCTGCAAGGTTGCAGTTCGAGGCCCGAGAAGCACTCTCCGGCCAACATGCCCAACTGCAGCAACAGCTCCCAAACCGAATGAGGCAGGACACAAAGACCTAGCTGGCCTGAAGGGCCCCCAGGGGGCCCCCAAGCAGCCCCTCTCAATTTGGGTCTGGGGGCTTTTGTTGGGCCGGGAACCTGGGAGATTCCTGCAAGGTTGCAGTTCGCGGCCCGAGAAGCACTCTCCGGCCAACATGCCCAACTGCAGCAACAGCTCCCAAAGCGAAGGAGCCAGGACCCAAAGACCTAGCTGGCCTGAAGGGCCCCCAGGGGGCCCCCAAGCAGCCCCTCTCCATTTGGGTCTGGGGGCTTTTGTTGGGCCGGGAACCTGGGAGATTCCTGCAAGGTTGCAGTTCGAGGCCCGAGAAGCACTCTCCGGCCAACATGCCCAACTGCAGCAACAGCTCCCAAACCGAATGAGCCAGGACACAAAGACCTAGCTGGCCTGAAGGGCCCCCAGGGGGCCCCCAAGCAGCCCCTCTCAATTTGGGTCTGGGGGCTTTCGTTGGGCATGGATACCTGAGAGGTACATGCAAGGTTGCAGTTCGCGGCCCGAGAAGCACTCTCCGGCCAACATGCCCAACTGCAGCAACAGCTCCCAAACCGAAGGAGCCAGGACACAAAGACCTAGCTGGCCTGAAGGGCCCCCAGGGGGCCCCAAGCAGCCCCTCTCAATTTGGGTCTGGGGGCTTTCGTTGGGCCGGGAACCTGGGAGAATCCTGCAAGGTTGCAGCTCGCGGCCCGAGAAGCACTCTCCGGCCAACATGCCCAACGTCAGCAACAGCTCCCAAACCGAAGGAGCCAGGACCCAAAGACCTGGCTGGCCTGAAGGGCCCCCAGGGGGCCCCCAAGCAGCCCCTCTCCATTTGGGTCTGGGGGCTTTCGTTGGGCCGGGAACCTGGGAGATTCCTGCGAGGTTGCAGTTCGCGGCCCGAGAAGCACTCTCCGGCCAACATGCCCAACTGCAGCAACAGCTCCCAAACCGAAGGAGCCAGGACCCAAAGACCTAGCTGGCCTGAAGGGCCCCCAGGGGGCCCCCAAGCAGCCCCTCTCCATTTGGGTCTGGGGGCTTTTGTTGGGCCGGGAACCTGGGAGATTCCTGCAAGGTTGCAGTTCACGGCCCGAGAAGCACTCTCCGGCCAACATGCCCAACTGCAGCAACAGCTCCCAAACCGAATGAGCCAGGACACAAAGACCTAGCTGGCCTGAAGGGCCCCCAGGGGGCCCCCAAGCAGCCCCTCTCAATTTGGGTCTGGGGGCTTTAGTTGGGCCGGGAACCTGGGAGATTCCTTCAAGGTTGCAGTTCGTGGCCCGAGAAGCACTCTCCGGCCAACATGCCCAACTGCAGCAACAGCTCCCAAACCGAAGGAGCCAGGACCCAAAGACCTAGCTGGCCTGAAGGGCCCCCAGGGGGCCCCCAAGCAGCCCCTCTCCATTTGGGTCTGGGGGCTTTCGTTGGGCCGGGAACCTGGGAGAATCCTGCAAGGTTGCAGTTCACGGCCCGAGAAGCACTCTCCGCCCAACATGCCCAACTGCAGCAACAGCTCCCAAAGCGAAGGAGCCAGGACCCAAAGACCTAGCTGGCCTGAAGGGCCCCCAGGGGGCCCCCAAGCAGCCCCTCTCCATTTGGGTCTGGGGGCTTTCGTTGGGCATGGATACCTGAGAAGTTCCTGCAAGGTTGCAGTTCGCGGCCCGAGAAGCACTCTCCGGCCAACATGCCCAACTGCAGCAACAGCTCCCAAACCGAAGGAGCCAGGACCCAAAGACCAAGCTGGCCTGAAGGGCCCCCAGGGGGGCCCCAAGCAGCCCCTCTCAATTTGGGTCTGGGGGCTTTCGTTGGGCCGGGAACCTGGGAGAATCCTGCAAGGTTGCAGTTCGCGGCCCGAGAAGCACTCTCCGGCCAACATGCCCAACTGCAGCAACAGCTCCCAAAGCGAAGGAGCCAGGACCCAAAGACCTAGCTGGCCTGAAGGGCCCCCAGGGGGCCCCCAAGCAGCCCCTCTCCATTTGGGTCTGGGGGCTTTCGTTGGGCCGGGAACCTGGGAGGTACCTGCAAGGTTGCAGTTCGCGGCCCGAGAAGCGCACTCCGGCCAACATGCCCAATTGCAGCAACAGCTCCCAAACCGAAGGAGCCAGGACCCAAAGACCTAGCTGGCCTGAAGGGCCCCCAGGGGGGCCCCAAGCAGCCCCTCTCAATTTGGGTCTGGGGGCTTTCGTTGGGCCGGGAACCTGGGAGAATCCTGCAAGGTTGCAGTTCGCGGCCCGAGAAGCACTCTCCGGCCAACATGCACAACTGCAGCAACAGCTCCCAAACCGAAGGAGCCAGGACCCAAAGACCTAGCTGGCCTGAAGGGCCCCCATGGGGCCCCCAAGCAGCCCCTCTCAATTTGGGTCTGGGGGCTTTCGTTGGGCCGGGAACCTGGGAGAATCCTGCAAGGTTGCAGTTCGCGGCCCGAGAAGCACTCTCCGGCCAACATGCCCAACTGCAGCAACAGCTCCCAAAGCGAAGGAGCCAGGACCCAAAGACCTAGCTGGCCTGAAGGGCCCCCAGGGGTCCCCCAAGCAGCCCCTCTCAATTTGGGTCTGGGGGCTTTTGTTGGGCCGGGAACCTGGGAGATTCCTGCAAGGTTGCAGTTCGAGGCCCGAGAAGCACTCTCCGGCCAACATGCCCAACTGCAGCAACAGCTCCCAAACCGAATGAGGCAGGACACAAAGACCTAGCTGGCCTGAAGGGCCCCCAGGGGGCCCCCAAGCAGCCCCTCTCAATTTGGGTCTGGGGGCTTTTGTTGGGCCGGGAACCTGGGAGATTCCTGCAAGGTTGCAGTTCGCGGCCCGAGAAGCACTCTCCGGCCAACATGCCCAACTGCAGCAACAGCTCCCAAAGCGAAGGAGCCAGGACCCAAAGACCTAGCTGGCCTGAAGGGCCCCCAGGGGGCCCCCAAGCAGCCCCTCTCCATTTGGGTCTGGGGGCTTTTGTTGGGCCGGGAACCTGGGAGATTCCTGCAAGGTTGCAGTTCGAGGCCCGAGAAGCACTCTCCGGCCAACATGCCCAACTGCAGCAACAGCTCCCAAACCGAATGAGCCAGGACCCAAAGACCTAGCTGGCCTGAAGGGCCCCCAGGGGGCCCCCAAGCAGCCCCTCTCCATTTGGGTCTGGGGGCTTTCGTTGGGCATGGATACCTGAGAGGTACATGCAAGGTTGCAGTTCGCGGCCCGAGAAGCACTCTCCGGCCAACATGCCCAACTGCAGCAACAGCTCCCAAACCGAAGGAGCCAGGACACAAAGACCTAGCTGGCCTGAAGGGCCCCCATGGGGCCCCAAGCAGCCCCTCTCAGTTTGGGTCTGGGGGCTTTCGTTGGGCCGGGAACCTGGGAGAATCCTGCAAGGTTGCAGTTCGCGGCCCGAGAAGCACTCTCCGGCCAACATGCCCAACGTCAGCAACAGCTCCCAAACCGAAGGAGCCAGGACCCAAAGACCTGGCTGGCCTGAAGGGCCCCCAGGGGGCCCCCAAGCAGCCCCTCTCCATTTGGGTCTGGGGGCTTTCGTTGGGCCGGGAACCTGGGAGATTCCTGCGAGGTTGCAGTTCGCGGCCCGAGAAGCACTCTCCGGCCAACATGCCCAACTGCAGCAACAGCTCCCAAACCGAAGGAGCCAGGACCCAAAGACCTAGCTGGCCTGAAGGGCCCCCAGGGGGCCCCCAAGCAGCCCCTCTCCATTTGGGTCTGGGGGCTTTTGTTGGGCCGGGAACCTGGGAGATTCCTGCAAGGTTGCAGTTCACGGCCCGAGAAGCACTCTCCGGCCAACATGCCCAACTGCAGCAACAGCTCCCAAACCGAATGAGCCAGGACACAAAGACCTAGCTGGCCTGAAGGGCCCCCAGGGGGCCCCCAAGCAGCCCCTCTCAATTTGGGTCTGGGGGCTTTAGTTGGGCCGGGAACCTGGGAGATTCCTTCAAGGTTGCAGTTCGTGGCCCGAGAAGCACTCTCCGGCCAACATGCCCAACTGCAGCAACAGCTCCCAAACCGAAGGAGCCAGGACCCAAAGACCTAGCTGGCCTGAAGGGCCCCCAGGGGGCCCCCAAGCAGCCCCTCTCCATTTGGGTCTGGGGGCTTTCGTTGGGCCGGGAACCTGGGAGAATCCTGCAAGGTTGCAGTTCACGGCCCGAGAAGCACTCTCCGCCCAACATGCCCAACTGCAGCAACAGCTCCCAAAGCGAAGGAGCCAGGACCCAAAGACCTAGCTGGCCTGAAGGGCCCCCAGGGGGCCCCCAAGCAGCCCCTCTCCATTTGGGTCTGGGGGCTTTCGTTGGGCATGGATACCTGAGAAGTTCCTGCAAGGTTGCAGTTCGCGGCCCGAGAAGCACTCTCCGGCCAACATGCCCAACTGCAGCAACAGCTCCCAAACCGAAGGAGCCAGGACCCAAAGACCAAGCTGGCCTGAAGGGCCCCCAGGGGGGCCCCAAGCAGCCCCTCTCAATTTGGGTCTGGGGGCTTTCGTTGGGCCGGGAACCTGGGAGATTCCTGCAAGGTTGCAGTTCGCGGCCCGAGAAGCACTCTCCGGCCAACATGCCCAACTGCAGCAACAGCTCCCAAACCGAAGGAGCCAGGACCCAAAGACCTAGCTGGCCTGAAGGGCCCCCAGGGGGCCCCCAAGCAGCCCCTCTCCATTTGGGTCTGGGGGCTTTCGTTGGGCCGGGAACCTGGGAGGTACCTGCAAGGTTGCAGTTCGCGGCCCGAGAAGCACTCTCCGGCCAACATGCCCAACTGCAGTAACAGCTCCCAAAGCGAAGGAGCCAGGACCCAAAGACCTAGCTGGCCTGAAGGGCCCCCAGGGGGCCCCCAAGCAGCCCCTCTCCATTTGGGTCTGGTGGTTTTCGTTGGGCCGGGAACCTGGGAGGTACCTGCAAGGTTGCAGTTCGCGGCCCGAGAAGCACTCTCCGGCCAACATGCCCAATTGCAGCAACAGCTCCCAAACCGAAGGAGCCAGGACCCAAAGACCTAGCTGGCCTGAAGGGCCCCCAGGGGGGCCCCAAGCAGCCCCTCTCAATTTGGGTCTGGGGGCTTTCGTTGGGCCGGGAACCTGGGAGAATCCTGCAAGGTTGCAGTTCGCGGCCCGAGAAGCACTCTCCGGCCAACATGCACAACTGCAGCAACAGCTCCCAAACCGAAGGAGCCAGGACCCAAAGACCTAGCTGGCCTGAAGGGCCCCCATGGGGCCCCCAAGCAGCCCCTCTCAATTTGGGTCTGGGGGCTTTTGTTGGGCCGGGAACCTGGGAGAATCCTGCAAGGTTGCAGTTCGCGGCCCGAGAAGCACTCTCCGGCCAACATGCCCAACTGCAGCAACAGCTCCCAAACCGAAGGAGCCAGGACCCAAAGACCTAGCTGGCCTGAAGGGCCCCCAGGGGGGCCCCCAAGCAGCCCCTCTCAATTTGGGTCTGGGGGCTTTTGTTGGGCCGGGAACCTGGGAGATTCCTGCAAGGTTGCAGTTCGAGGCCCGAGAAGCACTCTCCGGCCAACATGCCCAACTGCAGCAACAGCTCCCAAACCGAATGAGGCAGGACCCAAAGACCTAGCTGGCCTGAAGGGCCCCCAGGGGGCCCCCAAGCAGCCCCTCTCAATTTGGGTCTGGGGGCTTTTGTTGGGCCGGGAACCTGGGAGATTCCTGCAAGGTTGCAGTTCGCGGCCCGAGAAGCACTCTCCGGCCAACATGCACAACTGCAGCAACAGCTCCCAAAGCGAAGGAGCCAGGACCCAAAGACCTAGCTGGCCTGAAGGGCCCCCAGGGGGCCCCCAAGCAGCCCCTCTCCATTTGGGTCTGGGGGCTTTTGTTGGGCCGGGAACCTGGGAGATTCCTGCAAGGTTGCAGTTCGAGGCCCGAGAAGCACTCTCCCGCCAACATGCCCAACTGCAGCAACAGCTCCCAAACCGAATGAGCCAGGACCCAAAGACCTAGCTGGCCTGAAGGGCCCCCAGGGGGCCCCCAAGCAGCCCCTCTCAATTTGGGTCTGGGGGCTTTCGTTGGGCATGGATACCTGAGAGGTACCTGCAAGGTTGCAGTTCGCGGCCCGAGAAGCACTCTCCGGCCAACATGCCCAACTGCAGCAACAGCTCCCAAACCGAAGGAGCCAGGACCCAAAGACCTAGCTGGCCTGAAGGGCCCCCAGGGGGCCCCAAGCAGCCCCTCTCAATTTGGGTCTGGGGGCTTTCGTTGGGCCGGGAACCTGGGAGAATCCTGCAAGGTTGCAGTTCGCGGCCCGAGAAGCACTCTCCGGCCAAAATGCCCAACTGCAGCAACAGCTCCCAAACCGAAGGAGCCAGGACCCAAAGACCTAGCTGGCCTGAAGGGCCCCCAGGGGGCCCCCAAGCAGCCCCTCTCCATTTGGGTCTGGGGGCTTTCGTTGGGCCGGGAACCTGGGAGAATCCTGCAAGGTTGCAGTTCGCGGCCCGAGAAGCACTCTCCCGCCAACATGCCCAACTGCAGCAACAGCTCCCAAAGCGAAGGAGCCAGGACACAAAGACCTAGCTGGCCTGAAGGGCCCCCAGGGGGCCCCCAAGCAGCCCCTCTCAATTTGGGTCTGGGGGCTTTCGTTGGGCCGGGAACCTGGGAGATTCCTGCGAGGTTGCAGTTCGCGGCCCGAGAAGCACTCTCCGGCCAACATGCCCAACTGCAGCAACAGCTCCCAAACCGAAGGAGCCAGGACACAAAGACCTAGCTGGCCTGAAGGGCCCCCAGGGGGCCCCCAAGGAGCTCCTCTCCATTTGGGTCTGGGGGCTTTCGTTGGGCCGGGAACCTGGGAGGTACCTGCAAGGTTGCAGTTCGCGGCCCGAGAAGCACTCTCCGGCCAGCATGCCCAACTGCAGCAACAGCTCCCAAAGCGAAGGAGCCAGGACCCAAAGACCTAGCTGGCCTGAAGGGCCCCCAGGGGGCCCCCAAGCAGCCCCTCTCCATTTGGGTCTGGGGGCTTTTGTTGGGCCGGGAACCTGTGAGATTCCTGCAAGGTTGCAGTTCGAGGCCCGAGAAGCACTCTCCGGCCAACATGCCCAACTGCAGCAACAGCTCCCAAACCGAATGAGCCAGGACACAAAGACCTAGCTGGCCTGAAGTGCCCCCAGGGGGCCCCCAAGCAGCCCCTCTCAATTTGGGTCTGGGGGCTTTCGTTGGGCATGTATACCTGGGAGGTACCTACAAGATTACAGTTCGCGGCCCGAGAAGCACTCTCCGGCCAACATGCCCAACTGCAGCAACAGCTCCCAAAGCGAAGGCGCCAGGACCCAAAGACCTAGCTGGCCTGAAGGGCCCCCAGGGGGCCCCCAAACATCCCCTCTCAATTTGGGTCTGGGGGCTTTCTTTAGGCTGAGAACCTGGGAGATACCAGCAAGGTTGCAGTTCGCGGCTCGAGAAGCACTCTCCGGCCAACATGCCCAATATCCAGCAACAGCTCCCAAAGCGAAGGAGCCAGGACCCAAAGACCTAGCTGGCCTGAATGGCCCCCAGGGGGCCCCCAAGCAGCCCCTCTCCATTTGGGTCTGGGGGCTTTAGTTGGGCCGGGAACCTGGGAGATTCCTTCAAGGTTGCAGTTCGTGGCCCGAGAAGCACTCTCCGGCCAACATGCCCAACTGCAGCAACAGCTCCCAAAGCGAAGGAGCCAGGACCCAAAGACCTAGCTGGCCTGAAGGGCCCCCATGGGGCCCCCAAGCAGCCCCTCTCCATTTGGGTCTGGGGGCTTTCGTTGGGCCGGGAACCTGGGAGAATCCTGCAAGGTTGCAGTTCACGGCCCGAGAAGCACTCTCCGGCCAACATGCCCAACTGCAGCAACAGCTCCCAAAGCGAAGGAGCCAGGACCCAAAGACCTAGCTGGCCTGAAGGGCCCCCAGGGGGCCCCCAAGCAGCCCCTCTCCATTTGGGTCTGGGGGCTTTCGTTGGGCATGGATACCTGAGAAGTACCTGCAAGGTTGCAGTTCGCGGCCCGAGAAGCACTCTCCGGCCAACATGCCCAACTGCAGCAACAGCTCCCAAACCGAAGGAGCCAGGACCCAAAGACCAAGCTGGCCTGAAGGGCCCCCAGGGGGGCCCCAAGCAGCCCCTCTCAATTTGGGTCTGGGGGCTTTCGTTGGGCCGGGAACCTGGGAGAATCCTGCAAGGTTGCAGCTCGCGGCCCGAGAAGCACTCTCCGGCCAACATGCCCAACTGCACCAACAGCTCCCAAACCGAAGGAGCCAGGACACAAAGACCTAGCTGGCCTGAAGGGCCCCCAGGGGGCCCCCAAGCAGCCCCTCTCCATTTGGGTCTGGGGGCTTTTGTTGGGCCGGGAACCTGGGAGAATCCTGCAAGGTTGCAGTTCGCGGCCCGAGAAGCACTCTCCGGCCAACATGCCCAACTGCAGCAACAGCTCCCAAAGCGAAGGAGCCAGGACCCAAAGACCTAGCTGGCCTGAAGGGCCCCCAGGGGGCCCCCAAGCAGCCCCTCTCCATTTGGGTCTGGGGGTTTTCGTTGGGCCGGGAACCTGGGAGGTACCTGCAAGGTTGCAGTTCGCGGCCCGAGAAGCACTCTCCGGCCAACATGCCCAATTGCAGCAACAGCTCCCAAACCGAAGGAGCCAGGACCCAAAGACCTAGCTGGCCTGAAGGGCCCCCAGGGGGGCCCCAAGCAGCCCCTCTCAATTTGGGTCTGGGGGCTTTCGTTGGGCCGGGAACCTGGGAGAATCCTGCAAGGTTGCAGTTCGCGGCCCGAGAAGCACTCTCCGGCCAACATGCACAACTGCAGCAACAGCTCCCAAACCGAAGGAGCCAGGACCCAAAGACCTAGCTGGCCTGAAGGGCCCCCAGGGGTCCCCCAAGCAGCCCCTCTCAATTTGGGTCTGGGGGCTTTTGTTGGGCCGGGAACCTGGGAGATTCCTGCAAGGTTGCAGTTCGAGGCCCGAGAAGCACTCTCCGGCCAACATGCCCAACTGCAGCAACAGCTCCCAAACCGAATGAGGCAGGACACAAAGAGATAGCTGGCCTGAAGGGCCCCCAGGGGGCCCCCAAGCAGCCCCTCTCCATTTGGGTCTGGGGGCTTTTGTTGGGCCGGGAACCTGGGAGATTCCTGCAAGGTTGCAGTTCGCGGCCGGAGAAGCACTCTCCGGCCAACATGCCCAACTGCAGCAACAGCTCCCAAAGCGAAGGAGCCAGGACCCAAAGACCTAGCTGGCCTGAAGGGCCCCCAGGGGGCCCCCAAGCAGCCCCTCTCCATTTGGGTCTGGGGGCTTTTGTTGGGCCGGGAACCTGGGAGATTCCTGCAAGGATGCAGTTCGAGGCCCGAGAAGCACTCTCCGGCCAACATGCCCAACTGCAGCAACAGCTCCCAAACCGAATGAGCCAGGACACAAAGACCTAGCTGACCTGAAGTGCCCCCAGGGGGCCCCCAAGCAGCCCCTCTCAATTTGGGTCTGGGGGCTTTCGTTGGGCATGTATACCTGGGAGGTACCTACAAGGTTACAGTTCGCGGCCCGAGAAGCACTCTCCGGCCAACATGCCCAACTGCAGCAACAGCTCCCAAAGCGAAGGCGCCAGGACCCAAAGACCTAGCTGGCCTGAAGGGCCCCCAGGGGGCCCCCAAACATCCCCTCTCAATTTGGGTCTGGGGGCTTTCTTTAGGCTGAGAACCTGGGAGATACCAGCAAGGTTGCAGTTCGCGGCTCGAGAAGCACTCTCCGGCCAACATGCCCAATATCCAGCAACAGCTCCCAAAGCGAAGGAGCCAGGACCCAAAGACCTAGCTGGCCTGAAGGGCCCCCAGAAGGCCACCAAGCAGCCCCTCTCCATTTGGGTCTGGGGGCTTTCGTTGGGCATGTATACCTGAGAGGTACCTGGAAGTTACAGTTCGCGGCCCGAGAAGCACTCTCCGGCCAACATGCCCAACTGCAGCAACAGCTCCCAAACCGAAGGAGCCAGGACCCAAAGACCTAGCTGGCCTGAAGGGCCCCCAGGGGGCCCCAAAGCAGCCCCTCTCAATTTGGGTCTGGGGGCTTTCGTTGGGCCGGGAACCTGGGAGAATCCTGCAAGGTTGCAGTTCGCGGCCCGAGAAGCACTCTCCGGCCAACATGCCCAACTGCAGCAACAGCTCCCAAACCGAAGGAGCCAGGACCCAAAGACCTAGCTGGCCTGAAGGGCCCCCAGGGGGCCCCCAAGCAGCCCCTCTCCATTTAGGTCTGGGGGCTTTCGTTGGGTCGGGAATCTGGGAGGTACCTGCAAGGTTGCAGTTCGCGGCCCGAGAAGCACTCTCCGGCCAACATGCCCAACTGCAGCAACAGCTCCCAAACCGAAGGAGCCAGGACCCAAAGACCTAGCTGGCCTGAAGGGCCCCCAGGGGGCCCCCAAGCAGCCCCTCTCCATTTGGGTCTGGGGGCTTTCGTTGGGCCGGGAACCTGTGAGATTCCTGCAAGGTTGCAGTTCGAGGCCCGAGAAGCACTCTCCGGCCAACATGCCCAACTGCAGCAACAGCTCCCAAAGCGAAGGAGCCAGGACCCAAAGACCTAGCTGGCCTGAAGGGCCCCCAGGGGGGCCCCAAGCAGCCCCTCTCAATTTGGGTCTGGGGGCTTTCGTTGGGCCGGGAACCTGGGAGAATCCTGCAAGGTTGCAGTTCGCGGCCCGAGAAGCACTCTCCGGACAACATGCCCAACTGCAGCAACAGCTCCCAAACCGAAGGAGCCAGGACCCAAAGACCTAGCTGGCCTGAAGGGCCCCCAGGGGGCCCCAAGAGGCACATCTCAATTTGGGTCTGGGGGCTTTCGTTGGGCCGGGAACCTGGGAGGTACCTGCAAGGTTGCAGTTCGCGGCCCGAGAAGCACTCTCCGGCCAACATGCCCAACTGCAGCAACAGCTCCCAAACCGAAGGAGCCAGGACCCAAAGACCTAGCTGGCCTGAAGGGCCCCCAGGGGGGCCCCAAGCAGCCCCTCTCAATTTGGGTCTGGGGGCTTTCGTTGGGCCGGGAACCTGGGAGAATCCTGCAAGGTTGCAGTTCGCGGCCCGAGAAGCACTCTCCGGCCAACATGCCCAACTGCAGCAACAGCTCCCAAAGCGAAGGAGCCAGGACCCAAAGACCTAGCTGGCCTGAAGGGCCCCCAGGGGGCCCCAAAGCAGCCCCTCTCCATTTGGGTCTGGGGGCTTTCGTTGGGCCGGGAACCTGGGAGAATCCTGCAAGGTTGCAGTTCGCGGCCCGAGAAGCACTCTCCGGCCAACATGCCCAACTGCAGCAACAGCTCCCAAAGCGAAGGAGCCAGGACCCAAAGACCTAGCTGGCCTGAAGGGCCCCCAGGGGGCCCCCAAGCAGCCCCTCTCCATTTGGGTCTGGGGGCTTTCGTTGGGCATGGAACCTGGGAGATTCCTGCAAGGTTGCAGTTCGCGGCCCGAGAAGCACTCTCCGGCCAACATGCCCAACTGCAGCAACAGCTCCCAAAGCGAAGGAGCCAGGACCCAAAGACCTAGCTGGCCTGAAGGGCCCCCAGGGGGCCCCCAAGCAGCCCCTCTCCATTTGGGTCTGGGGGCTTTCGTTGGGCCGGGAACCTGAGAGGTACCTGCAAGGTTGCAGTTCGCGGCCCGAGAAGAACTCTCCGGCCAACATGCCCAACTGCAGCAACAGCTCCCAAACCGAAGGAGCCAGGACCCAAAGACCTAGCTGGCCTGAAGGGCCCCCAGGGGGCCCCCAAGCAGCCCCTCTCAATTTGGGTCTGGGGGCTTTCGTTGGGCCGGGAACCTGGGAGAATCCTGCAAGGTTGCAGTTCGCGGCCCGAGAAGCACTCTCCGGCCAACATGCCCAACTGCAGCAACAGCTCCCAAACCGAAGGAGCCAGGACCCAAAGACCTAGCTGGCCTGAAGGGCCCCCAGGGGGCCCCCAAGCAGCCCCTCTCCATTTGGGTCTGGGGGCTTTTGTTGGGCATGGATACCTGAGAGGTACCTGGAAGTTACAGTTCGTGGCCCGAGAAGCACTCTCCGGCCAACATGCCCAACTGCAGCAACAGCTCCCAAAGCGAAGGAGCCAGGACCCAAAGACCTAGCTGGCCTGAAGGGCCCCCAGGGGGGCCCCAAGCAGCCCCTCTCAATTTGGGTCTGGGGGCTTTCGTTGGGCCGGGAACCTGGGAGAATCCTGCAATTTTGCAGTTCGCGGCCCGAGAAGCACTCTCCGGCCAACATGCCCAACTGCAGCAACAGCTCCCAAAGCGAAGGAGCCAGGACCCAAAGACCTAGCTGGCCTGAAGGGCCCCCAGGGGGCCCCCAAGAGGCACCTCTCAATTTGGGTCTGGGGGCTTTCGTTGGGCCGGGAACCTGGGAGGTACCTGCAAGGTTGCAGTTCGCGGCCCGAGAAGCACTCTCCGGCCAACATGCCCAACTGCAGCAACAGCTCCCAAACCGAAGGAGCCAGGACCCAAAGACCTAGCTGGCCTGAAGGGCCCCCAGGGGGGCCCCAAGCAGCCCCTCTCAATTTGGGTCTGGGGGCTTTCGTTGGGCTGGGAACCTGGGAGAATCCTGCAAGGTTGCAGTTCGCGGCCCGAGAAGCACTCTCCGGACAACATGCCCAACTGCAGCAACAGCTCCCAAACCGAAGGAGCCAGGACCCAAAGACCTAGCTGGCCTGAAGGGCCCCCAGGGGGCCCCCAAGAGGCACATCTCAATTTGGGTCTGGGGGCTTTCGTTGGGCCGGGAACCTGGGAGGTACCTGCAAGGTTGCAGTTCGCGGCCCGAGAAGCACTCTCCGGCCAACATGCCCAACTGCAGCAACAGCTCCCAAAGCGAAGGAGCCAGGACACAAAGACCTAGCTGGCCTGAAGGGCCCCCAGGGGGCCCCAAAGCAGCCCCTCTCAATTTGGGTCTGGGGGCTTTCGTTGGGCCGGGAACCTGGGAGAATCCTGCAAGGTTGCAGTTCGCGGCCCGAGAAGCACTCTCCGGCCAACATGCCCAACTGCAGCAACAGCTCCCAAAGCGAAGGAGCCAGGACCCAAAGACCTAGCTGGCCTGAAGGGCCCCCAGGGGGGCCCCAAGCAGCCCCTCTCAATTTGGGTCTGGGGGCTTTCGTTGGGCCGGGAACCTGGGAGAATCCTGCAATTTTGCAGTTCGCGGCCCGAGAAGCACTCTCCGGCCAACATGCCCAACTGCAGCAACAGCTCCCAAACCGAAGGAGCCAGGACCCAAAGACCTAGCTGGCCTGAAGGGCCCCCAGGGGGCCCCCAAGAGGCACCTCTCAATTTGGGTCTGGGGGCTTTCGTTGGGCCGGGAACCTGGGAGGTACCTGCAAGGTTGCAGTTCGCGGCCCGAGAAGCACTCTCCGGCCAACATGCCCAACTGCAGCAACAGCTCCCAAACCGAAGGAGCCAGGACCCAAAGACCTAGCTGGCCTGAAGGGCCCCCAGGGGGCCCCAAGCAGCCCCTCTCAATTTGGGTCTGGGGGCTTTCGTTGGGCCGGGAACCTGGGAGAATCCTGCAAGGTTGCAGTTCGCGGCCCGAGAAGCACTCTCCAGCCAACATGCCCAACTGCAGCAACAGCTCCCAAAGCGAAGGAGCCAGGACCCAAAGACCTAGCTGGCCTGAAGGGCCCCCAGGGGGCCCCCAAGCAGCCCCTCTCCATTTGGGTCTGGGGGCTTTCGTTGGGCATGGAACCTGGGAGATTCCTGCAAGGTTGCAGTTCGCGGCCCGAGAAGCACTCTCCGGCCAACATGCCCAACTGCAGCAACAGCTCCCAAACCGAAGGAGCCAGGACCCAAAGACCTAGCTGGCCTGAAGGGCCCCCAGGGGGCCACCAAGCAGCCCCTCTCCATTTGGGTCTGGGGGCTTTCGTTGGGCCGGGAACCTGGGAGATTCCTGCAAGGTTGCAGTTCGAGGCCCGAGAAGCACTCTCCGGCCAACATGCCCAACTGCAGCAACAGCTCCCAAACCGAATGAGCCAGGACCCAAAGACCTAGCTGGCCTGAAGGGCCCCCAGGGGGCCCCCAAGTAGCCCCTCTCAATTTGGGTCTGGGGGCTTTCGTTGGGCCGGGAACCTGGGAGAATCCTGCAAGGTTGCAGTTCGCGGCCCGAGAAGCACTCTCCGGCCAACATGCCCAACTGCAGCAACAGCTCCCAAACCGAAGGAGCCAGGACCCAAAGACCTAGCTGGCCTGAAGGGCCCCCAGGGGGGCCCCAAGCAGCCCCTCTCCATTTGGGTCTGGGGGCTTTCGTTGGGCCGGGAACCTGGGAGAATCCTGCAAGGTTGCAGTTGGCGGCCCGAGAAGCACTCTCCGGCCAACATGCCCAACTGCAGCAACAGCTCCCAAACCGAAGGAGCCAGGACCCAAAGACCTAGCTGGCCTGAAGGGCCCCCAGGGGGCCCCCAAGCAGCCCCTCTCCATTTGGGTCTGGGGGCTTTCGTTGGGCATGGAACCTGGGAGATTCCTGCAAGGTTGCAGTTCGCGGCCCGAGAAGCACTCTCCGGCCAACATGCCCAATATCCAGCAACAGCTCCCAAAGCGAAGGAGCCAGGACCCAAAGACCTAGCTGGCCTGAAGGGCCCCCAGGGGGCCCCCAAGGAGCTCCTCTCCATTTGGGTCTGGGGGCTTTCGTTGGGCCGGGAACCTGGGAGGTACCTGCAAGGTTGCAGTTCGCGGCCCGAGAAGCACTCTCCGGCCAACATGCCCAACTGCAGCAACAGCTCCCAAAGCGAAGGAGCCAGGACCCAAAGACCTAGCTGGCCTGAAGGGCCCCCAGGGGGCCCCCAAGCAGCCCCTCTCCATTTGGGTCTGGGGGCTTTCGTTGGGGCGGGAACCTGAGAGGTACCTGCAAGGTTGCAGTTCGCGGCCCGAGAAGCACTCTCCGGCCAACATGCCCAACTGCAGCAACAGCTCCCAAACCGAAGGAGCCAGGACCCAAAGACCTAGCTGGCCTGAAGGGCCCCCAGGGGGCCCCCAAGCAGCCCCTCTCAATTTGGGTCTGGGGGCTTTCGTTGGGCCGGGAACCTGGGAGAATCCTGCAAGGTTGAAGTTCGCAGCCCGAGAAGCACTCTCCGGCCAACATGCCCAACTGCAGCAACAGCTCCCAAACCGAAGGAGCCAGGACCCAAAGACCTAGCTGGCCTGAAGGGCCCCCAGGGAGCCCCCAAGCAGCCCCTCTCCATTTGGGTCTGGGGGCTTTTGTTGGGCATGTATACCTGAGAGGTACCTGGAAGTTACAGTTCGCGGCCCGAGAAGCACTCTCCGGCCAACATGCTCAACTGCAGCAACAGCTCCCAAACCGAAGGAGCCAGGACCCAAAGACCTAGCTGGCCTGAAGGGCCCCCAGGGGGGCCCCAAGCAGCCCCTCTCAATTTGGGTCTGGGGGCTTTCGTTGGGCCGGGAACCTGTGAGAATCCTGCAATTTTGCAGTTCGCGGCCCGAGAAGCACTCTCCGGCCAACATGCCCAACTGCAGCAACAGCTCCCAAACCGAAGGAGCCAGGACCCAAAGACCTAGCTGGCCTGAAGGGCCCCCAGGGGGCCCCCAAGAGGCACCTCTCAATTTGGGTCTGGGGGCTTTCGTTGGGCCGGGAACCTGGGAGAATCCTGCAAGGTTGCAGTTCGCGGCCCGAGAAGCACTCTCCGGCCAACATGCCCAACTGCAGCAACAGCTCCCAAAGCGAAGGAGCCAGGACCCAAAGACCTAGCTGGCCTGAAGGGCCCCCAGGGGGGCCCCAAGCAGCCCCTCTCAATTTGGGTCTGGGGGCTTTCGTTGGGCCGGGAACCTGGGAGAATCCTGCAAGGTTGCAGTTCGCGGCCCGAGAAGCACTCTCCGGCCAACATGCCCAACTGCAGCAACAGCTCCCAAAGCGAAGGAGCCAGGACCCAAAGACCTAGCTGGCCTGAAGGGCCCCCAGGGGGCCCCCAAGCAGCCCCTCTCCATTTGGGTCTGGGGGCTTTCGTTGGGCATGGAACCTGGGAGATTCCTGCAAGGTTGCAGTTCGCGGCCCGAGAAGCACTCTCCGGCCAACATGCTCAACTGCAGCAACAGCTCCCAAACCGAAGGAGCCAGGACCCAAAGACCTAGCTGGCCTGAAGGGCCCCCAGGGGGCCCCCAAGTAGCCCCTCTCAATTTGGGTCTGGGGGTTTTCGTTGGGCCGGGAAACTGGGAGAATCCTGCAAGGTTGCAGTTGGCGGCCCGAGAAGCACTCTCCGGCCAACATGCCCAACTGCAGCAACAGCTCCCAAACCGAAGGAGCCAGGACCCAAAGACCTAGCTGGCCTGAAGGGCCCCCAGGGGACCCCAAGCAGCCCCTCTCCATTTGGGTCTGGGGGCTTTCGTTGGGCCGGGAACCTGGGAGAATCCTGCAAGGTTGCAGTTCGCGGCCCGAGAAGCACTCTCCGGCCAACATGCCCAACTGCAGCAACAGCTCCCAAAGCGAAGGAGCCAGGACCCAAAGACCTAGCTGGCCTGAAGGGCCCCCAGGGGGCCCCCAAGCAGCCCCTCTCAATTTGGGTCTGGGGGCTTTCGTTGGGCTGGGAACCTGGGAGAATCCTGCAAGGTTGCAGTTCGCGGCCCGAGAAGCACTCTCCGGCCAACATGCCCAACTGCAGCAACAGCTCCCAAAGCGAAGGAGCCAGGACCCAAAGACCTAGCTGGCCTGAAGGGCCCCCAGGGGGGCCCCAAGCAGCCCCTCTCAATTTGGGTCTGGGGGCTTTCGTTGGGCCGGGAACCTGGGAGAATCCTGCAAGGTTGCAGTTCGCGGCCCGAGAAGCACTCTCCCGCCAACATGCCCAACTGCAGCAACAGCTCCCAAACCGAAGGAGCCAGGACACAAAGACCTAGCTGGCCTGAAGGGCCCCCAGGGGGCCCCCAAGCAGCCCCTCTCCATTTGGGTCTGGGGGCTTTCGTTGGGCCAGGAACCTGGGAGGTACCTGCAAGGTTGCAGTTCGCGGCCCGAGAAGCACTCTCCGGCCAACATGCCCAACTGCAGCAACAGCTCCCAAAGCGAAGGAGCCAGGACCCAAAGACCTAGCTGGCCTGAAGGGCCCCCAGGGGGCCCCCAAGCAGCCCCTCTCCATTTGGGTCTGGGGGCTTTCGTTGGGCCGGGAACCTGGGAGATTCCTGCAAGTTTGCAGTTCGCGGCCGGAGAAGCACTCTCCGGCCAACATGCCCAACTGCAGCAACAGCTCCCAAACCGAAGGAGCCAGGACCCAAAGACCTAGCTGGCCTGAAGTGCCCCCAGGGGGCCCCCAAGCAGCCCCTCTCCATTTGGGTCTGGGGGCTTTCTTTAGGCTGAGAACCTGGGAGATACCAGCAAGGTTGCAGTTCGCGGCCCGAGAAGCACTCTCCGGCCAACATGCCCAACTGCAGCAACAGCTCCCAAAACGAAGGAGCCAGGACCCAAAGACCTAGCTGGCCTGAAGTGCCCCCAGAAGGCCACCAAGCAGCCCCTCTCCATTTGGGTCTGGGGGCTTTCGTTGGGCATGTATACCTGAGAGGTACCTGCAAGTTACAGTTCGCGGCCCGAGAAGCACTCTCCGGCCAACATGCCCAACTGCAGCAACAGCTCCCAAACCGAAGGAGCCAGGACCCAAAGACCTAGCTGGCCTGAAGGGCCCCCAGAAGGCCACCAAGCAGCCCCTCTCCATTTGGGTCTGGGGGCTTTCGTTGGGCATGTATACCTGAGAGGTACCAGCAAGTTACAGTCCGCGGCCCGAGAAGCACTCTCCGGCCAACATGCCCAACTGCAGCAACAGCTCCCAAAGCGAAGGAGCCAGGACCCAAAGACCTAGCTGGCCTGAAGGGCCCCCAGGGGGCCCCCAAGCAGCCCCTCTCCATTTGGGTCTGGGGGTTTTCGTTGGGCCGGGAACCTGGGAGGTACCTGCAAGGTTGCAGTTCGCGGCCCGAGAAGCACTCTCCGGCCAACATGCCCAACTGCAGCAACAGCTCCCAAACCGAAGGAGCCAGGCCCCAAAGACCTAGCTGGCCTGAAGGGCCCCCAGGGGGGCCCCAAGCAGCCCCTCTCAATTTGGGTCTGGGGGCTTTCGTTGGGCCGGGAACCTGGGAGAATCCTGCAAGGTTGCAGTTCGCGGCCCGAGAAGCACTCTCCGGCCAACATGCCCAACTGCAGCAACAGCTCCCAAACCGAAGGAGCCAGGACCCAAAGACCTAGCTGGCCTGAAGGGCCCCCAGGGGGCCCCCAAGCAGCCCCTCTCCATTTGGGTCTGGGGGCTTTTGTTGGGCCGGGAACCTGGGAGGTACCTGCAAGGTTGCAGTTCGCGGCCCGAGAAGCACTCTCCGGCCAACATGCCCAACTGCAGCAACAGCTCCCAAACCGAAGGAGCCAGGACCCAAAGACCTAGCTGGCCTGAAGGGCCCCCAGGGGGCCCCCAAGCAGCCCCTCTCCATTTGGGTCTGGGGGCTTTCGTTGGGCCGGGAACCTGGGAGAATCCTGCAAGGATGCAGTTCGCGGCCCGAGAAGCACTCTCCGACCAACATGCCCAACTGCAGCAACAGCTCCCAAACCGAAGGAGCCAGGACCCAAAGACCTAGCTGGCCTGAAGGGCCCCCAGGGGGCCCCCAAGCAGCCCCTCTCAATTTGGGTCTGGGGGCTTTCGTTGGGCATGGAACCTGGGAGATTCCTGCAAGGTTGCAGTTCGCGGCCGGAGAAGCACTCTCCGGCCAACATGCCCAACTGCAGCAACAGCTCCCAAACCGAAGGAGCCAGGACCCAAAGACCTAGCTGGCCTGAAGGGCCCCCAGGGGGCCCCCAAGCAGCCCCTCTCCATTTGAGTCTGGGGGCTTTAGTTGGGCCGGGAACCTGGGAGATTCCTGCAAGGTTGCAGTTCGAGGCCCGAGAAGCACTCTCCGGCCAACATGCCCAACTGCAGCAACAGCTCCCAAACCGAATGAGCCAGGACCCAAAGACCTAGCTGGCCTGAAGGGCCCCCAGGGGGCCCCCAAGCAGCCCCTCTCCATTTGGGTCTGGGGGCTTTCGTTCGGCATGTATACCTGAGAGGTACCTGCAAGGTTACAGTTCGCGGCCCGAGAAGCACTCTCCGGCCAACATGCCCAACTGCAGCAACAGCTCCCAAACCGAAGGAGCCAGGACCCAAAGACCTAGCTGGCCTGAAGGGCCCCCAGGGGGGCCCCAAGCAGCCCCTCTCAATTTGGGTCTGGGGGCTTTCGTTGGGCCGGGAACCTGGGAGAATCCTGCAAGGTTGCAGTTCGCGGCCCGAGAAGCACTCTCCGGCCAACATGCCCAACTGCAGCAACAGCTCCCAAAGCGAAGGAGCCAGGACCCAAAGACCTAGCTGGCCTGAAGGGCCCCCAGGGGGCCCCCAAGCAGCCCCTCTCAATTTGGGTCTGGGGGCTTTCGTTGGGCCGGGAACCTGGGAGGTACCTGCAAGGTTGCAGTTCGCGGCCCGAGAAGCACTCTCCAGCCAACATGCCCAACTGCAGCAACAGCTCCCAAACCGAAGGAGCCAGGACCCAAAGACCTAGCTGGCCTGAAGGGCCCCCAGGGGGCCCCCAAGCAGCCCCTCTCCATTTGGGTCTGGGGGCTTTCGTTGGGCCGGGAACCTGGGAGAATCCTTCAAGGATGCAGTTCGCGGCCCGAGAAGCACTCTCCGACCAACATGCCCAACTGCAGCAACAGCTCCCAAACCGAAGGAGCCAGGACCCAAAGACCTAGCTGGCCTGAAGGGCCCCCAGGGGGCCCCCAAGCAGCCCCTCTCAATTTGGGTCTGGGGGCTTTCGTTGGGCATGGAACCTGGGAGATTCCTGCAAGGTTGCAGTTCGCGGCCCGAGAAGCACTCTCCGGCCAACATGCCCATCTGCAGCAACAGCTCCCAAAGCGAAGGAGCCAGGACCCAAAGACCTAGCTGGCCTGAAGGGCCCCCAGGGGGCCCCCAAGCAGCCCCTCTCCATTTGGGTCTGGGGGCTTTCGTTGGGCCGGGAACCTGGGAGATTCCTGCAAGGTTGCAGTTCGCGGCCGGAGAAGCACTCTCCGGCCAACATGCCCAACTGCAGCAACAGCTCCCAAACCGAATGAGCCAGGACCCAAAGACCTAGCTGGCCTGAAGGGCCCCCAGGGGGCCCCCAAGCAGCCCCTCTCCATTTGGGTCTGGGGGCTTTCGTTCGGCATGTATACCTGAGAGGTACCTGCAAGGTTACAGTTCGCGGCCCGAGAAGCACTCTCCGGCCAACATGCCCAACTGCAGCAACAGCTCCCAAACCGAAGGAGCCAGGACCCAAAGACCTAGCTGGCCTGAAGGGCCCCCAGGGGGGCCCCAAGCAGCCCCTCTCAATTTGGGTCTGGGGGCTTTCGTTGGGCCGGGAACCTGGGAGAATCCTGCAAGGTTGCAGTTCGCGGCCCGAGAAGCACTCTCCGGCCAACATGCCCAACTGCAGCAACAGCTCCCAAAGCGAAGGAGCCAGGACCCAAAGACCTAGCTGGCCTGAAGGGCCCCCAGGGGGCCCCCAAGCAGCCCCTCTCAATTTGGGTCTGGGGGCTTTCGTTGGGCCGGGAACCTGGGAGGTACCTGCAAGGTTGCAGTTCGCGGCCCGAGAAGCACTCTCCAGCCAACATGCCCAACTGCAGCAACAGCTCCCAAACCGAAGGAGCCAGGACCCAAAGACCTAGCTGGCCTGAAGGGCCCCCAGGGGGCCCCCAAGCAGCCCCTCTCCATTTGGGTCTGGGGGCTTTCGTTGGGCCGGGAACCTGGGAGAATCCTTCAAGGATGCAGTTCGCGGCCCGAGAAGCACTCTCCGGCCAACATGCCCAACTGCAGCAACAGCTCCCAAACCGAAGGAGCCAGGACCCAAAGACCTAGCTGGCCTGAAGGGCCCCCAGGGGGCCCCCAAGCAGCCCCTCTCAATTTGGGTCTGGGGGCTTTCGTTGGGCATGGAACCTGGGAGATTCCTGCAAGGTTGCAGTTCGCGGCCCGAGAAGCACTCTCCGGCCAACATGCCCATCTGCAGCAACAGCTCCCAAAGCGAAGGAGCCAGGACCCAAAGACCTAGCTGGCCTGAAGGGCCCCCAGGGGGCCCCCAAGCAGCCCCTCTCCATTTGGGTCTGGGGGCTTTCGTTGGGCCGGGAACCTGGGAGATTCCTGCAAGGTTGCAGTTCGCGGCTGGAGAAGCACTCTCCGGCCAACATGCCCAACTGCAGCAACAGCTCCCAAACCGAAGGAGCCAGGACCCAAAGACCTAGCTGGCCTGAAGGGCCCCCAGGGGGCCCCCAAGCAGCCCCTCTCCAGTTGGGTCTGGGGGCTTTCGTTGGGCCGGGAACCTGGGAGATTCCTGCAAGGTTGCAGTTCGCGGCCGGAGAAGCACTCTCCGGCCAACATGCCCAACTGCAGCAACAGCTCCCAAACCGAAGGAGCCAGGACCCAAAGACCTAGCTGGCCTGAAGGGCCCCCAGGGGGCCCCCAAGCAGCCCCTCTCCATTTGGGTCTGGGGGCTTTCGTTGGGCATGGAACCTGGGAGATTCCTGCAAGGTTGCAGTTCGCGGCCCGAGAAGCACTCTCCGGCCAACATGCCCATCTGCAGCAACAGCTCCCAAAGCGAAGGAGCCAGGACCCAAAGACCTAGCTGGCCTGAAGGGCCCCCAGGGGGCCCCCAAGCAGCCCCTCTCCAGTTGGGTCTGGGGGCTTTCGTTGGGCCGGGAACCTGGGAGGTACCTGCAAGGTTGCAGTTCGCGGCCCGAGAAGCACTCTCCGGCCAACATGCCCAACTGCAGCAACAGCTCCCAAACCGAAGGAGCCAGGACCCAAAGACCTAGCTGGCCTGAAGGGCCCCCAGGGGGCCCCCAAGCAGCACCTCTCCATTTGGGTCTGGGGGCTTTCGTTGGGCCGGGAACCTGGGAGAATCCTGCAAGGTTGCAGTTCGCGGCCCGAGAAGCACTCTCCGGCCAACATGCCCAACTGCAGCAACAGCTCCCAAAGCGAAGGAGCCAGGACCCAAAGACCTAGCTGGCCTGAAGGGCCCCCAGGGGGCCCCCAAGCAGCCCCTCTCAATTTGGGTCTGGGGGCTTTTGTTGGGCCGGGAACCTGGGAGGTACCTGCAAGGTTGCAGTTCGCGGCCCGAGAAGCACTCTCCGGCCAACATGCCCAACTGCAGCAACAGCTCCCAAACCGAAGGAGCCAGGACCCAAAGACCTAGCTGGCCTGAAGGGCCCCCAGGGGGCCCCCAAGCAGCCCCTCTCCATTTGGGTCTGGGGGCTTTCGTTGGGCCGGGAACCTGGGAGAATCCTGCAAGGATGCAGTTCGCGGCCCGAGAAGCACTCTCCGACCAACATGCCCAACTGCAGCAACAGCTCCCAAACCGAAGGAGCCAGGACTCAAAGACCTAGCTGGCCTGAAGGGCCCCCAGGGGGCTCCCAAGCAGCCCCTCTCCATTTGGGTCTGGGGGCTTTCGTTGGGCATGGAACCTGGGAGATTCCTGCAAGGTTGCAGTTCGCGGCCGGAGAAGCACTCTCCGGCCAACATGCCCAAATGCAGCAACAGCTCCCAAACCGAAGGAGCCAGGACCCAAAGACCTAGCTGGCCTGAAGGGCCCCCAGGGGGCCCCCAAGCAGCCCCTCTCCATTTGAGTCTGGGGGCTTTAGTTGGGCCGGGAACCTGGGAGATTCCTGCAAGGTTGCAGTTCGAGGCCCGAGAAGCACTCTCCGGCCAACATGCCCAACTGCAGCAACAGCTCCCAAACCGAATGAGCCAGGACCCAAAGACCTAGCTGGCCTGAAGGGCCCCCAGGGGGCCCCCAAGCAGCCCCTCTCCATTTGGGTCTGGGGGCTTTCGTTCGGCATGTATACCTGAGAGGTACCTGCAAGGTTACAGTTCGCGGCCCGAGAAGCACTCTCCGGCCAACATGCCCAACTGCAGCAACAGCTCCCAAACCGAAGGAGCCAGGACCCAAAGACCTAGCTGGCCTGAAGGGCCCCCAGGGGGGCCCCAAGCAGCCCCTCTCAATTTGGGTCTGGGGGCTTTCGTTGGGCCGGGAACCTGGGAGAATCCTGCAAGGTTGCAGTTCGCGGCCCGAGATGCACTCTCCGGCCAACATGCCCAACTGCAGCAACAGCTCCCAAACCGAAGGAGCCAGGACCCAAAGACCTAGCTGGCCTGAAGGGCCCCCAGGGGGCCCCCAAGCAGCCCCTCTCCATTTGGGTCTGGGGGCTTTTGTTGGGCCGGGAACCTGGGAGAATCCTGCAAGGTTGCAGTTCGCGGCCCGAGAAGCACTCTCCGGCCAACATGCCCAACTGCAGCAACAGCTCCCAAAGCGAAGGAGCCAGGACCCAAAGACCTAGCTGGCCTGAAGGGCCCCCAGGGGGCCCCCAAGCAGCCCCTCTCAATTTGGGTCTGGGGGCTTTCGTTGGGCCGGGAACCTGGGAGGTACCTGCAAGGTTGCAGTTCGCGGCCCGAGAAGCACTCTCCAGCCAACATGCCCAACTGCAGCAACAGCTCCCAAACCGAAGGAGCCAGGACCCAAAGACCTAGCTGGCCTGAAGGGCCCCCAGGGGGCCCCCAAGCAGCCCCTCTCCATTTGGGTCTGGGGGCTTTCGTTGGGCCGGGAACCTGGGAGAATCCTTCAAGGATGCAGTTCGCGGCCCGAGAAGCACTCTCCGACCAACATGCCCAACTGCAGCAACAGCTCCCAAACCGAAGGAGCCAGGACCCAAAGACCTAGCTGGCCTGAAGGGCCCCCAGGGGGCCCCCAAGCAGCCCCTCTCAATTTGGGTCTGGGGGCTTTCGTTGGGCATGGAACCTGGGAGATTCCTGCAAGGTTGCAGTTCGCGGCCCGAGAAGCACTCTCCGGCCAACATGCCCATCTGCAGCAACAGCTCCCAAAGCGAAGGAGCCAGGACCCAAAGACCTAGCTGGCCTGAAGGGCCCCCAGGGGCCCCCCAAGCAGCCCCTCTCAATTTGGGTCTGGGGGCTTTCGTTGGGCCGGGAACCTGGGAGATTGATGCAAGGTTGCAGTTCGCGGCCCGAGAAGCACTCTCCGGCCAACATGCCCAACTGCAGCAACAGCTCCCAAACCGAAGGAGCCAGGACCCAAAGACCTAGCTGGCCTGAAGGGCCCCCAGGGGGCCCCCAAGCAGCCCCTCTCCATTTGGGTCTGGGGGCTTTCGTTGGGCCGGGAACCTGGGAGGTACCTGCAAGGTTGCAGTTCGCGGCCCGAGAAGCACTCTCCGGCCAACATGCCCAACTGCAGCAACAGCTCCCAAACCGAAGGAGCCAGGACCCAAAGACCTAGCTGGCCTGAAGGGCCCCCAGGGGGCCCCCAAGCAGCACCTCTCCATTTGGGTCTGGGGGCTTTCGTTGGGCCGGGAACCTGGGAGAATCCTGCAAGGTTGCAGTTCGCGGCCCGAGAAGCACTCTCCGGCCAACATGCCCAACTGCAGCAACAGCTCCCAAAGCGAAGGAGCCAGGACCCAAAGACCTAGCTGGCCTGAAGGGCCCCCAGGGGGCCCCCAAGCAGCCCCTCTCAATTTGGGTCTGGGGGCTTTTGTTGGGCCGGGAACCTGGGAGGTACCTGCAAGGTTGCAGTTCGCGGCCCGAGAAGCACTCTCCGGCCAACATGCCCAACTGCAGCAACAGCTCCCAAACCGAAGGAGCCAGGACCCAAAGACCTAGCTGGCCTGAAGGGCCCCCAGGGGGCCCCCAAGCAGCCCCTCTCCATTTGGGTCTGGGGGCTTTCGTTGGGCCGGGAACCTGGGAGAATCCTGCAAGGATGCAGTTCGCGGCCCGAGAAGCACTCTCCGACCAACATGCCCAACTGCAGCAACAGCTCCCAAACCGAAGGAGCCAGGACTCAAAGACCTAGCTGGCCTGAAGGGCCCCCAGGGGGCTCCCAAGCAGCCCCTCTCAATTTGGGTCTGGGGGCTTTCGTTGGGCATGGAACCTGGGAGATTCCTGCAAGGTTGCAGTTCGCGTCCGGAGAAGCACTCTCCGGCCAACATGCCCAAATGCAGCAACAGCTCCCAAACCGAAGGAGCCAGGACCCAAAGACCTAGCTGGCCTGAAGGGCCCCCAGGGGGCCCCCAAGCAGCCCCTCTCCATTTGAGTCTGGGGGCTTTAGTTGGGCCGGGAACCTGGGAGATTCCTGCAAGGTTGCAGTTCGAGGCCCGAGAAGCACTCTCCGGCCAACATGCCCAACTGCAGCAACAGCTCCCAAACCGAATGAGCCAGGACCCAAAGACCTAGCTGGCCTGAAGGGCCCCCAGGGGGCCCCCAAGCAGCCCCTCTCCATTTGGGTCTGGGGGCTTTCGTTCGGCATGTATACCTGAGATGTACCTGCAAGGTTACAGTTCGCGGCCCGAGAAGCACTCTCCGGCCAACATGCCCAACTGCAGCAACAGCTCCCAAACCGAAGGAGCCAGGACCCAAAGACCTAGCTGGCCTGAAGGGCCCCCAGGGGGGCCCCAAGCAGCCCCTCTCAATTTGGGTCTGGGGGCTTTCGTTGGGCCGGGAACCTGGGAGAATCCTGCAAGGTTGCAGTTCGCGGCCCGAGATGCACTCTCCGGCCAACATGCCCAACTGCAGCAACAGCTCCCAAACCGAAGGAGCCAGGACCCAAAGACCTAGCTGGCCTGAAGGGCCCCCAGGGGGCCCCCAAGCAGCCCCTCTCCATTTGGGTCTGGGGGCTTTTGTTGGGCCGGGAACCTGGGAGAATCCTGCAAGGTTGCAGTTCGCGGCCCGAGAAGCACTCTCCGGCCAACATGCCCAACTGCAGCAACAGCTCCCAAAGCGAAGGAGCCAGGACCCAAAGACCTAGCTGGCCTGAAGGGCCCCCAGGGGGCCCCCAAGCAGCCCCTCTCCATTTGGGTCTGGGGGCTTTCGTTGGGCCGGGAACCTGGGAGGTACCTGCAAGGTTGCAGTTCGCGGCCCGAGAAGCACTCTCCAGCCAACATGCCCAACTGCAGCAACAGCTCCCAAACCGAAGGAGCCAGGACCCAAAGACCTAGCTGGCCTGAAGGGCCCCCAGGGGGCCCCCAAGCAGCCCCTCTCCATTTGGGTCTGGGGGCTTTCGTTGGGCCGGGAACCTGGGAGAATCCTTCAAGGATGCAGTTCGCGGCCCGAGAAGCACTCTCCGACCAACATGCCCAACTGCAGCAACAGCTCCCAAACCGAAGGAGCCAGGACCCAAAGACCTAGCTGGCCTGAAGGGCCCCCAGGGGGCCCCCAAGCAGCCCCTCTCAATTTGGGTCTGGGGGCTTTCGTTGGGCATGGAACCTGGGAGATTCCTGCAAGGTTGCAGTTCGCGGCCCGAGAAGCACTCTCCGGCCAACATGCCCATCTGCAGCAACAGCTCCCAAAGCGAAGGAGCCAGGACCCAAAGACCTAGCTGGCCTGAAGGGCCCCCAGGGGCCCCCCAAGCAGCCCCTCTCAATTTGGGTCTGGGGGCTTTCGTTGGGCCGGGAACCTGGGAGATTGATGCAAGGTTGCAGTTCGCGGCCCGAGAAGCACTCTCCGGCCAACATGCCCAACTGCAGCAACAGCTCCCAAACCGAAGGAGCCAGGACCCAAAGACCTAGCTGGCCTGAAGGGCCCCCAGGGGGCCCCCAAGCAGCCCCTCTCCATTTGGGTCTGGGGGCTTTCGTTGGGCCGGGAACCTGGGAGGTACCTGCAAGGTTGCAGTTCGCGGCCCGAGAAGCACTCTCCGGCCAACATGCCCAACTGCAGCAACAGCTCCCAAACCGAAGGAGCCAGGACACAAAGACCTAGCTGGCCTGAAGGGCCCCCAGGGGGCCCCCAAGCAGCCCCTCTCCATTTGGGTCTGGGGGCTTTCGTTGGGCATGGATACCTGAGATGTACCTGCAAGATTACAGTTCGCGGCCCGAGAAGCACTCTCCGGCCAACATGCTCAACTGCAGCAACAGCTCCCAAAGCGAAGGAGCCAGGACCCAAAGACCTAGGTGGCCTGAAGGGCCCCCAGGGGGCCCCCAAGCAGCCCCTCTCAATTTGGGTCTGGGGGCTTTCGTTGGGCCGGGAACCTGGGAGATTCCTGCAAGGTTGCAGTTCGCGGCCCGAGAAGCACTCTCCGGCCAACATGCCCAACTGCAGCAACAGCTCCCAAACCGAAGGAGCCAGGACCCAAAGACCTAGCTGGCCTGAAGGGCCCCCAGGGGGCCCCCAAGCAGCCCCTCTCCATTTGGGTCTGGGGGCTTTCGTTGGGCCGGGAACCTGGGAGGTACCTGCAAGGTTGCAGTTCGCGGCCCGAGAAGCACTCTCCGGCCAACATGCCCAACTGCAGCAGCCCCGCTGATTATGCCCAGAGCAGTTTCAGTGTGCCAGTGCTGTCAGCAAGTTCAGCCCAGCCCCTGTGCCTCCAAACCAATGGTGTCCTCACACCAGCACACGATACAGCTGTTTCTCAAGGCTTTAGTATTTCCTTCCTCAGCTTCTCTTTTGCTTGTGCTTCCTGCAGGTTTTACAGAGGGGATTTTAAAAGGGTGGGTGAACTGATACTGTATGAATTGTGCTCACTCTGTGTAAGGATATTTTTAGCAGAATCCATCTCTCAATCCAATTCTTTGCCATGTACACACTGAGGAAAATTAGATGCCTTTAAGGTATCATTATTAACTTCATTTGATTTCTGGTTCCTTTAGCAGAGATTTAAGTATGCTAAGCCTCTTTTAAGAACATTTTAAAAGATCAACAATTGCAATAATTATTTTTATTAGTAGAGTGACAAAGAAGCAGCAGTTCAGTTTGCTTTATTTGGTACTAGCCAAATGCTAAATTGTGCCTAGTATCATTACTTGTCCTTTAATCAGGAGTCTTCTGGTTTTTTTAATAGATCTGACTAAAAGACTTGATCCTGCTGCCAGAAAAACTTAGTCTACCCTTCTTTTTATTTAATAAATTCACTGTTATTTTATTGAATAGAAATGATGATATATTTTTCAAGGTATTGCATATGTTCAAAAACACTGTTATGATGATAATACAGGATTTCAGAAGTCAATTGCTGTGTTCCAATAGCACAGGTATTATTAATTATTTAAAGATGAATTCAGTTTTATAAGAAAGCCAAAACCAAATATCGATTCAATTTCAACTTTCAACATGCAAACACCTTAGAAGTAAAAAATGTCCTTTTGAAGAACTGGTCAGTTGTAACATATAAAGTAAAATCTATTTTTAGCTGCTTATTTTAATTTTTCAAAGTAAAAACTTATTTTATACTCTCTATATTTTTAAAAGTCATTTAAGTAACTTTGATCAGATCAAACTGTCCATTTTCCAAGATTCAAGAGGTGAACTGAAATAGCTCTGTCCTGCTAACGTTGCAGGAAATAAAACTTCAGACCAAGAGACACCCTTAATTCTGGTTTCTCACGGGAAGAGTTTTCACTCCTAAGCAATTAAAAGGTACACACAATCTTCCTGGTTTCAGTTTCAATCATCTACCACTTTGATTGAACTCAGGACAATTTTACATCTGTAAAATGTTTTACAAGTCACTTGTTAAATGCACCTGAGGAATTCCAGGACCCAAATAGGGTTCATGTTAGAGAAATCTATGGACTTGCTCAAGATGGAGGAGTTTCATACCTGCAAAGAAGCAGGACTCCAAGTATTGGCCGTAATCACCATAGTCCTGCTTTGGATAATTTCCCTATGCAAACACAGAGATTTGAAGACGTGGTATCTTAACACAAAAGATTGCACTCTTTCCCTTTGAACAAGACAATATGCTTACTTGATATAAAGAACACAAACAATATGGCTCAGACCATAAAAGAGAGTGACAGCTGTGCAATTAGTAGCCATAGAACCATAAATGCCTGTGAGAAGCTGGGGAACACGCGCACGCGGCTGGTGCCAATCTGCATATATCACAGTAATTAACAAAAGTCCCTTGTTTGAGTAATAAAGGAAACTTAATTTTAAACCAGGAAAGTGAAAATTTAGGAATCCTTGAGTGTCATTTGTTTTGAAATGTAACCACTTCCAATACATCAGTTGAGTATGTTCAGATTTCCAGGGGTCATTCTGCTGCAGTTCTGTTCATAGCGCATGTGTAAAAAATACGGTATTTGATATCATTGTGCTCACGCTGTCAGAAGACCCAGAAGTTGCCTTTTCTGCTGGCTTGTATTGCCACAAAACATTGCAAAGGACTACCTAGGTTTTGCTTTCATAAACACTAAACCTTCGAAATTGCACAGGAATCAGTCATGATAGGTGTCTGATGGCTGAAAATGGATCAAATGCAGAAAATGCAAATGCTTTATGATAAATTCATACAGATGAAAGAAATTTATAATGGAGGGAAGTCTCTTTTAGTGGTAGGTTATACTTTAGTATGCCAAGAGTGATTCAGTGTTCCTCAGAAGGTAATTTGTGAAATAGTGTTATTCCATATTTGATGCCTAAAAAAGTGAGATACTATACTTGCAGGGCACCACATTACCAGTGCTCAGGCCCTTTTAAAACATGAAATTTCACTTTTTGTCTTTCTGATAAGGTAAAATTTACTAAGATAACTGCAGTAACAATTCCAGCGGTGACTGGTGTTTACTCTTGTGACACAGGAGTCAGAATAAATGCCAGGGAAAAGATAAAGCTCTGATTTTATCCCACGGGATAAAAAAAAAGGGGAGGGGGAAATTTTCAGAATTAAAGCACTTACAATAACAAATCTAATTTCCAAAAGCAATGATTATCTACATTTCTTACTACTGAAAATATCTTTGTCGGCTGAGATGCTTTGAATATGCCTAGTACTAAAGGAATTAACTGGAGAGAAGCTAAATTTTCTTGAGTTTCTCTACGCAGAGAGCCCTTGCTACTTTGGCCTGCATAGTATGTTAATCTAGAAGTCTGTAAATTCCTTGTATGAACTAGACATGGGTTTATGTTCTTTCACCTGAAAACATTTGTGTTTCTATGTGGGATCTTTTCAAAGAAAAAAACCCGAAATATGGCATTTGTTGAATGAGCACTTGCTTAACTATGGGCTTCCTGTACAGCAAATGAATTAAGTTTGAAGTATTACCTTACTAACACTCTCCTGACAACACAGAAGACCTAAGTTTAGTGTAGGTGCTTCCAAGGGCAGACTGAAACTACAATGAATGTCAGTGCCAGCATCTTTTAAGCACCATTGCTGTTATCAATAAGAAAATACAGCCTGTGTTATACTGTACTTTGAGAATACATTTGGTTTAAATGGACAAATATCCCCTGGAAATCAGTCATGTTTTAATATGGTTTTTAACCTTGGTTTCTCATCATACAGTTGACATCTCTATTTCTCAGCAAGCTTCTACCCTTTCCAATTCACAGGTAGACTTATTAAGTGATGTTCAGATCAGAACAGCTTCTATCAAGGGCTGCATTCATTAACTACCGCATGTCTGAAGATACCTCTGTCAGTAGTCCTGAGTATGCCTTTTCCATTTGACCACACACACAGAGCTGTACTTTTAGGGAAATGCTTTCAAGACAAAATATTTGTAAAGAATATTTGTTTTTCTTCTCCCTGCCCCTGAGCTAAACACTCTCAGAAGCTGTTAAAAAAAATGTGAGCACTCTAACTTCATTCTAATCAACTTCAAATGCAAATGACTGAGGCTGCAGACTTTCTCAAGCAGAAAGCACAGAAAATTGCTACTAAAATCCCCACTGCTCTTTCAGCAATACCACCGAATGGAAAGGAATAAATTGCATGGACGTTAAATACACTTTGCAGAATACTCTGTTTATTTATACACTTCAGTAGTCTCTAGAAGATTTAGAGTTTTTACTTGTGTAATTAACCTATTGACCTCATGCAAAAAAAAAGTACACAAACAATATGTATCTCTTACTAGTTAGCTATTTCAATGAATATGAATATTGATTTCATTGTTTCAAATGCTGCACAAAGAGTTTTCAAATTAAAGGAAAAAAAAAAACCTAAAGAGATGTGACTGGTAGCCAGGAAATCCTTCTTTATGGTCCTCCCATTCACTACCTCCTTCTTCAGTTTTTAATGAAACTGATTTTGCCACATTTTGGCGATCACAAATGCATAAATATATGAGTGAAACAACAATAATTTATTAATAAAGCTAAATCATCAACACAGATTTGGAGCATCTAAAATGTGGGGATGGCAGTCTTCACATCAGCTCCATTCCTTTGAAGCTTTCATGTTAATTGGAGAACTAACCTTCAAGATTACACTAGTAATTTTATAGCTGTAGTCACAATATGCTTAAACATTGATTTTTATAATCCTTCATCAAGAAGGGAGTAAAATAACAGAAATGTTGGCTAATTAGGACACACTTTCCACACATTTTTGTACAGGACAGTTGATATTTTTCGCAGCTTTTACTAAATATTTAGATGTTGGATGATTCTGAAACAGGCCTGTGGATGAACAGAACAATGAAGTTGTTGACAGCTTTGGCTTCTTGTTTGCTATACTGTTGTGTCCTGGTTGCAGGTTAACTCCTTGTTAGCATGGACACCTGCTAATGCTTGTGCAGTTTGCTGGGTGTCTCTTCTGGGGCACAGCTGGGTTTCTACTTTCTGACACGGTAAAAAAATATCTCTCTGCCTCTGTAAGGCCAGAAATCATCATCCAAAACTGTACTGACACATGAAGTTAAGAAAAGACACTCGTGCTCCTATCCTATGAATGGATGTACCATTTCTGGAATGTCTGGTTATCTTGGATTGAGATAAATTTAGTATTTCTGATATATATGTACTCTCATATAGCCCTAGTGCAAAAAAAGTTCAAGTACGTTATGTGATGACAGATGCACCCTCATTGTCAATTGACTACTTCACAGGTATTTGTGGCTCTAGGTTTGAAAAAATTGTCCTGGCCCTTAACTAATATAACAGTTTAGCATAATAGTTCCCAAAGATTTTTTTTTTCCATGTGGACTGCAATTACCTAAAAAGTACTATCTCAGGGATCCCCTGTTCTCTTGTTAAAAACATTTCTCTAAATTACTTGCAAAACCTGCTTACATAGGAGAAAAAAAAAAGGGAAACAATTTTATTCTCCTTTTTTTTTTCGCTCCTGCTTAATCCCATGTAGAATCAAATACTAAGGCATTGGAGAAATTAACCTTTTAGCCCAACTTTGCAGCAGAATTTTGCACCTAAAGAAACAGAAGCATGCTTATGTGACTGGTCATGGTAGTTTGAAGATGGTGATACCAATGATATGGATATTTTTAAAAAGTCTTTAATAGTATTTTTTTTCATACATTAAAAAATAATGCTTGAACAATCTTGAAAATTAAGTATGAACCAATCACTAGCAATAGTTTTGTGTGATGATGCTCCTTTGGTTTTTTTCCCCCATGGTTTGAAATCTTTGCAATAAATCTGAGCAGCTTCTTGAAATCCCTATGCCTGCCTTGTAACAGTGAAGCTGCAGTTGGCCCATTAGTCATCCTGAGTGGGGTAAAAGCTGAATTATACTTCCCTGAAATATCTATGAGGGAAACATCATGGTTCAGGGATGCTTGTGGGATTGGTGTATTAACAGATCCCTGTAATGATAATTCTCTTTCTGGGAAGAGTGGGAATTCCTATGGCTGTAAAGGCAACAAAGCTATTCTTAGCCCTTGGCAATCTCTCATTAGCTACAGGTATCTACTGCCTAAAGTGATGGACAGGAGGAGGTGGCTAACACCCCCCTGCCCCTTTGCCATCACTCCCATATTAATAGGGCTCAGATTGAACTGTACCATATAGCATATCTGACCTGTGGAACAGCCCTGGTAAGTGCTGGTTTTGGAGAAAATTGTGACATGCTTCAGCTACCAGAAGTAAAACTGCAAAATTTGATTCCTAGCTCATTTAGAAACTTTTCCTGGCTTTGGCAAGTTTGTTGTTGTTCTCTTAACTGGGAAATGAGACTAGTGTGGTACTAAGAATATGATTTTTTTTTTTTTAATATTCTGTAATGAAAAATCTACTCAAAATATATGGATTAATATTAATTCATGCATCTTTATGTATGTATCAACATATTTCAAATAAATAAAATTATGAAAAAACCCACTGGACTGGTTGCAGCAGCTTTTCAGGATGTGTATTTGCTTTAAATATGGCAGGCATTGTTTTCTCCTGTGAATTTTAAACAGAGTTGAAATAACTAGACCTCTGGAAATTATCTTTCAGAGTATATGTGGGAGGGGAGATGATCATTTAAGTAACGGAAGAAAATGGCCAATATTTTGTAATGAAAGCTTTGACCCACCCTCTGGGGAAGACAGGTTGCCTTGTGGGTGAGTGACTTTACCTGCCAGTCATACAGATGATTCAATAAGTGATGCCTCTCCCTGAACCCCAAGCCATGTGCTGATCTTAATGTGGTGCCTGGTCAAATCAGAAACATAAAACTCAATCTGTCTCTAAAAAGAGCTGACTGTAGAGAGGAAGGAATGACTAAAATGTAAGGGAGGAGGAAAAGTTTGTGCTTGAAAGGGCCTCAACATTTAAATGTTAACAAGCAGATAACAAAACCAGGAGAAAAACCTATAGGAAACAATCCAATAGCTATAAAATGACAGGTCCCAACTCCCCAACAATCAGATGCTACCAGGTAATTAAATATTTTATATATAGAAATAAAACATATTTTTATTTTATAGGTATATACTGTGTAGGGCTCTGTAACATGTCCCTCTGATCTAAAGTTTAGTCAGATATAAGGCAGTGAAATGAAAGTCACAGCAAAGCTGATACATTAAACTGAAAAGGTCAGAGGGCTGATTTATAATGTTAGGAGATTTCTTGCTGGTTTTGGTCTTCAGAATTTAACTAAGAACTTCTGTCTGAAGAGTCAGAATAGATTTTAAAAAGTATTTTGAAAACCCCTGGAGGTTTTGGAGTGTTTATTTTGGGGGGGGGGTGAGCAGGGAAGGGGTCTGTTTGTTTTGGGTTCTGTTTTGGTTTGGGCTGTTTGTTTGCTGGGATATTTTTGTTGTGCTTGTTTTTCCACAAAAGAGAGAAAGGAAACAATCTAGGATTGTTTTACACTAAAAATATGCTATTAATTTGGAAAATGGCAATAGATTAATATGCTTTTGAGTATTACAATGAGATGAATAAAGGTGGCTTATGAGGGAAGTGAAGTCTGTTATAGACTGTGAGTAACAGAGAGCTCATTTTGGTGGTCTGAGTTATTCTGCTTGAAAGCTCAAGGTAGCTTCCAGAGGATTTGGGAGTGCAGCAGTAATGTACCCCAATATACATTTTTGAAATGCTCTTTATCTGATGGGCTAGTCAATCCTAATACCTGGGCAATTAAAGAGGAATGAAACTGGTCTACTCTCTGGTTCACTTCTTGAAATAACAGCAAATGAAGGATTCTTTGTCTCCATCTCTCTCCAAGAGTACAGTCCAAACTGGACTCTAATCCAGTCTATTGGAACACTATTTTACAGGACTGGGTCAGCACACCTTAAGACCTTCCTTGACTTTTTTTTTCCATTGATGGAAACTGTAGTGGCTTTAAATATTTCAAGCCTGTTGAGGTTCATGGGACTATGGTAGTTCAGGACAAAGGAAGCCTCTCTATGGATATGGATTTGTCTGAACTCAACTGTCCTGAACATTTCAGTAAAATTGTATATACGAGGACTGGAGCTAGTGCAAGTGTGAGAACTGAATTTGTAATGGAACATGCAAATCATCTGATTTTATTTTGCACTGGATTGAGAACTCTACCAAGGTAAGCAGGATGGTATGATAATGCCTTGACATGTTGTACCAGGTTTATGTGAGATCTGGTACAGCATCACTCTGCCAAGTCATGCATCTCCTTTATGTGATGATGCCTCCTTGTAGGCTACAGATGGGAACCAAAGTTCAGTTGCCTTCTTATGTATTCACAATCAAGTTCATCTATACATGTATTAAATTTCACAACATTTTAAGATCCAAAGTACAGATACTCCACCTTCTCAGACATCGAGCTATATCAGTTTTCTATAAACAAGTAAGATATCAATACAACAAAGCTGAAAGGAAGCAAAAGCAACACATTGCACCTCAAAATAGAAATAATAGAACTCATTGAGTATATGATATTAAAATTGGGATATATGAAATAAATTTACCATTGTTCTTTAATGTCATTAACCTATAATAATAAATGCCACTTTACTAAAATAGTAACAGTTACCTAATACACAAGCTTATACCATTGTTCAAAGTAGAGATGCACAAATGGCATTAGCATATGCTATGAAGGAAGCCTCTATATTAAGCTTCAGGGACGCTTTGCTTTTCCGGAGCTAAAACCAGGATTACACATGGACATGAACTTAAAATGTAATATAATGAAGGAGACTTGGATAAATCATCCCAAGCATTTGGCCCCCTCCACTACAGCAATGTTCTTGGTTTTTAGCAACAAATATCCTTTACCTAAATGTGGCAACACTGCAATTTTATAGCAGTTCATTTTTGGCAATTAGTACTCTTTTTTGGCTTTAATGTTTCCTAAGGTCCTGTTGATTTCTTTTCAGAGAGAGGCAAATCCATGTTTTCTCTATATTAAAAAATGTGGAAAGGAACAAGTTGGGAAAAAAGAAATCTCCCAAAAGCACAATTTCCAGTCAATGATTATAGTTCATATTTAAAGAAAACATCATATGGAAAAACCTCATTTAAGAGAATGAAAGATAATTGTGAAGATGAATAACACATTAGACAAGAGGAGGAATCACAAAGGATGACAGATTCAAAAGGACTGATGTCTTCATAGCCTTCTCCAAGGATGCAGAGCAAGACCGGTTGTAATTTGCTGACTCTCACGGTGGCAGAGGAGCATCTTTTAAAGTTGAAGAAGAGCTTAACAAGAAAGTATTAAGACAGAACTCTAATTTAACAGGATCTTCCTTTCTCACACACAGGATTCATGTTCCTAATTAATGCAAATTAGAGTTGAACTCAGTACTATACAGCAATTACTTTTTTTGGCATTACAAAGAGAGTTCTATCTAAGTGCACACAAGGACATGCCTACTGTTTATGCATAATACTATGCTGAAAGGCAATTTTTTAATGTCAGTGTCAGCCCTGCCCTAAAAGTGATTTCAGAAGCTACACATCAGATTCCTTCTACAATCATATTGGTATAGATCTTACATAAGAGTATTAGTACATGAGAACACCCCAAACTGCTTTTTCTTTAACATGATTTGCATGTGCACGTAAATAAGATTTTAAGATTTCTGAGACTTGAAAAATCTGACAATCTGCTAGTGAAAATCACTCATCCATGGGTGAAAGTTGAGGTTCCTTCCTGTCAGTGCTGCACTGATCCAGAGCTTAGATATCATACTTTAGCTTGATGGACCTTTCATTCTCAGGAAAGTACTTAACAGGTGACTGAAAATAGGATGCAGGCTCTCTCTTCACAAGCAGTCACATGGAGGTGGAAGTTACACCAAGAGATGTTTTAGTTCAATGCAAGAAATACGTTTTTTTACAGTGATTTACTTGACCAACCTTCCCAGGGACGTGTCAGAGTCCTCATAACTGGAGGCTTTCAAGATGCAAAAGGAACATCCATCTCCATGCCAATCCGGTTATGATGATGAGATACTTGGTAGATAGAGGTGAGAGGCTCCCTGAATCAGCCACAAATCAGTAGGCTCAAGCTGGTAAGTACTACTGGGGTGCTGTCACACAGCTTGTGTTTGAGACTGATCAATCATGCCAGTCTGCAAAAGAGCACACAGACACGTCCTCTGAGCCCTTACAATATGCTTGAGTGGAAGAGAACTGTATGCTTCAAGGTTGTAGAAGACACAGGCAAGGCATGTTACATGGGATCGTTAAGGATGGGCCTAGGAGAGCTTCATGGAATTAAAGAGATAAAACTAGGGAGAAATAGGAAGACCTGTCAGAATTTAATCTATTATTTAGTATTATTTCTACCTTTATTCTAAATGAAGTAAAAGAACAGCACAAAGCACAAGGAATAAAGTAAAAGCAACAAGGTTTCCACAGCTAGTTTAAGACAGAGTGCGTTATGAGTTCTGCTCCCTGCCAAGAAACCAAAATTATATATTGATGTACACATCCTTGCTTTTGCAGGAGTAGGATTCTGATGAGCATAAAACATCAGTAGCAGTGAACTGTGTAGGCAGGATGACAGTGTGTCATTTTTGAATTCTTGGTAAACAACTACATATGCTGCCCTCTTGTATACATGAAAATAAATCCCCGTGTCTAAGGTATAGAGGAATCCTTCCTGTGGAAGCAGAACTGGTCTCATCACGTAGTAACATCAATATTTTGAAAAAGTTAAATTACTTTTTGATTTACAAGATGAGAGGGCAAAAAGGAATCTCACAAACCGTTACTTTTTCAGAAGCTATAGCTCAGAAATAGTCAAGTGGAATGTTCTTTTAATTTGTATTAATTCCACATTGAATCCTGTACATCCAATTTTAGCCTAGCACATTTTTACAGCTGAATGTACAGCTGGGACCTCTGGAAATAAGAGCTTTTATTATGGAAATACTGGCATAGTTTTAGCTAGGGTCGGCACACGTAGCCTACTGTAATGTGCTTTAAAACTTGAGATGGAGACCAGAAGTCTGAGGCTTAACAGTAGCAAACCCTGTATGCCTGAAACACAAGCCTCCCCAAAAATGTCATGCAAGACTGCTGCTCCTGGCATAACTCTCATTGAGTTAAAAGGTCAAAATGAACCTCATTGTGCTTGTTTAAAAAGTAGATGGTAACAGGAAATGTATTGATTTGCAGATACAAATAAAAATTTTCAGAATGAGAAGATGTTGAAGAGCATAACAAGTCACACCTGGGTACATATGAAACTATGTGATTGGTTAAAGAAAATTTAGGTGTGTTAAAATGGGTAAATGCTAATATTTTGAAACTGCTGATTTGGTTACTGACCAAAGATTCCTCAGCCAAAAAAAAAAAAAAAAAAAAAAGAAAAAGAGTAGTGGAATGTCAAAGCACTTTGCCAGATGAAATATACTTCTTGGTTTTACCCCTGTTCTCCCACAGTTAAAAAAAAAAATCCCAAAGTTAAAAAGTAATCCCAGAATTACTGACTATGAAAACAAATAAATTGTCATCATATTTGTCTTGTTATATGAATAGAAAAGGCAAGACATAAGAGAAAGGCAAGATAAAAAGCCACTATGGAAAAAAAAAGTTTATGTTGCTTATGTTATGCATCTGTTCTTTTTTCCTTGTAATCCTGTCTTCTTTTCTTAAAAAAAAAAAAAGAGTATATACTATTTTTCATGCAAATTATGGTGAAGTGAGACCTTGTGATTTGAAGAAACATAGGTCATTGCACTTATTTTGAGCTGGGTAGTTATATTATGGTGCCAAAAAAAGCTAAAAATAAGTGACATACAGATTGACCTCAAACACTGTTTCTGCTGGTTTGTAGTTAATGATATATAACTTACAGACATGGCATCAAACAGCTGGAACAGAGTCAGAAGGAAGAAGAAACAGCTTTCAAGTACTTCACTTCCATCGGAATCATAGAATGTGTGAGGTTGGAAGGGTCATTTAAAGGTCATCTAGTCCAATCCCCCTGCAGTAGGCAGGGACACCTTTAACTAGATTGGATTGCTCAGAGCTTCATCAAGCCTGACCTTGAAGTCTCCAGGGATGAGGCCTCCCCTAACTCTCTGGGAAACCTGTTTTAGTGTCTCATCACCCTCCTAATAAAGAACTTATAATGAACAACCTAAACCTACCCTGCTCTAGTTTAAAACCATTGCCCCTGTTGCTACATGCCCTTATAAACAGTTCATCCCCAGCTTTCCTGCAGGTCCCCTTCAGGTACTGGACGGCTGCTATAAGGTCTTCCCAGAGCTTTCTTTTCTCCATTGTAGAAACCCACTAGGTTGGTCAAGCAGGGCTTGTCCTTGGTGAAGCCACCCTGGCTGTCTTGAATTGCCTCCCTGTCCTCCATGTGCCTTAGCATAGCTTCTAGAAGAACCTATTCCATAATCTTCCCAGGCACAGAGGTGAGGCTGACAGGGCAATAGTTCCCGGGATTGTCCTTTGTACCCTTTTAAAAAACCTGGCTGTAATTATTCCCTTCTTCCAGTCATGAGGGACTTCAGCTGACTGCCATGACTTTTCAAGTATCATAGAGAGTGGCTTGGCAACTACATCAGCCAATTCCTTTGGGATTCTTGGGTGCATCTCATCATGTCCTATGCACTTGGGGATACTCAAGTTTCAAGGTCACGAACCTTGTCTTCACTTACAGTGTGATGGACTTTGTCCCCCAAGTTCCCATCTTGCATTCAAGAAAAGGCACTATACTTTTTTTTTTTTTTCTGAAAATACAGTGTGTGTGAGCCTTGGCAGAGGAAATCTTAATGACAGAAATATGCAGTGGTGACTCCTGCTTACAGTCTGTGCCAAAGTTAGAGGGCTGGTCTCTAAGAGATTATCAACAATTACAGGAGAATTACAGATAAGGTAATCATAGATACAGAGACACAGTAATGAAGAAAGGCCATATTCAGAAAGCTGTCTCTAGTGTCTGTAGCAATGAATATTCTTGGTTATTAGTCATAAGCACTCTATTTAGAATCTCAGAATCACAGAATGGTTTGCGTTTGAAGGGACCTCAAAGATCATCTAGTTCCAGCCCCCACTGCCATGGACAGGGACACCCTCCACTAGATCAGGTTGTCCAAAGGCCTATCCACCCTGGCCTTGAACACTGCCATGGACATCCGCAACATCCATTTGAAGAGGAACATTTATCTCATTCTGAAATAATGTCCTGGCTTTCATTAATTTTGCAAGCTATCTTAGGCCAAAATGAATCTCTAAGAGTTGCAAATTTATTCCTCAGAAGTCCAGAAGTTAATTCAGGGTCCAGTCGTAAGGACTAAGCTCAACCTCTATCTGGCTAAAACAGCGCTTCAGCTATTCCAAAGACCCCTGAGTTAACCTTTGAGTATGAGAAAGCAAACGAAGAAGATTTGAGCACTGTGTATATCATGGGAGGGATGGGGAGAAGCATATTTTTCTGATAAAAACATACTTGCCATGAAGAGGTTCCACAGAATGACAAGAATCCTTTTGTATTAAAACCATCACAAAAATAATGGTTATACTAAAGGCATCATTGACTTTTTATTCCTTGACATGTTAAAAAAAGCTCTGTAAAGAAAAACCTAGCAATATTTGACTGGTAGAGTTTGATGTTCTCTGCTCAGTTCTGTTGGTTCCTGGTTTTCTGGGACCAAAACTAATGTATGCAGTGAAACACAGATGTTTGGCTCTGCTCCACTAGTAAATCCATCTTCTCATGTACCAACACTACACCTCCTTCATGAAAGCACAGATCCTAATATTACTAATGGATTCTCTGTCCTTTGTAAATGACAAACAATGATTTTATGTGTATGTAATGTATCTAAAGTACTTCTTAACATGGTGAAACCTGAGATTTAGGCTTAACAAAGTCATTCTGCTTTGTGAGGACTGGGTGCAACTTGTTCAGAATATTTGAAATTAAAAAGAAATAATTAAAATTATGTGTCAGAATCAAGCCATATTAAAAAAAAAAAAAACCAACCTAATTCTTTACTTAATTTGATTTGCTCACTATTTTGACAAGGTTTCTGCTTCAAAATTTTTCAGAGTATCAAACTTTCCCAGAGTTCTCCAAAGTCTGATGAGCTTGCCTCTCTCATAGGAAGAGCTCAGTGATCAGGCTTAAATTTGAAAGAAAGTTATTCCACATACTGCTTCTATCTTCTGGAGATATGGTCTTGTGCCACAGATGTGCATTTTTCATTAGCTTTAATAGAATTTCTTTCTGCCCACCCAGAGAACAATTTGCTGCAACACATCAGTTAATTTCAGAGAGGATATTTTAAGCTACATGATGACATAGTTATATAGGACTAACATGAAAATGGTTTCAGACTTTTTCCTTTAAGTATAACATTTTAACTTTACATTTACACTATATAGATAAAGCCCAGAATGGGGAATTTCAGAAGGAGAGAGCTAATGTAAGATGCTGCAATACAGATCTCAAAAGATGTGTGTAAATTATTATGAATCCACAATTCAAAACAAAAAGGAGAAAAACCATTAGGTTAACCGAGATAACACAGTGGTAAGCATTTATGTATGAGTTAACTACTTGACTCATCTATAGGAATCCTACAATATTCAGTAGGTCTAATTTCACAAAGTGATTTTTCCATCTGACTCAAGCCTTGCTGCAAATTCCTTCTTTCTCATGCCCATGAATATGAAACTGGCTACCTTCACAGGGATTGGGATACTGAATCAGGCCAAAGATGAAAAGATTTTTGTGTTCCACCATGCTTGTCTTTTCCAAAACTCTGGTGAATGCTTTCCTGAACTGCAACATCAAGTCTCTGAACAAATCAGAAATCAAAAGCTAATAATTATTTCTGAAAGAAATATTAGGCTTATTCTGACTCCTTGCATCATCACATTGGCCATTCTTGTCCCCAGCAGACAGAATCTCCTATTTGAAGTAGTGTTACTGTTGAAAGTGGTGTGGCTAGTGTAGTCAGAACATGGAATTAGATTTGGCTTTTGTTTTTTTAAATCCCATACTGTATTTCTATGATATTTTTGTAAAACTGTCATTTGTTGACCCCACGTTCCCTTGTAAGTATCTAACATATTATTCCATTCAAAGGTGGATAGAGTGGTAAAAGAACTGAAACCTTATTTTGGAAGACATACTAACATATAATCTCTGGAAGGCAGGTACTTTATGACTTCTATAGCAATCTCCAGCAGTTTAATATTGCTTCAATATTGTTAGGCAATATAGGATTGGTCACGGACAGAATTGAACTTTAACATATTTAGAAACAAAAATATTTTAACTCTTCTTTCAGTGAGTCCTTCCATATTATCTTGATGAATAAACTAATTTTGTATATCGTTTCAGGATTTTACCTGTGAAAGCCTGGACAAATCTTGTGTACTTCTTTCCTACAATACAGGAAATAATACACAGATTGTCCCTAAAACTACATAAACTTCACAGAATCACAGAATCACAGGGGTTGGAAGGGATCTCGAGAGATCATCGAGTCCAACCCCCCATACCAAAGCAGGTTCTTTAGGACAGGTTGCACAGGGAGGCATCCAGATGGGTCTTGAATATCCCCAGACATGGAGATTCCACAACCCCTCTGGGCAGCCTGTCCCAGGGCTCTGTCACCCTCAACGGGAAGAAGTTCTTCTGCATATTGGTGCAGAACTTCCCACGTTCCTACTTGAGGCCATTGCCCTTGGTTCTGCCTCCACAGACAACTGAAAAGGGGCTGTCCATTTCCCCCTGTGTCCCATACTTCAGATACTTACTTAGAATTTCTAATTGACCTAATGGAAACACTCTAAAAAGAAAAAATCTTTTCTGAGAATATTACTGATTTCTTTTGGTTTTCATATAAGAAACAAAAAAATGCTGTCTTTTGGAATTATAATGCAGTAGGGATAATAAAAGAAAACTGTAGCTTAGTCTACTAATACTCAAAGTGTTACCCTCCTTATTTTATTTGGTTTGTTAGTTCAATGTGACATTAATTTAGAAGATTATGCAACTTTAATATTTTTACACATCTCTTTTTTTCAGTCACTGTTAAAGACATTGAGTCAGCATTTCTGTTTTCAGTTCTGTTATTCAAGGATCAAAATGGCAAAAAAATTGAAATAAAATACCCCAAAGTCCACAATTTTAAACAATAAATAGTGGGAAAAAAACCCAAACCCAACAGTACCAATATCTCAATAATGGATTGAGGAAGATATTGGTACAGTAGACATTTTTCCTGTCTGACAGACAAAAAATTTCATCATGATCATTTGGTGGTGGGAGGACCTATGTTCTCAAAAGTCCTAAATTAGTTAATTGCCAAATGTTTCTGACTTCCCAAGATCATAATTTTCCCATGTTTTCCCATTTCAATTCTTATTCAGCTGTTAATATTTGTCAATGGGAAGTGATGTTATGTGGTTTGAAAGAGACTTGCAGGTGCCATGAATTAAATTTGGATCATCCAGATGATTGACATTTCCCCTTTCAATGGTTTTGGTCTCTGGTAAAAGCATCCCGAGTTTAGCAACACAAGTCAGCTTTTATCCTGGAAACTAACAGCCACTGCAGTTCTTAGTAAGACATCTTGAGTACAGGGCATTACTATATGCACGTGGCTTCCAAAAGGGATCTTGCATACATCTGGCTGAGTAGAGGCTTGGTGTCTGTGACTAGGCATTCTAGACTCCAGTAGAGTTAGATCATGGTACCTTGGTACAACAAGGTGCTTTGAGTAAAAGGATAACGTCACTTTATCTGACAAATAGGAAAATATTTTCATTAGGCTTTGAAATTGCTGATGTTGAATCTTATCATGGTTCTCTTTCAATTCTGTCTGTCTGAAGTTACTCTGCTCTTACACAAGTTCTTCATGTTTCCGAATTGTTTATCAAGATGAGAACCATCCCCCAGAACCATATTATGACCTTTAACATATACAGAAATTTACCATTTATCACAGGTTTTGTTTTCCCTCCCTTAGTCAATTTTTTCATGATATTGTGTCGTGAAATTCTCACAAAGGCCTCAATTAGTTTAAATGGAAAAAAAAAATAAATTGCTTCCATGAAATAGATTTTGAGCACAGAAACAGTCACAGTCCTCCTGTTAGAGATCCTCCTACTATATTGTCAGATGTTTACAGGCAGAGGGAAGCTTCAGAAATACCCCCCCTGAAAAACAAGTTGCACAGGTATGACTAAGGAGCACCCAGTAATTGTATAAAGAAGGCTTTTGTTTTTTAAAATACAGTAATTGCCCATTCACGGGTGATGATTAGTCAGGAGAGACAGGTGCTGGGGAATTAGAGGAGATGCATGACTTTTGAGGCATGACAACTGTATGGAGGGACTAAGATCTCTAATATCTTAAAAAACCACTAAGTACTAGTCAGTGTTCTTGACTTATAGAAAATACGTTTTAGGACCTTTACCAAAAAACCCCCATATATCTTTTCTTTACAATCCTGTAAAAACAAAAAATCTGTAACTGTGGGTGCATGGTGATTTTATCTTGAAGTCTTTCAACTGATGAAGAAAGAATTACAAGTACAATTAAAATAAACATTACTATCAGAAAAACTATGATATTTTAGGAAAAACTAAAATTTCCTAGAACCTCTTACAATTACAATATGATCAGCTGATACAATCCACAAAACATTTCATTTTCATCTACACTCAAATATTTTCGATAATGCCCTGTGATTTAAATGATAAAAAACACCCCCAGACAGTCTGAAGACTATCTGAGTGACAGCAGGTCAAGTCAGGTGGCCACAGTCAGAAGCAACATGGCAAAGACAGATTATGAAACAGTAAAGAAATCTTGACTCCAATATAATTTGAGTTAACTTTTTGGAGGTCTCATGGTTGTTTGTATATTTTATCTTATAAATTTGAGGCATGAAGTTCAAAGTCATTTATATAATATTGAGGCCTGAGTTGAATATTGGATATTAGCGGAATTATATGGTTAATAAAACCCTAAATACTATGTGGTCTTCTAACCAAAACATCAAATAAGGTCTTGCTCATTATTTTTTTTTCAAATTAGTGAAAACATTTCCTTCATTGCTGCCTACTGCAAGCATCACTGGGGTTTGTGTAATTTTTGTCCTTGCCATTGCTAGATTCAGGGACAAAGAAATACATTTTTTATCTGGGGATAAAAAAATGGATAAAACCCAAAAAATATTTCAAAGTAATTACTCTGAGCTAATCAGATTTGATCTGTAATCTGGAATACTGTCTACTTGTTACAGATATTCTCCTCTCATTGAGCTAACTCTACCACAGTGAAAAAGTTATGAAAACTAGGTTAACACTAAGGACAAAATGGCTTCAACCCTGAATAGCGGCTGAACTTTCAGCCATACATCAGATTGGATACTATCAGCAAAATAATTATTTAATTAAAAGAATTTGTGTAGCTTTTAACAGCAACTCAAAACCCCAAGTTTCACACTGCCTGAAATAAAGGCAACAAAATAAAGTGCCTAGTTTCTAGTAAAGAGAGTATTCTCTCACTGACACAATGCATTTCAGTAACTTTTAGGGCTTAACCTTCCCCCTATACTGTACCACAGCGTAGTGAAACACAGAGATATACAGAAATGTGGCTAGCTGAGAAAAGACAAACCCTTTTCCAGAAAACTAAGCTTTAAATAGCTTCTTACCCTAGAAGCTACAGAAATGCATGAATCAGACTAATATATGCATAACGGACTAAAATTCATGTGAATTCATTCTGCAGAGTTACATTGTGTGTACCTAAACAGTCTTTGAGACAGAAGTATCAATGTAATTTAAGGAAGTTTCCCATTTACTGTGTTTTGTTTTGCATTGTGAAGACTTCCTAGAAAGTTTAAACTGGATTTTTGTAACAGGGGTTTTTTATATTAAACTGAAGTAGAAGATGGAATCACGTAATGCACTCCAGCTGCAAACAGGCATTGGGTCTTTGGAACCAGGCTACAGGTAGTCTGAATTTAAACAAAATAAAATTTTATGTGTATTGTGTGAAGACCATACGTGTAAGTATGAATTTTAGGAACATCTTGAGAAACCTAAAAAAAGTTAGCAATACTGTCATATTAAGGTCTAATATTTGAACTAGTCTGAAGCCAAGTGTAACTACTGCATTCCCAATGTCATAAAACAATTTTTTAAGTTGATAGTTCACAAAATGTCAGATCTTGAGGTTTTTTATTAACCTATGAGTAAATGTTCTCTCTTGTATCCCTGCCCAATGTCATTGAGAGCAGAGGATTCCAGTTAGGGAAGGAATATGCCAAGGTGATGGCTTAATCAAATTATAATTATTTAAAAACTGCTCAGAAGCTTGAAATTGTAGGAAACATTTCTATGGAATTACTGAACACAATTCATATAAGACAAAATGAGTGATAAATACTTCTCAATTAACTAAAAGAACAAGTCCATATCATTTGTGCAACAAATATATATGTAAATATATTTACATTTAAAGATACCAAACTGGATACATTAAAATGGTTAAAAGATTTGATTCCGTCTCAGTTCTTACCTATGTGGGTATTTGTTTTTCTTAATGGCTATGAAAGAAAATATTGGAACTGAGTTCATATATGATAAATTAGATTCTAAATAAATAAGAACTGGGTTTAAACTTCTATCTGATTTCCTGAATTCTTGAGGAAAATGAAACATTAATTGTGCATTATTGATTCAACAAGGAAGTGCAATCATTCAAAATCTATAGACCTGCATATATCCAGTGAAGTATCTTGCTCACTACCTTCAAAAGGAAATGAATGAATATAGAGTAGTTTCTAAACCTCAGACTAATTCTATGAATGAATGTCCAGAAGTTAAGCCAGTCTTCACCGGAGAGTCTAAACATCTTCCTACAAACACACAAGAGGGCATGAATGTTCATGAAGCAAACACTCAAATAAGAAAGGGATATTTAACAGTGCTTGAGATTCTTCTGAGATTCATGCATTCACTTCCAGATCTCCCTGTGTTTTCTCTGGAAGTCTCTTTATGTTGGAGAAATATGTAGTTGATAGCTAAGGGAAGGTCTTACTGCAGGCATGTCTTTCATGTCTGAGAATGAAATGAGTACAGAGACTGGAAAATATGTAATCTCTCTAGATAGTGCAAAAGAAGGGGGGGGAAAAAAGTCCTTGACTTCAAGAGCCTTAGTAAATGATCACTTGCAAAGCAAGATATGCGTACAAGATAGCTCAAAAGAAATTGGTTATTGGTAAGTAACTTTCCCTTTCTTTGTTATCAGTGCACTTTTCAACTGGGAATAACCACGACGAGATGCTGACTCTAGCTATATTGCTTTAGCATTCTTTTAGTACTGATGTAGTGTCACTTTTGAAATCATTCCAGGCTAAAATAAGCACCCAACTTCTCTGGCTTGGAAAAACTGGCTCCACCATCTTCATCTTGTACCTGAGCTGGGATTTATGTAGCTTTTGGCAAGCACAAACGAGGCTTCTCACCCAAATACCTGAACATATATTTAAGCCAATCACATGCGCACATACACACATATTTGCCAAATACCATTGATTTTACTGGCTCATTGTACAACAAGATATATAAAATTTGGTTTCATACCATTTTACTTCTTTTCATGCTGTGTGTATAAAAATCCACTATTTAAAAATATTTCTCACTTCAGAATATATTCTTCATGACATTTATGCTTGTCCACCTCTCCTCAGATATAATATAAACATGATAAATTTCCCATATCCATTATTTGCAAACCTGTATAACTTGTACTGATCTTATACACTTAGCTAAAAAGTTCTGATTTAGAAAGTTGAGGTTTCTTGGGAATTGTTTTACTGCTGACCTATTGCCTAGTGAGAATCTATGCTAAGGGGTACCAGAGTGACCATCCATTTTTTGTTCATGCTGATTCAAACACTTTAATGTGCATTATTTTACTTCTAGAGCTCACTGGGGTTCAACTACCACTGTTGAACATCTAATCTGCACACTTGATGATTTCATTATCACTAATTTGTACACAACTATGACCTTCAGTTTTACATCAGTATTTTCTAATGATTAATTTTTAAAATACATTTTGTAGTTTCTAGAAGATTCTGGGAAGCAGTGATCAAAAAGGGAGTGTAAATGCTCCCATAGAAAGGCTCATCTGCTACAGCCTTTCAAAACAGTATCTCCTCCAAGTCCACAGTGTACCTACTACAGGTGCTACACTTTGAAACTGGGAAAACATAGGTAAAATTCAGTGTATAATACATGATATTTTAAAATATTAAGCAAATCTATACTTCTTTAAGATTAAGATTTGAACATAAATGATGTCTGCAATACATTACGCATATTTGTGAGTTCTAAATGACATGTTAACAAGGCCTGAAGAACATATATATACTTATATGTGTTGGTGTAAACTATTTTGAGCAAGCAGAAATCTCTACATTGTTGATGATAACCAATCAAAACTGATCAATTCAGAGCAGAAACTGTGGTTCTGATGAAGGGATTGTCGTGGTTTCACTCCGGCTGAGAGCTGAGATCCACGCAGCTGCCTGCTCTTTAAAGGAAAAGAGGAGGGGGAGAGGTGTGTGGTGGGGGTGAGGAAAGGGAAGGGAGAAGGAAGGGGCAAATAACAACCCAAAACCAAGAAACCAAAAGCCCGTGGGTTGGGATAAGGAGAGTTTACTAGAATAGCAGAAAGGTAAAATATAACAAAGCTAACAGGACTTTAGAGCAAAATTATATGAAGCTGTTGATACCCAATGCAGTGTCTCACCCAACCCACAGCTCAGGCCGTGCCACCCAGAGCCGTCCCGGAACCTGATCATCCCCCCAAAACCACACATCCTGGAGCCGCCCCGCTCCTCCTCCCATCAGCCCCCCTTTATACAGAGCAGGACGTAATTGTCATGGAATACTCTCTTTGGCCAATTTGGGGCACCTGTCCTGGCTTTGTCCCCTCCTTCCTCATTAATAGAGAAATATGAAGAGCTGAGAAAGTCCTTGACTGCTTGACCGCAACTAAAAACATCAGGGTGTTATCAGCACTGTTTTCATTTTAACTCTCAAACACAGCATTCCATCCGCTGCTACAAATGAAGTGAACTCCATCCTGACTGAAACCAGGACAGGGATTTAAAAAATGGGAAATTTTAACTACAAAACTGTAGAATTTTTATATCACAGATTGTACCAGGAAGCATTGGGACAATCCAAAGGACCTGAATTTCCCTGCATGGAAATCATAAATGTCTTAAAGAATTGGGTAAAACTTGGATAGAAAAAAGGTAAAGATAAATTAATGAAGTTTAGGTGATGTCCATGTGGACATTTAGGATGGGTGACAGGTTTCTCAGACCAAACACCTCGCTTAGTATACATGAAAGCATTCCCCAAAATCTATTCTGCATTTATTCTCATTATTCCTTTATTCAAATGCCTGAGTTGGAAACAGACACTCCACAGCTCTGTGCAGTAATCACTTGCAACCACCATCGTCAGAATTGCAAGAAAATGCATTTCTCCTCCAGTAACAGCTGTGGAAGAGATCAAGGATTATCCTCCTAGATTTAGACCATGTCCACACCAGCACTAGTGTGTTACTAGTTACACAGCCCCAGCTAGGCAAGCGTTTGTGCATCTGGAGATGGCAGACTAACGCAGAGCTCAGAGTGTCAATTTATCCTGTGTGAAATGACCGGGGGAGGGAGACATAATGAACAGCTGCATTGAGCTGAGAAGCGTAGGAGAAGGTGAATGAAAAATAGGAAGATAAGGAATAAAGTGAGAAATAAGAAAGGACAGAAAATGAAAGGACTGTATTCATATGTAGAAAATGTGTGCAAAGTCACTTTCCATTAAACACAGTAAAAATGAGAAGGGACGTCATTGTCCATCTGACTCCATTTATCTGATAATCAACACTTTTTATACTCGTAATCCTGAACTCTCATTTTAAACCCACATTAATGAGATGATCAGGCATTTTTACAACTGCCTTATGAACCTTGCCAAAGAGAACTCATTTTCTCAGATCATTTGCTGCAGTATCAGTCCATCGTCTCATCCTGACCAGACTGTCTCACCTGTTAGTATAAAATTACGCAGACATAGAAATTAAAGTGCTTTGACATTCCACTACTCTTTTTCTTTTTTTTTTTTTTTTTTTTTGGCTGAGGAATCTTTGGTCAGTAACCAAATCAGCAGTTTCAAAATATTAGCATTTACCCATTTTAACACACCTAAATTTTCTTTAACCAATCACATAGTTTCATATGTACCCAGGTGTGACTTGTTATGCTCTTCAACATCTTCTCATTCTGAAAATTTTTATTTGTATCTGCAAATCAATACATTTCCTGTTACCATCTACTTTTTAAACAAGCACAATGAGGTTCATTTTGACCTTTTAACTCAATGAGAGTTATGCCAGGAGCAGCAGTCTTGCATGACATTTTTGGGGAGGCTTGTGTTTCAGGCATACAGGGTTTGCTACTGTTAAGCCTCAGACTTCTGGTCTCCATCTCAAGTTTTAAAGCACATTACAGTAGGCTACGTGTGCCGACCCTAGCTAAAACTATGCCAGTATTTCCATAATAAAAGCTCTTATTTCCAGAGGTCCCAGCTGTACATTCAGCTGTAAAAATGTGCTAGGCTAAAATTGGATGTACAGGATTCAATGTGGAATTAATACAAATTAAAAGAACATTCCACTTGACTATTTCTGAGCTATAGCTTCTGAAAAAGTAACGGTTTGTGAGATTCCTTTTTGCCCTCTCATCTTGTAAATCAAAAAGTAATTTAACTTTTTCAAAATATTGATGTTACTACGTGATGAGACCAGTTCTGCTTCCACAGGAAGGATTCCTCTATACCTTAGACACGGGGATTTATTTTCATGTATACAAGAGGGCAGCATATGTAGTTGTTTACCAAGAATTCAAAAATGACACACTGTCATCCTGCCTACACAGTTCACTGCTACTGATGTTTTATGCTCATCAGAATCCTACTCCTGCAAAAGCAAGGATGTGTACATCAATATATAATTTTGGTTTCTTGGCAGGGAGCAGAACTCATAACGCACTCTGTCTTAAACTAGCTGTGGAAACCTTGTTGCTTTTACTTTATTCCTTGTGCTTTGTGCTGTTCTTTTACTTCATTTAGAATAAAGGTAGAAATAATACTAAATAATAGATTAAATTCTGACAGGTCTTCCTATTTCTCCCTAGTTTTATCTCTTTAATTCCATGAAGCTCTCCTAGGCCCATCCTTAACGATCCCATGTAACATGCCTTGCCTGTGTCTTCTACAACCTTGAAGCATACAGTTCTCTTCCACTCAAGCATATTGTAAGGGCTCAGAGGACGTGTCTGTGTGCTCTTTTGCAGACTGGCATGATTGATCAGTCTCAAACACAAGCTGTGTGACAGCACCCCAGTAGTACTTACCAGCTTGAGCCTACTGATTTGTGGCTGATTCAGGGAGCCTCTCACCTCTATCTACCAAGTATCTCATCATCATAACCGGATTGGCATGGAGATGGATGTTCCTTTTGCATCTTGAAAGCCTCCAGTTATGAGGACTCTGACACGTCCCTGGGAAGGTTGGTCAAGTAAATCACTGTAAAAAAACGTATTTCTTGCATTGAACTAAAACATCTCTTGGTGTAACTTCCACCTCCATGTGACTGCTTGTGAAGAGAGAGCCTGCATCCTATTTTCAGTCACCTGTTAAGTACTTTCCTGAGAATGAAAGGTCCATCAAGCTAAAGTATGATATCTAAGCTCTGGATCAGTGCAGCACTGACAGGAAGGAACCTCAACTTTCACCCATGGATGAGTGATTTTCACTAGCAGATTGTCAGATTTTTCAAGTCTCAGAAATCTTAAAATCTTATTTACGTGCACATGCAAATCATGTTAAAGAAAAAGCAGTTTGGGGTGTTCTCATGTACTAATACTCTTATGTAAGATCTATACCAATATGATTGTAGAAGGAATCTGATGTGTAGCTTCTGAAATCACTTTTAGGGCAGGGCTGACACTGACATTAAAAAATTGCCTTTCAGCATAGTATTATGCATAAACAGTAGGCATGTCCTTGTGTGCACTTAGATAGAACTCTCTTTGTAATGCCAAAAAAAGTAATTGCTGTATAGTACTGAGTTCAACTCTAATTTGCATTAATTAGGAACATGAATCCTGTGTGTGAGAAAGGAAGATCCTGTTAAATTAGAGTTCTGTCTTAATACTTTCTTGTTAAGCTCTTCTTCAACTTTAAAAGATGCTCCTCTGCCACCGTGAGAGTCAGCAAATTACAACCGGTCTTGCTCTGCATCCTTGGAGAAGGCTATGAAGACATCAGTCCTTTTGAATCTGTCATCCTTTGTGATTCCTCCTCTTGTCTAATGTGTTATTCATCTTCACAATTATCTTTCATTCTCTTAAATGAGGTTTTTCCATATGATGTTTTCTTTAAATATGAACTATAATCATTGACTGGAAATTGTGCTTTTGGGAGATTTCTTTTTTCCCAACTTGTTCCTTTCCACATTTTTTAATATAGAGAAAACATGGATTTGCCTCTCTCTGAAAAGAAATCAACAGGACCTTAGGAAACATTAAAGCCAAAAAAGAGTACTAATTGCCAAAAATGAACTGCTATAAAATTGCAGTGTTGCCACATTTAGGTAAAGGATATTTGTTGCTAAAAACCAAGAACATTGCTGTAGTGGAGGGGGCCAAATGCTTGGGATGATTTATCCAAGTCTCCTTCATTATATTACATTTTAAGTTCATGTCCATGTGTAATCCTGGTTTTAGCTCCGGAAAAGCAAAGCGTCCCTGAAGCTTAATATAGAGGCTTCCTTCATAGCATATGCTAATGCCATTTGTGCATCTCTACTTTGAACAATGGTATAAGCTTGTGTATTAGGTAACTGTTACTATTTTAGTAAAGTGGCATTTATTATTATAGGTTAATGACATTAAAGAACAATGGTAAATTTATTTCATATATCCCAATTTTAATATCATATACTCAATGAGTTCTATTATTTCTATTTTGAGGTGCAATGTGTTGCTTTTGCTTCCTTTCAGCTTTGTTGTATTGATATCTTACTTGTTTATAGAAAACTGATATAGCTCGATGTCTGAGAAGGTGGAGTATCTGTACTTTGGATCTTAAAATGTTGTGAAATTTAATACATGTATAGATGAACTTGATTGTGAATACATAAGAAGGCAACTGAACTTTGGTTCCCATCTGTAGCCTACAAGGAGGCATCATCACATAAAGGAGATGCATGACTTGGCAGAGTGATGCTGTACCAGATCTCACATAAACCTGGTACAACATGTCAAGGCATTATCATACCATCCTGCTTACCTTGGTAGAGTTCTCAATCCAGTGCAAAATAAAATCAGATGATTTGCATGTTCCATTACAAATTCAGTTCTCACACTTGCACTAGCTCCAGTCCTCGTATATACAATTTTACTGAAATGTTCAGGACAGTTGAGTTCAGACAAATCCATATCCATAGAGAGGCTTCCTTTGTCCTGAACTACCATAGTCCCATGAACCTCAACAGGCTTGAAATATTTAAAGCCACTACAGTTTCCATCAATGGAAAAAAAAAGTCAAGGAAGGTCTTAAGGTGTGCTGACCCAGTCCTGTAAAATAGTGTTCCAATAGACTGGATTAGAGTCCAGTTTGGACTGTACTCTTGGAGAGAGATGGAGACAAAGAATCCTTCATTTGCTGTTATTTCAAGAAGTGAACCAGAGAGTAGACCAGTTTCATTCCTCTTTAATTGCCCAGGTATTAGGATTGACTAGCCCATCAGATAAAGAGCATTTCAAAAATGTATATTGGGGTACATTACTGCTGCACTCCCAAATCCTCTGGAAGCTACCTTGAGCTTTCAAGCAGAATAACTCAGACCACCAAAATGAGCTCTCTGTTACTCACAGTCTATAACAGACTTCACTTCCCTCATAAGCCACCTTTATTCATCTCATTGTAATACTCAAAAGCATATTAATCTATTGCCATTTTCCAAATTAATAGCATATTTTTAGTGTAAAACAATCCTAGATTGTTTCCTTTCTCTCTTTTGTGGAAAAACAAGCACAACAAAAATATCCCAGCAAACAAACAGCCCAAACCAAAACAGAACCCAAAACAAACAGACCCCTTCCCTGCTCACCCCCCCCCCAAAATAAACACTCCAAAACCTCCAGGGGTTTTCAAAATACTTTTTAAAATCTATTCTGACTCTTCAGACAGAAGTTCTTAGTTAAATTCTGAAGACCAAAACCAGCAAGAAATCTCCTAACATTATAAATCAGCCCTCTGACCTTTTCAGTTTAATGTATCAGCTTTGCTGTGACTTTCATTTCACTGCCTTATATCTGACTAAACTTTAGATCAGAGGGACATGTTACAGAGCCCTACACAGTATATACCTATAAAATAAAAATATGTTTTATTTCTATATATAAAATATTTAATTACCTGGTAGCATCTGATTGTTGGGGAGTTGGGACCTGTCATTTTATAGCTATTGGATTGTTTCCTATAGGTTTTTCTCCTGGTTTTGTTATCTGCTTGTTAACATTTAAATGTTGAGGCCCTTTCAAGCACAAACTTTTCCTCCTCCCTTACATTTTAGTCATTCCTTCCTCTCTACAGTCAGCTCTTTTTAGAGACAGATTGAGTTTTATGTTTCTGATTTGACCAGGCACCACATTAAGATCAGCACATGGCTTGGGGTTCAGGGAGAGGCATCACTTATTGAATCATCTGTATGACTGGCAGGTAAAGTCACTCACCCACAAGGCAACCTGTCTTCCCCAGAGGGTGGGTCAAAGCTTTCATTACAAAATATTGGCCATTTTCTTCCGTTACTTAAATGATCATCTCCCCTCCCACATATACTCTGAAAGATAATTTCCAGAGGTCTAGTTATTTCAACTCTGTTTAAAATTCACAGGAGAAAACAATGCCTGCCATATTTAAAGCAAATACACATCCTGAAAAGCTGCTGCAACCAGTCCAGTGGGTTTTTTCATAATTTTATTTATTTGAAATATGTTGATACATACATAAAGATGCATGAATTAATATTAATCCATATATTTTGAGTAGATTTTTCATTACAGAATATTAAAAAAAAAAAAATCATATTCTTAGTACCACACTAGTCTCATTTCCCAGTTAAGAGAACAACAACAAACTTGCCAAAGCCAGGAAAAGTTTCTAAATGAGCTAGGAATCAAATTTTGCAGTTTTACTTCTGGTAGCTGAAGCATGTCACAATTTTCTCCAAAACCAGCACTTACCAGGGCTGTTCCACAGGTCAGATATGCTATATGGTACAGTTCAATCTGAGCCCTATTAATATGGGAGTGATGGCAAAGGGGCAGGGGGGTGTTAGCCACCTCCTCCTGTCCATCACTTTAGGCAGTAGATACCTGTAGCTAATGAGAGATTGCCAAGGGCTAAGAATAGCTTTGTTGCCTTTACAGCCATAGGAATTCCCACTCTTCCCAGAAAGAGAATTATCATTACAGGGATCTGTTAATACACCAATCCCACAAGCATCCCTGAACCATGATGTTTCCCTCATAGATATTTCAGGGAAGTATAATTCAGCTTTTACCCCACTCAGGATGACTAATGGGCCAACTGCAGCTTCACTGTTACAAGGCAGGCATAGGGATTTCAAGAAGCTGCTCAGATTTATTGCAAAGATTTCAAACCATGGGGGAAAAAAACCAAAGGAGCATCATCACACAAAACTATTGCTAGTGATTGGTTCATACTTAATTTTCAAGATTGTTCAAGCATTATTTTTTAATGTATGAAAAAAAATACTATTAAAGACTTTTTAAAAATATCCATATCATTGGTATCACCATCTTCAAACTACCATGACCAGTCACATAAGCATGCTTCTGTTTCTTTAGGTGCAAAATTTTGCTGCAAAGTTGGGCTAAAAGGTTAATTTCTCCAATGCCTTAGTATTTGATTCTACATGGGATTAAGCAGGAGCGAAAAAAAAAAGGAGAATAAAATTGTTTCCCTTTTTTTTTTCTCCTATGTAAGCAGGTTTTGCAAGTAATTTAGAGAAATGTTTTTAACAAGAGAACAGGGGATCCCTGAGATAGTACTTTTTAGGTAATTGCAGTCCACATGGAAAAAAAAAATCTTTGGGAACTATTATGCTAAACTGTTATATTAGTTAAGGGCCAGGACAATTTTTTCAAACCTAGAGCCACAAATACCTGTGAAGTAGTCAATTGACAATGAGGGTGCATCTGTCATCACATAACGTACTTGAACTTTTTTTGCACTAGGGCTATATGAGAGTACATATATATCAGAAATACTAAATTTATCTCAATCCAAGATAACCAGACATTCCAGAAATGGTACATCCATTCATAGGATAGGAGCACGAGTGTCTTTTCTTAACTTCATGTGTCAGTACAGTTTTGGATGATGATTTCTGGCCTTACAGAGGCAGAGAGATATTTTTTTACCGTGTCAGAAAGTAGAAACCCAGCTGTGCCCCAGAAGAGACACCCAGCAAACTGCACAAGCATTAGCAGGTGTCCATGCTAACAAGGAGTTAACCTGCAACCAGGACACAACAGTATAGCAAACAAGAAGCCAAAGCTGTCAACAACTTCATTGTTCTGTTCATCCACAGGCCTGTTTCAGAATCATCCAACATCTAAATATTTAGTAAAAGCTGCGAAAAATATCAACTGTCCTGTACAAAAATGTGTGGAAAGTGTGTCCTAATTAGCCAACATTTCTGTTATTTTACTCCCTTCTTGATGAAGGATTATAAAAATCAATGTTTAAGCATATTGTGACTACAGCTATAAAATTACTAGTGTAATCTTGAAGGTTAGTTCTCCAATTAACATGAAAGCTTCAAAGGAATGGAGCTGATGTGAAGACTGCCATCCCCACATTTTAGATGCTCCAAATCTGTGTTGATGATTTAGCTTTATTAATAAATTATTGTTGTTTCACTCATATATTTATGCATTTGTGATCGCCAAAATGTGGCAAAATCAGTTTCATTAAAAACTGAAGAAGGAGGTAGTGAATGGGAGGACCATAAAGAAGGATTTCCTGGCTACCAGTCACATCTCTTTAGGTTTTTTTTTTTCCTTTAATTTGAAAACTCTTTGTGCAGCATTTGAAACAATGAAATCAATATTCATATTCATTGAAATAGCTAACTAGTAAGAGATACATATTGTTTGTGTACTTTTTTTTTGCATGAGGTCAATAGGTTAATTACACAAGTAAAAACTCTAAATCTTCTAGAGACTACTGAAGTGTATAAATAAACAGAGTATTCTGCAAAGTGTATTTAACGTCCATGCAATTTATTCCTTTCCATTCGGTGGTATTGCTGAAAGAGCAGTGGGGATTTTAGTAGCAATTTTCTGTGCTTTCTGCTTGAGAAAGTCTGCAGCCTCAGTCATTTGCATTTGAAGTTGATTAGAATGAAGTTAGAGTGCTCACATTTTTTTTAACAGCTTCTGAGAGTGTTTAGCTCAGGGGCAGGGAGAAGAAAAACAAATATTCTTTACAAATATTTTGTCTTGAAAGCATTTCCCTAAAAGTACAGCTCTGTGTGTGTGGTCAAATGGAAAAGGCATACTCAGGACTACTGACAGAGGTATCTTCAGACATGCGGTAGTTAATGAATGCAGCCCTTGATAGAAGCTGTTCTGATCTGAACATCACTTAATAAGTCTACCTGTGAATTGGAAAGGGTAGAAGCTTGCTGAGAAATAGAGATGTCAACTGTATGATGAGAAACCAAGGTTAAAAACCATATTAAAACATGACTGATTTCCAGGGGATATTTGTCCATTTAAACCAAATGTATTCTCAAAGTACAGTATAACACAGGCTGTATTTTCTTATTGATAACAGCAATGGTGCTTAAAAGATGCTGGCACTGACATTCATTGTAGTTTCAGTCTGCCCTTGGAAGCACCTACACTAAACTTAGGTCTTCTGTGTTGTCAGGAGAGTGTTAGTAAGGTAATACTTCAAACTTAATTCATTTGCTGTACAGGAAGCCCATAGTTAAGCAAGTGCTCATTCAACAAATGCCATATTTCGGGTTTTTTTCTTTGAAAAGATCCCACATAGAAACACAAATGTTTTCAGGTGAAAGAACATAAACCCATGTCTAGTTCATACAAGGAATTTACAGACTTCTAGATTAACATACTATGCAGGCCAAAGTAGCAAGGGCTCTCTGCGTAGAGAAACTCAAGAAAATTTAGCTTCTCTCCAGTTAATTCCTTTAGTACTAGGCATATTCAAAGCATCTCAGCCGACAAAGATATTTTCAGTAGTAAGAAATGTAGATAATCATTGCTTTTGGAAATTAGATTTGTTATTGTAAGTGCTTTAATTCTGAAAATTTCCCCCTCCCCTTTTTTTTTATCCCGTGGGATAAAATCAGAGCTTTATCTTTTCCCTGGCATTTATTCTGACTCCTGTGTCACAAGAGTAAACACCAGTCACCGCTGGAATTGTTACTGCAGTTATCTTAGTAAATTTTACCTTATCAGAAAGACAAAAAGTGAAATTTCATGTTTTAAAAGGGCCTGAGCACTGGTAATGTGGTGCCCTGCAAGTATAGTATCTCACTTTTTTAGGCATCAAATATGGAATAACACTATTTCACAAATTACCTTCTGAGGAACACTGAATCACTCTTGGCATACTAAAGTATAACCTACCACTAAAAGAGACTTCCCTCCATTATAAATTTCTTTCATCTGTATGAATTTATCATAAAGCATTTGCATTTTCTGCATTTGATCCATTTTCAGCCATCAGACACCTATCATGACTGATTCCTGTGCAATTTCGAAGGTTTAGTGTTTATGAAAGCAAAACCTAGGTAGTCCTTTGCAATGTTTTGTGGCAATACAAGCCAGCAGAAAAGGCAACTTCTGGGTCTTCTGACAGCGTGAGCACAATGATATCAAATACCGTATTTTTTACACATGCGCTATGAACAGAACTGCAGCAGAATGACCCCTGGAAATCTGAACATACTCAACTGATGTATTGGAAGTGGTTACATTTCAAAACAAATGACACTCAAGGATTCCTAAATTTTCACTTTCCTGGTTTAAAATTAAGTTTCCTTTATTACTCAAACAAGGGACTTTTGTTAATTACTGTGATATATGCAGATTGGCACCAGCCGCGTGCGCGTGTTCCCCAGCTTCTCACAGGCATTTATGGTTCTATGGCTACTAATTGCACAGCTGTCACTCTCTTTTATGGTCTGAGCCATATTGTTTGTGTTCTTTATATCAAGTAAGCATATTGTCTTGTTCAAAGGGAAAGAGTGCAATCTTTTGTGTTAAGATACCACGTCTTCAAATCTCTGTGTTTGCATAGGGAAATTATCCAAAGCAGGACTATGGTGATTACGGCCAATACTTGGAGTCCTGCTTCTTTGCAGGTATGAAACTCCTCCATCTTGAGCAAGTCCATAGATTTCTCTAACATGAACCCTATTTGGGTCCTGGAATTCCTCAGGTGCATTTAACAAGTGACTTGTAAAACATTTTACAGATGTAAAATTGTCCTGAGTTCAATCAAAGTGGTAGATGATTGAAACTGAAACCAGGAAGATTGTGTGTACCTTTTAATTGCTTAGGAGTGAAAACTCTTCCCGTGAGAAACCAGAATTAAGGGTGTCTCTTGGTCTGAAGTTTTATTTCCTGCAACGTTAGCAGGACAGAGCTATTTCAGTTCACCTCTTGAATCTTGGAAAATGGACAGTTTGATCTGATCAAAGTTACTTAAATGACTTTTAAAAATATAGAGTATAAAATAAGTTTTTACTTTGAAAAATTAAAATAAGCAGCTAAAAATAGATTTTACTTTATATGTTACAACTGACCAGTTCTTCAAAAGGACATTTTTTACTTCTAAGGTGTTTGCATGTTGAAAGTTGAAATTGAATCGATATTTGGTTTTGGCTTTCTTATAAAACTGAATTCATCTTTAAATAATTAATAATACCTGTGCTATTGGAACACAGCAATTGACTTCTGAAATCCTGTATTATCATCATAACAGTGTTTTTGAACATATGCAATACCTTGAAAAATATATCATCATTTCTATTCAATAAAATAACAGTGAATTTATTAAATAAAAAGAAGGGTAGACTAAGTTTTTCTGGCAGCAGGATCAAGTCTTTTAGTCAGATCTATTAAAAAAACCAGAAGACTCCTGATTAAAGGACAAGTAATGATACTAGGCACAATTTAGCATTTGGCTAGTACCAAATAAAGCAAACTGAACTGCTGCTTCTTTGTCACTCTACTAATAAAAATAATTATTGCAATTGTTGATCTTTTAAAATGTTCTTAAAAGAGGCTTAGCATACTTAAATCTCTGCTAAAGGAACCAGAAATCAAATGAAGTTAATAATGATACCTTAAAGGCATCTAATTTTCCTCAGTGTGTACATGGCAAAGAATTGGATTGAGAGATGGATTCTGCTAAAAATATCCTTACACAGAGTGAGCACAATTCATACAGTATCAGTTCACCCACCCTTTTAAAATCCCCTCTGTAAAACCTGCAGGAAGCACAAGCAAAAGAGAAGCTGAGGAAGGAAATACTAAAGCCTTGAGAAACAGCTGTATCGTGTGCTGGTGTGAGGACACCATTGGTTTGGAGGCACAGGGGCTGGGCTGAACTTGCTGACAGCACTGGCACACTGAAACTGCTCTGGGCATAATCAGCGGGGCTGCTGCAGTTGGGCATGTTGGCCGGAGAGTGCTTCTCGGGCCGCGAACTGCAACCTTGCAGGTACCTCCCAGGTTCCCGGCCCAACGAAAGCCCCCAGACCCAAATGGAGAGGGGCTGCTTGGGGGCCCCCTGGGGGCCCTTCAGGCCAGCTAGGTCTTTGGGTCCTGGCTCCTTCGGTTTGGGAGCTGTTGCTGCAGTTGGGCATGTTGGCCGGAGAGTGCTTCTCGGGCCGCGAACTGCAACCTTGCAGGAATCTCCCAGGTTCCCGGCCCAACGAAAGCCCCCAGACCCAAATTGAGAGGGGCTGCTTGGGGGCCCCCTGGGGGCCCTTCAGGCCACCTAGGTCTTTGGGTCCTGGCTCCTTCGCTTTGGGAGCTGTTGCTGCAGTTGAGCATGTTGGCCGGAGAGTGCTTCTCGGGCCGCGAACTGTAATCTTGCAGGTACATCTCAGGTATCCATGCCCAACGAAAGCCCCCAGACCCAAATTGAGAGGGGCTGCTTGGGGGCCCCCTGGGGGCCCTTCAGGCCAGCTAGGTCTTTGTGTCCTGGCTCCTTCGGTTTGGGAGCTGTTGCTGCAGTTGGGCATGTTGGCCGGAGAGTGCTTCTCGGGCCGCGAACTGCAACCTTGCAGGTACCTCCCAGGTTCCCGGCCCAACGAAAGCCCCCAGACCCAAATGGAGAGGGGCTGCTTGGGGGCCCCCTGGGGGCCCTTCAGGCCAGCTAGGTCTTTGGGTCCTGGCTCCTTCGGTTTGGGAGCTGTTGCTGCAGTTGGGCATGTTGGCCGGAGAGTGCTTCTCGGGCCGCGAACTGCAACCTTGCATCAATCTCCCAGGTTCCCGGCCCAACGAAAGCCCCCAGACCAAAATTGAGAGGGGCTGCTTGGGGGCCCCCTGGGGGCCCTTCAGGCCAGCTAGGTCTTTGTGTCCTGGCTCCTTCGGTTTGGGAGCTGTTGCTGCAGTTGGGCATGTTGGCCGGAGAGTGCTTCTCGGGCCGCGAACTGCAACCTCGCAGGAATCTCCCAGGTTCCCGGCCCAACGAAAGCCCCCAGACCCAAATGGAGAGGGGCTGCTTGGGGGCCCCCTGGGGGCCCTTCAGGCCAGCTAGGTCTTTGTGTCCTGGCTCCTTCGGTTTGGGAGCTGTTGCTGCAGTTGGGCATGTTGGCGGGAGAGTGCTTCTCGGGCCGCGAACTGCAACCTTGCAGGATTCTCCCAGGTTCCCGGCCCAACGAAAGCCCCCAGACCCAAATTGAGAGGGGCTGCTTGGGGGCCCCCTGGGGGCCCTTCAGGCCAGCTAGGTCTTTGGGTCCTGGCTCCTTCGGTTTGGGAGCTGTTGCTGCAGTTGGGCATGTTGGCCGGAGAGTGCTTCTCGGGCCGCGAGCTGCAACCTTGCAGGATTCTCCCAGGTTCCCGGCCCAACGAAAGCCCCCAGACCCAAATTGAGAGGGGCTGCTTGGGGCCCCCTGGGGGCCCTTCAGGCCAGCTAGGTCTTTGTGTCCTGGCTCCTTCGGTTTGGGAGCTGTTGCTGCAGTTGGGCATGTTGGCCGGAGAGTGCTTCTCGGGCCGCGAACTGCAACCTTGCAGGTACCTCTCAGGTATCCATGCCCAACGAAAGCCCCCAGACCCAAATTGAGAGGGGCTGCTTGGGGGCCCCCTGGGGGCCCTTCAGGCCAGCTAGGTCTTTGGGTCCTGGCTCATTCGGTTTGGGAGCTGTTGCTGCAGTTGGGCATGTTGGCCGGAGAGTGCTTCTCGGGCCTCGAACTGCAACCTTGCAGGAATCTCCCAGGTTCCCGGCCCAACAAAAGCCCCCAGACCCAAATGGAGAGGGGCTGCTTGGGGGCCCCCTGGGGGCCCTTCAGGCCAGCTAGGTCTTTGGGTCCTGGCTCCTTCGCTTTGGGAGCTGTTGCTGCAGTTGGGCATGTTGGCCGGAGAGTGCTTCTCCGGCCGCGAACTGCAACCTTGCAGGAATATCCCAGGTTCCCGGCCCAACAAAAGCCCCCAGACCCAAATTGAGAGGGGCTGCTTGGGGGCCCCCTGGGGGCCCTTCAGGCCAGCTAGGTCTTTGGGTCCTGGCTCCTTCGCTTTGGGAGCTGTTGCTGCAGTTGGGCATGTTGGCCGGAGAGTGCTTCTCGGGCCGCGAACTGCAACCTTGCAGGATTCTCCCAGGTTCCCGGCCCAACGAAAGCCCCCAGACCCAAATTGAGAGGGGCTGCTTGGGGGCCCCATGGGGGCCCTTCAGGCCAGCTAGGTCTTTGGGTCCTGGCTCCTTCGGTTTGGGAGCTGTTGCTGCAGTTGTGCATGTTGGCCGGAGAGTGCTTCTCGGGCCGCGAACTGCAACCTTGCAGGATTCTCCCAGGTTCCCGGCCCAACGAAAGCCCCCAGACCCAAATTGAGAGGGGCTGCTTGGGGCCCCCCTGGGGGCCCTTCAGGCCAGCTAGGTCTTTGGGTCCTGGCTCCTTCGGTTTGGGAGCTGTTGCTGCAATTGGGCATGTTGGCCGGAGAGTGCTTCTCGGGCCGCGAACTGCAACCTTGCAGGTACCTCCCAGGTTCCCGGCCCAACGAAAACCCCCAGACCCAAATGGAGAGGGGCTGCTTGGGGGCCCCCTGGGGGCCCTTCAGGCCAGCTAGGTCTTTGGGTCCTGGCTCCTTCGCTTTGGGAGCTGTTGCTGCAGTTGGGCATGTTGGCCGGAGAGTGCTTCTCGGGCCGCAAACTGCAACCTTGCAGGATTCTCCCAGGTTCCCGGCCCAACGAAAGCCCCCAGACCCAAATGGAGAGGGGCTGCTTGGGGGCCCCCTGGGGGCCCTTCAGGCCAGCTAGGTCTTTGGGTCCTGGCTCCTTCGCTTTGGGAGCTGTTGCTGCAGTTGGGCATGTTGGCCGGAGAGTGCTTCTCGGGCCGCGAACTGCAACCTTGCAGGATTCTCCCAGGTTCCCGGCCCAACGAAAGCCCCCAGACCCAAATTGAGAGGGGCTGCTTGGGGCCCCCCTGGGGGCCCTTCAGGCCAGCTTGGTCTTTGGGTCCTGGCTCCTTCGTTTTGGGAGCTGTTGCTGCAGTTGGGCATGTTGGCCGGAGAGTGCTTCTCGGGCCGCGAACTGCAACCTTGCAGGAACTTCTCAGGTATCCATGCCCAACGAAAGCCCCCAGACCCAAATGGAGAGGGGCTGCTTGGGGGCCCCCTGGGGGCCCTTCAGGCCAGCTAGGTCTTTGGGTCCTGGCTCCTTCGCTTTGGGAGCTGTTGCTGCAGTTGGGCATGTTGGCCGGAGAGTGCTTCTCGGGCCGTGAACTGCAACCTTGCAGGATTCTCCCAGGTTCCCGGCCCAACGAAAGCCCCCAGACCCAAATGGAGAGGGGCTGCTTGGGGGCCCCCTGGGGGCCCTTCAGGCCAGCTAGGTCTTTGGGTCCTGGCTCCTTCGCTTTGGGAGCTGTTGCTGCAGTTGGGCATGTTGGCCGGAGAGTGCTTCTCGGGCCACGAACTGCAACCTTGAAGGAATCTCCCAGGTTCCCGGCCCAACTAAAGCCCCCAGACCCAAATTGAGAGGGGCTGCTTGGGGGCCCCCTGGGGGCCCTTCAGGCCAGCTAGGTCTTTGTGTCCTGGCTCCTTCGGTTTGGGAGCTGTTGCTGCAGTTGGGCATGTTGGCCGGAGAGTGCTTCTCGGGCCGTGAACTGCAACCTTGCAGGAATCTCCCAGGTTCCCGGCCCAACAAAAGCCCCCAGACCCAAATGGAGAGGGGCTGCTTGGGGGCCCCCTGGGGGCCCTTCAGGCCAGCTAGGTCTTTGGGTCCTGGCTCCTTCGGTTTGGGAGCTGTTGCTGCAGTTGGGCATGTTGGCCGGAGAGTGCTTCTCGGGCCGCGAACTGCAACCTCGCAGGAATCTCCCAGGTTCCCGGCCCAACGAAAGCCCCCAGACCCAAATGGAGAGGGGCTGCTTGGGGGCCCCCTGGGGGCCCTTCAGGCCAGCTAGGTCTTTGTGTCCTGGCTCCTTCGGTTTGGGAGCTGTTGCTGCAGTTGGGCATGTTGGCGGGAGAGTGCTTCTCGGGCCGCGAACTGCAACCTTGCAGGATTCTCCCAGGTTCCCGGCCCAACGAAAGCCCCCAGACCCAAATGGAGAGGGGCTGCTTGGGGGCCCCCTGGGGGCCCTTCAGGCCAGCTAGGTCTTTGGGTCCTGGCTCCTTCGGTTTGGGAGCTGTTGCTGCAGTTGGGCATGTTGGCCGGAGAGTGCTTCTCGGGCCGCGAGCTGCAACCTTGCAGGATTCTCCCAGGTTCCCGGCCCAACGAAAGCCCCCAGACCCAAATTGAGAGGGGCTGCTTGGGGCCCCCTGGGGGCCCTTCAGGCCAGCTAGGTCTTTGTGTCCTGGCTCCTTCGGTTTGGGAGCTGTTGCTGCAGTTGGGCATGTTGGCCGGAGAGTGCTTCTCGGGCCGCGAACTGCAACCTTGCAGGTACCTCTCAGGTATCCATGCCCAACGAAAGCCCCCAGACCCAAATTGAGAGGGGCTGCTTGGGGGCCCCCTGGGGGCCCTTCAGGCCAGCTAGGTCTTTGTGTCCTGCCTCATTCGGTTTGGGAGCTGTTGCTGCAGTTGGGCATGTTGGCCGGAGAGTGCTTCTCGGGCCGCAAACTGCAACCTTGCAGGAATCTCCCAGGTTCCCGGCCCAACAAAAGCCCCCAGACCCAAATTGAGAGGGGCTGCTTGGGGGACCCCTGGGGGCCCTTCAGGCCAGCTAGGTCTTTGGGTCCTGGCTCCTTCGCTTTGGGAGCTGTTGCTGCAGTTGGGCATGTTGGCCGGAGAGTGCTTCTCGGGCCGCGAACTGCAACCTTGCAGGATTCTCCCAGGTTCCCGGCCCAACGAAAGCCCCCAGACCCAAATTGAGAGGGGCTGCTTGGGGGCCCCATGGGGGCCCTTCAGGCCAGCTAGGTCTTTGGGTCCTGGCTCCTTCGGTTTGGGAGCTGTTGCTGCAGTTGTGCATGTTGGCCGGAGAGTGCTTCTCGGGCCGCGAACTGCAACCTTGCAGGATTCTCCCAGGTTCCCGGCCCAACGAAAGCCCCCAGACCCAAATTGAGAGGGGCTGCTTGGGGGCCCCCCTGGGGGCCCTTCAGGCCAGCTAGGTCTTTGGGTCCTGGCTCCTTCGGTTTGGGAGCTGTTGCTGCAATTGGGCATGTTGGCCGGAGAGTGCTTCTCGGGCCGCGAACTGCAACCTTGCAGGATTCTCCCAGGTTCCCGGCCCAACGAAAACCCCCAGACCCAAATGGAGAGGGGCTGCTTGGGGGCCCCCTGGGGGCCCTTCAGGCCAGCTAGGTCTTTGGGTCCTGGCTCCTTCGCTTTGGGAGCTGTTGCTGCAGTTGGGCATGTTGGCCGGAGAGTGCTTCTCGGGCCGCAAACTGCAACCTTGCAGGATTCTCCCAGGTTCCCGGCCCAACGAAAGCCCCCAGACCCAAATGGAGAGGGGCTGCTTGGGGGCCCCCTGGGGGCCCTTCAGGCCAGCTAGGTCTTCGGGTCCTGGCTCCTTCGGTTTGGGAGCTGTTGCTGCAGTTGGGCATGTTGGCCGGAGAGTGCTTCTCGGGCCGCGAACTGCAACCTTGCAGGATTCTCCCAGGTTCCCGGCCCAACGAAAGCCCCCAGACCCAAATTGAGAGGGGCTGCTTGGGGCCCCCCTGGGGGCCCTTCAGGCCAGCTTGGTCTTTGGGTCCTGGCTCCTTCGGTTTGGGAGCTGTTGCTGCAGTTGGGCATGTTGGCCGGAGAGTGCTTCTCGGGCCGCGAACTGCAACCTTGCAGGAACTTCTCAGGTATCCATGCCCAACGAAAGCCCCCAGACCCAAATGGAGAGGGGCTGCTTGGGGGCCCCCTGGGGGCCCTTCAGGCCAGCTTGGTCTTTGGGTCCTGGCTCCTTCGCTTTGGGAGCTGTTGCTGCAGTTGGGCATGTTGGCCGGAGAGTGCTTCTCGGGCCGCGAACTGCAACCTTGCAGGAATCTCCCAGGTTCCCGGCCCAACGAAAGCCCCCAGACCCAAATGGAGAGGGGCTGCTTGGGGGCCCCCTGGGGGCCCTTCAGGCCAGCTAGGTCTTTGTGTCCTGGCTCCTTCGGTTTGGGAGCTGTTGCTGCAGTTGAGCATGTTGGCCGTAGAGTGCTTCTCGGGCCGCGAACTGTAACCTTGCAGGTACCTCTCAGGTATACATGCCCAACGAAAGCCCCCAGACCCAAATTGAGAGGGGCTGCTTGGGGGCCCCCTGGGGGCCCTTCAGGCCAGCTAGGTCTTTGTGTCCTGGCTCCTTCGGTTTGGGAGCTGTTGCTGCAGTTGGGCATGTTGGCCGGAGAGTGCTTCTCGGGCCGCGAACTGCAACCTTGCAGGATTCTCCCAGGTTCCCGGCCCAACGAAAGCCCCCAGACCCAAATGGAGAGGGGCTGCTTGGGGCCCCCCGGCGGCCCTTCAGGCCAGCTAGGTCTTTGGGTCCTGGCTCCTTCGGTTTGGGAGCTGTTGCTGCAGTTGGGCATGTTGGCCGGAGAGTGCTTCTCGGGCCGCGAACTGCAACCTTGCAGGATTCTCCCAGGTTCCCGGCCCAACGAAAACCCCCAGACCCAAATGGAGAGGGGCTGCTTGGGGGCCCCCTGGGGGCCCTTCAGGCCAGCTAGGTCTTTGGGTCCTGGCTCCTTCGCTTTGGGAGCTGTTGCTGCAGTTGGGCATGTTGGCCGGAGAGTGCTTCTCGGGCCGCGAACTGTAACTTGCAGGTACCTCTCAGGTATCCATGCCCAACGAAAGCCCCCACACCCAAATGGAGAGGGGCTGCTTGGGGGCCTTCTGGGGGCCCTTCAGGCCAGCTAGGTCTTTGGGTCCTGGCTCCTTCGCTTTGGGAGCTGTTGCTGGATATTGGGCATGTTGGCCGGAGAGTGCTTCTCGGGCCGCGAACTGCAACCTTGCTGGTATCTCCCAGGTTCTCAGCCTAAAGAAAGCCCCCAGACCCAAATGGAGAGGGGCTGCTTGGGGGCCCCCTGGGGGCACTTCAGGCCAGCTAGGTCTTTGGGTCCTGGCTCCTTCGGTTTGGGAGGTGTTGCTGCAGTTGGGCATGTTGGCCGGAGAGTGCTTCTCGGGCCGCGAACTGCAACCTTGCAGGAATCTCCCAGGTTCCCGGCCCAACGAAAGCCCCCAGACCCAAATTGAGAGGGGCTGCTTGGGGGCCCCCTGGGGGCCCTTCAGGCCAGCTAGGTCTTTGGGTCCTGGCTCCTTCGCTTTGGGAGCTGTTGCTGCAGTTGAGCATGTTGGCCGGAGAGTGCTTCTCGGGCCGCGAACTGTAACCTTGCAGGTACCTCTCAGGTATCCATGCCCAACGAAAGCCCCCAGACCCAAATGGAGAGGGGCTGCTTGGTGGCCCCCTGGGGGCCCTTCAGGCCAGCTAGGTCTTTGGGTCCTGGCTCCTTCGCTTTGGGAGCTGTTGCTGGATATTGGACATAATGGCCGGAGAGTGCTTCTCGGGCCGCGAACTGCAACCTTGCTGGTATCTCCCAGGTTCTCAGCCTAAAGAAAGCCCCCAGACCCAAATGGAGAGGGGCTGCTTGGGGGCCCCCTGGGGGCACTTCAGGCCAGCTAGGTCTTTGGGTCCTGGCTCCTTCGCTTTGGGAGCTGTTGCTGCAGTTGGGCATGTTGGCCGGAGAGTGCTTCTCCGGCCGCGAACTGCAACCTTGCAGGAATCTCCCAGGTTCCCGGCCCAACGAAAGCCCCCAGACCCAAATTGAGAGGGGCTGCTTGGGGGCCCCCTGGGGGCCCTTCAGGCCAGCTAGGTCTTTGTGTCCTGGCTCATTCGGTTTGGGAGCTGTTGCTGCAGTTGGGCATGTTGGCCGGAGAGTGCTTCTCGGGCCTCGAACTTAAACCTTGCAGGAATCTCCCAGGTTCCCGGCCCAACAAAAGCCCCCAGACCCAAATGGAGAGGGGCTGCTTGGGGGCCCCCTGGGGGCCCTTCAGGCCAGCTAGGTCTTTGGGTCCTGGCTCCTTCGGTTTGGGAGCTGTTGTTGCAGTTGGGCATGTTGGCCGGAGAGTGCTTCTCCGGCCGCGAACTGCAACCTTGCAGGAATCTCCCAGGTTCCCGGCCCAACGAAAGCCCCCAGACCCAAATTGAGAGGGGCTGCTTGGGGGCCCCCTGGGGGCCCTTCAGGCCAGCTAGGTCTTTGGGTCCTGGCTCATTCGGTTTGGGAGCTGTTGCTGACGTTGTGCATGTTGGCCGGAGAGTGCTTCTCGGGCCTCGAACTGCAACCTTGCAGGAATCTCCCAGGTTCCCGGCCCAACAAAAGCCCCCAGACCCAAATTGAGAGGGGCTGCTTGGGGGACCCCTGGGGGCCCTTCAGGCCAGCTAGGTCTTTGGGTCCTGGCTCCTTCGCTTTGGGAGCTGTTGCTGCAGTTGGGCATGTTGGCCGGAGAGTGCTTCTCGGGCCGCGAACTGCAACCTTGCAGGATTCTCCCAGGTTCCCGGCCCAACGAAAGCCCCCAGACCCAAATTGAGAGGGGCTGCTTGGGGCCCCCCTGGGGGCCCTTCAGGCCAGCTAGGTCTTTGGGTCCTGGCTCCTTCGGTTTGGGAGCTGTTGCTGCAGTTGGGCATGTTGGCCGGAGAGTGCTTCTCGGGCCGCGAACTGCAACCTTGCAGGATTCTCCCAGGTTCCCGGCCCAACGAAAACCCCCAGACCCAAATGGAGAGGGGCTGCTTGGGGGCCCCCTGGGGGCCCTTCAGGCCAGCTAGGTCTTTGGGTCCTGGCTCCTTCGCTTTGGGAGCTGTTGCTGCAGTTGGGCATGTTGGCCGGAGAGTGCTTCTCGGGCCGCGAACTGTAACTTGCAGGTACCTCTCAGGTATCCATGCCCAACGAAAGCCCCCAGACCCAAATGGAGAGGAGCTGCTTGGTGGCCCCCTGGGGGCCCTTCAGGCCAGCTAGGTCTTTGGGTCCTGGCTCCTTCGCTTTGGGAGCTGTTGCTGGATATTGGGCATGTTGGCCGGAGAGTGCTTCTCGGGCCGCGAACTGCAACCTTGCTGGTATCTCCCAGGTTCTCAGCCTAAAGAAAGCCCCCAGACCCAAATGGAGAGGGGTTGCTTGGGGGCCCCCTGGGGGCACTTCAGGCCAGCTAGGTCTTTGGGTCCTGGCTCCTTCGCTTTGGGAGCTGTTGCTGGATATTGGACATGTTGGCCGGAGAGTGCTTCTCCGGCCGCGAACTGCAACCTTGCAGGAATCACCCAGGTTCCCGGCCCAACAAAAGCCCCCAGACCCAAATGGAGAGGGGCTGCTTGGGGGCCCCCTGGGGGCCCTTCAGGCCAGCTAGGTCTTTGGGTCCTGGCTCCTTCGCTTTGGGAGCTGTTGCTGCAGTTGGACATGTTGGCCGGAGAGTGCTTCTCGGGCCGCGAACTGCAACCTTGCAGGAATCTCCCAGGTTCCCGGCCCAACGAAAGCCCCCAGACCCAAATTGAGAGGGGCTGCTTGGGGGCCCCCTGGGGGCCCTTCAGGTCAGCTAGGTCTTTGTGTCCTGGCTCCTTCGCTTTGGGAGCTGTTGCTGCAGTTGAGCATGTTGGCCGTAGAGTGCTTCTCGGGCCGCGAACTGTAACCTTGCAGGTACCTCTCAGGTATACATGCCCAACGAAAGCCCCCAGACCCAAATTGAGAGGGGCTGCTTGGGGGCCCCCTGGGGGCCCTTCAGGCCAGCTAGGTCTTTGTGTCCTGGCTCCTTCGCTTTGGGAGCTGTTGCTGCAGTTGGGCATGTTGGCCGGAGAGTGCTTCTCGGGCCGCGAACTGCAACCTTGCAGGATTCTCCCAGGTTCCCGGCCCAACGAAAGCCCCCAGACCCAAATGGAGAGGGGCTGCTTGGGGCCCCCCGGGGGCCCTTCAGGCCAGCTAGGTCTTTGGGTCCTGGCTCCTTCGGTTTGGGAGCTGTTGCTGCAGTTGGGCATGTTGGCCGGAGAGTGCTTCTCGGGCCGCGAACTGCAACCTTGCAGGATTCTCCCAGGTTCCCGGCCCAACGAAAACCCCCAGACCCAAATGGAGAGGGGCTGCTTGGGGGCCCCCTGGGGGCCCTTCAGGCCAGCTAGGTCTTTGGGTCCTGGCTCCTTCGCTTTGGGAGCTGTTGCTGCAGTTGGGCATGTTGGCCGGAGAGTGCTTCTCGGGCCGCGAACTGCAACCTTGCAGGATTCTCCCAGGTTCCCGGCCCAACGAAAACCCCCAGACCCAAATGGAGAGGGGCTGCTTGGGGGCCCCCTGGGGGCCCTTCAGGCCAGCTAGGTCTTTGGGTCCTGGCTCCTTCGCTTTGGGAGCTGTTGCTGCAGTTGGGCATGTTGGCCGGAGAGTGCTTCTCGGGCCGCGAACTGCAACCTTGCAGGTACCTCTCAGGTATCCATGCCCAACGAAAGCCCCCACACCCAAATGGAGAGGGGCTGCTTGGGGGCCTTCTGGGGGCCCTTCAGGCCAGCTAGGTCTTTGGGTCCTGGCTCCTTCGCTTTGGGAGCTGTTGCTGGATATTGGGCATGTTGGCCGGAGAGTGCTTCTCGGGCCGCGAACTGCAACCTTGCTGGTATCTCCCAGGTTCTCAGCCTAAAGAAAGCCCCCAGACCCAAATGGAGAGGGGCTGCTTGGGGGCCCCCTGTGGGCACTTCAGGCCAGCTAGGTCTTTGGGTCCTGGCTCCTTCGGTTTGGGAGCTGTTGCTGCAGTTGGGCATGTTGGCCGGAGAGTGCTTCTCCGGCCGCGAACTGCAACCTTGCAGGAATCACCCAGGTTCCCGGCCCAACGAAAGCCCCCAGACCCAAATTGAGAGGGGCTGCTTGGGGGCCCCCTGGGGGCCCTTCAGGCCAGCTAGGTCTTTGTGTCCTGGCTCCTTCGGTTTGGGAGCTGTTGCTGCAGTTGGGCATGTTGGCCGGTGAGTGCTTCTCGGGCCGCGAACTGCAACCTTGCAGGAATCTCCCAGGTTCCCGGCCCAACAAAAGCCCCCAGACCCAAATTGAGAGGGGCTGCTTGGGGGCCCCCTGGGGGCCCTTCAGGCCAGCTAGGTCTTTGGGTCCTGGCTCCTTCGCTTTGGGAGCTGTTGCTGCAGTTGGGCATGTTGGCCGGAGAGTGCTTCTCGGGCCGCGAACTGCAACCTTGCAGGAATCTCCCAGGTTCCCGGCCCAACGAAAGCCCCCAGATCCAAATTGAGAGGGGCTGCTTGGGGGCCCCCTGGGGGCCCTTCAGGCCAGCTAGGTCTTTGGGTCCTGGCTCCTTCGGTTTGGGAGCTGTTGCTGCAGTTGAGCATGTTGGCCGGAGAGTGCTTCTCGGGCCGCGAACTGTAACCTTGCAGGTACCTCTCAGGTATCCATGCCCAACGAAAGCCCCCAGACCCAAATTGAGAGGGGCTGCTTGGTGGCCCCCTGGGGGCCCTTCAGGCCAGCTAGGTCTTTGTGTCCTGGCTCCTTCGCTTTGGGAGCTGTTGCTGCAGTTGGGCATGTTGGCCGGAGAGTGCTTCTCGGGCCGCGAACTGCAACCTTGAAGGAATCTCCCAGGTTCCCGGCCCAACGAAAGCCCCCAGACCCAAATGGAGAGGGGCTGCTTGGGGGCCCCCTGGGGGCCCTTCAGGCCAGCTAGGTCTTTGTGTCCTGGCTCATTCGGTTTGGGAGCTGTTGCTGCAGTTGGGCATGTTGGCCGGAGAGTGCTTCTCGGGCCGCGAACTGCAACCTTGCAGGAATCTCCCAGGTTCCCGGCCCAACAAAAGCCCCCAGACCCAAATTGAGAGGGGCTGCTTGGGGGCCCCCTGGGGGCCCTTCAGGCCAGCTAGGTCTTTGGGTCCTGGCTCCTTCGCTTTGGGAGCTGTTGCTGCAGTTGGGCATGTTGGCCGGAGAGTGCTTCTCCGGCCGCGAACTGCAACCTTGCAGGATTCTCCCAGGTTCCCGGCCCAACGAAAGCCCCCAGACCCAAATTGAGAGGGGCTGCTTGGGGGCCCCCTGGGGGCCCTTCAGGCCAGCTAGGTCTTTGTGTCCTGGCTCATTCGGTTTGGGAGCTGTTGCTGCAGTTGGGCATGTTGGCCGGAGAGTGCTTCTCGGGCCTCGAACTGCAACCTTGCAGGAATCTCCCAGGTTCCCGGCCCAACAAAAGCCCCCAGACCCAAATGGAGAGGGGCTGCTTGGGGGCCCCCTGGGGGCCCTTCAGGCCAGCTAGGTCTTTGGGTCCTGGCTCCTTCGGTTTGGGAGCTGTTGCTGCAGTTGGGCATGTTGGCCGGAGAGTGCTTCTCGGGCCGCGAGCTGCAACCTTGCAGGATTCTCCCAGGTTCCCGGCCCAACGAAAGCCCCCAGACCCAAATGGAGAGGGGCTGCTTGGGGGCCCCCTGGGGGCCCTTCAGGCCAGCTAGGTCTTTGGGTCCTGGCTCCTTCGCTTTGGGAGCTGTTGCTGCAGTTGGGCATGTTGGCCGGAGAGTGCTTCTCGGGCCGCGAACTGCAACCTTGCAGGTACCTCCCAGGTTCCCGGCCCAACGAAAACCCCCAGACCCAAATGGAGAGGGGCTGCTTGGGGGCCCCCTGGGGGCCCTTCAGGCCAGCTAGGTCTTTGGGTCCTGGCTCCTTCGGTTTGGGAGCTGTTGCTGCAGTTGGGCATGTTGGCCGGAGAGTGCTTCTCGGGCCGCGAACTGCAACCTTGCAGGATTCTCCCAGGTTCCCGGCCCAACGAAAGCCCCCAGACCCAAATTGAGAGGGGCTGCTTGGGGCCCCCCTGGGGGCCCTTCAGGCCAGCTAGGTCTTTGGGTCCTGGCTCCTTCGCTTTGGGAGCTGTTGCTGCAGTTGGGCATGTTGGCCGGAGAGTGCTTCTCGGGCCGCGAACTGCAACCTTGCAGGTACCTCCCAGGTTCCCGGCCCAACGAAAACCCCCAGACCCAAATGGAGAGGGGCTGCTTGGGGGCCCCCTGGGGGCCCTTCAGGCCAGCTAGGTCTTTGGGTCCTGGCTCCTTCGCTTTGGGAGCTGTTGCTGCAGTTGGGCATGTTGGCCGGAGAGTGCTTCTCGGGCCGCGAACAGCAACCTTGCAGGATTCTCCCAGGTTCCCGGCCCAACGAAATCCCCCAGACCCAAATTGAGAGGGGCTGCTTGGGGCCCCCCTGGGGGCCCTTCAGGCCAGCTAGGTCTTTGGGTCCTGGCTCCTTCGGTTTGGGAGCTGTTGCTGCAGTTGGGCATGTTGGCCGGAGAGTGCTTCTCGGGCCGCGAACTGTAACTTGCAGGTACCTCTCAGGTAACCATGCCCAACGAAAGCCCCCAGACCCAAATGGAGAGGGGCTGCTTGGGGGCCCCCTGGGGGCCCTTCAGGCCAGCTAGGTCTTTGGGTCCTGGCTCCTTCGCTTTGGGAGATGTTGCTGCAGTTGGGCATGTTGGCCGGAGAGTGCTTCTCCGGCCGCGAACTGCAACCTTGCAGGAATCACCAAGGTTCCCGGCCCAACGAAAGCCCCCAGACCCAAATTGAGAGGGGCTGCTTGGGGGCCCCCTGGGGGCCCTTCAGGCCAGCTAGGTCTTTGTGTCCTGGCTCATTCGGTTTGGGAGCTGTTGCTGCAGTTGGGCATGTTGGCCGGAGAGTGCTTCTCGGGCCTCGAACTGCAACCTTGCATGAATCTCCCAGGTTCCCGGCCCAACAAAAGCCCCCAGACCCAAATGGAGAGGGGCTGCTTGGGAACCCCTGGGGGCCCTTCAGGCCAGCTAGGTCTTTGGGTCCTGGCTCCTTCGCTTTGGGAGCTGTTGCTGCAGTTGGGCATGTTGGCCGGAGAGTGCTTCTCGGGCCGCGAACTGCAACCTTGCAGGAATCTCCCAGGTTCCCGGCCCAACGAAAGCCCCCAGACCCAAATGGAGAGGGGCTGCTTGGGGGCCCCCTGGGGGCCCTTCAGGCCAGCTAGGTCTTTGGGGCCTGGCTCCTTCGGTTTGGGAGCTGTTGCTGCAGTTGAACATGTTGGCCGGAGAGTGCTTCTCGGGCCGCGAACTGCAACCTTGCAGGAATCTCCCAGGTTCCATGCCCAACGAAAGCCCCCAGACCCAAATGGAGAGGGGCTGCTTGGGGGCCCCCTGGGGGCCCTTCAGGCCAGCTAGGTCTTTGGGTCCTGGCTCCTTCGCTTTGGGAGCTGTTGCTGCAGTTGGGCATGTTGGCCGGAGAGTGCTTCTCGGGCCGCGAACTGCAACCTTGCAGGATTCTCCCAGGTTCCCGGCCCAACGAAAGCCCCCAGACCCAAATGGAGAGGGGCTGTTTGGGGGCCCCCTGGGGGCCCTTCAGGCCAGCTAGGTCTTTGGGTCCTGGCTCCTTCGGTTTGGGAGCTGTTGCTGCAGTTGGGCATGTTGGCCAGAGAGTGCTTCTCGGGCCGCGAACTGCAACCTTGCAGGAATCACCAAGGTTCCCGGCCCAACGAAAGCCCCCAGACCCAAATTGAGAGGGGCTGCTTGGGGCCCCCCTGGGGGCCCTTCAGGCCAGCTAGGTCTTTGGGTCCTGGCTCCTTCGGTTTGGGAGCTGTTGCTGCAGTTGGGCATGTTGGCCGGAGAGTGCTTCTCGGGCCGCGAACTGCAACGTTGCAGGATTCTCCCAGGTTCCCGGCCCAACGAAAGCCCCCAGACCCAAATTGAGAGGGGCTGCTTGGGGCCCCCCTGGGGGCCCTTCAGGCCAGCTAGGTCTTTGGGTCCTGGCTTCTTCGCTTTGGGAGCTGTTGCTGCAGTTGGGCATGTTGGCCGGAGAGTGCTTCTCGGGCCGCCAACTGCAACCTTGCAGGTACCTCCCAGGTTCCCGGCCCAACGAAAACCCCCAGACCCAAATGGAGAGGGGCTGCTTGGGGGCCCCCTGGGGGCCCTTCAGGCCAGCTAGGTCTTTGGGTCCTGGCTTCTTCGCTTTGGGAGCTGTTGCTGCAGTTGGGCATGTTGGCCGGAGAGTGCTTCTCGGGCCGCGAACTGTAACTTCCAGGTACCTCTCAGGTATACATGCCCAACGAAAGCCCCCAGACCCAAATGGAGAGGGGCTGCTTGGGGGCCCCCTGGGGGCCCTTCAGGCCAGCTAGGTCTTTGGGTCCTGGCTCCTTCGCTTTGGGAGCTGTTGCTGCAGTTGGGCATGTTGGGCGGAGAGTGCTTCTCGGGCCGCGAATTGCAACCTTGCAGGATTCTCCCAGGTTCCCGGCCCAACGAAAGCCCCCAGACCCAAATTGAGAGGGGCTGCTTGGGGCCCCCCTGGGGGCCCTTCAGGCCAGCTAGGTCTTTGGGTCCTGGCTCCTTCGGTTTGGGAGCTGTTGCTGCAGTTGGGCATGTTGGCTGGAGAGTGCTTCTCGGGCCGCGAACTGCAACCTTGCAGGTACCTCCCAGGTTCCCGGCCCAACGAAAGCCCCCAGACCCAAACTGAGAGGTGCCTCTTGGGGGCCCCCTGGGGGCCCTTCAGGCCAGCTAGGTCTTTGGGTCCTGGCTCCTTCGGTTTGGGAGCTGTTGCTGCAGTTGGGCATGTTGGCCAGAGAGTGCTTCTCGGGCCGCGAACTGCAACCTTGCAGGAATCACCAAGGTTCCCGGCCCAACGAAAGCCCCCAGACCCAAATTGAGAGGGGCTGCTTGGGGCCCCCCTGGGGGCCCTTCAGGCCAGCTAGGTCTTTGGGTCCTGGCTCCTTCGGTTTGGGAGCTGTTGCTGCAGTTGGGCATGTTGGCCGGAGAGTGCTTCTCGGGCCGCGAACTGCAACCTTGCAGGATTCTCCCAGGTTCCCGGCCCAACGAAAGCCCCCAGACCCAAATTGAGAGGGGCTGCTTGGGGCCCCCCTGGGGGCCCTTCAGGCCAGATAGGTCTTTGGGTCCTGGCTCCTTCGGTTTGGGAGCTGTTGCTGCAGTTGGGCATGTTGGCCGGAGAGTGCTTCTCGGGCCGCCAACTGCAACCTTGCAGGTACCTCCCAGGTTCCCGGCCCAACGAAAACCCCCAGACCCAAATGGAGAGGGGCTGCTTGGGGGCCCCCTGGGGGCCCTTCAGGCCAGCTAGGTCTTTGGGTCCTGGCTTCTTCGCTTTGGGAGCTGTTGCTGCAGTTGGGCATGTTGGCCGGAGAGTGCTTCTCGGGCCGCGAACTGTAACTTCCAGGTACCTCTCAGGTATACATGCCCAACAAAAGCCCCCAGACCCAAATGGAGAGGGGCTGCTTGGGGGCCCCCTGGGGGCCCTTCAGGCCAGCTAGGTCTTTGGGTCCTGGCTCCTTCGCTTTGGGAGCTGTTGCTGCAGTTGGGCATGTTGGCCGGAGAGTGCTTCTCGGGCCGTGAACTGCAACCTTGCAGGATTCTCCCAGGTTCCCGGCCCAACGAAAACCCCCAGACCCAAATTGAGAGGGGCTGCTTGGGGCCCCCCTGGGGGCCCTTCAGGCCAGCTAGGTCTTTGTGTCCTGGCTCCTTCGGTTTGGGAGCTGTTGCTGCAGTTGGGCATGTTGGCCGGAGAGTGCTTCTCGGGCCGCGAACTGCAACCTTGCAGGAATCTCCCAGGTTCCCGGCCCAACGAAAGCCCCCAGACCCAAATTGAGAGGTGCTGCTTGGGGGCCCCCTGGGGGCCCTTCAGGCCAGCTAGGTCTTTGGGTCCTGGCTCCTTCGCTTTGGGAGCTGTTGCTGCAGTTGGGCATGTTGGCCGGAGAGTGCTTCTCGGGCCGCGAACTGCAACCTTGCAGGAATCTCCCAGGTTCCATGCCCAACAAAAGCCCCCAGACCCAAATGGAGAGGGGCTGCTTGGGGACCCCTGGGGGCCCTTCAGGCCAGCTAGGTCTTTGGGTCCTGGCTCCTTCGGTTTGGGAGCTGTTGCTGCAGTTGGGCATGTTGGCCGGAGAGTGCTTCTCGGGCCGCGAACTGCAACCTTGCAGGTACCTCCCAGGTTCCCGGCCCAACGAAAGCCCCCAGACCCAAATGGAGAGGGGCTGCTTGGGGGCCCCCTGGGGGCCCTTCAGGCCAGCTAGGTCTTTGGGTCCTGGCTCCTTCGGTTTGGGAGCTGTTGCTGCAGTTGGGCATGTTGGCCGGAGAGTGCTTCTCGGGCCGCGAACTGTAACTTGCAGGTACCTCTCAGGTAACCATGCCCAACGAAAGCCCCCAGACCCAAATGGAGAGGGGCTCCTTGGGGGCCCCCTGGGGGCCCTTCAGGCCAGCTAGGTCTTTGGGTCCTGGCTCCTTCGCTTTGGGAGCTGTTGCTGCAGTTGGGCATGTTGGCCGGAGAGTGCTTCTCCGGCCGCGAACTGCAACCTTGCAGGAATCACCAAGGTTCCCGGCCCAACGAAAGCCCCCAGACCCAAATTGAGAGGGGCTGCTTGGGGGCCCCCTGGGGGCCCTTCAGGCCAGCTAGGTCTTTGGGTCCTGGCTCATTCGGTTTGGGAGCTGTTGCTGCAGTTGGGCATGTTGGCCGGAGAGTGCTTCTCGGGCCGCGAACTGCAACCTTGCATGAATCTCCCAGGTTCCCGGCCCAACGAAAGCCCCCAGATCCAAATGGAGAGGGGCTGCTTGGGAACCCCTGGGGGCCCTTCAGGCCAGCTAGGTCTTTGGGTCCTGGCTCCTTTGGTTTGGGAGCTGTTGCTGCAGTTGGGCATGATGGCCGGAGAGTGCTTCTCGGGCCGCGAACTGCAACCTTGCAGGAATCTCCCAGGTTCCCGGCCCAAAGAAAGCCCCCAGACCCAAATTGAGAGGGGCTGCTTGGGGGCCCCCTGGGGGCCCTTCAGGCCAGCTAGGTCTTTGGGTCCTGGCTCCTTCGGTTTGGGAGCTCTTGCTGCAGTTGAGCATGTTGGCCGGAGAGTGCTTCTCGGGCCGCGAACTGTAACCTTGCAGGTACCTCTCAGGTATCCATGCCGAACAAAAGCCCCCAGACCCAAATGGAGAGGGGCTGCTTGGGGGACCCCTGGGGGCCCTTCAGGCCAGCTAGGTCTTTGTGTCCTTGCTCCTTCGCTTTGGGAGCTGTTGCTGCAGTTGGGCATGTTGGCCGGAGAGTGCTTCTCGGGCCGCGAACTGCAACCTTGCAGGATTCTCCCAGGTTCCCAGCCCAACGAAAGCCCCCAGACCCAAATGGAGAGGGGCTGCTTGGGGGCCCCCTGGGGGCCCTTCAGGCCAGCTAGGTCTTTGGGTCCTCGCTCCTTCGCTTTGGGAGCTGTTCCTGCAGTTGGGCATGTTGGCCGGAGAGTGCTTCTCGGGCCGCGAACTGCAACCTTGCAGGATTCTCCCAGGTTCCCAGCCCAACGAAAGCCCCCAGACCCAAATGGAGAGGGGCTGCTTGGGGGCCCCCTGGGGGCCCTTCAGGCCAGCTAGGTCTTTGGGTCCTGGCTCCTTCGCTTTGGGAGCTGTTGCTGCAGTTGGGCATGTTGGCCGGAGAGTGCTTCTCGGGCCGCGAACTGCAACCTTGCAGGATTCTCCCAGGTTCCCGGCCCAACGAAAGCCCCCAGACCCAAATGGAGAGGAGCTCCTTGGGAACCCCCTGGGGGCCCTTCAGGCCAGCTAGGTCTTTGGGTCCTGGCTCCTTCGGTTTGGGAGCTGTTGCTGCAGTTGGGCATGTTGGCCGGAGAGTGCTTCTCGGGCCGCGAACTGCAACCTTGCAGGAATCTCCCAGGTTCCATGCCCAACGAAAGCCCCCAGACCCAAATGGAGAGGGGCTGCTTGGGGGCCCCCTGGGGGCCCTTCAGGCCAGCTAGGTCTTTGGGTCCTGGCTCCTTCGGTTTGGGAGCTGTTGCTGCAGTTGGGCATGTTGGCCGGAGAGTGCTTCTCGGGCCGCGAACTGCAACCTTGCAGGATTCTCCCAGGTTCCCGGCCCAACGAAAGCCCCCAGACCCAAATGGAGAGGGGCTGCTTTGGGGCCCCCTGGGGGCCCTTCAGGCCAGCTAGGTCTTTGGGTCCTGGCTCCTTCGCTTTGGGAGCTGTTGCTGCAGTTGTGCATGTTGGCCGGAGAGTGCTTCTCGGGCCGCGAACTGCAACCTTGCAGGATTCTCCCAGGTTCCCGGCCCAACGAAAGCCCCCAGACCCAAATTGAGAGGGGCTGCTTGGGGCCCCCCTGGGGGCCCTTCAGGCCAGCTAGGTCTTTGGGTCCTGGCTCCTTCGGTTTGGGAGCTGTTGCTGCAGTTGGGCATGTTGGCTGGAGAGTGCTTCTCGGGCCGCGAACTGCAACCTTGCAGGTACCTCCCAGGTTCCCGGCCCAACGAAAGCCCCCAGACCCAAACTGAGAGGTGCCTCTTGGGGGCCCCCTGGGGGCCCTTCAGGCCAGCTAGGTCTTTGGGTCCTGGCTCCTTCGGTTTGGGAGCTGTTGCTGCAGTTGGGCATGTTGGCCAGAGAGTGCTTCTCGGGCCGCGAACTGCAACCTTGCAGGAATCACCAAGGTTCCCGGCCCAACGAAAGCCCCCAGACCCAAATTGAGAGGGGCTGCTTGGGGCCCCCCTGGGGGCCCTTCAGGCCAGCTAGGTCTTTGGGTCCTGGCTCCTTCGGTTTGGGAGCTGTTGCTGCAGTTGGGCATGTTGGCCGGAGAGTGCTTCTCGGGCCACGAACTGCAACCTTGCAGGATTCTCCCAGGTTCCCGGCCCAACGAAAGCCCCCAGACCCAAATTGAGAGGGGCTGCTTGGGGCCCCCCTGGGGGCCCTTCAGGCCAGCTAGGTCTTTGGGTCCTGGCTCCTTCGGTTTGGGAGCTGTTGCTGCAGTTGGGCATGTTGGCCGGAGAGTGCTTCTCGGGCCGCCAACTGCAACCTTGCAGGTACCTCCCAGGTTCCCGGCCCAACGAAAACCCCCAGACCCAAATGGAGAGGGGCTGCTTGGGGGCCCCCTGGGGGCCCTTCAGGCCAGCTAGGTCTTTGGGTCCTGGCTTCTTCGCTTTGGGAGCTGTTGCTGCAGTTGGGCATGTTGGCCGGAGAGTGCTTCTCGGGCCGCGAACTGTAACTTCCAGGTACCTCTCAGGTATACATGCCCAACAAAAGCCCCCAGACCCAAATGGAGAGGGGCTGCTTGGGGGCCCCCTGGGGGCCCTTCAGGCCAGCTAGGTCTTTGGGTCCTGGCTCCTTCGCTTTGGGAGCTGTTGCTGCAGTTGGGCATGTTGGCCGGAGAGTGCTTCTCGGGCCGCGAACTGCAACCTTGCAGGATTCTCCCAGGTTCCCGGCCCAACGAAAGCCCCCAGACCCAAATTGAGAGGGGCTGCTTGGGGGCCCCCTGGGGGCCCTTCAGGCCAGCTAGGTCTTTGGGTCCTGGCTCCTTCGCTTTGGGAGCTGTTGCTGCAGTTGGGCATGTTGGCCGGAGAGTGCTTCTCGGGCCGCGAACTGCAACCTTGCAGGTACCTCCCAGGTTCCCGGCCCAACGAAAGCCCCCAGACCCAAATGGAGAGGAGCTCCTTGGGGGCCCCATGGGGGCCCTTCAGGCCAGCTAGGTCTTTGGGTCCTGGCTCCTTCGGTTTGGGAGCTGTTGCTGCAGTTGGGCATGTTGGCCGGAGAGTGCTTCTCGAGCCGCGAACTGCAACCTTGCAGGAATCTCCCAGGTTCCCGGCCCAATGAAAGCCCCCAGACCCAAATTGAGAGGTGCCTCTTGGGGGCCCCCTGGGGGCCCTTCAGGCCAGCTAGGTCTTTGGGTCCTGGCTCCTTCGGTTTGGGAGCTGTTGCTGCAGTTGGGCATGTTGGCCAGAGAGTGCTTCTCGGGCCGCGAACTGCAACCTTGCAGGAATCACCAAGGTTCCCGGCCCAACGAAAGCCCCCAGACCCAAATTGAGAGGGGCTGCTTGGGGCCCCCCTGGGGGCCCTTCAGGCCAGCTAGGTCTTTGGGTCCTGGCTCCTTCGGTTTGGGAGCTGTTGCTGCAGTTGGGCATGTTGGCCGGAGAGTGCTTCTCGGGCCACGAACTGCAACCTTGCAGGATTCTCCCAGGTTCCCGGCCCAACGAAAGCCCCCAGACCCAAATTGAGAGGGGCTGCTTGGGGCCCCCCTGGGGGCCCTTCAGGCCAGCTAGGTCTTTGGGTCCTGGCTCCTTCGGTTTGGGAGCTGTTGCTGCAGTTGGGCATGTTGGCCGGAGAGTGCTTCTCGGGCCGCCAACTGCAACCTTGCAGGTACCTCCCAGGTTCCCGGCCCAACGAAAACCCCCAGACCCAAATGGAGAGGGGCTGCTTGGGGGCCCCCTGGGGGCCCTTCAGGCCAGCTAGGTCTTTGGGTCCTGGCTTCTTCGCTTTGGGAGCTGTTGCTGCAGTTGGGCATGTTGGCCGGAGAGTGCTTCTCGGGCCACGAACTGTAACTTCCAGGTACCTCTCAGGTATACATGCCCAACAAAAGCCCCCAGACCCAAATGGAGAGGGGCTGCTTGGGGGCCCCCTGGGGGCCCTTCAGGCCAGCTAGGTCTTTGGGTCCTGGCTCCTTCGCTTTGGGAGCTGTTGCTGCAGTTGGGCATGTTGGCCGGAGAGTGCTTCTCGGGCCGCGAACTGCAACCTTGCAGGATTCTCCCAGGTTCCCGGCCCAACGAAAGCCCCCAGACCCAAATTGAGAGGGGCTGCTTGGGGGCCCCCTGGGGGCCCTTCAGGCCAGCTAGGTCTTTGGGTCCTGGCTCCTTCGCTTTGGGAGCTGTTGCTGCAGTTGGGCATGTTGGCCGGAGAGTGCTTCTCGGGCCGCGAACTGCAACCTTGCAGGTACCTCCCAGGTTCCCGGCCCAACGAAAGCCCCCAGACCCAAATGGAGAGGAGCTCCTTGGGGGCCCCATGGGGGCCCTTCAGGCCAGCTAGGTCTTTGGGTCCTGGCTCCTTCGGTTTGGGAGCTGTTGCTGCAGTTGGGCATGTTGGCCGGAGAGTGCTTCTCGAGCCGCGAACTGCAACCTTGCAGGTACCTCCCAGGTTCCCGGCCCAACGAAAACCCCCAGACCCAAATGGAGAGGGGCTGCTTGGGGGCCCCCTGGGGGCCCTTCAGGCCAGCTAGGTCTTTGGGTCCTGGCTTCTTCGCTTTGGGAGCTGTTGCTGCAGTTGGGCATGTTGGCCGGAGAGTGCTTCTCGGGCCGCGAACTGTAACTTCCAGGTACCTCTCAGGTATACATGCCCAACAAAAGCCCCCAGACCCAAATGGAGAGGGGCTGCTTGGGGGCCCCCTGGGGGCCCTTCAGGCCAGCTAGGTCTTTGGGTCCTGGCTCCTTCGCTTTGGGAGCTGTTGCTGCAGTTGGGCATGTTGGCCGGAGAGTGCTTCTCGGGCCGCGAACTGCAACCTTGCAGGATTCTCCCAGGTTCCCGGCCCAACGAAAGCCCCCAGACCCAAATTGAGAGGGGCTGCTTGGGGGCCCCCTGGGGGCCCTTCAGGCCAGCTAGGTCTTTGGGTCCTGGCTCCTTCGCTTTGGGAGCTGTTGCTGCAGTTGGGCATGTTGGCCGGAGAGTGCTTCTCGGGCCGCGAACTGCAACCTTGCAGGTACCTCCCAGGTTCCCGGCCCAACGAAAGCCCCCAGACCCAAATGGAGAGGAGCTCCTTGGGGGCCCCCTGGGGGCCCTTCAGGCCAGCTAGGTCTTTGGGTCCTGGCTCCTTCGGTTTGGGAGCTGTTGCTGCAGTTGGGCATGTTGGCCGGAGAGTGCTTCTCGAGCCGCGAACTGCAACCTTGCAGGAATCTCCCAGGTTCCATGCCCAACGAAAGCCCCCAGACCCAAATGGAGAGGGGCTGCTTGGGGGCCCCCTGGGGGCCCTTCAGGCCAGCTAGGTCTTTGGGTCCTGGCTCCTTCGCTTTGGGAGCTGTTGCTGCAGTTGGGCATGTTGGCCGGAGAGTGCTTCTCGGGCCGCGAACTGCAACCTTGCAGGATTCTCCCAGGTTCCCGGCCCAACGAAAGCCCCCAGACCCAAATTGAGAGGGGCTGCTTTGGGGCCCCCTGGGGGCCCTTCAGGCCAGCTAGGTCTTTGGGTCCTGGCTCCTTCGCTTTGGGAGCTGTTGCTGCAGTTGGGCATGTTGGCCGGAGAGTGCTTCTCGGGCCGCGAACTGCAACCTTGCAGGATTCTCCCAGGTTCCCGGCCCAACGAAAGCCCCCAGACCCAAATTGAGAGGGGCTGCTTGGGGCCCCCCTGGGGGCCCTTCAGGCCAGCTAGGTCTTTGGGTCCTGGCTCCTTCGGTTTGGGAGCTGTTGCTGCAGTTGGGCATGTTGGCCGGAGAGTGCTTCTCGGGCCGCCAACTGCAACCTTGCAGGTACCTCCCAGGTTCCCGGCCCAACGAAAGACCCCAGACCCAAATTGAGAGGTGCCTCTTGGGGGCCCCCTGGGGGCCCTTCAGGCCAGCTAGGTCTTTGGGTCCTGGCTCCTTCGGTTTGGGAGCTGTTGCTGCAGTTGAGCATGTTGGCCGGAGAGTGCTTCTCGGGCCGCGAACTGCAACCTTGCTGTATTCTCCATGGTTCCCGGCCCAACGAAAGCCCCCAGACCCAAATGGAGAGGGGCTGCTTGGGGCCCCCCTGGGGGCCCTTCAGGCCAGCTAGGTCTATGGGTCCTGGCTCCTTCGGTTTGGGAGCTGTTGCTGCAGTTGGGCATGTTGGCCGGAGAGTGCTTCTCGGGCCGCGAACTGCAACCTTGCAGGTACCTCCCAGGTTCCCGGCCCAACGAAAGCCCCCAGACCCAAATTGAGAGGTGCCTCTTGGGGGCCCCCTGGGGGCCCTTCAGGCCAGCTAGGTCTTTGGGTCCTGGCTCCTTCGCTTTGGGAGCTGTTGCTGCAGTTGTGCATGTTGGCCGGAGAGTGCTTCTCGGGCCGCGAACTGCAACCTTGCAGGATTCTCCCAGGTTCCCGGCCCAACGAAAGCCCCCAGACCCAAATTGAGAGGGGCTGCTTGGGGCCCCCCTGGGGGCCCTTCAGGCCAGCTAGGTCTTTGGGTCCTGGCTCCTTCGGTTTGGGAGCTGTTGCTGCAGTTGGGCATGTTGGCCGGAGAGTGCTTCTCGGGCCGCCAACTGCAACCTTGCAGGTACCTCCCAGGTTCCCGGCCCAACGAAAACCCCCAGACCCAAATGGAGAGGGGCTGCTTGGGGGCCCCCTGGGGGCCCTTCAGGCCAGCTAGGTCTTTGGGTCCTGGCTTCTTCGCTTTGGGAGCTGTTGCTGCAGTTGGGCATGTTGGCCGGAGAGTGCTTCTCGGGCCGCGAACTGTAACTTCCAGGTACCTCTCAGGTATACATGCCCAACAAAAGCCCCCAGACCCAAATGGAGAGGGGCTGCTTGGGGGCCCCCTGGGGGCCCTTCAGGCCAGCTAGGTCTTTGGGTCCTGGCTCCTTCGCTTTGGGAGCTGTTGCTGCAGTTGGGCATGTTGGCCGGAGAGTGCTTCTCGGGCCGCGAACTGCAACCTTGCAGGATTCTCCCAGGTTCCCGGCCCAACGAAAGCCCCCAGACCCAAATTGAGAGGGGCTGCTTGGGGGCCCCCTGGGGGCCCTTCAGGCCAGCTAGGTCTTTGGGTCCTGGCTCCTTCGCTTTGGGAGCTGTTGCTGCAGTTGGGCATGTTGGCCGGAGAGTGCTTCTCGGGCCGCGAACTGCAACCTTGCAGGTACCTCCCAGGTTCCCGGCCCAACGAAAGCCCCCAGACCCAAATGGAGAGGAGCTCCTTGGGGGCCCCATGGGGGCCCTTCAGGCCAGCTAGGTCTTTGGGTCCTGGCTCCTTCGGTTTGGGAGCTGTTGCTGCAGTTGGGCATGTTGGCCGGAGAGTGCTTCTCGAGCCGCGAACTGCAACCTTGCAGGAATCTCCCAGGTTCCCGGCCCAACGAAAGCCCCCAGACCCAAATTGAGAGGTGCCTCTTGGGGGCCCCCTGGGGGCCCTTCAGGCCAGCTAGGTCTTTGGGTCCTGGCTCCTTCGGTTTGGGAGCTGTTGCTGCAGTTGGGCATGTTGGCCAGAGAGTGCTTCTCGGGCCGCGAACTGCAACCTTGCAGGAATCACCAAGGTTCCCGGCCCAACGAAAGCCCCCAGACCCAAATTGAGAGGGGCTGCTTGGGGCCCCCCTGGGGGCCCTTCAGGCCAGCTAGGTCTTTGGGTCCTGGCTCCTTCGGTTTGGGAGCTGTTGCTGCAGTTGGGCATGTTGGCCGGAGAGTGCTTCTCGGGCCACGAACTGCAACCTTGCAGGATTCTCCCAGGTTCCCGGCCCAACGAAAGCCCCCAGACCCAAATTGAGAGGGGCTGCTTGGGGCCCCCCTGGGGGCCCTTCAGGCCAGCTAGGTCTTTGGGTCCTGGCTCCTTCGGTTTGGGAGCTGTTGCTGCAGTTGGGCATGTTGGCCGGAGAGTGCTTCTCGGGCCGCCAACTGCAACCTTGCAGGTACCTCCCAGGTTCCCGGCCCAACGAAAACCCCCAGACCCAAATGGAGAGGGGCTGCTTGGGGGCCCCCTGGGGGCCCTTCAGGCCAGCTAGGTCTTTGGGTCCTGGCTTCTTCGCTTTGGGAGCTGTTGCTGCAGTTGGGCATGTTGGCCGGAGAGTGCTTCTCGGGCCACGAACTGTAACTTCCAGGTACCTCTCAGGTATACATGCCCAACAAAAGCCCCCAGACCCAAATGGAGAGGGGCTGCTTGGGGGCCCCCTGGGGGCCCTTCAGGCCAGCTAGGTCTTTGGGTCCTGGCTCCTTCGCTTTGGGAGCTGTTGCTGCAGTTGGGCATGTTGGCCGGAGAGTGCTTCTCGGGCCGCGAACTGCAACCTTGCAGGATTCTCCCAGGTTCCCGGCCCAACGAAAGCCCCCAGACCCAAATTGAGAGGGGCTGCTTGGGGGCCCCCTGGGGGCCCTTCAGGCCAGCTAGGTCTTTGGGTCCTGGCTCCTTCGCTTTGGGAGCTGTTGCTGCAGTTGGGCATGTTGGCCGGAGAGTGCTTCTCGGGCCGCGAACTGCAACCTTGCAGGTACCTCCCAGGTTCCCGGCCCAACGAAAGCCCCCAGACCCAAATGGAGAGGAGCTCCTTGGGGGCCCCATGGGGGCCCTTCAGGCCAGCTAGGTCTTTGGGTCCTGGCTCCTTCGGTTTGGGAGCTGTTGCTGCAGTTGGGCATGTTGGCCGGAGAGTGCTTCTCGAGCCGCGAACTGCAACCTTGCAGGTACCTCCCAGGTTCCCGGCCCAACGAAAACCCCCAGACCCAAATGGAGAGGGGCTGCTTGGGGGCCCCCTGGGGGCCCTTCAGGCCAGCTAGGTCTTTGGGTCCTGGCTTCTTCGCTTTGGGAGCTGTTGCTGCAGTTGGGCATGTTGGCCGGAGAGTGCTTCTCGGGCCGCGAACTGTAACTTCCAGGTACCTCTCAGGTATACATGCCCAACAAAAGCCCCCAGACCCAAATGGAGAGGGGCTGCTTGGGGGCCCCCTGGGGGCCCTTCAGGCCAGCTAGGTCTTTGGGTCCTGGCTCCTTCGCTTTGGGAGCTGTTGCTGCAGTTGGGCATGTTGGCCGGAGAGTGCTTCTCGGGCCGCGAACTGCAACCTTGCAGGATTCTCCCAGGTTCCCGGCCCAACGAAAGCCCCCAGACCCAAATTGAGAGGGGCTGCTTGGGGGCCCCCTGGGGGCCCTTCAGGCCAGCTAGGTCTTTGGGTCCTGGCTCCTTCGCTTTGGGAGCTGTTGCTGCAGTTGGGCATGTTGGCCGGAGAGTGCTTCTCGGGCCGCGAACTGCAACCTTGCAGGTACCTCCCAGGTTCCCGGCCCAACGAAAGCCCCCAGACCCAAATGGAGAGGAGCTCCTTGGGGGCCCCATGGGGGCCCTTCAGGCCAGCTAGGTCTTTGGGTCCTGGCTCCTTCGGTTTGGGAGCTGTTGCTGCAGTTGGGCATGTTGGCCGGAGAGTGCTTCTCGAGCCGCGAACTGCAACCTTGCAGGAATCTCCCAGGTTCCATGCCCAACGAAAGCCCCCAGACCCAAATGGAGAGGGGCTGCTTGGGGGCCCCCTGGGGGCCCTTCAGGCCAGCTAGGTCTTTGGGTCCTGGCTCCTTCGCTTTGGGAGCTGTTGCTGCAGTTGGGCATGTTGGCCGGAGAGTGCTTCTCGGGCCGCGAACTGCAACCTTGCAGGAATCTCCCAGGTTCCCGGCCCAACGAAAGCCCCCAGACCCAAATTGAGAGGGGCTGCTTTGGGGCCCCCTGGGGGCCCTTCAGGCCAGCTAGGTCTTTGGGTCCTGGCTCCTTCGCTTTGGGAGCTGTTGCTGCAGTTGGGCATGTTGGCCGGAGAGTGCTTCTCGGGCCGCGAACTGCAACCTTGCAGGATTCTCCCAGGTTCCCGGCCCAACGAAAGCCCCCAGACCCAAATTGAGAGGGGCTGCTTGGGGCCCCCCTGGGGGCCCTTCAGGCCAGCTAGGTCTTTGGGTCCTGGCTCCTTCGGTTTGGGAGCTGTTGCTGCAGTTGGGCATGTTGGCCGGAGAGTGCTTCTCGGGCCGCCAACTGCAACCTTGCAGGTACCTCCCAGGTTCCCGGCCCAACGAAAGACCCCAGACCCAAATTGAGAGGTGCCTCTTGGGGGCCCCCTGGGGGCCCTTCAGGCCAGCTAGGTCTTTGGGTCCTGGCTCCTTCGGTTTGGGAGCTGTTGCTGCAGTTGGGCATGTTGGCCGGAGAGTGCTTCTCGGGCCGCGAACTGCAACCTTGCTGTATTCTCCATGGTTCCCGGCCCAACGAAAGCCCCCAGACCCAAATGGAGAGGGGCTGCTTGGGGCCCCCCTGGGGGCCCTTCAGGCCAGCTAGGTCTATGGGTCCTGGCTCCTTCGGTTTGGGAGCTGTTGCTGCAGTTGGGCATGTTGGCCGGAGAGTGCTTCTCGGGCCGCGAACTGCAACCTTGCAGGTACCTCCCAGGTTCCCGGCCCAACGAAAGCCCCCAGACCCAAATTGAGAGGTGCCTCTTGGGGGCCCCCTGGGGGCCCTTCAGGCCAGCTAGGTCTTTGGGTCCTGGCTCCTTCGCTTTGGGAGCTGTTGCTGCAGTTGTGCATGTTGGCCGGAGAGTGCTTCTCGGGCCGCGAACTGCAACCTTGCAGGATTCTCCCAGGTTCCCGGCCCAACGAAAGCCCCCAGACCCAAATTGAGAGGGGCTGCTTGGGGCCCCCCTGGGGGCCCTTCAGGCCAGCTAGGTCTTTGGGTCCTGGCTCCTTCGGTTTGGGAGCTGTTGCTGCAGTTGGGCATGTTGGCCGGAGAGTGCATCTCGGGCCGCGAACTGCAACCTTGCAGGTACCTCCCAGGTTCCCGGCCCAACTAAAACCCCCAGACCCAAATGGAGAGGGGCTGCTTGGGGGCCCACTGGGGGCCCTTCAGGCCAGCTAGGTCTTTGGGTCCTGGCTCCTTCGCTTTGGGAGCTGTTGCTGCAGTTGGGCATGTTGGCCGGAGAGTGCTTCTCGGGCCGCGAACTGTAACTTCCAGGTACCTCTCATGTATACATGCCCAACAAAAGCCCCCAGACCCAAATGGAGAGGGGCTGCTTGGGGGCCCCCTGGGGGCCCTTCAGGCCAGCTAGGTCTTTGGGTCCTGGCTCCTTCGCTTTGGGAGCTGTTGCTGCAGTTGGGCATGTTGGCCGGAGAGTGCTTCTCGGGCCGCGAACTGCAACCTTGCAGGATTCTCCCAGGTTCCCGGCCCAACGAAAGCCCCCAGACCCAAATGGAGAGGGGCTGCTTGGGGGCCCCCTGGGGGCCCTTCAGGCCAGCTAGGTCTTTGGGTCCTGGCTCCTTCGCTTTGGGAGCTTTTGCTGCAGTTGGGCATGTTGGCCGGAGAGTGCTTCTCGGGCCGCGAACTGCAACCTTGCATGAATCTCCCAGGTTCCCCGCCCAACGAAAGCCCCCAGACCCAAATGGAGAGGAACTGCTTGGGGACCCCCTGGGGGCCCTTCAGGCCAGCTAGGTCTTTGGGTCCTGGCTCCTTCGGTTTGGGAGCTGTTGCTGCAGTTGGGCATGTTGGCCGGAGAGTGCTTCTCGGGCCGCGAACTGCAACCTTGCAGGATTCTCCCAGGTTCCCGGCCCAACGAAAGCCCCCAGACCCAAATGGAGAGGGGCTGCTTGGGGCCCCCCTGGGGGCCCTTCAGGCCAGCTAGGGCTTTGGGTCCTGGCTCCTTCGCTTTGGGAGCTGTTGCTGCAGTTGGGCATGTTGGCCGGAGAGTGCTTCTCGGGCCGCGAACTGCAACCTTGCAGGATTCTCCCAGGTTCCCGGCCCAACGAAAGCCCCCAGATCCAAATGGAGAGGTGCTGCTTGGGGGCCCCCTGGGGGCCCTTCAGGCCAGCTAGGTCTTTGGGTCCTGGCTCCTTCGCTTTGGGAGCTGTTGCTGCAGTTGGGCATGTTGGCCGGAGAGTGCTTCTCGGGCCGCGAACTGCAACCTTGCAGGAATCTCCCAGGTTCCCGGCCCAACGAAAGCCCCCAGACCCAAATTAAGAGGGGCTGCTTGGGGGCCCCCTGGGGGCACTTCAGGCCAGCTAGGTCTTTGGGTCCTGGCTCCTTCGCTTTGGGAGCTGTTGCTGCAGTTGGGCATGTTGGCCGGAGAGTGCTTCTCGGGCCGCGAACTGCAACCTTGCAGGAATCTCCCAGGTTCCCCGCCCAACGAAAGCCCCCAGACCCAAATGGAGAGGGGCTGCTTGGGGGCCCCCTGGGGGCACTTCAGGCCAGCTAGGTCTTTGGGTCCTGGCTCCTTCAGTTTGGGAGCTGTTGCTGCAGTTGGGCATGTTGGCCGGAGAGTGCTTCTCGGGCCGCGAACTGCAACCTTGCAGGTAGCTCCCAGGTTCCCGGCCCAACGAAAGCCCCCAGACCCAAATGGAGAGGGGCTGCTTGGGGCCCCCCTGGGGGCCCTTCAGACCAGCTAGGTCTTTGGGTCCTGGCTCCTTCGCTTTGGGAGCTGTTGCTGGATATTGGGCATGTTGGCCGGAGAGTGCTTCTCGGGCTGCGAACTGCAACCTTGCTGGTATCTCCCAGGTTCTCAGCCTAAAGAAAGCCCCCAGACCCAAATGGAGAGGGGCTGCTTGGGGGCTCCCTGGGGGCCCTTCAGGCCAGCTAGGTCTTTGGGTCCTGGCTCCTTCGCTTTGGGAGCTGTTGCTGCAGTTGGGCATGTTGGCCGGAGAGTGCTTCTCGGGCCGCGAACTGCAACCTTGCAGGAATCTCCCAGGTTCCCGGCCCAACGAAAGCCCCCAGACCCAAATTAAGAGGGGCTGCTTGGGGGCCCCCTGGGGGCCCTTCAGGCCAGCTAGGTCTTTGGGTCCTGGCTCCTTCGCTTTGGGAGCTGTTGCTGCAGTTGGGCATGTTGGCCGGAGAGTGCTTCTCGGGCCGCGAACTGCAACCTTGCAGGATTCTCCCAGGTTCCCGGCCCAACGAAAACCCCCAGACCCAAATGGAGAGGGGCTGCTTGGGGGCCCCCTGGGGGCCCTTCAGGCCAGCTAGGTCTTTGGGTCCTGGCTCCTTCGCTTTGGGAGCTGTTGCTGCAGTTGAGCATGTTGGCCAGAGAGTGCTTCTCGGGCCGCGAACTGTAACTTCCAGGTACCTCTCAGGTATACATGCCCAACGAAAGCCCCCAGACCCAAATGGAGAGGGGCTGCTTGGTGGCCTTCTGGGGGCCCTTCAGGCCAGCTAGGTCTTTGGGTCCTGGCTCCTTCGCTTTGGGAGCTGTTGCTGGATATTGGACATGTTGGCCGGAGAGTGCTTCTCGGGCTGCGAACTGCAACCTTGCTGGTATCTCCCAGGTTCTCAGCCTAAAGAAAGCCCCCAGACCCAAATGGAGAGGGGCTGCTTGGGGGCCCCCTGGGGGCCCTTCAGGCCAGCTAGGTCTTTGGGTCCTGGCTCCTTCGGTTTGGGAGCTGTTGCTGCAGTTGGGCATGTTGGCCGGAGAGTGCTTCTCCGGCCGCGAACTGCAACCTTGCAGGATTCTCCCAGGTTCCCGGCCCAACGAAAGCCCCCAGACCCAAATGGAGAGGGGCTGCTTGGGGGCCCCCTGGGGGCCCTTCAGGCCAGCTAGGTCTTTGGGTCCTGGCTCCTTCGCTTTGGGAGCTGTTGCTGCAGTTGGGCATGTTGGCCGGAGAGTGCTTCTCGGGCCGCGAACTGCAACCTTGCAGGAATCTCCCAGGTTCCCCGCCCAACAAAAGCCCCCAGACCCAAATGGAGTGGGGCTGCTTGGGGACCCCCTGGGGGCACTTCAGGCCAGCTAGGTCTTTGGGTCCTGGCTCCTTCGGTTTGGGAGCTGTTGCTGCAGTTGGGCATGTTGGCCGGAGAGTGCTTCTCGGGCCGACAACTGCAACCTTGCAGGATTCTCCCAGGTTCCCGGCCCAACGAAAGCCCCCAGATCCAAATGGAGAGGTGCTGCTTGGGGGCCCCCTGGGGGCCCTTCAGGCCAGCTAGGTCTTTGGGTCCTGGCTCCTTCGCTTTGGGAGCTGTTGCTGCAGTTGGGCATGTTGGCCGGAGAGTGCTTCTCGGGCCGCGAACTGCAACCTTGCAGGAATCTCCCAGGTTCCCGGCCCAACGAAAGCCCCCAGACCCAAATTAAGAGGGGCTGCTTGGGGGCCCCCTGGGGGCACTTCAGGCCAGCTAGGTCTTTGGGTCCTGGCTCCTTCGCTTTGGGAGCTGTTGCTGCAGTTGGGCATGTTGGCCGGAGAGTGCTTCTCGGGCCGCGAACTGCAACCTTGCAGGAATCTCCCAGGTTCCCCGCCCAACGAAAGCCCCCAGACCCAAATGGAGAGGGGCTGCTTGGGGGCCCCCTGGGGGCACTTCAGGCCAGCTAGGTCTTTGGGTCCTGGCTCCTTCAGTTTGGGAGCTGTTGCTGCAGTTGGGCATGTTGGCCGGAGAGTGCTTCTCGGGCCGCGAACTGCAACCTTGCAGGTAGCTCCCAGGTTCCCGGCCCAACGAAAGCCCCCAGACCCAAATGGAGAGGGGCTGCTTGGGGCCCCCCTGGGGGCCCTTCAGACCAGCTAGGTCTTTGGGTCCTGGCTCCTTCGCTTTGGGAGCTGTTGCTGGATATTGGGCATGTTGGCCGGAGAGTGCTTCTCGGGCTGCGAACTGCAACCTTGCTGGTATCTCCCAGGTTCTCAGCCTAAAGAAAGCCCCCAGACCCAAATGGAGAGGGGCTGCTTGGGGGCCCCCTGGGGGCCCTTCAGGCCAGCTAGGTCTTTGGGTCCTGGCTCCTTCGGTTTGGGAGCTGTTGCTGCAGATGGGCATGTTGGCCGGAGAGTGCTTCTCCGGCCGCGAACTGTAACCTTGCAGGAATCTCCCAGGTTCCCGGCCCAACGAAAGCCCCCAGACCCAAATTGAGAGGGGCTGCTTGGGGGCCCCCTGGGGGCCCTTCAGGCCAGCTAGGTCTTTGGGTCCTGGCTCCTTCGCTTTGGGAGCTTTTGCTGCAGTTGGGCATGTTGGCCGGAGAGTGCTTCTCGGGCCGCGAACTGCAACCTTGCAGGTACCTCCCAGGTTCCCGGCCCAACGAAAGCCCCCAGACCCAAATTGAGAGGTGCCTCTTTGGGGCCCCCTGGGGGCCCTTCAGGCCAGCTAGGTCTTTGGGTCCTGGCTCCTTCGCTTTGGGAGCTGTTGCTGCAGTTGGGCATGTTGGCCGGAGAGTGCTTCTCGGGCCGCGAACTGCAACCTTGCAGGTACCTCCCAGGTTCCCGGCCCAACGAAAACCCCCAGACCCAAATGGAGAGGGGCTGCTTGGGGGCCCCCTGGGGGCCCTTCAGGCCAGCTAGGTCTTTGGGTCCTGGCTCCTTCGCTTTGGGAGCTGTTGCTGCAGTTGGGCATGTTGGCCGGAGAGTGCTTCTCGGGCCGCGAACTGTAACTTCCAGGTACCTCTCAGGTATAGATGCCCAACAAAAGCCCCCAGACCCAAATGGAGAGGGGCTGCTTGGGGGCCCCCTGGGGGCCCTTCAGGCCAGCTAGGTCTTTGGGTCCTGGCTCCTTCGCTTTGGGAGCTGTTGCTGCAGTTGGGCATGTTGGCCGGAGAGTGCTTCTCGGGCCGCGAACTGCAACCTTGCAGGTACCTCCCAGGTTCCCGGCCCAACGAAAGCCCCCAGACCCAAATGGAGAGGAGCTCCTTGGGGGCCCCATGGGGGCCCTTCAGGCCAGCTAGGTCTTTGGGTCCTGGCTCCTTCGGTTTGGGAGCTGTTGCTGCAGTTGGGCATGTTGGCCGGAGAGTGCTTCTCGAGCCGCGAACTGCAACCTTGCAGGAATCTCCCAGGTTCCATGCCCAACGAAAGCCCCCAGACCCAAATGGAGAGGGGCTGCTTGGGGGCCCCCTGGGGGCCCTTCAGGCCAGCTAGGTCTTTGGGTCCTGGCTCCTTCGCTTTGGGAGCTGTTGCTGCAGTTGGGCATGTTGGCCGGAGAGTGCTTCTCGGGCCGCGAACTGCAACCTTGCAGGATTCTCCCAGGTTCCCGGCCCAACGAAAGCCCCCAGACCCAAATTGAGAGGGGCTGCTTTGGGGCCCCCTGGGGGCCCTTCAGGCCAGCTAGGTCTTTGGGTCCTGGCTCCTTCGCTTTGGGAGCTGTTGCTGCAGTTGGGCATGTTGGCCGGAGAGTGCTTCTCGGGCCACCAACTGCAACCTTGCAGGATTCTCCATGGTTCCCGGCCCAACGAAAGCCCCCAGACCCAAATTGAGAGGGGCTGCTTGGGGCCCCCCTGGGGGCCCTTCAGGCCAGCTAGGTCTTTGGGTCCTGGCTCCTTCGGTTTGGGAGCTGTTGCTGCAGTTGGGCATGTTGGCCGGAGAGTGCTTCTCGGGCCGCCAACTGCAACCTTGCAGGTACCTCCCAGGTTCCCGGCCCAACGAAAGACCCCAGACCCAAATTGAGAGGTGCCTCTTGGGGGCCCCCTGGGGGCCCTTCAGGCCAGCTAGGTCTTTGGGTCCTGGCTCCTTCGGTTTGGGAGCTGTTGCTGCAGTTGAGCATGTTGGCCGGAGAGTGCTTCTCGGGCCGCGAACTGCAACCTTGCAGTATTCTCCATGGTTCCCGGCCCAACGAAAGCCCCCAGACCCAAATGGAGAGGGGCTGCTTGGGGCCCCCCTGGGGGCCCTTCAGGCCAGCTAGGTCTATGGGTCCTGGCTCCTTCGGTTTGGGAGCTGTTGCTGCAGTTGGGCATGTTGGCCGGAGAGTGCTTCTCGGGCCGCGAACTGCAACCTTGCAGGTACCTCCCAGGTTCCCGGCCCAACGAAAGCCCCCAGACCCAAATTGAGAGGTGCCTCTTGGGGGCCCCCTGGGGGCCCTTCAGGCCAGCTAGGTCTTTGGGTCCTGGCTCCTTCGCTTTGGGAGCTGTTGCTGCAGTTGTGCATGTTGGCCGGAGAGTGCTTCTCGGGCCGCGAACTGCAACCTTGCAGGATTCTCCCAGGTTCCCGGCCCAACGAAAGCCCCCAGACCCAAATTGAGAGGGGCTGCTTGGGGCCCCCCTGGGGGCCCTTCAGGCCAGCTAGGTCTTTGGGTCCTGGCTCCTTCGGTTTGGGAGCTGTTGCTGCAGTTGGGCATGTTGGCCGGAGAGTGCATCTCGGGCCGCGAACTGCAACCTTGCAGGTACCTCCCAGGTTCCCGGCCCAACTAAAACCCCCAGACCCAAATGGAGAGGGGCTGCTTGGGGGCCCACTGGGGGCCCTTCAGGCCAGCTAGGTCTTTGGGTCCTGGCTCCTTCGCTTTGGGAGCTGTTGCTGCAGTTGGGCATGTTGGCCGGAGAGTGCTTCTCGGGCCGCGAACTGTAACTTCCAGGTACCTCTCATGTATACATGCCCAACAAAAGCCCCCAGACCCAAATGGAGAGGGGCTGCTTGGGGGCCCCCTGGGGGCCCTTCAGGCCAGCTAGGTCTTTGGGTCCTGGCTCCTTCGCTTTGGGAGCTGTTGCTGCAGTTGGGCATGTTGGCCGGAGAGTGCTTCTCGGGCCGCGAACTGCAACCTTGCAGGATTCTCCCAGGTTCCCGGCCCAACGAAAGCCCCCAGACCCAAATGGAGAGGGGCTGCTTGGGGGCCCCCTGGGGGCCCTTCAGGCCAGCTAGGTCTTTGGGTCCTGGCTCCTTCGCTTTGGGAGCTGTTGCTGCAGTTAGGCATGTTGGCCGGAGAGTGCTTCTCGGGCCGCGAACTGCAACCTTGCAGGATTCTCCCAGGTTCCCGGCCCAACGAAAGCCCCCAGACCCAAATTGAGAGGGGCTGCTTTGGGGCCCCCTGGGGGCCCTTCAGGCCAGCTAGGTCTTTGGGTCCTGGCTCCTTCGCTTTGGGAGCTGTTGCTGCAGTTGGGCATGTTGGCCGGAGAGTGCTTCTCGGGCCGCGAACTGCAACCTTGCAGGATTCTCCCAGGTTCCCGGCCCAACGAAAGCCCCCAGACCCAAATTGAGAGGGGCTGCTTTGGGGCCCCCTGGGGGCCCTTCAGGCCAGCTAGGTCTTTGGGTCCTGGCTCCTTCGCTTTGGGAGCTGTTGCTGCAGTTGGGCATGTTGGCCGGAGAGTGCTTCTCGGGCCGCGAACTGCAAACTTGCAGGATTCTCCCAGGTTCCCGGCCCAACGAAAGCCCCCAGACCCAAATTGAGAGGGGCTGCTTGGGGCCCCCCTGGGGGCCCTTCAGGCCAGCTAGGTCTTTGGGTCCTGGCTCCTTCGGTTTGGGAGCTGTTGCTGCAGTTGGGCATGTTGGCCGGAGAGTGCTTCTCGGGCCGCGAACTGCAACCTTGCAGGTACCTCCCAGGTTCCCGGCCCAACGAAAGCCCCCAGACCCAAATTGAGAGGTGTCTCTTGGGGGCCCCCTGGGGGCCCTTCAGGCCAGCTAGGTCTTTGGGTCCTGGCTCCTTCGCTTTGGGAGCTGTTGCTGCAGTTGGGCATGTTGGCCGGAGAGTGCTTCTCGGGCCGCGAACTGCAACCTTGCAGGTACCTCCCAGGTTCCCGGCCCAACGAAAACCCCCAGACCCAAATGGAGAGGGGCTGCTTGGGGGCCCACTGGGGGCCCTTCAGGCCAGCTAGGTCTTTGGGTCCTGGCTCCTTCGCTTTGGGAGCTGTTGCTGCAGTTGGGCATGTTGGCCGGAGAGTGCTTCTCGGGCCGCGAACTGTAACTTCCAGGTACCTCTCAGGTATAGATGCCCAACAAAAGCCCCCAGACCCAAATGGAGAGGGGCTGCTTGGGGGCCCCCTGGGGGCCCTTCAGGCCAGCTAGGTCTTTGGGTCCTGGCTCCTTCGCTTTGGGAGCTGTTGCTGCAGTTGGGCATGTTGGCCGGAGAGTGCTTCTCGGGCCGCGAACTGCAACCTTGCAGGTACCTCCCAGGTTCCCGGCCCAACGAAAGCCCCCAGACCCAAATGGAGAGGAGCTCCTTGGGGGCCCCATGGGGGCCCTTCAGGCCAGCTAGGTCTTTGGGTCCTGGCTCCTTCGGTTTGGGAGCTGTTGCTGCAGTTGGGCATGTTGGCCGGAGAGTGCTTCTCGAGCCGCGAACTGCAACCTTGCATGAATCTCCCAGGTTCCATGCCCAACGAAAGCCCCCAGACCCAAATGGAGAGGGGCTGCTTGGGGGCCCCCTGGGGGCCCTTCAGGCCAGCTAGGTCTTTGGGTCCTGGCTCCTTCGCTTTGGGAGCTGTTGCTGCAGTTGGGCATGTTGGCCGGAGAGTGCTTCTCGGGCCGCGAACTGCAACCTTGCAGGATTCTCCCAGGTTCCCGGCCCAACGAAAGCCCCCAGACCCAAATTGAGAGGGGCTGCTTTGGGGCCCCCTGGGGGCCCTTCAGGCCAGCTAGGTCTTTGGGTCCTGGCTCCTTCGCTTTGGGAGCTGTTGCTGCAGTTGGGCATGTTGGCCGGAGAGTGCTTCTCGGGCCGCGAACTGCAACCTTGCAGGATTCTCCCAGGTTCCCGGCCCAACGAAAGCCCCCAGACCCAAATTGAGAGGGGCTGCTTGGGGCCCCCCTGGGGGCCCTTCAGGCCAGCTAGGTCTTTTGGTCCTGGCTCCTTCGGTTTGGGAGCTGTTGCTGCAGTTGGGCATGTTGGCCGGAGAGTGCTTCTCGGGCCGCGAACTGCAACCTTGCAGTATTCTCCATGGTTCCCGGCCCAACGAAAGCCCCCAGACCCAAATGGAGAGGGGCTGCTTGGGGCCCCCCTGGGGGCCCTTCAGGCCAGCTAGGTCTATGGGTCCTGGCTCCTTCGGTTTGGGAGCTGTTGCTGCAGTTGGGCATGTTGGCCGGAGAGTGCTTCTCGGGCCGCGAACTGCAACCTTGCAGGTACCTCCCAGGTTCCCGGCCCAACGAAAGCCCCCAGACCCAAATTGAGAGGTGCCTCTTGGGGGCCCCCTGGGGGCCCTTCAGGCCAGCTAGGTCTTTGGGTCCTGGCTCCTTCGGTTTGGGAGCTGTTGCTGCAGTTGGGCATGTTGGCCGGAGAGTGCATCTCGGGCCGCGAACTGCAACCTTGCAGGTACCTCCCAGGTTCCCGGCCCAACTAAAACCCCCAGACCCAAATGGAGAGGGGCTGCTTGGGGGCCCACTGGGGGCCCTTCAGGCCAGCTAGGTCTTTGGGTCCTGGCTCCTTCGCTTTGGGAGCTGTTGCTGCAGTTGGGCATGTTGGCCGGAGAGTGCTTCTCGGGCCGCGAACTGTAACTTCCAGGTACCTCTCATGTATACATGCCCAACAAAAGCCCCCAGACCCAAATGGAGAGGGGCTGCTTGGGGGCCCCCTGGGGGCCCTTCAGGCCAGCTAGGTCTTTGGGTCCTGGCTCCTTCGCTTTGGGAGCTGTTGCTGCAGTTGGGCATGTTGGCCGGAGAGTGCTTCTCGGGCCGCGAACTGCAACCTTGCAGGATTCTCCCAGGTTCCCGGCCCAACGAAAGCCCCCAGACCCAAATGGAGAGGGGCTGCTTGGGGGCCCCCTGGGGGCCCTTCAGGCCAGCTAGGTCTTTGGGTCCTGGCTCCTTCGCTTTGGGAGCTGTTGCTGCAGTTAGGCATGTTGGCCGGAGAGTGCTTCTCGGGCCGCGAACTGCAACCTTGCAGGATTCTCCCAGGTTCCCGGCCCAACGAAAGCCCCCAGACCCAAATTGAGAGGGGCTGCTTTGGGGCCCCCTGGGGGCCCTTCAGGCCAGCTAGGTCTTTGGGTCCTGGCTCCTTCGCTTTGGGAGCTGTTGCTGCAGTTGGGCATGTTGGCCGGAGAGTGCTTCTCGGGCCGCGAACTGCAACCTTGCAGGATTCTCCCAGGTTCCCGGCCCAACGAAAGCCCCCAGACCCAAATTGAGAGGGGCTGCTTTGGGGCCCCCTGGGGGCCCTTCAGGCCAGCTAGGTCTTTGGGTCCTGGCTCCTTCGCTTTGGGAGCTGTTGCTGCAGTTGGGCATGTTGGCCGGAGAGTGCTTCTCGGGCCGCGAACTGCAAACTTGCAGGATTCTCCCAGGTTCCCGGCCCAACGAAAGCCCCCAGACCCAAATTGAGAGGGGCTGCTTGGGGCCCCCCTGGGGGCCCTTCAGGCCAGCTAGGTCTTTGGGTCCTGGCTCCTTCGGTTTGGGAGCTGTTGCTGCAGTTGGGCATGTTGGCCGGAGAGTGCTTCTCGGGCCGACAACTGCAACCTTGCAGGATTCTCCCAGGTTCCCGGCCCAACGAAAGCCCCCAGACCCAAATGGAGAGGGGCTGCTTGGGGCCCCCCTGGGGGCCCTTCAGGCCAGCTAGGTCTTTGGGTCCTGGCTCCTTCGGTTTGGGAGCTGTTGCTGCAGTTGGGCATGTTGGCCGGAGAGTGCTTCTCGGGCCGCGAACTGCAACCTTGCAGGTACCTCCCAGGTTCCCGGCCCAACGAAAGCCCCCAGACCCAAATTGAGAGGTGCCTCTTGGGGGCCCCCTGGGGGCCCTTCAGGCCAGCTAGGTCTTTGGGTCCTGGCTCCTTCGGTTTGGGAGCTGTTGCTGCAGTTGGGCATGTTGGCCGGAGAGTGCTTCTCGGGCCGCGAACTGCAACCTTGCAGGTACCTCCCAGGTTCCCGGCCCAACGAAAACCCCCAGACCCAAATGGAGAGGGGCTGCTTGGGGGCCCACTGGGGGCCCTTCAGGCCAGCTAGGTCTTTGGGTCCTGGCTCCTTCGCTTTGGGAGCTGTTGCTGCAGTTGGGCATGTTGGCCGGAGAGTGCTTCTCGGGCCGCGAACTGTAACTTCCAGGTACCTCTCAGGTATAGATGCCCAACAAAAGCCCCCAGACCCAAATGGAGAGGGGCTGCTTGGGGGCCCCCTGGGGACCCTTCAGGCCAGCTAGGTCTTTGGGTCCTGGCTCCTTCGCTTTGGGAGCTGTTGCTGCAGTTGGGCATGTTGGCCGGAGAGTGCTTCTCGGGCCGCGAACTGCAACCTTGCAGGATTCTCCCAGGTTCCCGGCCCAACGAAAGCCCCCAGACCCAAATGGAGAGGGGCTGCTTTGGGGCCCCCTGGGGGCCCTTCAGGCCAGCTAGGTCTTTGGGTCCTGGCTCCTTCGCTTTGGGAGCTGTTGCTGCAGTTGGGCATGTTGGCCGGAGAGTGCTTCTCGGGCCGCGAACTGCAACCTTGCAGGATTCTCCCAGGTTCCCGGCCCAACGAAAGCCCCCAGACCCAAATGGAGAGGGGCTGCTTGGGGGCCCCCTGGGGGCCCTTCAGGCCAGCTAGGTCTTTGGGTCCTGGCTCCTTCGCTTTGGGAGCTGTTGCTGCAGTTGGGCATGTTGGCCGGAGAGTGCTTCTCGGGCCGCGAACTGCAACCTTGCAGGTACCTCTCAGGTTCTCGGCCCAACGAAAACCCCCAGACCCAAATGGAGAGGGGCTGCTTGGGGGCCCCCTGGGGGCCCTTCAGGCCAGCTAGGTCTTTGGGTCCTGGCTCCTTCGCTTTGGGAGCTGTTGCTGCAGTTGGGCATGTTGGCCAGAGAGTGCTTCTCGGGCCGCGAACTGCAACCTTGCAGGATTCTCCCAGGTTCCCGGCCCAACGAAAGCCCCCAGACCCAAATTGAGAGGGGCTACTTGGGGGCCCACTGGGGGCCCTTCAGGCCAGCTAGGTCTTTGGGTCCTGGCTCCTTCGGTTTGGGAGCTGTTGCTGCAGTTGGGCATGTTGGCCGGAGAGTGCTTCTCGGGCCGCGAACTGCAACCTTGCAGGAATCTCACAGGTTCCCGGCCCAACGAAAGCCCCCAGACCCAAATGGAGAGGGGCTGCTTGGGGGCCCCCTGGGGGCCCTTCAGGCCAGCTAGGTCTTTGGGTCCTGGCTCCTTCGGTTTGGGAGCTGTTGCTGCAGTTGGGCATGTTGGCCGGAGAGTGCTTCTTGGGCCGCGAACTGCAACCTTGCAGGTACCTCCCAGGTTCCCGGCCCAACGAAAGCCCCCAGACCTAAATGGAGAGGAGGTCCTTGGGGGCGCCATGGGGGCCCTTCAGGCCAGCTAGGTCTTTGTGTCCTGGCTCCTTCGCTTTGGGAGCTGTTGCTGCAGTTGGGCATGTTGGCCGGAGAGTGCTTCTCGGGCCGCGAACTGCAACCTGGCAGGAATAACCCAGGTTCCATGCCCAATGAAAGCCCCCAGACCCAAATGGAGAGGGGCTGCTTGGGGGCCCCCTGGGGGCCCTTCAGGCCAGCTAGGTCTTTGGGTCCTGGCTCCTTCGATTTGGGAGCTGTTGCTGCAGTTGGGCATGTTGGCCGGAGAGTGCTTCTCGGGCCGCGAACCTCAACCTTGCAGGATTCTCCCAGGTTCCCGGCCCAACGAAAGCCCCCAGACCCAAATGGAGAGGGGCTGCTTTGGGGCCCCCTGGGGGCCCTTCAGGCCAGCTAGGTCTTTGGGTCCTGGCTCCTTCGGTTTGGGAGCTGTTGCTGCAGTTGGGCATGTTGGCCGGAGAGTGCTTCTCGGGCCGCGAACTGTAACTTCCAGGTACCTCTCAGGTATACATGCCCAACAAAAGCCCCCAGACCCAAATGGAGAGGGGCTGCTTGGGGGCCCCCTGGGGGCCCTTCAGGCCAGCTAGGTCTTTGGGTCCTGGCTCCTTCGGTTTGGGAGCTGTTGCTGCAGTTGGGCATGTTGGCCGGAGAGTGCTTCTCGGGCCGCGAACTGCAACCTTGCAGGTACCTCTCAGGATCCCGGCCCAACGAAAACCCCCAGACCCAAATGGAGAGGGGCTGCTTGGGGGCCCCCTGGGGGCCCTTCAGGCCAGCTAGGTCTTTGGGTCCTGGCTCCTTCGGTTTGGGAGCTGTTGCTGCAGTTGGGCATGTTGGCCGGAGAGTGCTTCTCGGGCCGCGAACTGCAACCTTGCAGGTACCTCCCAGGTTCCCGGCCCAACGAAAGCCCCCAGACCCAAATTGAGAGGGGCTACTTGGGGGCCCACTGGGGGCCCTTCAGGCCAGCTAGGTCTTTGGGTCCTGGCTCCTTCGCTTTGGGAGCTGTTGCTGCAGTTGGGCATGTTGGCCGGAGAGTGCTTCTTGGGCCTCGAACTGCAACCTTGCAGGAATCTCACAGGTTCCCGGCCCAACGAAAGCCCCCAGACCCAAATGGAGAGGGGCTGCTTGGGGGCCCCCTGGGGGCCCTTCAGGCCAGCTAGGTCTTTGGGTCCTGGCTCCTTCGCTTTGGGAGCTGTTGCTGCAGTTGGGCATGTTGGCCGGAGAGTGCTTCTCGGGCCGCGAACTGCAACCTTGCAGGTACCTCCCAGGTTCCCGGCCCAACGAAAGCCCCCAGACCTAAATGGAGAGGAGCTCCTTGGGGGCCCCATGGGGGCCCTTCAGGCCAGCTAGGTCTTTGGGTCCTGGCTCCTTCGGTTTGGGAGCTGTTGCTGCAGTTGGGCATGTTGGCCGGAGAGTGCTTCTCGGGCCGCGAACTGCAACCTGGCAGGAATCTCCCAGGTTCCATGCCCAACGAAAGCCCCCAGACCCAAATGGAGATGGGCTGCTTGGGGGCCCCCTGGGGGCCCTTCAGGCCAGCTAGGTCTTTGGGTCCTGGCTCCTTCGCTTTGGGAGCTGTTGCTGCAGTTGGGCATGTTGGGCGGAGAGTGCTTCTCGGGCCGCGAACTGCAACCTTGCAGGATTCTCCCAGGTTCCCGGCCCAACGAAAGCCCCCAGACCCAAATGGAGAGGGGCTGCTTGGGGGCCCCCTGGGGGCCCTTCAGGCCAGCTAGGTCTTTGGGTCCTGGCTCCTTCGGTTTGGGAGCTGTTGCTGCAGTTGGGCATGTTGGCCGGAGAGTGCTTCTCGGGCCGCGAACTGTAACTTCCAGGTACCTCTCAGGTATACATGCCCAACGAAAGCCCCCAGACCCAAATGGAGAGGGGCTGCTTGGTGGCCTTCTGGGGGCCCTTCAGGCCAGCTAGGTCTTTGGGTCCTGGCTCCTTCGCTTTGGGAGCTGTTGCTGGATATTGGGCATGTTGGCCGGAGAGTGCTTCTCGGGCCGCGAACTGCAACCTTGCTGGTATCTCCCAGGTTCTCAGCCTAAAGAAAGCCCCCAGACCCAAATGGAGAGGGGCTGCTTGGGGGCCCCCTGGGGGCCCTTCAGGCCAGCTAGGTCTTTGGGTCCTGGCTCCTTCGCTTTGGGAGCTGTTGCTGCAGTTGGGCATGTTGGCCGGAGAGTGCTTCTCGGGCCGCGAACTGCAACCTTGCAGGTACCTCCCAGGTTCCCGGCCCAACGAAAACCCCCAGACCCAAATGGAGAGGGGCTGCTTGGGGGCCCCCTGGGGGCCCTTCAGGCCAGCTAGGTCTTTGGGTCCTGGCTCCTTCGGTTTGGGAGCTGTTGCTGCAGTTGGGCATGTTGGCCGGAGAGTGCTTCTCGGGCCGCGAACTGTAACTTCCAGGTACTTCTCAGGTATACATGCCCAAAAAAAGCCCCCAGACCCAAATGGAGAGGGGCTGCTTGGGGGCCCCCTGGGGGCCCTTCAGGCCAGCTAGGTCTTTGGGTCCTGGCTCCTTCGCTTTGGGAGCTGTTGCTGCAGTTGTGCATGTTGGCCGGAGAGTGCTTCTCGGGCCGCGAACTGCAACCTTGCAGGATTCTCCCAGGTTCCCGGCCCAACGAAAGCCCCCAGACCCAAATGGAGAGGGGCTGCTTGGGGGCCCCCTGGGGGCCCTTCAGGCCAGCTAGGTCTTTGGGTCCTGGCTCCTTCGCTTTGGGAGCTGTTGCTGCAGTTGGGCATGTTGGCCGGAGAGTGCTTCTCGGGCCGCGAACTGCAACCTTGCAGGAATCTCCCAGGTTCCCGGCCCAACGAAAGCCCCCAGACCCAAATTGAGAGGGGCTGCTTGGGGGCCCCCTGGGGGCCCTTCAGGCCAGCTAGGTCTTTGGGTCCTGGCTCCTTCGCTTTGGGAGCTGTTGCTGCAGTTGGGCATGTTGGCCGGAGAGTGCTTCTCGGGCCGCGAACTGCAACCTTGCAGGATTCTCCCAGGTTCCCGGCCCAACGAAAGCCCCCAGACCCAAATTGAGAGGGGCTGCTTGGGGGCCCCCTGGGGGCCCTTCAGGCCAGCTAGGTCTTTGGGTCCTGGCTCCTTCGCTTTGGGAGCTGTTGCTGCAGTTGGGCATGTTGGCCGGAGAGTGCTTCTCGGGCCGCGAACTGTAACTTGCAGGTACCTCTCAGGTATCCATGCCCAACGAAAGCCCCCAGACCCAAATGGAGAGGGGCTGCTTGGTGGCCTTCTGGGGGCCCTTCAGGCCAGCTAGGTCTTTGGGTCCTGGCTCCTTCGCTTTGGGAGCTGTTGCTGCAGTTGGGCATGTTGGCCGGAGAGTGCTTCTCCGGCCGCGAACTGCAACCTTGCAGGAATCACCAAGGTTCCCGGCCCAACGAAAGCCCCCAGACCCAAATTGAGAGGGGCTGCTTGGGGGCCCCCTGGGGGCCCTTCAGGCCAGCTAGGTCTTTGGGTCCTGGCTCATTCGGTTTGGGAGCTGTTGCTGCAGTTGGGCATGTTGGCCGGAGAGTGCTTCTCGGGCCGCGAACTGCAACCTTGCAGGAATCTCCCAGGTTCCCGGCCCAACGAAAGCCCCCAGACCCAAATTGAGAGGGGCTGCTTGGGGGCCCCCTGGGGGCCCTTCAGGCCAGCTAGGTCTTTGGGTCCTGGCTCCTTCGCTTTGGGAGCTGTTGCTGCAGTTGAGCATGTTGGCCGGAGAGTGCTTCTCGGGCCGCGAACTGTAACCTTGCAGGTACCTCTCAGGTATCCATGCCCAACGAAAGCCCCCAGACCCAAATTGAGAGGGGCTGCTTGGTGGCCCCCTGGGGGCCCTTCAGGCCAGCTAGGTCTTTGTGTCCTGGCTCCTTCGCTTTGGGAGCTGTTGCTGCAGTTGGGCATGTTGGCCGGAGAGTGCTTCTCGGGCCGCGAACTGCAACCTTGCATGAATCTCCCAGGTTCCCGGCCCAACGAAAGCCCCCAGACCCAAATTGAGAGGGGCTGCTTGGGGGCCCCCTGGGGGCCCTTCAGGCCAGCTAGGTCTTTGTGTCCTGGCTCATTCGGTTTGGGAGCTGTTGCTGCAGTTGGGCATGTTGGCCGGAGAGTGCTTCTCGGGCCTCGAACTGCAACCTTGCAGGAATCTCCCAGGTTCCCGGCCCAACAAAAGCCCCCAGACCCAAATGGAGAGGGGCTGCTTGGGAGCCCCCTGGGGGCCCTTCAGGCCAGCTAGGTCTTTGAGTCCTGGCTCCTTCGCTTTGGGAGCTGTTGCTGCAGTTGAGCATGTTGGCCGGAGAGTGCTTCTCGGGCCGCGAACTGTAACCTTGCAGGTACCTCTCAGGTATCCATGCCCAACGAAAGCCCCCAGACCCAAATTGAGAGGGGCTGCTTGGGGCCCCCCTGGGGGCCCTTCAGGCCAGCTAGGTCTTTGTGTCCTGGCTCCTTCGGTTTGGGAGCTGTTGCTGCAGTTGGGCATGTTGGCCGGAGAGTGCTTCTCGGGCCGCGAACTGCAACCTTGAAGGAATCTCCCAGGTTCCCGGCCCAACGAAAGCCCCCAGACCCAAATGGAGAGGGGCTGCTTTGGGGCCCCCTGGGGGCCCTTCAGGCCAGCTAGGTCTTTGGGTCCTGGCTCCTTCGGTTTGGGAGCTGTTGCTGCAGTTGGGCATGTTGGCCGGAGAGTGCTTCTCGGGCCGCGAACTGTAACTTCCAGGTACCTCTCAGGTATACATGCCCAACGAAAGCCCCCAGACCCAAATGGAGAGGGGCTGCTTGGTGGCCTTCTGGGGGCCCTTCAGGCCAGCTAGGTCTTTGGGTCCTGGCTCCTTCGCTTTGGGAGCTGTTGCTGGATATTGGGCATGTTGGCCGGAGAGTGCTTCTCGGGCCGCGAACTGCAACCTTGCTGGTATCTCCCAGGTTCTCAGCCTAAAGAAAGCCCCCAGACCCAAATGGAGAGGGGCTGCTTGGGGGCCCCCTGGGGGCCCTTCAGGCCAGCTAGGTCTTTGGGTCCTGGCTCCTTCGCTTTGGGAGCTGTTGCTGCAGTTGGGCATGTTGGCCGGAGAGTGCTTCTCCGGCCGCGAACTGCAACCTTGCAGGATTCTCCCAGGTTCCCGGCCCAATGAAAGCCCCCAGACCCAAATGGAGAGGGGCTGCTTGGGGGCCCCCTGGGGGCCCTTCAGGCCACCTAGGTCTTTGGGTCCTGGCTCCTTCGGTTTGGGAGCTGTTGCTGCAGTTGGGCATGTTGGCCGGAGAGTGCTTCTCGGGCCGCGAACTGCAACCTTGCAGGATTCTCCCAGGTTCCCGGCCCAACGAAAGCCCCCAGACCCAAATGGAGAGGTGCTGCTTGGGGCCCCCCTGGGGGCCCTTCAGACCAGCTAGGTCTTTGGGTCCTGGCTCCTTGGCTTTGGGAGCTGTTGCTGGATATTGGGCATGTTGGCCGGAGAGTGCTTCTCGGGCTGCGAACTGCAACCTTGCTGGTTTCTCCCAGGTTCTCAGCCTAAAGAAAGCCCCCAGACCCAAATGGAGAGGGGCTGCTTGGGGGCCCCCTGGGGGCCCTTCAGGCCAGCTAGGTCTTTGGGTCCTGGCTCCTTCGCTTTGGGAGCTGTTGCTGCAGTTGGGCATGTTGGCTGGAGAGTGCTTCTCCGGCCGCGAACTGCAACCTTGCAGGAATCTCCCAGGTTCCCGGCCCAACGAAAGCCCCCAGACCCAAATGGAGAGGGGCTGCTTGGGGGCCCCCTGGGGGCCCTTCAGGCCAGCTAGGTCTTTGGGTCCTGGCTCCTTCACTTTGGGAGCTGTTGCTGCAGTTGGGCATGTTGGCCGGAGAGTGCTTCTCGGGCCGCGAACTTCAACCTTGCTGGTATCTCCCAGGTTCTCAGCCTAAAGAAAGCCCCCAGACCCAAATGGAGAGGGGCTGCTTGGGGGCCCCCTGGGGGCCCTTCAGGCCAGCTAGGTCTTTGTGTCCTGGCTCATTCGGTTTGGGAGCTGTTGCTGCAGTTGGGCATGTTGGCCGGAGAGTGCTTCTCGGGCCGCGAACTGCAACCTTGCAGGAATCTCCCAGGTTCCCGGCCCAACGAAAGCCCCCAGACCCAAATGGAGAGGGGCTGCTTGGGGGCCCCCTGGGGGCCCTTCAGGCCAGCTAGGTCTTTGGGTCCTGGCTCCTTCGCTTTGGGAGCTGTTGCTGCAGTTGAGCATGTTGGCCGGAGAGTGCTTCTCGGGCCGCGAACTGTAACCTTGCAGGTACCTCTCAGGTATCCATGCCCAACGAAAGCCCCCAGACCCAAATTGAGAGGGGCTGCTTGGTGGCCCCCTGGGGGCCCTTCAGGCCAGCTAGGTCTTTGTGTCCTGGCTCCTTCGCTTTGGGAGCTGTTGCTGCAGTTGGGCATGTTGGCCGGAGAGTGCTTCTCGGGCCGCGAACTGCAACCTTGCATGAATCTCCCAGGTTCCCGGCCCAACGAAAGCCCCCAGACCCAAATTGAGAGGGGCTGCTTGGGGGCCCCCTGGGGGCCCTTCAGGCCAGCTAGGTCTTTGTGTCCTGGCTCATTCGGTTTGGGAGCTGTTGCTGCAGTTGGGCATGTTGGCCGGAGAGTGCTTCTCGGGCCTCGAACTGCAACCTTGCAGGAATCTCCCAGGTTCCCGGCCCAACAAAAGCCCCCAGACCCAAATGGAGAGGGGCTGCTTGGGAGCCCCCTGGGGGCCCTTCAGGCCAGCTAGGTCTTTGAGTCCTGGCTCCTTCGGTTTGGGAGCTGTTGCTGCAGTTGGGCATGTTGGCCGGAGAGTGCTTCTCGGGCCGCGAACTGCAACCTTGCAGGAATCTCACAGGTTCCCGGCCCAACGAAAGCCCCCAGACCCAAATGGAGAGGGGCTGCTTGGGGGCCCCCTGGGGGCCCTTCAGGCCAGCTAGGTCTTTGGGTCCTGGCTCCTTCGGTTTGGGAGCTGTTGCTGCAGTTGGGCATGTTGGCCGGAGAGTGCTTCTCGGGCCTCGAACTGCAACCTTGCAGGAATCTCCCAGGTTCCCGGCCCAACAAAAGCCCCCAGACCCAAATGGAGAGGGGCTGCTTGGGGGCCCCCTGGGGGCCCTTCAGGCCAGCTAGGTCTTTGGGTCCTGGCTCCTTCGCTTTGGGAGCTGTTGCTGCAGTTGGGCATGTTGGCCGGAGAGTGCTTCTCGGGCCGCGAACTGCAACCTTGCAGGATTCTCCCAGGTTCCCGGCCCAACGAAAGCCCCCAGACCCAAATGGAGAGGGGCTGCTTGGGGCCCCCCGGGGGCCCTTCAGGCCAGCTAGGTCTTTGGGTCCTGGCTCCTTCGGTTTGGGAGCTGTTGCTGCAGTTGGGCATGTTGGCCGGAGAGTGCTTCTCGGGCCGCGAACTGCAACCTTGCTGGATTCTCCCAGGTTCCCGGCCCAACGAAAACCCCCAGACCCAAATGGAGAGGGGCTGCTTGGGGGCCCCCTGGGGGCCCTTCAGGCCAGCTAGGTCTTTGGGTCCTGGCTCCTTCGCTTTGGGAGCTGTTGCTGCAGTTGGGCATGTTGGCCGGAGAGTGCTTCTCGGGCCGCGTACTGCAACCTTGCAGGATTCTCCCAGGTTCCCGGCCCAACGAAAGCCCCCAGACCCAAATGGAGAGGGGCTGCTTGGGGGCCCCCTGGGGGCCCTTCAGGCCAGCTAGGTCTTTGGGTCCTGGCTCCTTCGCTTTGGGAGCTGTTGCTGCAGTTGGGCATGTTGGCCGGAGAGTGCTTCTCGGGCCGCGAACTGTAACTTGCAGGTACCTCTCAGGTATCCATGCCCAACGAAAGCCCCCAGACCCAAATGGAGAGGGGCTGCTTGGTGGCCTTCTGGGGGCCCTTCAGGCCAGCTAGGTCTTTGGGTCCTGGCTCCTTCGCTTTGGGAGCTGTTGCTGGATATTGGGCATGTTGGCCGGAGAGTGCTTCTCGGGCCGCGAACTGCAACCTTGCTGGTATCTCCCAGGTTCTCAGCCTAAAGAAAGCCCCCAGACCCAAATGGAGAGGGGCTGCTTGGGGGCCCCCTGGGGGCCCTTCAGGCCAGCTAGGTCTTTGGGTCCTGGCTCCTTCGGTTTGGGAGCTGTTGCTGCAGTTGAGCATGTTGGCCGGAGAGTGCTTCTCCGGCCGCGAACTGCAACCTTGCAGGAATCACCCAGGTTCCCGGCCCAACGAAAGCCCCCAGACCCAAATTGAGAGGGGCTGCTTGGGGGCCCCCTGGGGGCCCTTCAGGCCAGCTAGGTCTTTGTGTCCTGGCTCATTCGGTTTGGGAGCTGTTGCTGACGTTGGGCATGTTGGCCGGAGAGTGCTTCTCGGGCCGCGAACTGCAACCTTGCAGGAATCTCCCAGGTTCCCGGCCCAACAAAAGCCCCCAGACCCAAATGGAGAGGGGCTGCTTGGGGGCCCCCTGGGGGCCCTTCAGGCCAGCTAGGTCTTTGGGTCCTGGCTCCTTCGCTTTGGGAGCTGTTGCTGCAGTTGGGCATGTTGGCCGGAGAGTGCTTCTCGGGCCGCGAACTGCAACCTTGCAGGAATCTCCCAGGTTCCCGGCCCAACGAAATCCCCCAGACCCAAATGGAGAGGGGCTGCTTGGGGGCCCCCTGGGGGCCCTTCAGGCCAGCTAGGTCTTTGGGTCCTGGCTCCTTCGCTTTGGGAGCTGTTGCTGCAGTTGGGCATGTTGGCCGGAGAGTGCTTCTCGGGCCGCGAACTGTAACCTTGCAGGTACCTCTCAGGTATCCATGCCCAACGAAAGCCCCCAGACCCAAATTGAGAGGGGCTGCTTGGGGCCCCCCTGGGGGCCCTTCAGGCCAGCTAGGTCTTTGTGTCCTGGCTCCTTCGCTTTGGGAGCTGTTGCTGCAGTTGGGCATGTTGGCCGGAGAGTGCTTCTCGGGCCGCGAACTGCAAACTTGAAGGAATCTCCCAGGTTCCCGGCCCAACGAAAGCCCCCAGACCCAAATTGAGAGGGGCTGCTTGGGGGCCCCCTGGGGGCCCTTCAGGCCAGCTAGGTCTTTGGGTCCTGGCTCCTTCGCTTTGGGAGCTGTTGCTGCAGTTGGGCATGTTGGCCGGAGAGTGCTTCTCGGGCCGCGAACTGCAACCTTGCTGGTATCTCCCAGGTTCTCAGCCTAAAGAAAGCCCCCAGACCCAAATGGAGAGGGGCTGCTTGGGGGCCCCCTGGGGGCACTTCAGGCCAGCTAGGTCTTTGGGTCCTGGCTCCTTCGCTTTGGGAGCTGTTGCTGCAGTTGGGCATGTTGGCCGGAGAGTGCTTCTCCGGCCGCGAACTGCAACCTTGCAGGAATCACCAAGGTTCCCGGCCCAACGAAAGCCCCCAGACCCAAATTGAGAGGGGCTGCTTGGGGGCCCCCTGGGGGCCCTTCAGGCCAGCTAGGTCTTTGTGTCCTGGCTCATTCGGTTTGGGAGCTGTTGCTGCAGTTGGGCATGTTGGCCGGAGAGTGCTTCTCGGGCCGCGAACTGCAACCTTGCAGGAATCTCCCAGGTTCCCGGCCCAACGAAAGCCCCCAGACCCAAATTGAGAGGGGCTGCTTGGGGGCCCCCTGGGGGCCCTTCAGGCCAGCTAGGTCTTTGGGTCCTGGCTCCTTCGCTTTGGGAGCTGTTGCTGCAGTTGAGCATGTTGGCCGGAGAGTGCTTCTCGGGCCGCGAACTGTAACCTTGCAGGTACCTCTCAGGTATCCATGCCCAACGAAAGCCCCCAGACCCAAATTGAGAGGGGCTGCTTGGTGGCCCCCTGGGGGCCCTTCAGGCCAGCTAGGTCTTTGTGTCCTGGCTCCTTCGCTTTGGGAGCTGTTGCTGCAGTTGGGCATGTTGGCCGGAGAGTGCTTCTCGGGCCGCGAACTGCAACCTTGCATGAATCTCCCAGGTTCCCGGCCCAACGAAAGCCCCCAGACCCAAATTGAGAGGGGCTGCTTGGGGGCCCCCTGGGGGCCCTTCAGGCCAGCTAGGTCTTTGTGTCCTGGCTCATTCGGTTTGGGAGCTGTTGCTGCAGTTGGGCATGTTGGCCGGAGAGTGCTTCTCGGGCCTCGAACTGCAACCTTGCAGGAATCTCCCAGGTTCCCGGCCCAACAAAAGCCCCCAGACCCAAATGGAGAGGGGCTGCTTGGGAGCCCCCTGGGGGCCCTTCAGGCCAGCTAGGTCTTTGAGTCCTGGCTCCTTCGGTTTGGGAGCTGTTGCTGCAGTTGGGCATGTTGGCCGGAGAGTGCTTCTCGGGCCGCGAACTGCAACCTTGCAGGAATCTCACAGGTTCCCGGCCCAACGAAAGCCCCCAGACCCAAATTGAGAGGGGCTGCTTGGGGGCCCCCTGGGGGCCCTTCAGGCCAGCTAGGTCTTTGGGTCCTGGCTCCTTCGGTTTGGGAGCTGTTGCTGCAGTTGGGCATGTTGGCCGGAGAGTGCTTCTCGGGCCGAGAACTGCAACCTTGCAGGAATCTCCCAGGTTCCCGGCCCAACAAAAGCCCCCAGACCCAAATGGAGAGGGGCTGCTTGGGGGCCCCCTGGGGGCACTTCAGGCCAGCTAGGTCTTTGGGTCCTGGCTCCTTCGCTTTGGGAGCTGTTGCTGCAGTTGGGCATGTTGGCCGGAGAGTGCTTCTCGGGCCGCGAACTGCAACCTTGCAGGATTCTCCCAGGTTCCCGGCCCAACGAAAGCCCCCAGACCCAAATGGAGAGGGGCTGCTTGGGGCCCCCCGGGGGCCCTTCAGGCCAGCTAGGTCTTTGGGTCCTGGCTCCTTCGGTTTGGGAGCTGTTGCTGCAGTTGGGCATGTTGGCCGGAGAGTGCTTCTCGGGCCGCGAACTGCAACCTTGCTGGATTCTCCCAGGTTCCCGGCCCAACGAAAACCCCCAGACCCAAATGGAGAGGGGCTGCTTGGGGGCCCCCTGGGGGCCCTTCAGGCCAGCTAGGTCTTTGGGTCCTGGCTCCTTCGCTTTGGGAGCTGTTGCTGCAGTTGGGCATGTTGGCCGGAGAGTGCTTCTCGGGCCGCGTACTGCAACCTTGCAGGATTCTCCCAGGTTCCCGGCCCAACGAAAGCCCCCAGACCCAAATGGAGAGGGGCTGCTTGGGGGCCCCCTGGGGGCCCTTCAGGCCAGCTAGGTCTTTGGGTCCTGGCTCCTTCGCTTTGGGAGCTGTTGCTGCAGTTGGGCATGTTGGCCGGAGAGTGCTTCTCGGGCTGCGAACTGTAACTTACAGGTACCTCTCAGGTATCCATGCCCAACGAAAGCCCCCAGACCCAAATGGAGAGGGGCTGCTTGGTGGCCTTCTGGGGGCCCTTCAGGCCAGCTAGGTCTTTGGGTCCTGGCTCCTTCGCTTTGGGAGCTGTTGCTGGATATTGGCCATGTTGGCCGGAGAGTGCTTCTCGGGCCGCGAACTGCAACCTTGCTGGTATCTCCCAGGTTCTCAGCCTAAAGAAAGCCCCCAGACCCAAATGGAGAGGGGCTGCTTGGGGGCCCCCTGGGGGCCCTTCAGGCCAGCTAGGTCTTTGGGTCCTGGCTCCTTCGCTTTGGGAGCTGTTGCTGAAGTTGAGCATGTTGGCCGGAGAGTGCTTCTCCGGCCGCGAACTGCAACCTTGCAGGAATCACCCAGGTTCCCGGCTCAACGAAAGCCCCCAGACCCAAATTGAGAGGGGCTGCTTGGGGGCCCCCTGGGGGCCCTTCAGGCCAGCTAGGTCTTTGTGTCCTGGCTCATTCGGTTTGGGAGCTGTTGCTGACGTTGGGCATGTTGGCCGGAGAGTGCTTCTCGGGCCGCGAACTGCAACCTTGCAGGAATCTCCCAGGTTCCCGGCCCAACAAAAGCCCCCAGACCCAAATGGAGAGGGGCTGCTTGGGGGCCCCCTGGGGGCCCTTCAGGCCAGCTAGGTCTTTGGGTCCTGGCTCCTTCGCTTTGGGAGCTGTTGCTGCAGTTGGGCATGTTGGCCGGAGAGTGCTTCTCGGGCCGCGAACTGCAACCTTGCAGGAATCTCCCAGGTTCCCGGCCCAACGAAAGCCCCCAGACCCAAATGGAGAGGGGCTGCTTGGGGGCCCCCTGGGGGCCCTTCAGGCCAGCTAGGTCTTTGGGTCCTGGCTCCTTCGCTTTGGGAGCTGTTGCTGCAGTTGAGCATGTTGGCCGGAGAGTGCTTCTCGGGCCGCGAACTGTAACCTTGCAGGTACCTCTCAGGTATCCATGCCCAACGAAAGCCCCCAGACCCAAATTGAGAGGGGCTGCTTGGGGCCCCCCTGGGGGCCCTTCAGGCCAGCTAGGTCTTTGTGTCCTGGCTCCTTCGCTTTGGGAGCTGTTGCTGCAGTTGGGCATGTTGGCCGGAGAGTGCTTCTCGGGCCGCGAACTGCAACCTTGAAGGAATCTCCCAGGTTCCATGCCCAACGAAAGCCCCCAGACCCAAATTGAGAGGGGCTGCTTGGGGGACCCCTGGGGGCCCTTCAGGCCAGCTAGGTCTTTGTGTCCTGGCTCCTTCGCTTTGGGAGCTGTTGCTGCAGTTGGGCATGTTGGCCGGAGAGTGCTTCTCGGGCCGCGAACTGCAACCTTGCAGGTACCTCCCAGGTTCCCGGCCCAACGAAAACCCCCAGACCCAAATGGAGAGGGGCTGCTTGGGGGCCCCCTGGGGGCCCTTCAGGCCAGCTAGGTCTTTGGGTCCTGGCTCCTTCGGTTTGGGAGCTGTTGCTGCAGTTGGGCATGTTGGCCGGAGAGTGCTTCTCGGGCCGCGAACTGTAACTTCCAGGTACCTCTCAGGTATACATGCCCAACGAAAGCCCCCAGACCCAAATGGAGAGGGGCTGCTTGGTGGCCTTCTGGGGGCCCTTCAGGCCAGCTAGGTCTTTGGGTCCTGGCTCCTTCGCTTTGGGAGCTGTTGCTGGATATTGGGCATGTTGGCCGGAGAGTGCTTCTCGGGCCGCGAACTGCAACCTTGCTGGTATCTCCCAGGTTCTCAGCCTAAAGAAAGCGCCCAGACCCAAATGGAGAGCGGCTGCTTGGGGGCCCCCTGGGGGCCCTTCAGGCCAGCTAGGTCTTTGGGTCCTGGCTCCTTCGCTTTGGGAGCTGTTGCTGCAGTTGGGCATGTTGGCCGGAGAGTGCTTCTCCAGCCGCGAACTGCAACCTTGCAGGATTCTCCCAGGTTCCCGGCCCAACGAAAGCCCCCAGACCCAAATGGAGAGGGGCTGCTTGGGGGCCCCCTGGGGGCCCTTCAGGCCAGCTAGGTCTTTGGGTCCTGGCTCCTTCGGTTTGGGAGCTGTTGCTGCAGTTTGGCATGTTGGCCGGAGAGTGCTTCTCGGGCCGCGAACTGCAACCTTGCAGGATTCTCCCAGGTTCCTGGCCCAACGAAAGCCCCCAGACCCAAATGGAGAGGTGCTGCTTGGGGCCCCCCTGGGGGCCCTTCAGACCAGCTAGGTCTTTGGGTCCTGGCTCCTTCGCTTTGGGAGCTGTTGCTGGATATTGGGCATGTTGGCCGGAGAGTGCTTCTGGGGCTGCGAACTGCAACCTTGCTGGTATCTCCCAGGTTCTCAGCCTAAAGAAAGCCCCCAGACCCAAATGGAGAGGGGCTGCTTGGGGGCCCCCTGGGGGCCCTTCAGGCCAGCTAGGTCTTTGGGTCCTGGCTCCTTCGCTTTGGGAGCTGTTGCTGCAGTTGGGCATGTTGGCCGGAGAGTGCTTCTCCGGCCGCGAACTGCAACCTTGCAGGAATCTCCCAGGTTCCCGGCCCAACGAAAGCCCCCAGACCCAAATTGAGAGGGGCTGCTTGGGGGCCCCCTGGGGGCCCTTCAGGCCAGCTAGGTCTTTGGGTCCTGGCTCCTTCGCTTTGGGAGCTGTTGCTGCAGTTGGGCATGTTGGCCGGAGAGTGCTTCTCGGGCCGCGAACTGCAACCTTGCAGGTACCTCCCAGGTTCCCGGCCCAACGAAAACCCCCAGACCCAAATGGAGAGGGGCTGCTTGGGGGCCCCCTGGGGGCCCTTCAGGCCAGCTAGGTCTTTGGGTCCTGGCTCCTTCGGTTTGGGAGCTGTTGCTGCAGTTGGGCATGTTGGCCGGAGAGTGCTTCTCGGGCCACGAACTGTAACTTGCAGGTACCTCTCAGGTATCCATGCCCAACGAAAGCCCCCAGACCCAAATGGAGAGGGGCTGCTTGGTGGCCTTCTGGGGGCCCTTCAGGCCAGCTAGGTCTTTGGGTCCTGGCTCCTTCGCTTTGGGAGCTGTTGCTGGATATTGGCCATGTTGGCCGGAGAGTGCTTCTCGGGCCGCGAACTGCAACCTTGCTGGTATCTCCCAGGTTCTCAGCCTAAAGAAAGCCCCCAGACCCAAATGGAGAGGGGCTGCTTGGGGGCCCCCTGGGGGCCCTTCAGGCCACCTAGGTCTTTGGGTCCTGGCTCCTTCGGTTTGGGAGCTGTTGCTGCAGTTGAGCATGTTGGCCGGAGAGTGCTTCTCGGGCCGCGAACTGTAACCTTGCAGGTACCTCTAAGGTACACATGCCCAACGAAAGCCCCCAGACCCAAATGGAGAGGGGCTACTTGGGGGCCCCCTGGGGGCCCTTCAGGCCAGCTAGGTCTTTGGGTCCTGGCTCATTCGGTTTGGGAGCTGTTGCTGCAGTTGGGCATGTTGGCCGGAGAGTGCTTCTCGGGCCGCGAACTGCAACCTGGCAGGAATCTCCCAGGTTCCATGCCCAACGAAAGCCCCCAGACCCAAATGGAGAGGGGCTGCTTGGGGGCCCCCTGGGGGCCCTTCAGGCCAGCTAGGTCTTTGGGTCCTCGCTCCTTCGCTTTGGGAGTTGTTCCTGCAGTTGGGCATGTTGGCCGGAGAGTGCTTCTCCGGCCGCGAACTGCAACCTTGCAGGAATCTCCCAGGTTCCCGGCCCAACGAAAGCCCCCAGACCCAAATTGAGAGGGGCTGCTTGGGGGCCCCCTGGGGGCCCTTCAGGCCAGCTAGGTCTTTGGGTCCTGGCTCCTTCGCTTTGGGAGCTGTTGCTGCAGTTGGGCATGTTGGGCGGAGAGTGCTTCTCGGGCCGCGAACTGCAACCTTGCTGGTATCTCCCAGGTTCTCAGCCTAAAGAAAGCCCCCAGACCCAAATGGAGAGGGGCTGCTTGGGGGCCCCCTGGGGGCCCTTCAGGCCAGCTAGGTCTTTGGGTCCTGGCTCCTTCGCTTTGGGAGCTGTTGCTGCAGTTGGGCATGTTGGCCGGAGAGTGCTTCTCCGGCCGCGAACTGCAACCTTGCAGGAATCACCAAGGTTCCCGGCCCAACGAAAGCCCCCAGACCCAAATGGAGAGGGGCTGCTTGGGGGCCCCCTGGGGGCCCTTCAGGCCAGCTAGGTCTTTGTGTCCTGGCTCATTCGGTTTGGGAGCTGTTGCTGCAGTTGGGCATGTTGGCCGGAGAGTGCTTCTCGGGCCGCGAACTGCAACCTTGCAGGATTCTCCCAGGTTCCCGGCCCAACGAAAGCCCCCAGACCCAAATGGAGAGGGGCTGCTTGGGGGCCCCCTGGGGGCCCTTCAGGCCAGCTAGGTCTTTGGGTCCTGGCTCCTTCGCTTTGGGAGCTGTTGCTGCAGTTGGGCATGTTGGCCGGAGAGTGCTTCTCGGGCCGCGAACTGCAACCTGGCAGGAATCTCCCATGTTCCCGGCCCAACGAAAGCCCCCAGACCCAAATGGAGAGGGGCTGCTTGGGGGCCCCCTGGGGGCCCTTCAGGCCAGCTAGGTCTTTGGGTCCTGGCTCCTTCGCTTTGGGAGTTGTTCCTGCAGTTGGGCATGTTGGCCGGAGAGTGCTTCTGGGGCCGCGAACTGCAACCTTGCCGGAATCTCCCAGGTTCCCGGCCCAACGAAAGCCCCCAGACCCAAATTGAGAGGGGCTGCTTGGGGGCCCCCTGGGGGCCCTTCAGGCCACCTAGGTCTTTGGGTCCTGGCTCCTTCGGTTTGGGAGCTGTTGCTGCAGTTGAGCATGTTGGCCGGAGAGTGCTTCTCGGGCCGCGAACTGTAACCTTGCAGGTACCTCTCAGGTACACATGCCCAACGAAAGCCCCCAGACCCAAATGGAGAGGGGCTACTTGGGGGCCCCCTGGGGGCCCTTCAGGCCAGCTAGGTCTTTGGGTCCTGGCTCCTTCGCTTTGGGAGCTGTTGCTGCAGTTGGGCATGTTGGCCGGAGAGTGCTTCTCGGGCCGCGAACTGCAACCTGGCAGGAATCTCCCAGGTTCCATGCCCAACGAAAGCCCCCAGACCCAAATGGAGAGGGGCTGCTTGGGGGCCCCCTGGGGGCCCTTCAGGCCAGCTAGGTCTTTGGGTCCTCGCTCCTTCGCTTTGGGAGTTGTTCCTGCAGTTGGGCATGTTGGCCGGAGAGTGCTTCTCGGGCCGCGAACTGCAACCTTGCAGGAATCTCCCAGGTTCCCGGCCCAACGAAAGCCCCCAGACCCAAATGGAGAGGGGCTGCTTGGGGGCCCCCTGGGGGCCCTTCAGGCCACCTAGGTCTTTGGGTCCTGGCTCCTTCGGTTTGGGAGCTGTTGCTGCAGTTGAGCATGTTGGCCGGAGAGTGCTTCTCGGGCCGCGAACTGTAACCTTGCAGGTACCTCTCAGGTATACATGCCCAAAGAAAGCCCCCAGACCGAAATTGAGAGGGGCTGCTTAGGGGCCCCCTGGGGGCCCTTCAGGCCAGCTAGGTCTTTGTGTCCTGGCTCCTTCGCTTTGGGAGCTGTTGCTGGATATTGGCCATGTTGGCCGGAGAGTGCTTCTCGGGCCGCGAACTGCAACCTTGCTGGTATCTCCCAGGTTCTCAGCCTAAAGAAAGCCCCCAGACCCAAATGGAGAGGGGCTGCTTGGGGGCCCCCTGGGGGCCCTTCAGGCCACCTAGGTCTTTGGGTCCTGGCTCCTTCGGTTTGGGAGCTGTTGCTGCAGTTGAGCATGTTGGCCGGAGAGTGCTTCTCGGGCCGCGAACTGTAACCTTGCAGGTACCTCTAAGGTACACATGCCCAACGAAAGCCCCCAGACCCAAATGGAGAGGGGCTACTTGGGGGCCCCCTGGGGGCCCTTCAGGCCAGCTAGGTCTTTGGGTCCTGGCTCATTCGGTTTGGGAGCTGTTGCTGCAGTTGGGCATGTTGGCCGGAGAGTGCTTCTCGGGCCGCGAACTGCAACCTGGCAGGAATCTCCCAGGTTCCATGCCCAACGAAAGCCCCCAGACCCAAATGGAGAGGGGCTGCTTGGGGGCCCCCTGGGGGCCCTTCAGGCCAGCTAGGTCTTTGGGTCCTCGCTCCTTCGCTTTGGGAGTTGTTCCTGCAGTTGGGCATGTTGGCCGGAGAGTGCTTCTCCGGCCGCGAACTGCAACCTTGCAGGAATCTCCCAGGTTCCCGGCCCAACGAAAGCCCCCAGACCCAAATTGAGAGGGGCTGCTTGGGGGCCCCCTGGGGGCCCTTCAGGCCAGCTAGGTCTTTGGGTCCTGGCTCCTTCGCTTTGGGAGCTGTTGCTGCAGTTGGGCATGTTGGGCGGAGAGTGCTTCTCGGGCCGCGAACTGCAACCTTGCTGGTATCTCCCAGGTTCTCAGCCTAAAGAAAGCCCCCAGACCCAAATGGAGAGGGGCTGCTTGGGGGCCCCCTGGGGGCCCTTCAGGCCAGCTAGGTCTTTGGGTCCTGGCTCCTTCGCTTTGGGAGCTGTTGCTGCAGTTGGGCATGTTGGCCGGAGAGTGCTTCTCCGGCCGCGAACTGCAACCTTGCAGGAATCACCAAGGTTCCCGGCCCAACGAAAGCCCCCAGACCCAAATGGAGAGGGGCTGCTTGGGGGCCCCCTGGGGGCCCTTCAGGCCAGCTAGGTCTTTGTGTCCTGGCTCATTCGGTTTGGGAGCTGTTGCTGCAGTTGGGCATGTTGGCCGGAGAGTGCTTCTCGGGCCGCGAACTGCAACCTTGCAGGATTCTCCCAGGTTCCCGGCCCAACGAAAGCCCCCAGACCCAAATGGAGAGGGGCTGCTTGGGGGCCCCCTGGGGGCCCTTCAGGCCAGCTAGGTCTTTGGGTCCTGGCTCCTTCGCTTTGGGAGCTGTTGCTGCAGTTGGGCATGTTGGCCGGAGAGTGCTTCTCGGGCCGCGAACTGCAACCTGGCAGGAATCTCCCATGTTCCCGGCCCAACGAAAGCCCCCAGACCCAAATGGAGAGGGGCTGCTTGGGGGCCCCCTGGGGGCCCTTCAGGCCAGCTAGGTCTTTGGGTCCTGGCTCCTTCGCTTTGGGAGTTGTTCCTGCAGTTGGGCATGTTGGCCGGAGAGTGCTTCTGGGGCCGCGAACTGCAACCTTGCCGGAATCTCCCAGGTTCCCGGCCCAACGAAAGCCCCCAGACCCAAATTGAGAGGGGCTGCTTGGGGGCCCCCTGGGGGCCCTTCAGGCCACCTAGGTCTTTGGGTCCTGGCTCCTTCGGTTTGGGAGCTGTTGCTGCAGTTGAGCATGTTGGCCGGAGAGTGCTTCTCGGGCCGCGAACTGTAACCTTGCAGGTACCTCTCAGGTACACATGCCCAACGAAAGCCCCCAGACCCAAATGGAGAGGGGCTACTTGGGGGCCCCCTGGGGGCCCTTCAGGCCAGCTAGGTCTTTGGGTCCTGGCTCCTTCGCTTTGGGAGCTGTTGCTGCAGTTGGGCATGTTGGCCGGAGAGTGCTTCTCGGGCCGCGAACTGCAACCTGGCAGGAATCTCCCAGGTTCCATGCCCAACGAAAGCCCCCAGACCCAAATGGAGAGGGGCTGCTTGGGGGCCCCCTGGGGGCCCTTCAGGCCAGCTAGGTCTTTGGGTCCTCGCTCCTTCGCTTTGGGAGTTGTTCCTGCAGTTGGGCATGTTGGCCGGAGAGTGCTTCTCGGGCCGCGAACTGCAACCTTGCAGGAATCTCCCAGGTTCCCGGCCCAACGAAAGCCCCCAGACCCAAATGGAGAGGGGCTGCTTGGGGGCCCCCTGGGGGCCCTTCAGGCCACCTAGGTCTTTGGGTCCTGGCTCCTTCGGTTTGGGAGCTGTTGCTGCAGTTGAGCATGTTGGCCGGAGAGTGCTTCTCGGGCCGCGAACTGTAACCTTGCAGGTACCTCTCAGGTATACATGCCCAAAGAAAGCCCCCAGACCGAAATTGAGAGGGGCTGCTTAGGGGCCCCCTGGGGGCCCTTCAGGCCAGCTAGGTCTTTGTGTCCTGGCTCCTTCGCTTTGGGAGCTGTTGCTGCAGTTGGGCATGTTGGCCGGAGAGTGCTTCTCGGGCCGAGAACTGCAACCTTGCAGGTACCTCCCAGGTTCCCGGCCCAACGAAAGCCCCAGACCCAAATGGAGAGGGGCTGCTTGGTGGCCTTCTGGGGGCCCTTCAGGCCAGCTAGGTCTTTGGGTCCTGGCTCCTTCGGTTTGGGAGCTGTTGCTGCAGTTGGGCATGTTGGCCGGAGAGTGCTTCTCGGGCCGCGAACTGTAACCTTGCAGGTACCTGTCAGGTATCCATGCCGAACGAAAGCCCCCAGACCCAAATTGAGAGGGGCTGCTTGGGGGTCCCCTGGGGGCCCTTCAGGCCAGCTAGGTCTTTCTGTCCTGGCTCATTCGGTTTGGGAGCTGTTGCTGCAGTTGGGCATGTTGGCCGGAGAGTGCTTCTCGGGCCTCGAACTGCAACCTTGCAGGAATCTCCCAGGTTCCTGGCCCAACAAAAGCCCCCAGACCCAAATGGAGAGGGGCTGCTTGGGGGCCCCCTGGGGGCCCTTCAGGCCAGCTAGGTCTTTGGGTCCTGGCTCCTTCGCTTTGGGAGCTGTTGCTGCAGTTGGGCATGTTGGCCGGAGAGTGCTTCTCGGGCCGCGAACTGCAACCTTGCAAGTACCTCCCAGGTTCCCGGCCCAACGAAAGCCCCCAGACCCAAATGGAGAGTTGCTCCTTGGGGGCCCCATGGGGGCCCTTCAGGCCAGCTAGGTCTTTGGGTCCTGGCTCCTTCGCTTTGGGAGCTGTTGCTGCAGTTGGGCATGTTGGGCGGAGAGTGCTTCTCGGGGCGCGAACTGTAACTTGCAGGTACCTCTCAGGTATACATGCCCAACGAAAGCCCCCAGACCCAAATGGAGAGGGGCTGCTTGGTGGCATTCTGGGGGCCCTTCAGGCCAGCTAGGTCTTTGGGTCCTGGCTCCTTCGCTTTGGGAGCTGTTGCTGCAGTTGGGCATGTTGGCCAGAGAGTGCTTCTCAGGCCGCGAACTGCAACCTTGCAGGAATCTCCCAGGTTCCCGGCCCAACGAAAGCCCCCAGACCCAAATTGAGAGGGGCTGCTTGGGGGCCCCCTGGGGGCCCTTCAGGCCAGCTAGGTCTTTGGGTCCTGGCTCCTTCGCTTTGGGAGCTGTTGCTGACGTTGGGCATGTTGGGCGGAGAGTGCTTCTCGGGCCGCGAACTGAACCCTTGCAGGAATCACCCAGGTTCCCGGCCCAACAAAAGCCCCCAGACCCAAATGGAGAGGGGCTGCTTGGGGGCCCCCTGGGGGCCCTTCAGGCCAGCTAGGTCTTTGGGTCCTGGCTCCTTCGGTTTGGGAGCTGTTGCTGCAGTTGAGCATGTTGGCCGGAGAGTGCTTCTCGGGCCGCGAACTGTAATCTTGCAGGTACATCTCAGGTATCCATGCCCAACGAAAGCCCCCAGACCCAAATTGAGAGGGGCTGCTTGGGGGACCCCTGGGGGCCCTTCAGGCCAGCTAGGTCTTTGTGTCCTGGCTCCTTCGGTTTGGGAGCTGTTGCTGCAGTTGGGCATGTTGGCCGGAGAGTGCTTCTCGGGCCGCGAACTGCAACCTTGCAGGAATCTCCCAGGTTCCATGCCCAACGAAATCCCCCAGACCCAAATTGAGAGGGGCTGCTTGGGGGCCCCCTGGGGGCCCTTCAGGCCAGCTAGGTCTTTGGGTCCTGGCTCCTTCGCTTTGGGAGCTGTTGCTGCAGTTGGGCATGTTGGCCGGAGAGTGCTTCTCGGGCCGCGAACTGCAACCTTGCAGGTACCTCCCAGGTTCCCGGCCCAACGAAAGCCCCCAGACCCAAATGGAGAGGGGCTGCTTGGGGGCCCCCTGGGGGCCCTTCAGGCCAGCTAGGTCTTTGGGTCCTGGCTCCTTCGGTTTGGGAGCTGTTGCTGCAGTTGGGCATGTTGGCCGGAGAGTGCTTCTCGGGCCGCGAACTGCAACCTTGCAGGATTCTCCCAGGTTCCCGGCCCAACGAAAGCCCCCAGACCCAAATTGAGAGGGGCTGCTTGGGGGCCCCCTGGGGGCCCTTCAGGCCAGCTAGGTCTTTGGGTCCTGGCTCCTTCGGTTTGGGAGCTGTTGCTGCAGTTTGGCATGTTGGCCGGAGAGTGCTTCTCGGGCCTCGAACTGCAACCTTGCATGAATCTCCCAGGTTCCCGGCCCAACGAAAGCCCCCAGACCCAAATGGAGAGGGGCTGCTTGGGGACCCCCTGGAGGCACTTCAGGCCAGCTAGGTCTTTGGGTCCTGGCTCCTTCGCTTTGGGAGCTGTTGCTGCAGTTGGGCATGTTGGCCGGAGAGTGCTTCTCGGGCCGCGAACTGTAACCTTGCAGGTACCTCTCAGGTACACATGCCCAACGAAAGCCCCCAGACCCAAATGGAGAGGGGCTGCTTGGGGGCCCCCTGGGGGCCCTTCGGGCCAGCTAGGTCTTTGTGTCCTGGCTCATTCGGTTTGGGAGCTGTTGCTGCAGTTGGGCATGTTGGCCGGAGAGTGCTTCTCGGGCCGCGAACTGCAACCTTGCTGGTATCTCCCAGGTTCTCAGCCTAAAGAAAGCCCCCAGACCCAAATGGAGAGGGGCTGCTTGGGGGCCCCCTGGGGGCACTTCAGGCCAGCTAGGTCTTTGGGTCCTGGCTCCTTCGCTTTGGGAGCTGTTGCTGCAGTTGGGCATGTTGGCCGGAGAGTGCTTCTCCGGCCGCGAACTGCAACCTTGCAGGAATCACCAAGGTTCCCGGCCCAACGAAAGCCCCCAGACCCAAATGGAGAGGGGCTGCTTGGGGGCCCCCTGGGGGCCCTTCAGGCCAGCTAGGTCTTTGTGTCCTGGCTCATTCGGTTTGGGAGCTGTTGCTGCAGTTGGGCATGTTGGCCGGAGAGTGCTTCTCGGGCCGCGAACTGCAACCTTGCAGGATTCTCCCAGGTTCCCGGCCCAACGAAAGCCCCCAGACCCAAATGGAGAGGGGCTGCTTGGGGGCCCCCTGGGGGCCCTTCAGGCCAGCTAGGTCTTTGGGTCCTGGCTCCTTCGCTTTGGGAGCTGTTGCTGCAGTTGGGCATGTTGGCCGGAGAGTGCTTCTCGGGCCGCGAACTGCAACCTGGCAGGAATCTCCCAGGTTCCATGCCCAACGAAAGCCCCCAGACCCAAATGGAGAGGGGCTGCTTGGGGGCCCCCTGGGGGCCCTTCAGGCCAGCTAGGTCTTTGGGTCCTGGCTCCTTCGCTTTGGGAGTTGTTCCTGCAGTTGGGCATGTTGGCCGGAGAGTGCTTCTCGGGCCGCGAACTGCAACCTTGCAGGAATCTCCCAGGTTCCCGGCCCAACGAAAGCCCCCAGACCCAAATTGAGAGGGGCTGCTTGGGGGCCCCCTGGGGGCCCTTCAGGCCACCTAGGTCTTTGGGTCCTGGCTCCTTCGGTTTGGGAGCTGTTGCTGCAGTTGAGCATGTTGGGCGGAGAGTGCTTCTCGGGCCGCGAACTGTAATCTTGCAGGTACCTCTCAGGTATCCATGCCCAACGAAAGCCCCCAGACCCAAATTGAGAGGGGCTGCTTGGGGGACCCCTGGGGGCCCTTCAGGCCAGCTAGGTCTTTGGGTCCTGGCTCCTTCGGTTTGGGAGCTGTTGCTGCAGTTGGGCATGTTGGCCGGAGAGTGCTTCTCGGGCCGCGAACTGCAACCTTGCAGGAATCTCCCAGGTTCCCGGCCCAACGAAAGCCCCCAGACCCAAATGGAGAGGGGCTGCTTGGGGGCACCCTGGGGGCCCTTCAGGCCAGCTAGGTCTTTGGGTCCTGGCTCCTTCGCTTTGGGAGCTGTTGCTGCAGTTGGGCATGTTGGGCGGAGAGTGCTTCTCGGGCCGCGAACTGTAACTTGCAGGTACCTCTCAGGTATACATGCCCAACGAAAGCCCCCAGACCCAAATGGAGAGGGGCTGCTTGGGGGCCCCCTGGGGGCACTTCAGGCCAGCTAGGTCTTTGGGTCCTGGCTCCTTCGCTTTGGGAGCTGTTGCTGCAGTTGGGCATGTTGGCCGGAGAGTGCTTCTCCGGCCGCGAACTGCAACCTTGCAGGTACCTCCCAGGTTCCCGGCCCAACTAAAGCCCCCAGACCCAAATGGAGAGGAGCTCCTTGGGGGCCCCATGGGGGCACTTCAGGCCAGCTAGGTCTTTGGGTCCTGGCTCCTTCGCTTTGGGAGCTGTTGCTGCAGTTGGGCATGTTGACCGGAGAGTGCTTCTCGGGCCGCGAACTGCAACCTTGCAGGATTCTCCCAGGTTCCCGGCCCAACGAAAGCCCCCAGACCCAAATGGAGAGGGGCTGCTTGGGGGCCCCCTGGGGGCCCTTCAGGCCAGCTAGGTCTTTGGGTCCTGGCTCCTTCGCTTTGGGAGCTGTTGCTGCAGTTGGGCATGTTGGCCGGAGAGTGCTTCTCGGGCCGCGAACTGCAACCTTGCAGGATTCTCCCAGGTTCCCGGCCCAACGAAAGCCCCCAGACCCAAATGGAGAGGGGCTGCTTGGGGGCCCCCTGGGGGCCCTTCAGGCCAGCTAGGTCTTTGGGTCCTGGCTCCTTCGCTTTGGGAGCTGTTGCTGCAGTTGGGCATGTTGGCCGGAGAGTGCTTCTCGGGCCGCGAACTGCAACCTTGCAGGATTCTCCCAGGTTCCCGGCCCAACGAAAGCCCCCAGACCCAAATTGAGAGGGGCTGCTTGGGGCCCCCCTGGGGGCCCTTCAGGCCAGCTAGGTCTTTGGGTCCTGGCTCCTTCGGTTTGGGAGCTGTTGCTGCAGTTGGGCATGTTGGCCGGAGAGTGCTTCTCGGGCCGCGAACTGCAACCTTGCAGGTACATCCCAGGTTCCCGCACAAATGAAAACCCCCAGACCCAAATGGAGAGGGGCTGCTTGGCGGCCCCCTGGGGGCCCTTCAGGCCAGCTAGGTCTTTGGGTCCTGGCTCCTTCGCTTTGGGAGCTGTTGCTGCAGTTGGGCATGTTGGCCGAAGAGTGCTTCTCGGGCCGCGAACTGTAACTTGCAGGTACCTCTCAGGTATACATGCCCAACGAAAGCCCCCAGACCCAAATGGAGAGGGGCTGCTTGGGGGCCCCCTGGGGGCACTTCAGGCCAGCTAGGTCTTTGGGTCCTGGCTCCTTCGGTTTGGGAGCTGTTGCTGCAGTTGGGCATGTTGGCCGGAGAGTGCTTCTCGGGCCGCGAACTGCAACCTTGCAGGAATCTCCCAGGTTCCCGGCCCAACGAAAGCCCCCAGACCCAAATGGAGAGGGGCTGCTTGGGGGCCCCCTGGGGGCCCTTCAGGCCAGCTAGGTCTTTGGGTCCTGGCTCCTTCGCTTTGGGAGCTGTTGCTGCAGTTGGGCATGTTGGGCGGAGAGTGCTTCTCGGGCCGCGAACTGCAACCTTGCAGGAATCTCCCAGGTTCCCGGCCCAACGAAAGCCCCCAGACCCAAATGGAGAGGGGCTGCTTGGGGCCCCATGGGGGCCCTTCAGGCCAACTAGGTCTTTGGGTCCTGGCTCCTTCGCTTTGGGAGCTGTTGCTGCAGTTGGGCATGTTGGGCGGAGAGTGCTTCTCGGGCCGCGAACTGCAACCTTGCAGGAATCTCCCAGGTTCCCGGCCCAACGAAAGCCCCCAGACCCAAATTGAGAGGGGCTGCTTGGGGGACCCCTGGGGGCCCTTCAGGCCAGCTAGGTCTTTGGGTCCTGGGTCCTTCGGTTTGGGAGCTGTTGCTGCAGTTGGGCATGTTGGCCGAAGAGTGCTTCTCGGGCCGCGAACAGTAATCTTGCAGGTACATCTCAGGTATCCATGCCCAACGAAAGCCCACAGACCCAAATTGAGAGGGGCTGCTTGGGGGCCCCCTGGGGGCCCTTCAGGCCAGCTAGGTCTTTGGGTCCTGGCTCCTTCGCTTTGGGAGCTGTTGCTGCAGTTGGGCATGTTGGCCGGAGAGTGCTTCTCGGGCTGCGAACTTCAACCTTGCAGGAATCTCCCAGGTTCCCGGCCCAACGAAAGCCCTCAGACCCAAATGGAGAGGGGCTGCTTGGGGGCCCCCTGGGGGCCCTTCAGGCCAGCTAGGTCTTTGGGTCCTGGCTCCTTCGCTTTGGGAGCTGTTGCTGCAGTTGAGCATGTTGTCCGGAGAGTGCTTCTCGGGCCGCGAACTGTAACCTTGCAGGTACCTCTCAGGTATCCATGCCCAACGAAAGCCCCCAGACCCAAATGGAGAGGGGCTGCTTGGGGGCCCCCTGGGGGCCCTTCAGGCCAGCTAGGTCTTTGGGTCCTGGCTCCTTCGCTTTGGGAGCTGTTGCTGCAGTTGGGCATGTTGGCCGGAGAGTGCTTCTCGGGCCGCGAACTGCAACCTTGCAGGTACCTCCCAGGTTCCCGGCGCAACGAAAGCCCCCAGACCCAAATGGAGAGGGGCTGCTTGGGGGCCCCCTGGGGGCCCTTCAGGCCAGCTAGGTCTTTGGGTCCTGGCTCCTTCGGTTTGGGAGCTGTTGCTGCAGTTGGGCATGTTGGGGGGAGAGTGCTTCTCCGGCCGCGAACTGCAACCTTGAAGGAATCTCCCAGGTTCCCGGCCCAACGAAAGCCCCCAGACCCAAATTGAGAGGGGCTGCTTGGGGGCCCCCTGGGGGCCCTTCAGGCCAGCTAGGTCTTTGGGTCCTGGCTCATTCGCTTTGGGAGCTGTTGCTGCAGTTGGGCATGTTGGCCGGAGAGAGCTTCTCGGGCCTCGAACTGCAACCTTGCAGGAATCTCCCAGGTTCCCGGCCCAACGAAAGCCCCCAGACCCAAATGGAGAGGGGATGCTTGGGGGCCCCCTGGGGGCCCTTCAGGCCAGCTAGGTCTTTGGGTCCTGGCTCCTTCGGTTTGGGAGCTGTTGCTGCAGTTGGGCATGTTGGCCGGAGAGTGCTTCTCGGGCCTCGAACTGCAACCTTGCAGGTACCTCCCAGGTTCCCGGCCCAACTAAAGCCCCCAGACCCAAATTGAGAGGAGCTCCTTGGGGGCCCCATGGGGGCCCTTCAGGCCAGCTAGGTCTTTGGGTCCTGGCTCCTTCGCTTTGGGAGCTGTTGCTGCAGTTGGGCATGTTGGCCGGAGAGTGCTTCTCGGGCCGCGAACTGCAACCTTGCAGGATTCTCCCAGGTTCCATGCCCAACGAAAGCCCCCAGACCCAAATGGAGAGGGGCTGCTTGGGGGCCCCCTGGGGGCCCTTCAGGCCAGCTAGGTCTTTGGGTCCTGGCTCCTTCGGTTTGGGAGCTGTTGCTGCAGTTGGGCATGTTGGCCGGAGAGTGCTTCTCGGGACGCGAACTGCAACCTTGCAGGATTCTCCCAGGTTCCCGGCCCAACGAAAGCCCCGAGACCCAAATTGAGAGGGGCTGCTTGGGGGCCCCCTGGGGGCCCTTCAGGCCAGCTAGGTCTTTGGGTCCTGGCTCCTTCGCTTTGGGAGCTGTTGCTGCAGTTGGGCATGTTGGCCGGAGAGTGCTTCTCGGGCCGCGAACTGCAACCTTGCAGGATTCTCCCAGGTTCCCGGCCCAACGAAAGCCCCCAGACCCAAATTGAGAGGGGCTGCTTGGGGGCCCCCTGGGGGCCCTTCAGGCCAGCTAGGTCTTTGGGTCCTGGCTCCTTCGCTTTGGGAGCTGTTGCTGCAGTTGGGCATGTTGGCCGGAGAGTGCTTCTCGGGCCGCGAAATGTAACCTTGCAGGTACCTCTCAGGTATCCATGCCCAACGAAAGCCCCCAGACCCAAATGGAGAGGGGCTGCTTGGGGGACCCCTGGGGGCCCTTCAGGCCAGCTAGGTCTTTGGGTCCTGGCTCCTTCGCTTTGGGAGCTGTTGCTGCAGTTGGGCATGTTGGCCGGATAGTGCTTCTCGGGCCGCGAACTGCAACCTTGCAGGAATCTCCCAGGTTCCATGCCCAACGAAAGCCCCCAGACCCAAATGGAGATGGGCTGCTTGGGGGCCCCCTGGGGGCCCTTCAGGCCAGCTAGGTCTTTGGGTCCTGGCTCCTTCGGTTTGGGAGCTGTTGCTGCAGTTGGGCATGTTGGCCGGAGAGTGCTTCTCGGGCCGCGAACTGCAACCTTGCATGAATCTCCCAGGTTCCCGGCCCAACGAAAGCCCCCAGACCCAAATTGAGAGGGGCTGCTTGGGGACCCCCTGGGGGCACTTCAGGCCAGCTAGGTCTTTGGGTCCTGGCTCCTTCGCTTTGGGAGCTGTTGCTGCAGTTGGGCATGTTGGCCGGAGAGTGCTTCTCGGGCCGCGAACTGCAACCTTGCAGGAATCTCCCAGGTTCCCGGCCCAACGAAATCCCCCAGACCCAAATGGAGAGGGGCTGCTTGGGGGCCCCCTGGGGGCCCTTCAGGCCAGCTAGGTCTTTGGGTCCTGGCTCCTTCGGTTAGGGAGCTGTTGCTGCAGTTGAGCATGTTGGCCGGAGAGTGCTTCTCGGGCCGCGAACTGTAACCTTGCAGGTACCTCTCAGGTATCCATGCCCAACGAAAGCCCCCAGACCCAAATGGAGAGGGGCTGCTTGGGGGCCCCCTGGGGGCCCTTCAGGCCAGCTAGGTCTTTGGGTCCTGGCTCCTTCGCTTTGGGAGCTGTTGCTGCAGTTGGGCATGTTGGCCGGAGAGTGCTTCTCGGGCCGCGAACTGCAACCTTGCAGGTACCTGCCAGGTTCCCGGCCCAACGAAAACCCCCAGACCCAAATGGAGAGGGGCTGCTTGGGGGCCCCCTGGGGGCCCTTCAGGCCAGCTAGGTCTTTGGGTCCTGGCTCCTTCGCTTTGGGAGCTGTTGCTGCAGTTGGGCATGTTGGCCGGAGAGTGCTTCTCCGGCCGCGAACTGCAACCTTGCAGGATTCTCCCAGGTTCCCGGCCCAACGAAAGCCCCCAGACCCAAATGGAGAGGGGCTGCTTGGGGGCCCCCTGGGGGCCCTTCAGGCCAGCTAGGTCTTTGGGTCCTGGCTCATTCGGTTTGGGAGCTGTTGCTGCAGTTGTGCATGTTGGCCGGAGAGTGCTTCTCGGGCCGCGAACTGCAACCTTGCATGAATCTCCCAGGTTCCCGGCCCAACGAAAGCCCCCAGACCCAAATGGAGAGGGGCTGCTTGGGGACCCCCTGGGGGCACTTCAGGCCAGCTAGGTCTTTGGGTCCTGGCTCCTTCGCTTTGGGAGCTGTTGCTGCAGTTGGGCATGTTGGCCGGAGAGTGCTTCTCGGGCCGCGAACTGCAACCTTGCAGGTACCTCTCAGGTATACATGCCCAACGAAAGCCCCCAGACCCAAATTGAGAGGGGCTACTTGGAGGCCCCCTGGGGACCCTTCAAGCCAGCTAGGTCTTTGTGTCCTGGCTCATTCGGTTTGGGAGCTGTTGCTGCAGTTGGGCATGTTGGCCGGAGAGTGCTTCTCGGGCCGCGAACTGCAACCTTGCAGGAGTCTCCCAGGTTCCCGGCCCAACAGAAGCCCCCAGACCCAAATGGAGAGGGGCTGCTTGGGGGCCCCCTGGGGTCCCTTCAGGCCAGCTAGGTCTTTGGGTCCTGGCTCCTTCGCTTTGGGAGCTGTTGCTGCAGTTGGGCATGTTGGGCGGAGAGTGCTTCTCGGGCCGCGAACTGCAACCTTGCAGGTACCTCCCAGGTTCCCGGCCCAACTAAAGCCCCCAGACCCAAATGGAGAGGAGCTGCTTGGGGGCCCCCTGGGGGCCCTTCAGGCCAGCTAGGTCTTTGGGTCCTGGCTCCTTCGCTTTGGGAGCTGTTGCTGCAGTTGGGCATGTTGGCCGGAGAGTGCTTCTCGGGCCGCGAACTGCAACCTTGCAGGAATCTCCCAGGTTCCCGGCCCAACGAAAGCCCCCAGACCCAAATTGAGAGGGGCTGCTTGGGGCCCCCTGGGGGCCCTTCAGGCCAGCTAGGTCTTTGGGTCCTGGCTCCTTCGCTTTGGGAGCTGTTGCTGCAGTTGTGCATGTTGGACGGAGAGTGCTTCTCGGGCCGCGAACTGCAACCTTGCAGGTACCTCCCAGGTTCCCGGCCCAACGAAAGCCCCCAGACCCAAATTGAGAGGGGCTGCTTGGGGCCCCCCTGGGGGCCCTTCAGGCCAGCTAGGTCTTTGGGTCCTGGCTCCTTCGGTTTGGGAGCTGTTGCTGCAGTTGGGCATGTTGGCCGGAGAGTGCTTCTCGGGCCGCGAACTGCAACCTTGCAGGTACCTCCCAGGTTCCCGGCCCAACGAAAGCCCCCAGACCCAAATGGAGAGGTGCTGCTTGGGGGCCCCCTGGGGGCCCTTCAGGCCAGCTAGGTCTTTGGGTCCTGGCTCCTTCGGTTTGGGAGCTGTTGCTGCAGTTGGGCATGTTGGCCGGAGAGTGCTTCTCGGGCCGCGAACTGCAACCTTGCAGGATTCTCCCAGGTTCCCGGCCCAACGAAAGCCCCCAGACCCAAATTGAGAGGGGCTGCTTGGGGCCACCCTGGGGGCCCTTCAGGCCAGCTAGGTCTTTGGGTCCTGGCTCCTTCGGTTTGGGAGCTGTTGCTGCAGTTGTGCATGTTGGCCGGAGAGTGCTTCTCGGGCCGCGAGCTGCAACCTTGCAGGTACCTCCCAGGTTCCCGGCCCAACGAAAGCCCCCAGACCCAAATGGAGAGGGGCTGCTTGGGGCCCCCTGGGGGCCCTTCAGGCCAGCTAGGTCTTTGGGTCCTGGCTCCTTCGCTTTGGGAGCTGTTGCTGCAGTTGGGCATGTTGGCCGGAGAGTGCTTCTCGGGCCGCGAACTGCAACCTTGCAGGTACCTCCCAGGTTCCCGGCCCAACGAAAGCCCCCAGACCCAAATGGAGAGGTGCCTCTTGGGGGCCCCCTGGGGGCCCTTCAGGCCAGCTAGGTCTTTGGGTCCTGGCTCCTTCGCTTTGGGAGCTGTTGCTGCAGTTGGGCATGTTGGCCGGAGAGTGCTTCTCGGGCCGCGAACTGCAACCTTGCAGGATTCTCCCAGGTTCCCGGCCCAACGAAAGCCCCCAGACGCAAATGGAGAGGGGCTGCTTGGGGGCCCCCTGGGGGCCCTTCAGGCCAGCTAGGTCTTTGGGTCCTGGCTCCTTCGCTTTGGGAGCTGTTGCTGCAGTTGGGCATGTTGGCCGGAGAGTGCTTCTCGGGCCGCCAACTGCAACCTTGCAGGTACCTCCCAGGTTCCCGGCCCAACGAAAACCCCCAGACCCAAATGGAGAGGGGCTGCTTGGGGGCCCCCTGGGGGCCCTTCAGGCCAGCTAGGTCTTTGGGTCCTGGCTCCTTCGCTTTGAGAGCTGTTGCTGGATATTGGGCATGTTGGGCGGAGAGTGCTTCTCGGGCTGCGAACTGCAACCTTGCTGGTATATCCCAGGTTCTCATCCTAAAGAAAGCCCCCAGACCCAAATGGAGAGGGGCTGCTTGGGGGCCCCCTGGGGGCCCTTCAGGCCAGCTAGGTCTTTGGGTCCTGGCTCCTTCGCTTTGGGAGCTGTTGCTGCAGTTGTGCATGTTGGCCGGAGAGTGCTTCTCCGGCCGCGAACTGCAACCTTGCAGGAATCTCCCAGGTTCCCGGCCCAACGAAAGCCCCCAGACCCAAATGGAGAGGGGCTGCTTGGGGGCCCCCTGGGGGCCCTTCAGGCCAGCTAGGTCTTTGGGTCCTGGCTCCTTCGCTTTGGGAGCTGTTGCTGCAGTTGGGCATGTTGGCCGGAGAGTGCTTCTCGGGCCGCGAACTGCAACCTTGCATGATTCTCCCAGGTTCGCGGCCCAAAGAAAGGCCCCAGACCCAAATGGAGAGGGGCTGCTTGGGGGCCCCCCTGGGGGCCCTTCAGGCCAGCTAGGTCTTTGGGTCCTGGCTCCTTCGCTTTGGGAGCTGTTGCTGCAGTTGGGCATGTTGGCCGGAGAGTGCTTCTCGGGCCGCGAACTGCAACCTTGCAGGTTCCTCCCAGGTTCCCGGCCCAACGAAAGCCCCCAGACCCAAATGGAGAGGGGCTGCTTGGGGGCCCCCTGGGGGCCCTTCAGGCCAGCTAGGTCTTTGGGTCCTGGCTCCTTTGCTTTGGGAGCTGTTGCTGGATATTTGTCATGTTGGACCCAGAGTGCTTCTCGGGCCGCGAACTGCAACCTTGCAGGTACCTCTCAGGTATCCATGCCCAACGAAAGCCCCCAGACCCAAATGGAGAGGGGCTGCTTGGGGGTCCCCTGGGGGCCCTTCAGGCCAGCTAGGTCTTTGGGTCCTGGCTCCTTCGGTTTGGGAGCTGTTGCTGCAGTTGGGCATGTTGGCCGGAGAGTGCTTCTCGGGCCGCGAACTGCAACCTTGCAGGTACCTCTCAGGTATCCATGCCCAACGAAAGCCCCCAGACCCAAATGGAGAGGGGCTGCTTGGGGGCCCCCTGGGGGCCCTTCAGGCCAGCTAGGTCTTTGGGTCCTGGCTCCTTCGCTTTGGGAGCTGTTGCTGGATATTGGGCATGTTGGGCGGAGAGTGCTTCTCGGGCTGCGAACTGCAACCTTGCTGGTATATCCCAGGTTCTCAGCCTAAAGAAAGCCCCCAGACCCAAATGGAGAGGGGCTGCTTGGGGGCCCCCTGGGGGCCCTTCAGGCCAGCTAGGTCTTTGGGTCCTGGCTCCTTCGCTTTGGGAGCTGTTGCTGCAGTTGGGCATGTTGGCCGGAGAGTGCTTCTCCGGCCGCGAACTGCAACCTTGCAGGAATCTCCCAGGTTCCCGGCCCAACGAAAGCCCCCAGACCCAAATTAAGAGGGGCTGCTTGGGGGCCCCCTGGGGGCCCTTCAGGCCAGCTAGGTCTTTGGGTCCTGGCTCCTTCGCTTTGGGAGCTGTTGCTGCAGTTGGGCATGTTGGCCGGAGAGTGCTTCTCGGGCCGCGAACTGCAACCTTGCAGGATTCTCCCAGGTTCCCGGCCCAACGAAAGCCCCCAGATCCAAATTGAGAGGGGCTGCTTGGGGGCCCCCCTGGGGGCCCTTCAGGCCAGCTAGGTCTTTGGGTCCTGGCTCCTTCGCTTTGGGAGCTGTTGCTGCAGTTGGGCATGTTGGCCGGAGAGTGCTTCTCGGGCCGCGAACTGCAACCTTGCAGGAATCTCCCAGGTTCCCGGCCCAACGAAAGCCCCCAGACCCAAATTGAGAGGGGCTGCTTGGGGCCCCCTGGGGGCCCTTCAGGCCAGCTAGGTCTTTGGGTCCTGGCTCCTTCGCTTTGGGAGCTGTTGCTGCAGTTGTGCATGTTGGCCGGAGAGTGCTTCTCGGGCCGCGAACTGCAACCTTGCAGGTACCTCCCAGGTTCCCGGCCCAACGAAAGCCCCCAGACCCAAATTGAGAGGGGCTGCTTGGGGGCCCCCTGGGGGCCCTTCAGGCCAGCTAGGTCTTTGGGTCCTGGCTCCTTCGGTTTGGGAGCTGTTGCTGCAGTTGGGCATGTTGGCCGGAGAGTGCTTCTCGGGCCGCGAACTGCAACCTTGCAGGTACCTCCCAGGTTCCCGGCCCAACGAAAGCCCCCAGACCCAAATGGAGAGGTGCTGCTTGGGGGCCCCCTGGGGGCCCTTCAGGCCAGCTAGGTCTTTGGGTCCTGGCTCCTTCGCTTTGGGAGCTGTTGCTGCAGTTGGGCATGTTGGCCGGAGAGTGCTTCTCGGGCCGCGAACTGCAACCTTGCAGGTACATCTCAGGTATCCATGCCCAACAAAAGCCCCCAGACCCAAATGGAGAGGGGCTGCTTGGGGGCCCCCTGGGGGCCCTTCAGGCCAGCTAGGTCTTTGGGTCCTGGCTCCTTCGCTTTGGGAGCTGTTGCTGGATATTGGTCATGTTGGACCCAGAGTGCTTCTCGGGCCGCGAACTGCAACCTTGCAGGTACCTCTCAGGTATCCATGCCCAACGAAAGCCCCCAGACCCAAATGGAGAGGGGCTTCTTGGTGGCCTTCTGGGGGCCCTTCAGGCCAGCTAGGTCTTTGGGTCCTGGCTCCTTCGGTTTGGGAGCTGTTGCTGCAGTTGGGCATGTTGGCCGGAGAGTGCTTCTCGGGCCGCGAACTGCAACCTTGCAGGTACCTCTCAGGTATCCATGCCCAACGAAAGCCCCCAGACCCAAATGGAGAGGGGCTGCTTGGGGGCCCCCTGGGGGCCCTTCAGGCCAGCTAGGTCTTTGGGTCCTGGCTCCTTCGCTTTGGGAGCTGTTGCTGGATATTGGGCATGTTGGGCGGAGAGTGCTTCTCGGGCTGCGAACTGCAACCTTGCTGGTATATCCCAGGTTCTCAGCCTAAAGAAAGCCCCCAGACCCAAATGGAGAGGGGCTGCTTGGGGGCCCCCTGGGGGCCCTTCAGGCCAGCTAGGTCTTTGGGTCCTGGCTCCTTCGGTTTGGGAGCTGTTGCTGCAGTTGGGCATGTTGGCCGGAGAGTGCTTCTCGGGCCGCGAACTGCAACCTTGCAGGATTCTCCCAGGTTCCCGGCCCAACGAAAGCCCCCAGATCCAAATTGAGAGGGGCTGCTTGGGGGCCCCCCTGGGGGCCCTTCAGGCCAGCTAGGTCTTTGGGTCCTGGCTCCTTCGCTTTGGGAGCTGTTGCTGCAGTTGGGCATGTTGGCCGGAGAGTGCTTCTCGGGCCGCGAACTGCAACCTTGCAGGAATCTCCCAGGTTCCCGGCCCAACGAAAGCCCCCAGACCCAAATTGAGAGGGGCTGCTTGGGGCCCCCTGGGGGCCCTTCAGGCCAGCTAGGTCTTTGGGTCCTGGCTCCTTCGCTTTGGGAGCTGTTGCTGCAGTTGTGCATGTTGGCCGGAGAGTGCTTCTCGGGCCGCGAACTGCAACCTTGCAGGTACCTCCCAGGTTCCCGGCCCAACGAAAGCCCCCAGACCCAAATTGAGAGGGGCTGCTTGGGGCCCCCCTGGGGGCCCTTCAGGCCAGCTAGGTCTTTGGGTCCTGGCTCCTTCGGTTTGGGAGCTGTTGCTGCAGTTGGGCATGTTGGCCGGAGAGTGCTTCTCGGGCCGCGAACTGCAACCTTGCAGGTACCTCCCAGGTTCCCGGCCCAACGAAATCCCCCAGACCCAAATGGAGAGGTGCTGCTTGGGGGCCCCCTGGGGGCCCTTCAGGCCAGCTAGGTCTTTGGGTCCTGGCTCCTTCGCTTTGGGAGCTGTTGCTGCAGTTGGGCATGTTGGCCGGAGAGTGCTTCTCGGGCCGCGAACTGCAACCTTGCAGGATTCTCCCAGGTTCCCGGCCCAACGAAAGCCCCCAGACCCAAATGGAGAGGGGCTGCTTGGGGCCCCCCTGGGGGCCCTTCAGGCCAGCTAGGTCTTTGGGTCCTGGCTCCTTCGCTTTGGGAGCTGTTGCTGCAGTTGGGCATGTTGGCCGGAGAGTGCTTCTCGGGCCACGATCTGCAACCTTGCAGGTACCTCCCAGGTTCCCGGCCCAACGAAAGCCCCCAGACCCAAATGGAGAGGGGCTGCTTGGGGCCCCCCTGGGGGCCCTTCAGGCCAGCTAGGTCTTTGGGTCCTGGCTCCTTCGCTTTGGGAGCTGTTGCTGCAGTTGTGCATGTTGGCCGGAGAGTGCTTCTCCGGCCGCGAACTGCAACCTTGCAGGAATCTCCCAGGTTCCCGGCCCAACGAAAGCCCCCAGACCCAAATTAAGAGGGGCTGCTTGGGGGCCCCCTGGGGGCCCTTCAGGCCAGCTAGGTCTTTGGGTCCTGGCTCCTTCGCTTTGGGAGCTGTTGCTGCAGTTGGGCATGTTGGCCGGAGAGTGCTTCTCGGGCCGCGAACTGCAACCTTGCAGGATTCTCCCAGGTTCCCGGCCCAACGAAAGCCCCCAGATCCAAATTGAGAGGGGCTGCTTGGGGGCCCCCCTGGGGGCCCTTCAGGCCAGCTAGGTCTTTGGGTCCTGGCTCCTTCGCTTTGGGAGCTGTTGCTGCAGTTGGGCATGTTGGCCGGAGAGTGCTTCTCGGGCCGCGAACTGCAACCTTGCAGGAATCTCCCAGGTTCCCGGCCCAACGAAAGCCCCCAGACCCAAATTGACAGGGGCTGCTTGGGGCCCCCTGGGGGCCTCTCAGGCCAGCTAGGTCTTTGGGTCCTGGCTCCTTCGGTTTGGGAGCTGTTGCTGCAGTTGGGCATGTTGGCCGGAGAGTGCTTCTCGGGCCGCGAACTGCAAACTTGCAGGTACCTCCCAGGTTCCCGGCCCAACGAAAGCCCCCAGACCCAAATTGAGAGGGGCTGCTTGGGGCCCCCCTGGGGGCCCTTCAGGCCAGCTAGGTCTTTGGGTCCTGGCTCCTTCGGTTTGGGAGCTGTTGCTGCAGTTGGGCATGTTGGCCGGAGAGTGCTTCTCGGGCCGCGAACTGCAACCTTGCAGGTACCTCCCAGGTTCCCGGCCCAACGAAATCCCCCAGACCCAAATGGAGAGGTGCTGCTTGGGGGCCCCCTGGGGGCCCTTCAGGCCAGCTAGGTCTTTGGGTCCTGGCTCCTTCGCTTTGGGAGCTGTTGCTGCAGTTGTGCATGTTGGCCGGAGAGTGCTTCTCCGGCCGCGAACTGCAACCTTGCAGGAATCTCCCAGGTTCCCGGCCCAACGAAAGCCCCCAGACCCAAATTAAGAGGGGCTGCTTGGGGGCCCCCTGGGGGCCCTTCAGGCCAGCTAGGTCTTTGGGTCCTGGCTCCTTCGCTTTGGGAGCTGTTGCTGCAGTTGGGCATGTTGGCCGGAGAGTGCTTCTCGGGCCGCGAACTGCAACCTTGCAGGATTCTCCCAGGTTCCCGGCCCAACGAAAGCCCCCAGATCCAAATTGAGAGGGGCTGCTTGGGGGCCCCCCTGGGGGCCCTTCAGGCCAGCTAGGTCTTTGGGTCCTGGCTCCTTCGCTTTGGGAGCTGTTGCTGCAGTTGGGCATGTTGGCCGGAGAGTGCTTCTCGGGCCGCGAACTGCAACCTTGCAGGAATCTCCCAGGTTCCCGGCCCAACGAAAGCCCCCAGACCCAAATGGAGAGGGGCTGCTTGGGGCCCCCTGGGGGCCCTTCAGGCCAGCTAGGTCTTTGGGTCCTGGCTCCTTCGGTTTGGGAGCTGTTGCTGCAGTTGTGCATGTTGGCCGGAGAGTGCTTCTCGGGCCGCGAACTGCAACCTTGCAGGTACCTCCCAGGTTCCCGGCCCAACGAAAGCCCCCAGACCCAAATTGAGAGGGGCTGCTTGGGGCCCCCCTGGGGGCCCTTCAGGCCAGCTAGGTCTTTGGGTCCTGGCTCCTTCGGTTTGGGAGCTGTTGCTGCAGTTGGGCATGTTGGCCGGAGAGTGCTTCTCGGGCCGCGAACTGCAACCTTGCAGGTACCTCCCAGGTTCCCGGCCCAACGAAATCCCCCAGACCCAAATGGAGAGGTGCTGCTTGGGGGCCCCCTGGGGGCCCTTCAGGCCAGCTAGGTCTTTGGGTCCTGGCTCCTTCGCTTTGGGAGCTGTTGCTGCAGTTGGGCATGTTGGCCGGAGAGTGCTTCTCGGGCCGCGAACTGCAACCTTGCAGGATTCTCCCAGGTTCCCGGCCCAACGAAAGCCCCCAGACCCAAATGGAGAGGGGCTGCTTGGGGCCCCCCTGGGGGCCCTTCAGGCCAGCTAGGTCTTTGGGTCCTGGCTCCTTCGCTTTGGGAGCTGTTGCTGCAGTTGGGCATGTTGGCCGGAGAGTGCTTCTCGGGCCGCGATCTGCAACCTTGCAGGTACCTCCCAGGTTCCCGGCCCAACGAAAGCCCCCAGACCCAAATGGAGAGGGGCTGCTTGGGGCCCCCCTGGGGGCCCTTCAGGCCAGCTAGGTCTTTGGGTCCTGGCTCCTTCGCTTTGGGAGCTGTTGCTGCAGTTGGGCATGTTGGCCGGAGAGTGCTTCTCGGGCCGCGAACTGCAACCTTGCATGAATCTCCCAGGTTCCCGGCCCAACGAAAGCCCCCAGACCCAAATGGAGAGGTGCTGCTTGGGGGCCCCCTGGGGGCCCTTCAGGCCAGCTAGGTCTTTGGGTCCTGGCTCCTTCGGTTTGGGAGCTGTTGCTGCAGTTGGGCATGTTGGCCGGAGCGTGCTTCTGGGGCCGCGAACTGCAACCTTGCAGGATTCTCCCAGGTTCCCGGCCCAACGAAAGCCCCCAGACCCAAATGGAGAGGGGCTGCTTGGGGGCCCCCTGGGGGCCCTTCAGGCCACCTAGGTCTTTGGGTCCTGGCTCCTTCGGTTTGGGAGCTGTTGCTGCAGTTGGGCATGTTGGCCGGAGAGTGCTTCTCGGGCCGCGAACTGCAACCTTGCAGGAATCTCCCAGGTTCCCGGCCCAACAGAAGCCCCCAGACCCAAATTGAGAGGGGCTACTTGGAGGCCCCCTGGGGGCCCTTCAAGCCAGCTAGGTCTTTGTGTCCTGGCTCATTCGGTTTGGGAGCTGTTGCTGCAGTTGGGCATGTTGGCCGGAGAGTGCTTCTCGGGCCGCGAACTGCAACCTTGCAGGAATCTCCCAGGTTCCCGGCCCAACAGAAGCCCCCAGACCCAAATGGAGAGGGGCTGCTTGGGGGCCCCCTGGGGTCCCTTCAGGCCAGCTAGGTCTTTGGGTCCTGGCTCCTTCGCTTTGGGAGCTGTTGCTGCAGTTGGGCATGTTGGGCGGAGAGTGCTTCTCGGGCCGCGAACTGCAACCTTGCAGGTACCTCCCAGGTTCCCGGACCAACTAAAGCCCCCAGACCCAAATGGAGAGGAGCTCCTTGGGGGCCCCCTGGGGGCCCTTCAGGCCAGCTAGGTCTTTGGGTCCTGGCTCCTTCGCTTTGGGAGCTGTTGCTGCAGTTGGGCATGTTGGCCGGAGAGTGCTTCTCGGGCCGCGAACTGCAACCTTGCAGGAATCTCCCAGGTTCCCGGCCCAACGAAAGCCCCCAGACCCAAATTGAGAGGGGCTGCTTGGGGGCCCCCTGGGGGCCCTTCAGGCCAGCTAGGTCTTTGGGTCCTGGCTCCTTCGGTTTGGGAGCTGTTGCTGCAGTTGTGCATGTTGGACGGAGAGTGCTTCTCGGGCCGCGAACTGCAACCTTGCAGGTACCTCCCAGGTTCCCGGCCCAACGAAAGCCCCCAGACCCAAATTGAGAGGGGCTGCTTGGGGCCCCCCTGGGGGCCCTTCAGGCCAGCTAGGTCTTTGGGTCCTGGCTCCTTCGCTTTGGGAGCTGTTGCTGCAGTTGGGCATGTTGGCCGGAGAGTGCTTCTCGGGCCGCGAACTGCAACCTTGCAGGATTCTCCCAGGTTCCCGGCCCAACGAAAGCCCCCAGACCCAAATGGAGAGGTGCTGCTTGGGGGCCCCCTGGGGGCCCTTCAGGCCAGCTAGGTCTTTGGGTCCTGGCTCCTTCGGTTTGGGAGCTGTTGCTGCAGTTTGGCATGTTGGCCGGAGAGTGCTTCTCGGGCCGCGAAGTGCAACCTTGCAGGATTCTCCCAGGTTCCCGGCCCAACGAAAGCCCCCAGACCCAAATTGAGAGGGGCTGCTTGGGGCCCCCCTGGGGGCCCTTCAGGCCAGCTAGGTCTTTGGGTCCTGGCTCCTTCGCTTTGGGAGCTGTTGCTGCAGTTGTGCATGTTGGCCGGAGAGTGCTTCTCGGGCCGCGAAATGCAACCTTGCAGGTACCTCCCAGGTTCCCGGCCCAACGAAAGCCCCCAGACCCAAATGGAGAGGGGCTGCTTGGGGCCCCCCTGGGGGCCCTTCAGGCCAGCTAGGTCTTTGGGTCCTGGCTCCTTCGCTTTGGGAGCTGTTGCTGCAGTTGGGCATGTTGGCCGGAGAGTGCTTCTCGGGCCGCGAACTGCAACCTTGCAGGAATCTCCCAGGTTCCCGGCCCAACGAAAGCCCCCAGACCCAAATGGAGAGGGGCTGCTTGGGGGCCCCCTGGGGGCCCTTCAGGCCAGCTAGGTCTTTGGGTCCTGGCTCCTTCGCTTTGGGAGCTGTTGCTGCAGTTGGGCATGTTGGCCGGAGAGTGCTTCTCGGGCCGCGAACTGCAACCTTGCAGGATTCTCCCAGGTTCCCGGCCCAACGAAAGCCCCCAGACCCAAATGGAGAGGGGCTGCTTGGGGGCCCCCTGGGGGCCCTTCAGGCCAGCTAGGTCTTTGGGTCCTGGCTCCTTCGCTTTGGGAGCTGTTGCTGCAGTTGGGCATGTTGGCCGGAGAGTGCTTCTCCGGCCGCCAACTGCAACCTTGCAGGTACCTCCCAGGTTCCCGGCCCAACGAAAACCCCCCGACCCAAATGGAGAGGGGCTGCTTGGGGGCCCCCTGGGGGCCCTTCAGGCCAGCTAGGTCTTTGGGTCCTGGCTCCTTCGCTTTGGGAGCTGTTGCTGGATATTGGGCATGTTGGGCGGAGAGTGCTTCTCGGGCTGCGAACTGCAACCTTGCTGGTATATCCCAGGTTCTCAGCCTAAAGAAAGCCCCCAGACCCAAATGGAGAGGGGCTGCTTGGGGGCCCCCTGGGGGCCCTTCAGGCCAGCTAGGTCTTTGGGTCCTGGCTCCTTCGCTTTGGGAGCTGTTGCTGCAGTTGGGCATGTTGGCCGGAGAGTGCTTCTCGGGCCGCGAACTGCAACCTTGCATGATTCTCCCAGGTTCGCGGCCCAACGAAAGCCCCCAGACCCAAATTGAGAGGGGCTGCTTGGGGGCCCCCCTGGGGGCCCTTCAGGCCAGCTAGGTCTTTGGGTCCTGGCTCCTTCGGTTTGGGAGCTGTTGCTGCAGTTGGGCATGTTGGCCGGAGAGTGCTTCTCGGGCCGCGAACTGCAACCTTGCAGGAATCTCCCAGGTTCCCGGCCCAACGAAAGCCCCCAGACCCAAATGGAGAGGGGCTGCTTGGGGGCCCCCTGGGGGCCCTTCAGGCCAGCTAGGTCTTTGGGTCCTGGCTCCTTCGCTTTGGGAGCTGTTGCTGCAGTTGGGCATGTTGGCCGGAGAGTGCTTCTCGGGCCGCGAACTGCAACCTTGCAGGAATCTCCCAAGTTCCCGGCCCAACGAAAGCCCCCAGACCCAAATGGAGAGGGGCTGCTTGGGGCCCCCCTGGGGGCCCTTCAGGCCACCTAGCTCTTTGGGTCCTGGCTCCTTCGGTTTGGGAGCTGTTGCTGCAGTTGGGCATGTTGGCCGGAGAGTGCTTCTCGGGCCGCGAACTGTAATCTTGCAGGTACATCTCAGGTATCCATGCCCAACGAAAGCCCCCAGACCCAAATGGAGAGGGGCTGCTTGGGGGCCCCCTGGGGGCCCTTCAGGCCAGCTAGGTCTTTGGGTCCTGGCTCCTTCGCTTTGGGAGCTGTTGCTGGATATTGGTCATGTTGGACCCAGAGTGCTTCTCGGGCCGCGAACTGCAACCTTGCAGGTACCTCTCAGGTATCCATGCCCAACGAAAGCCCCCAGACCCAAATGGAGAGGGGCTGCTTGGGGGTCCCCTGGGGGCCCTTCAGGCCAGCTAGGTCTTTGGGTCCTGGCTCCTTCGGTTTGGGAGCTGTTGCTGCAGTTGGGCATGTTGGCCGGAGAGTGCTTCTCGGGCCGCGAACTGCAACCTTGCAGGTACCTCTCAGGTATCCATGCCCAACGAAAGCCCCCAGACCCAAATTGAGAGGGGCTGCTTGGGGGCCCCCTGGGGGCCCTTCAGGCCAGCTAGGTCTTTGGGTCCTGGCTCCTTCGGTTTGGGAGCTGTTGCTGCAGTTGTGCATGTTGGACGGAGAGTGCTTCTCGGGCCGCGAACTGCAACCTTGCAGGTACCTCCCAGGTTCCCGGCCCAACGAAAGCCCCCAGACCCAAATTGAGAGGGGCTGCTTGGGGCCCCCCTGGGGGCCCTTCAGGCCAGCTAGGTCTTTGGGTCCTGGCTCCTTCGCTTTGGGAGCTGTTGCTGCAGTTGGGCATGTTGGCCGGAGAGTGCTTCTCGGGCCGCGAACTGCAACCTTGCAGGATTCTCCCAGGTTCCCGGCCCAACGAAAGCCCCCAGACCCAAATGGAGAGGTGCTGCTTGGGGGCCCCCTGGGGGCCCTTCAGGCCAGCTAGGTCTTTGGGTCCTGGCTCCTTCGGTTTGGGAGCTGTTGCTGCAGTTTGGCATGTTGGCCGGAGAGTGCTTCTCGGGCCGCGAACTGCAACCTTGCAGGATTCTCCCAGGTTCCCGGCCCAACGAAAGCCCCCAGACCCAAATGGAGAGGGGCTGCTTGGGGCCCCCCTGGGGGCCCTTCAGGCCAGCTAGGTCTTTGGGTCCTGGCTCCTTCGCTTTGGGAGCTGTTGCTGCAGTTGGGCATGTTGGCCGGAGAGTGCTTCTCGGGCCGCGAAATGCAACCTTGCAGGTACCTCCCAGGTTCCCGGCCCAACGAAAGCCCCCAGACCCAAATGGAGAGGGGCTGCTTGGGGCCCCCCTGGGGGCCCTTCAGGCCAGCTAGGTCTTTGGGTCCTGGCTCCTTCGCTTTGGGAGCTGTTGCTGCAGTTGGGCATGTTGGCCGGAGAGTGCTTCTCGGGCCGCGAACTGCAACCTTGCAGGAATCTCCCAGGTTCCCGGCCCAACGAAAGCCCCCAGACCCAAATGGAGAGGGGCTGCTTGGGGGCCCCCTGGGGGCCCTTCAGGCCAGCTAGGTCTTTGGGTCCTGGCTCCTTCGCTTTGGGAGCTGTTGCTGCAGTTGGGCATGTTGGCCGGAGAGTGCTTCTCGGGCCGCGAACTGCAACCTTGCAGGATTCTCCCAGGTTCCCGGCCCAACGAAAGCCCCCAGACCCAAATGGAGAGGGGCTGCTTGGGGGCCCCCTGGGGGCCCTTCAGGCCAGCTAGGTCTTTGGGTCCTGGCTCCTTCGCTTTGGGAGCTGTTGCTGCAGTTGGGCATGTTGGCCGGAGAGTGCTTCTCCGGCCGCCAACTGCAACCTTGCAGGTACCTCCCAGGTTCCCGGCCCAACGAAAACCCCCAGACCCAAATGGAGAGGGGCTGCTTGGGGGCCCCCTGGGGGCCCTTCAGGCCAGCTAGGTCTTTGGGTCCTGGCTCCTTCGCTTTGGGAGCTGTTGCTGGATATTGGGCATGTTGGGCGGAGAGTGCTTCTCGGGCTGCGAACTGCAACCTTGCTGGTATATCCCAGGTTCTCAGCCTAAAGAAAGCCCCCAGACCCAAATGGAGAGGGGCTGCTTGGGGGCCCCCTGGGGGCCCTTCAGGCCAGCTAGGTCTTTGGGTCCTGGCTCCTTCGCTTTGGGAGCTGTTGCTGCAGTTGGGCATGTTGGCCGGAGAGTGCTTCTCGGGCCGCGAACTGCAACCTTGCATGATTCTCCCAGGTTCGCGGCCCAACGAAAGCCCCCAGACCCAAATTGAGAGGGGCTGCTTGGGGGCCCCCCTGGGGGCCCTTCAGGCCAGCTAGGTCTTTGGGTCCTGGCTCCTTCGGTTTGGGAGCTGTTGCTGCAGTTGGGCATGTTGGCCGGAGAGTGCTTCTCGGGCCGCGAAATGCAACCTTGCAGGAATCTCCCAGGTTCCCGGCCCAACGAAAGCCCCCAGACCCAAATGGAGAGGGGCTGCTTGGGGGCCCCCTGGGGGCCCTTCAGGCCAGCTAGGTCTTTGGGTCCTGGCTCCTTCGCTTTGGGAGCTGTTGCTGCAGTTGGGCATGTTGGCCGGAGAGTGCTTCTCGGGCCGCGAACTGCAACCTTGCAGGAATCTCCCAAGTTCCCGGCCCAACGAAAGCCCCCAGACCCAAATGGAGAGGGGCTGCTTGGGGCCCCCCTGGGGGCCCTTCAGGCCACCTAGCTCTTTGGGTCCTGGCTCCTTCGGTTTGGGAGCTGTTGCTGCAGTTGGGCATGTTGGCCGGAGAGTGCTTCTCGGGCCGCGAACTGTAATCTTGCAGGTACATCTCAGGTATCCATGCCCAACGAAAGCCCCCAGACCCAAATGGAGAGGGGCTGCTTGGGGGCCCCCTGGGGGCCCTTCAGGCCAGCTAGGTCTTTGGGTCCTGGCTCCTTCGCTTTGGGAGCTGTTGCTGGATATTGGTCATGTTGGACCCAGAGTGCTTCTCGGGCCGCGAACTGCAACCTTGCAGGTACCTCTCAGGTATCCATGCCCAACGAAAGCCCCCAGACCCAAATGGAGAGGGGCTGCTTGGGGGTCCCCTGGGGGCCCTTCAGGCCAGCTAGGTCTTTGGGTCCTGGCTCCTTCGGTTTGGGAGCTGTTGCTGCAGTTGGGCATGTTGGCCGGAGAGTGCTTCTCGGGCCGCGAACTGCAACCTTGCAGGTACCTCTCAGGTATCCATGCCCAACGAAAGCCCCCAGACCCAAATGGAGAGGGGCTGCTTGGCGGCCCCCTGGGGGCCCTTCAGGCCAGCTAGGTCTTTGGGTCCTGGCTCCTTCGCTTTGGGAGCTGTTGCTGGATATTGGGCATGTTGGGCGGAGAGTGCTTCTCGGGCTGCGAACTGCAACCTTGCTGGTATATCCCAGGTTCTCAGCCTAAAGAAAGCCCCCAGACCCAAATGGAGAGGGGCTGCTTGGGGGCCCCCTGGGGGCCCTTCAGGCCAGCTAGGTCTTTGGGTCCTGGCTCCTTCGCTTTGGGAGCTGTTGCTGCAGTTGTGCATGTTGGCCGGAGAGTGCTTCTCCGGCCGCGAACTGCAACCTTGCAGGAATCTCCCAGGTTCCCGGCCCAACGAAAGCCCCCAGACCCAAATTAAGAGGGGCTGCTTGGGGGCCCCCTGGGGGCCCTTCAGGCCAGCTAGGTCTTTGGGTCCTGGCTCCTTCGCTTTGGGAGCTGTTGCTGCAGTTGGGCATGTTGGCCGGAGAGTGCTTCTCGGGCCGCGAACTGCAACCTTGCAGGATTCTCCCAGGTTCCCGGCCCAACGAAAGCCCCCAGATCCAAATTGAGAGGGGCTGCTTGGGGGCCCCCCTGGGGGCCCTTCAGGCCAGCTAGGTCTTTGGGTCCTGGCTCCTTCGCTTTGGGAGCTGTTGCTGCAGTTGGGCATGTTGGCCGGAGAGTGCTTCTCGGGCCGCGAACTGCAACCTTGCAGGAATCTCCCAGGTTCCCGGCCCAACGAAAGCCCCCAGACCCAAATTGACAGGGGCTGCTTGGGGCCCCCTGGGGGCCCTTCAGGCCAGCTAGGTCTTTGGGTCCTGGCTCCTTCGGTTTGGGAGCTGTTGCTGCAGTTGTGCATGTTGGCCGGAGAGTGCTTCTCGGGCCGCGAACTGCAACCTTGCAGGTACCTCCCAGGTTCCCGGCCCAACGAAAGCCCCCAGACCCAAATTGAGAGGGGCTGCTTGGGGCCCCCCTGGGGGCCCTTCAGGCCAGCTAGGTCTTTGGGTCCTGGCTCCTTCGGTTTGGGAGCTGTTGCTGCAGTTGGGCATGTTGGCCGGAGAGTGCTTCTCGGGCCGCGAACTGCAACCTTGCAGGTACCTCCCAGGTTCCCGGCCCAACGAAAGCCCCCAGACCCAAATGGAGAGGTGCTGCTTGGGGGCCCCCTGGGGGCCCTTCAGGCCAGCTAGGTCTTTGGGTCCTGGCTCCTTCGCTTTGGGAGCTGTTGCTGCAGTTGTGCATGTTGGCCGGAGAGTGCTTCTCGGGCCGCGAACTGCAACCTTGCAGGTACCTCCCAGGTTCCCGGCCCAACGAAAGCCCCCAGACCCAAATGGAGAGGGGCTGCTTGGGGCCCCCCTGGGGGCCCTTCAGGCCAGCTAGGTCTTTGGGTCCTGGCTCCTTCGCTTTGGGAGCTGTTGCTGCAGTTGGGCATGTTGGCCGGAGAGTGCTTCTCGGGCCGCGAACTGCAACCTTGCATGAATCTCCCAGGTTCCCGGCCCAACGAAAGCCCCCAGACCCAAATGGAGAGGGGCTGCTTGCGGGCCCCCTGGGGGCCCTTCAGGCCAGCTAGGTCTTTGGGTCCTGGCTCCTTCGGTTTGGGAGCTGTTGCTGCAGTTGGGCATGTTGGCAGGAGAGTGCTTCTCGGGCCGCGAACTGCAACCTTGCAGGTACCTCCCAGGTTCCCAGCCCAACGAAAACCCCCAGACCCAAATGGAGAGGGGCTGCTTGGGGGCCCCCTGGGGGCCCTTCAGGCCAGCTAGGTCTTTGGGTCCTGGCTCCTTCGCTTTGGGAGCTGTTGCTGGATATTGGGCATGTTGGGCGGAGAGTGCTTCTCGGGCTGCGAACTGCAACCTTCCTGGTATATCCCAGGTTCTCAGCCTAAAGAAAGCCCCCAGACCCAAATGGAGAGGGGCTGCTTGGGGGCCCCCTGGGGGCCCTTCAGGCCAGCTAGGTCTTTGGGTCCTGGCTCCTTCGCTTTGGGAGCTGTTGCTGCAGTTGTGCATGTTGGCCGGAGAGTGCTTCTCCGGCCGCGAACTGCAACCTTGCAGGAATCTCCCAGGTTCCATGCCCAACGAAAGCCCCCAGACCCAAATTGAGAGGGGCTGCTTGGGGGCCCCCTGGGGGCCCTTCAGGCCAGCTAGGTCTTTGGGTCCTGGCTCCTTCGCTTTGGGAGCTGTTGCTGCAGTTGGGCATGTTGGCCGGAGAGTGCTTCTCGGGCCGCGAACTGCAACCTTGCATGATTCTCCCAGGTTCGCGGCCCAACGAAAGCCCCCAGACCCAAATTGAGAGGGGCTGCTTGGGGGCCCCCCTGGGGGCCCTTCAGGCCAGCTAGGTCTTTGGGTCCTGGCTCCTTCGGTTTGGGAGCTGTTGCTGCAGTTGGGCATGTTGGCCGGAGAGTGCTTCTCGGGCCGCGAACTGCAACCTTGCAGGAATCTCCCAGGTTCCCGGCCCAACGAAAGCCCCCAGACCCAAATGGAGAGGGGCTGCTTGGGGGCCCCCTGGGGGCCCTTCAGGCCAGCTAGGTCTTTGGGTCCTGGCTCCTTCGCTTTGGGAGCTGTTGCTGCAGTTGGGCATGTTGGCCGGAGAGTGCTTCTCGGGCCGCGAACTGCAACCTTGCAGGAATCTCCCAAGTTCCCGGCCCAACGAAAGCCCCCAGACCCAAATTGAGAGGGGCTGCTTGGGGGCCCCCTGGGGGCCCTTCAGGCCAGCTAGGTCTTTGGGTCCTGGCTCCTTCGCTTTGGGAGCTGTTGCTGCAGTTGGGCATGTTGGCCGGAGAGTGCTTCTCGGGCCGCGAACTGCAACCTTGCATGAATCTCCCAGGTTCCCGGCCCAACGAAAGCCCCCAGACCCAAATGGAGAGGGGCTGCTTGGGGCCCCCTGGGGGCCCTTCAGGCCACCTAGCTCTTTGGGTCCTGGCTCCTTCGGTTTGGGAGCTGTTGCTGCAGTTGGGCATGTTGGCCGGAGAGTGCTTCTCGGGCCGCGAACTGTAATCTTGCAGGTACATCTCAGGTATCCATGCCCAACGAAAGCCCCCAGACCCAAATGGAGAGGGGCTGCTTGGGGGCCCCCTGGGGGCCCTTCAGGCCAGCTAGGTCTTTGGGTCCTGGCTCCTTCGCTTTGGGAGCTGTTGCTGGATATTGGTCATGTTGGACCCAGAGTGCTTCTCGGGCCGCGAACTGCAACCTTGCAGGTACCTCTCAGGTATCCATGCCCAACGAAAGCCCCCAGACCCAAATGGAGAGGGGCTGCTTGGGGGCCCCCTGGGGGCCCTTCAGGCCAGCTAGGTCTTTGGGTCCTGGCTCCTTCGCTTTGGGAGCTGTTGCTGCAGTTGGGCATGTTGGCCGGAGAGTGCTTCTCGGGCCGCGAACTGCAACCTTGCAGGTACCTCTCAGGTATACATGCCCAACGAAAGCCCCCAGACCCAAATGGAGAGGGGCTGCTTGGGGGCCCCCTGGGGGCCCTTCAGGCCAGCTAGGTCTTTGGGTCCTGGCTCCTTCGCTTTGGGAGCTGTTGCTGGATATTGGGCATGTTGGGCGGAGAGTGCTTCTCGGGCTGCGAACTGCAACCTTGCTTGTATATCCCAGGTTCTCAGCCTAAAGAAAGCCCCCAGACCCAAATGGAGAGGGGCTGCTTGGGGGCCCCCTGGGGGCCCTTCAGGCCAGCTAGGTCTTTGGGTCCTGGCTCCTTCGCTTTGGGAGCTGTTGCTGCAGTTGTGCATTTTGGCCGGAGAGTGCTTCTCCGGCCGCGAACTGCAACCTTGCAGGAATCTCCCAGGTTCCCGGCCCAACGAAAGCCCCCAGACCCAAATTAAGAGGGGCTGCTTGGGGGCCCCCTGGGGGCCCTTCAGGCCAGCTAGGTCTTTGGGTCCTGGCTCCTTCGCTTTGGGAGCTGTTGCTGCAGTTGGGCATGTTGGCCGGAGAGTGCTTCTCGGGCCGCGAACTGCAACCTTGCAGGATTCTCCCAGGGTCCCGGCCCAACGAAAGCCCCCAGATCCAAATTGAGAGGGGCTGCTTGGGGGCCCCCCTGGGGGCCCTTCAGGCCAGCTAGGTCTTTGGGTCCTGGCTCCTTCGGTTTGGGAGCTGTTGCTGCAGTTGGGCATGTTGGCCGGAGAGTGCTTCTCGGGCCGCGAACTGCAACCTTGCAGGAATCTCCCAGGTTCCATGCCCAACGAAAGCCCCCAGACCCAAATGGAGAGGGGCTGCTTGGGGGCCCCCTGGGGGCCCTTCAGGCCAGCTAGGTCTTTGGGTCCTGGCTCCTTCGCTTTGGGAGCTGTTGCTGCAGTTGGGCATGTTGGGCGGAGAGTGCTTCTCAGGCCGCGAACTGCAACCTTGCAGGAATCTCCCAAGTTCCCGGCCCAACGAAAGCCCCCAGACCCAAATTGAGAGGGGCTGCTTGGGGGCCCCCGGGGGCCCTTCAGGCCAGCTAGGTCTTTGGGTCCTGGCTCCTTCGCTTTGGGAGCTGTTGCTGGATATTGGTCATGTTGGACCCAGAGTGCTTCTCGGGCCGCGAACTGCAACCTTGCAGGTACCTCTCAGGTATCCATGCCCAACGAAAGCCCCCAGACCCAAATGGAGAGGGGCTGCTTGGGGGCCCCCTGGGGGCCCTTCAGGCCAGCTAGGTCTTTGGGTCCTGGCTCCTTCGGTTTGGGAGCTGTTGCTGCAGTTGGGCATGTTGGCCGGAGAGTGCTTCTCGGGCCGCGAACTGCAACCTTGCAGGTACCTCTCAGGTATCCATGCCCAACGAAAGCCCCCAGACCCAAATGGAGAGGGGCTGCTTGGGGGCCCCCTGGGGGCCCTTCAGGCCAGCTAGGTCTTTGGGTCCTGGCTCCTTCGCTTTGGGAGCTGTTGCTGCAGTTGGGCATGTTGGCCGGAGAGTGCTTCTCGGGCCGCGAACTGCAACCTTGCATGAATCTCCCAGGTTCCCGGCCCAACGAAAGCCCCCAGACCCAAATGGAGAGGGGCTGCTTGGGGCCCCCTGGGGCCCTTCAGGCCACCTAGCTCTTTGGGTCCTGGCTCCTTCGGTTTGGGAGCTGTTGCTGCAGTTGGGCATGTTGGCCGGAGAGTGCTTCTCGGGCCGCGAACTGTAATCTTGCAGGTACATCTCAGGTATCCATGCCCAACGAAAGCCCCCAGACCCAAATGGAGAGGGGCTGCTTGGGGGCCCCCTGGGGGCCCTTCAGGCCAGCTAGGTCTTTGGGTCCTGGCTCCTTCGCTTTGGGAGCTGTTGCTGGATATTGGTCATGTTGGACCCAGAGTGCTTCTCGGGCCGCGAACTGCAACCTTGCAGGTACCTCTCAGGTATCCATGCCCAACGAAAGCCCCCAGACCCAAATGGAGAGGGGCTGCTTGGGGGCCCCCTGGGGGCCCTTCAGGCCAGCTAGGTCTTTGGGTCCTGGCTCCTTCGCTTTGGGAGCTGTTGCTGCAGTTGGGCATGTTGGCCGGAGAGTGCTTCTCGGGCCGCGAACTGCAACCTTGCAGGTACCTCTCAGGTATACATGCCCAACGAAAGCCCCCAGACCCAAATGGAGAGGGGCTGCTTGGGGGCCCCCTGGGGGCCCTTCAGGCCAGCTAGGTCTTTGGGTCCTGGCTCCTTCGCTTTGGGAGCTGTTGCTGGATATTGGGCATGTTGGGCGGAGAGTGCTTCTCGGGCTGCGAACTGCAACCTTGCTTGTATATCCCAGGTTCTCAGCCTAAAGAAAGCCCCCAGACCCAAATGGAGAGGGGCTGCTTGGGGGCCCCCTGGGGGCCCTTCAGGCCAGCTAGGTCTTTGGGTCCTGGCTCCTTCGCTTTGGGAGCTGTTGCTGCAGTTGTGCATGTTGGCCGGAGAGTGCTTCTCCGGCCGCGAACTGCAACCTTGCAGGAATCTCCCAGGTTCCCGGCCCAACGAAAGCCCCCAGACCCAAATTAAGAGGGGCTGCTTGGGGGCCCCCTGGGGGCCCTTCAGGCCAGCTAGGTCTTTGGGTCCTGGCTCCTTCGCTTTGGGAGCTGTTGCTGCAGTTGGGCATGTTGGCCGGAGAGTGCTTCTCGGGCCGCGAACTGCAACCTTGCAGGATTCTCCCAGGTTCCCGGCCCAACGAAAGCCCCCAGATCCAAATTGAGAGGGGCTGCTTGGGGGCCCCCCTGGGGGCCCTTCAGGCCAGCTAGGTCTTTGGGTCCTGGCTCCTTCGGTTTGGGAGCTGTTGCTGCAGTTGGGCATGTTGGCCGGAGAGTGCTTCTCGGGCCGCGAACTGCAACCTTGCAGGAATCTCCCAGGTTCCATGCCCAACGAAAGCCCCCAGACCCAAATGGAGAGGGGCTGCTTGGGGGCCCCCTGGGGGCCCTTCAGGCCAGCTAGGTCTTTGGGTCCTGGCTCCTTCGCTTTGGGAGCTGTTGCTGCAGTTGGGCATGTTGGGCGGAGAGTGCTTCTCGGGCCGCGAACTGCAACCTTGCAGGAATCTCCCAAGTTCCCGGCCCAACGAAAGCCCCCAGACCCAAATTGAGAGGGGCTGCTTGGGGGCCCCCGGGGGCCCTTCAGGCCAGCTAGGTCTTTGGGTCCTGGCTCCTTCGCTTTGGGAGCTGTTGCTGGATATTGGTCATGTTGGACCCAGAGTGCTTCTCGGGCCGCGAACTGCAACCTTGCAGGTACCTCTCAGGTATCCATGCCCAACGAAAGCCCCCAGACCCAAATGGAGAGGGGCTGCTTGGGGGCCCCCTGGGGGCCCTTCAGGCCAGCTAGGTCTTTGGGTCCTGGCTCCTTCGGTTTGGGAGCTGTTGCTGCAGTTGGGCATGTTGGCCGGAGAGTGCTTCTCGGGCCGCGAACTGCAACCTTGCAGGTACCTCTCAGGTATCCATGCCCAACGAAAGCCCCCAGACCCAAATGGAGAGGGGCTGCTTGGGGGCCCCCTGGGGGCCCTTCAGGCCAGCTAGGTCTTTGGGTCCTGGCTCCTTCGCTTTGGGAGCTGTTGCTGGATATTGGGCATGTTGGCCGGAGAGTGCTTCTCGGGCTGCGAACTGCAACCTTGCTGGTATATCCCAGGTTCTCAGCCTAAAGAAAGCCCCCAGACCCAAATGGAGAGGGGCTGCTTGGGGGCCCCCTGGGGGCCCTTCAGGCCAGCTAGGTCTTTGTGTCCTGGCTCCTTCGCTTTGGGAGCTGTTGCTGCAGTTGGGCATGTTGGCCGGAGAGTGCTTCTCGGGCCGCGAACTGCAACCTTGCAGGAATCTCCCAGGTTCCCGGCCCAACTAAAGCCCCCAGACCCAAATGGAGAGGGGCTGCTTGGGGGCCCCCTGGGGGCCCTTCAGGCCAGCTAGGTCTTTGGGTCCTGGCTCCTTCGCTTTGGGAGCTGTTGCTGCAGTTGGGCATGTTGGCCGGAGAGTGCTTCTCCGGCCGCGAACTGCAACCTTGCAGGATTCTCCCAGGTTCCCGGCCCAACGAAAGCCCCCAGACCCAAATGAAGAGGGGCTGCTTGGGGGCCCCCTGGGGGCCCTTCAGGCCAGCTAGGTCTTTGGGTCCTGGCTCCTTCGCTTTGGGAGCTGTTGCTGCAGTTGGGCATGTTGGCCGGAGAGTGCTTCTCGGGCCGCGAACTGCAACCTTGCAGGATTCTCCCAGGTTCCCGGCCCAACGAAAACCCCCAGACCCAAATGGAGAGGGGCTGCTTAGGGGCCCCCTGGGGGCCCTTCAGGCCAGCTAGGTCTTTGGGTCCTGGCTCCTTCGGTTTGGGAGCTGTTGCTGCAGTTGGGCATGTTGGCCGGAGAGTGCTTCTCGGGCCGCGAACTGCAACCTTGCAGGAATCTCCCAGGTTCTATGCCCAACGAAAGCCCCCAGACCCAAATGGAGAGGGGCTGCTTGGGGGCCCCCGGGGGCCCTTCAGGCCAGCTAGGTCTTTGGGTCCTGGCTCCTTCGCTTTGGGAGCTGTTGCTGGATATTGGTCATGTTGGACCCAGAGTGCTTCTCGGGCCGCGAACTGCAACCTTGCAGGTACCTCTCAGGTATCCATGCCCAACGAAAGCCCCCAGACCCAAATGGAGAGGGGCTGCTTGGGGGCCCCCTGGGGGCCCTTCAGGCCAGCTAGGTCTTTGGGTCCTGGCTCCTTCGGTTTGGGAGCTGTTGCTGCAGTTGGGCATGTTGGCCGGAGAGTGCTTCTCGGGCCGCGAACTGCAACCTTGCAGGTACCTCTCAGGTATCCATGCCCAACGAAAGCCCCCAGACCCAAATGGAGAGGGGCTGCTTGGGGGCCCCCTGGGGGCCCTTCAGGCCAGCTAGGTCTTTGGGTCCTGGCTCCTTCGCTTTGGGAGCTGTTGCTGGATATTGGGCATGTTGGGCGGAGAGTGCTTCTCGGGCTGCGAACTGCAACCTTACTGGTATATCCCAGGTTCTCAGCCTAAAGAAAGCCCCCAGACCCAAATGGAGAGGGGCTGCTTGGGGGCCCCCTGGGGGCCCTTCAGGCCAGCTAGGTCTTTGTGTCCTGGCTCCTTCGCTTTGGGAGCTGTTGCTGCAGTTGGGCATGTTGGCCGGAGAGTGCTTCTCGGGCCGCGAACTGCAACCTTGCAGGAATCTCCCAGGTTCCCGGCCCAACTAAAGCCCCCAGACCCAAATGGAGAGGGGCTGCTTGGGGGCCTTCTGGGGGCCCTTCAGGCCAGCTAGCTCTTTGGGTCCTGGCTCCTTCGGTTTGGGAGCTGTTGCTGCAGTTGGGCATGTTGGCCGGAGAGTGCTTCTCGGGCCGCGAACTGTAATCTTGCAGGTACATCTCAGGTATCCATGCCCAACGAAAGCCCCCAGACCCAAATGGAGAGGGGCTGCTTGGGGGCCCCCTGGGGGCCCTTCAGGCCAGCTAGGTCTTTGGGTCCTGGCTCCTTCACTTTGGGAGCTGTTGCTGGATATTGGTCATGTTGGACCCAGAGTGCTTCTCGGGCCGCGAACTGCAACCTTGCAGGTACCTCTCAGGTATCCATGCCCAACGAAAGCCCCCAGACCCAAATTGAGAGGGGCTGCTTGGGGGCCCCCTGGGGGCCCTTCAGGCCAGCTAGGTCTTTGGGTCCTGGCTCCTTCGGTTTGGGAGCTGTTGCTGCAGTTGGGCATGTTGGCCGGAGAGTGCTTCTCGGGCCGCGAACTGCAACCTTGCAGGTACCTCTCAGGTTCCCGGCCCAACGAAAACCCCCAGACCCAAATGGAGAGGGGCTGCTTGGGAGCCCTCTGGGGGCACTTCAGGCCAGCTAGGTCTTTGGGTCCTGGCTCCTTCGCTTTGGGAGCTGTTGCTGCAGTTGGGCATGTTGGCCGGAGAGTGCTTCTCGGGCCGCGAACTGCAACCTTGCATTAATCTCCCAGGTTCCCCGCCCAACGAAAGCCCCCAGACCCAAATGGAGAGGGGCTGCTTGGGGACCCCCTGGGGGCACTTCAGGCCAGCTAGGTCTTTGGGTCCTGGCTCCTTCGCTTTGGGAGCTGTTGCTGCAGTTGGGCATGTTGGCCGGAGAGTGCTTCTCGGGCCGCGAACTGTAACCTTGCAGGTACCTCTCAGGTATACATGCCCAACGAAAGCCCCCAGACCCAAATTGAGAGGGGCTACTTGGGGGCCCCCTGGGGGCCCTTCAGGCCAGCTAGGTCTTTGTGTCCTGGCTCATTCGGTTTGGGAGCTGTTGCTGCAGTTGGGCATGTTGGCCGGAGAGTGCTTCTCGGGCCGCGAACTGCAACCTTGCAGGAATCTTCCAGGTTCCCGGCCCAACAGAAGCCCCCAGACCCAAATGGAGAGGGGCTGCTTGGGGGCCCCCTGGGGGCCCTTCAGGCCAGCTAGGTCTTTGGGTCCTGGCTCCTTCGCTTTGGGAGCTGTTGCTGCAGTTGGGCATGTTGGCCGGAGAGTGCTTCTCCGGCCGCGAACTGCAACCTTGCAGGAATCTCCCAGGTTCCCGGCCCAACGAAAGCCCCCAGACCCAAATGAAGAGGGGCTGCTTGGGGGCCCCCTGGGGGCCCTTCAGGCCAGCTAGGTCTTTGGGTCCTGGCTCCTTCGCTTTGGGAGCTGTTGCTGCAGTTGGGCATGTTGGCCGGAGAGTGCTTCTCGGGCCGCGAACTGCAACCTTGCAGGATTCTCCCAGGTTCCCGGCCCAAGGAAAACCCCCAGACCCAAATGGAGAGGGGCTGCTTGGGGGCCCCCTGGGGGCCCTTCAGGCCAGCTAGGTCTTTGGGTCCTGGCTCCTTCGCTTTGGGAGCTGTTGCTGCAGTTGAGCATGTTGGCCGGAGAGTGCTTCTCGGGCCGCGAACTGTAACTTCCAGGTACCTCTCAGGTATACATGCCCAACGAAAGCCCCCAGACCCAAATGGAGAGGGGCTGCTTGGTGGCCTTCTGGGGGCCCTTCAGGCCAGCTAGGTCTTTGGGTCCTGGCTCCTTCGCTTTGGGAGCTGTTGCTGGATATTGGGCATGTTGGCCGGAGAGTGCTTCTCGGGCTGCGAACTGCAACCTTGCTGGTATCTCCCAGGTTCTCAGCCTAAAGAAAGCCCCCAGACCCAAATGGAGAGGGGCTGCTTGGGGGCCCCCTGGGGGCCCTTCAGGCCAGCTAGGTCTTTGGGTCCTGGCTCCTTCGGTTTGGGAGCTGTTGCTGCAGTTGGGCATGTTGGCCGGAGAGTGCTTCTCCGGCCGCGAACTGCAACCTTGCAGGATTCTCCCAGGTTCCCGGCCCAACGAAAGCCCCCAGACCCAAATTGAGAGGGGCTGCTTGGGGCCCCCCTGGGGGCCCTTCAGACCAGCTAGGTCTTTGGGTCCTGGCTCCTTCGCTTTGGGAGCTGTTGCTGGATATTGAGCATGTTGGCCGGAGAGTGCTTCTCGGGCTGCGAACTGCAACCTTGCTGGTATCTCCCAGGTTCTCAGCCTAAAGAAAGCCCCCAGACCCAAATGGAGAGGGGCTGCTTGGGGGCCCCCTGGGGGCCCTTCAGGCCAGCTAGGTCTTTGGGTCCTGGCTCCTTCGCTTTGGGAGCTGTTGCTGCAGTTGGGCATGTTGGCCGGAGAGTGCTTCTCCGGCCGCGAACTGCAACCTTGCAGGAATCTCCCAGGTTCCCGGCCCAACGAAAGCCCCCAGACCCAAATTGAGAGGGGCTGCTTGGGGGCCCCCTGGGGGCCCTTCAGGCCAGCTAGGTCTTTGGGTCCTGGCTCCTTCGCTTTGGGAGCTGTTGCTGCAGTTGAGCATGTTGGCCGGAGAGTGCTTCTCGGGCCGCGAACTGTAACTTCCAGGTACCTCTCAGGTATACATGCCCAACGAAAGCCCCCAGACCCAAATGGAGAGGGGCTGCTTGGTGGCCTTCTGGGGGCCCTTCAGGCCAGCTAGGTCTTTGGGTCCTGGCTCCTTCGCTTTGGGAGCTGTTGCTGGATATTGGGCATGTTGGCCGGAGAGTGCTTCTCGGGCTGCGAACTGCAACCTTGCTGGTATCTCCCAGGTTCTCAGCCTAAAGAAAGCCCCCAGACCCAAATGGAGAGGGGCTGCTTGGGGGCCCCCTGGGGGCCCTTCAGGCCAGCTAGGTCTTTGGGTCCTGGCTCCTTCGGTTTGGGAGCTGTTGCTGCAGTTGGGCATGTTGGCCGGAGAGTGCTTCTCCGGCCGCGAACTGCAACCTTGCAGGATTCTCCCAGGTTCCCGGCCCAACGAAAGCCCCCAGACCCAAATTGAGAGGGGCTGCTTGGGGCCCCCCTGGGGGCCCTTCAGACCAGCTAGGTCTTTGGGTCCTGGCTCCTTCGCTTTGGGAGCTGTTGCTGGATATTGAGCATGTTGGCCGGAGAGTGCTTCTCGGGCTGCGAACTGCAACCTTGCTGGTATCTCCCAGGTTCTCAGCCTAAAGAAAGCCCCCAGACCCAAATGGAGAGGGGCTGCTTGGGGGCCCCCTGGGGGCCCTTCAGGCCAGCTAGGTCTTTGGGTCCTGGCTCCTTCGGTTTGGGAGCTGTTGCTGCAGTTGGGCATGTTGGCCGGAGAGTGCTTCTCCGGCCGCGAACTGCAACCTTGCAGGAATCTCCCAGGTTCCCGGCCCAACGAAAGCCCCCAGACCCAAATTGAGAGGGGCTGCTTGGGGGCCCCCTGGGGGCCCTTCAGGCCAGCTAGGTCTTTGGGTCCTGGCTCCTTCGCTTTGGGAGCTGTTGCTGCAGTTGGGCATGTTGGCCGGAGAGTGCTTCTCGGGCCGCGAACTGCAACCTTGCATGAATCTCCCAGGTTCCCGGCCCAACGAAAGCCCCCAGACCCAAATGGAGAGGGGCTGCTTGGGGGCCCCCCTGGGGGCCCTTCATGCCAGCTAGGTCTTTGGGTCCTGGCTCCTTCGGTTTGGGAGCTGTTGCTGCAGTTGGGCATGTTGGCCGGAGAGTGCTTCTCGGGCCGCGAACTGCAACCTTGCAGGATTCTCCCAGGTTCCCGGCCCAACGAAAGCCCCCAGACCCAAATGGAGATGGGCTGCTTGGGGGCCCCCTGGGGGCCCTTCAGGCCAGCTAGGTCTTTGGGTCCTGGCTCCTTCGCTTTGGGAGCTGTTGCTGCAGTTGGGCATGTTGGCCGGAGAGTGCTTCTCGGGCCGCGAACTGCAACCTTGCAGGAATCTCCCAGGTTCCCCGCCCAACGAAAGCCCCCAGACCCAAATTGAGAGGGGCTGCTTGGGGGCCCCCTGGGGGCCCTTCAGGCCAGCTAGGTCTTTGGGTCCTGGCTCCTTCGGTTTGGGAGCTGTTGCTGCAGTTGGGCATGTTGGCCGGAGAGTGCTTCTCGGGCCGCGAACTGCAACCTTGCAGGTACCTCTCAGGTTCATGGCCCAACGAAAACCCCCAGACCCAAATGGAGAGGGGCTGCTTGGGAGCCCCCTGGGGGCCCTTCAGGCCAGCTAGGTCTTTGGGTCCTGGCTCCTTCGCTTTGGGAGCTGTTGCTGGATATTGGGCATGTTGGCCGGAGAGTGCTTCTCCGGCCGCGAACTGCAACCTTGCAGGAATCTCCCAGGTTCCCGGCCCAACGAAAGCCCCCAGACCCAAATGGAGAGGGGCTGCTTGGGGGCCCCCTGGGGGCCCTTCAGGCCAGCTAGGTCTTTGGGTCCTGGCTCCTTCGCTTTGGGAGCTGTTGCTGCAGTTGGGCATGTTGGCCGGAGAGTGCTTCTCGGGCCGCGAACTGCAACCTTGCAGGAATCTCCCAGGTTCCCCGCCCAACGAAAGCCCCCAGACCCAAATGGAGAGGGGCTGCTTGGGGGCCCCCTGGGGGCACTTCAATCCAGCTAGGTCTTTGGGTCCTGGCTCCTTCGCTTTGGGAGCTGTTGCTGCAGTTGGGCATGTTGGCCGGAGAGTGCTTCTCGGGCCGCGAACTGCAACCTTGCAGGTACCTCTCAGGTATACATGCCCAACGAAAGCCCCCAGACCCAAATGGAGAGGGGCTACTTGGGGGCCCCCTGGGGGCCCTTCAGGCCAGCTAGGTCTTTGTGTCCTGGCTGATTCGGTTTGGGAGCTGTTGCTGCAGTTGGGCATGTTGGCCGGAGAGTGCTTCTCGGGCCGCGAACTGCAACCTTGCAGGAATCTCCCAGGTTCCCGGCCCAACAGAAGCCCCCAGACCCTAATGGAGAGGGGCTGCTTGGGGGCCCCCTGGGGGCCCTTCAGGCCAGCTAGGTCTTTGGGTCCTGGCTCCTTCTCTTTGGGAGCTGTTGCTGCAGTTGGGCATGTTGGCCGGAGAGTGCTTCTCGGGCCGCGAACTGCAACCTTGCAGGTACCTCCCAGGTTCCCGGCCCAACAAAAGCCCCCAGACCCAAATTGAGAGGGGCTCCTTGGGGGCCCCCTGGGGGCCCTTCAGGCCAGCTAGGTCTTTGGGTCCTGGCTCCTTCGGTTTGGGAGCTGTTGCTGCAGTTGGGCATGTTGGCCGGAGAGTGCTTCTCAGGCCGCGAACTGCAACCTTGCAGGAATCTCCCAGGTTCCATGCCCAACGAAAGCCCCCAGACCCAAATTGAGAGGGGCTGCTTGGGGGTCCCCTGGGGGCCCTTCAGGCCAGCTAGGTCTTTGGGTCCTGGCTCCTTCGGTTTGGGAGCTGTTGCTGCAGTTGGGCATGTTGGGCGGAGAGTGCTTCTCGGGCCGCGAACTGCAACCTTGCAGGATTCTCCCAGGTTCCCGGCCCAACGAAAGCCCCCAGACCCAAATGGAGAGGGGCTGCTTGGGGGCCCCCTGGGGGCCCTTCAGGCCACCTAGGTCTTTGGGTCCTGGCTCCTTCGGTTTGGGAGCTGTTGCTGCAGTTGGGCATGTTGGCCGGAGAGTGCTTCTCGGGCCGCGAACTGTAACCTTGCAGGTACCTCGCAGGTATACATGCCCAACGAAAGCCCCCAGACCCAAATTGAGAGGGGCTACTTGGGGGCCCCCTGGGGGCCCTTCATGCAAGCTAGGTCTTTGGGTCCTGGCTCCTTCGGTTTGGGAGCTGTTGCTGCAGTTGGGCATGTTGGGCGGAGAGTGCTTCTCGGGCCTCGAACTGCAACCTTGCAGGAATCTCCCAGGTTCCCGGCCCAACAAAAGCCCCCAGACCCAAATGGAGAGGGGCTGCTTGGGGGCCCCCTGGGGGCCCTTCAGGCCAGCTAGGTCTTTGGGTCCTGGCTCCTTCGCTTTGGGAGCTGTTGCTGCAGTTGGGCATGTTGGCCGGAGAGTGCTTCTCGGGCCGCGAACTGCAACCTTGCAGGTACCTCCCAGGATCCCGGCCCAACTAAAGCCCCCAGACCCAAATGGAGAGGAGATCCTTGGGGGCCCCCTGGGGGCCCTTCAGGCCAGCTAGGTCTTTGGGTCCTGGCTCCTTCGCTTTGGGAGCTGTTGCTGCAGTTGGGCATGTTGGCCGGAGAGTGCTTCTCGGGCCGCGAACTGCAACCTTGCAGGAATCTCCCAGGTTCCCGGCCCAACGAAAGCCCCCAGACCCAAATTGAGAGGGGCTGCTTGGGGGCCCCCTGGGGGCCCTTCAGGCCAGCTAGGTCTTTGGGTCCTGGCTCCTTCGGTTTGGGAGCTGTTGCTGCAGCTGGGCATGTTGGCCGGAGAGTGCTTCTCCGGCCGCGAACTGCAACCTTGCAGGAATCTCCCAGGTTCCCGGCCCAACGAAAGCCCCCAGACCCAAATTGAGAGGGGCTGCTTGGGGGCCCCCTGGGGGCCCTTCAGGCCAGCTAGGTCTTTGGGTCCTGGCTCCTTCGCTTTGGGAGCTGTTGCTGCAGTTGGGCATGTTGGCCGGAGAGTGCTTCTCGGGCCGCGAACTGCAACCTTGCAGGATTCTCCCAGGTTCCCGGCCCAACGAAAGCCCCCAGACCCAAATTGAGAGGGGCTGCTTGGGGCCCCCCTGGGGGCCCTTCAGGCCAGCTAGGTCTTTGGGTCCTGGCTCCTTCGCTTTGGGAGCTGTTGCTGCAGTTGGGCATGTTGGCCGGAGAGTGCTTCTCGGGCCGCGAACAGCAACCTTGCAGGTACCTCCCAGGTTCCCGGCCCATCGAAAACCCCCAGACCCTAATGGAGAGGGGCTGCTTGGGGGCCCCCTGGGGGCCCTTCAGGCCAGCTAGGTCTTTGGGTCCTGGCTCCTTCGGTTTGGGAGCTGTTGCTGCAGTTGGGCATGTTGGTCGGAGAGTGCTTCTCGGGCCGCGAACTGTAACTTGCAGGTACCTCTCAGGTATACATGCGCAACGAAAGCCCCCAGACCCAAATGGAGAGGGGCTGCTTGGTGGCATTCTGGGGGCCCTTCAGGCCAGCTAGGTCTTTGGGTCCTGGCTCCTTCGCTTTGGGAGCTGTTGCTGGATATTGGGCATGTTGGCCGGAGAGTGCTTCTCGGGCTGCGAACTGCAACCTTGGTGGTATATCCCAGGTTCTCAGCCTAAAGAAAGCCCCCAAACCCAAATGGAGAGGGGCTGCTTGGGGGCCCCCTGGGGACCCTTCAGGCCAGCTAGGTCTTTGGGTCCTGGCTCCTTCGGTTTGGGAGCTGTTGCTGCAGTTGGGCATGTTGGCCGGAGAGTGCTTCTCCGGCCGCGAACTGCAACCTTGCAGGAATCTCCCAGGTTCCCGGCCCAACGAAAGCCCCCAGACCCAAATTAAGAGGGGCTGCTTGGGGGCCCCCTGGGGGCCCTTCAGGCCAGCTAGGTCTTTTGGTCCTGGCTCCTTCGCTTTGGGAGCTGTTGCTGGATATTGAGCATGTTGGCCGGAGAGTGCTTCTCGGGCTGCGAACTGCAACCTTGCTGGTATCTCCCAGGTTCTCAGCCTAAAAAAGCCCCCAGACCCAAATGGAGAGGTGCTGCTTGGGGCCCCCCTGTCGGCCCTTCAGACCAGCTAGGTCTTTGGGTCCTGGCTCCTTCGCTTTGGGAGCTGTTGCTGGATATTGGGCATGTTGGCCGGAGAGTGCTTCTCGGGCTGCGAACTGCAACCTTGCTGGTATCTCCCAGGTTCTCAGCCTAAAGAAAGCCCCCAGACCCAAATGGAGAGGGGCTGCTTGGGGGCCCCCTGGGGGCCCTTCAGGCCAGCTAGGTCTTTGGGTCCTGGCTCCTTCGGTTTGGGAGCTGTTGCTGCAGTTGGGCATGTTGGCCGGAGAGTGCTTCTCCGGCCGCGAACTGTAACCTTGCAGGAATCTCCCAGGTTCCCGGCCCAACGAAAGACCCCAGACCCAAATTGAGAGGGGCTGCTTGGGGGCCCCCTGGGGGCCCTTCAGGCCAGCTAGGTCTTTGGGTCCTGGCTCCTTCGGTTTGGGAGCTGTTGCTGCAGTTGGGCATGTTGGCCGGAGAGTGCTTCTCCGGCCGCGAACTGCAACCTTGCAGGAATCTCCCAGGTTCCCGGCCCAACGAAAGCCCCCAGACCCAAATGGAGAGGGGCTGCTTGGGGGCCCCCTGGGGGCCCTTCAGGCCAGCTAGGTCTTTGGGTCCTGGCTCCTTCGCTTTGGGAGCTGTTGCTGCAGTTGGGCATGTTGGCCGGAGAGTGCTTCTCGGGCCGCGAACTGCAACCTTGCAGGATTCTCCCAGGTTCCCGGCCCAACGAAAACCCCCAGACCCAAATGGAGAGGTGCTGCTTGGGGGCCCCCTGGGGGCCCTTCAGGCCAGCTAGGTCTTTGGGTCCTGGCTCCTTCGCTTTGGGAGCTGTTGCTGCAGTTGAGCATGTTGGCCAGAGAGTGCTTCTCGGGCCGCGAACTGTAACTTCCAGGTACCTCTCAGGTATACATGCCCAACGAAAGCCCCCAGACCCAAATGGAGAGGGGCTGCTTGGGGGCCTTCTGGGGGCCCTTCAGGCCAGCTAGGTCTTTGGGTCCTGGCTCCTTCGCTTTGGGAGCTGTTGCTGGATATTGGACATGTTGGCCGGAGAGTGCTTCTCGGGCTGCGAACTGCAACCTTGCTGGTATCTCCCAGGTTCTCAGCCTAAAGAAAGCCCCCAGACCCAAATGGAGAGGGGCTGCTTGGGGGCCCCCTGGGGGCCCTTCAGGCCAGCTAGGTCTTTGGGTCCTGGCTCCTTCGCTTTGGGAGCTGTTGCTGCAGTTGGGCATGTTGGCCGGAGAGTGCTTCTCGGGCCGCGAACTGCAACCTTGCATGAATCTCCCAAGTTCCCCGCCCAACGAAAGCCCCCAGACCCAAATGGAGAGGGGCTGCTTGGGGGCCCCCTGGGGGCACTTCAGGCCAGCTAGGTCTTTGGGTCCTGGCTCCTTCGGTTTGGGAGCTGTTGCTGCAGTTGGGCATGTTGGCCGGAGAGTGCTTCTCGGGCCGCGAACTGCAACCTTGCAGGATTCTCCCAGGTTCCCGGCCCAACCAAAGCCCCCAGACCCAAATGGAGAGGTGCTGCTTGGGGCCCCCCTGGGGGCCCTTCAGGCCAGCTAGGTCTTTGGGTCCTGGCTCCTTCGCTTTGGGAGCTGTTGCTGGATATTGGGCATGTTGGCCGGAGAGTGCTTCTCGGGCTGCGAACTGCAACCTTGCTGGTATCTCCCAGGTTCTCAGCCTAAAGAAAGCCCCCAGACCCAAATGGAGAGGGGCTGCTTGGGGGCCCCCTGGGGGCCCTTCAGGCCAGCTAGGTCTTTGGGTCCTGGCTCCTTCGCTTTGGGAGCTGTTGCTGCAGTTGGGCATGTTGGCCGGAGAGTGCTTCTCCGGCCGCGAACTGTAACCTTGCAGGAATCTCCCAGGTTCCCGGCCCAACGAAAGCCCCCAGACCCAAATTGAGAGGGGCTGCTTGGGGGCCCCCTGGGGGCCCTTCAGGCCAGCTAGGTCTTTGGGTCCTGGCTCCTTCGCTTTGGGAGCTGTTGCTGCAGTTGGGCATGTTGGCCGGAGAGTGCTTCTCGGGCCGCGAACTGCAACCTTGAAGGAATCTCCCAGGTTCCATGCCCAACGAAAGCCCCCAGACCCAAATGGAGAGGGGCTGCTTGGGGGCCCCCTGGGGGCCCTTCAGGCCAGCTAGGTCTTTGGGTCCTGGCTCCTTCGCTTTGGGAGCTGTTGCTGCAGTTGGGCATGTTGGCCGGAGAGTGCTTCTCGGGCCGCGAACTGCAACCTTGCAGGTACCTCCAAGGTTCCCGGCCCAACAAAAGCCCCCAGACCCAAATGGAGAGGAGCTCCTTGGGTGCCCCCTAGGGGCCCTTCAGGCCAGCTAGGTCTTTGGGTCCTGGCTCCTTCGCTTTGGGAGCTGTTGCTGCAGTTGGGCATGTTGGCCGGAGAGTGCTTCTCGGGCCGCGAACTGCAACCTTGCAGGATTCTCCCAGGTTCCCGGCCCAACGAAAGCCCCCAGACCCAAATTGAGAGGTGCTGCTTGGGGGCCCCCTGGGGGCCCTTCAGGCCAGCTAGGTCTTTGGGTCCTGGCTCCTTCGCTTTGGGAGCTGTTGCTGCAGTTGGGCATGTTGGCCGGAGAGTGCTTCTCGGACCGCGAACTGCAAACTTGCAGGAATCTCCCAGGTTCCCGGCCCAACGAAAGCCCCCAGACCCAAATTGACAGGGGCTGCTTGGGGGCCTTCTGGGGGCCCTTCAGGCCAGCTAGGTCTTTGGGTCCTGGCTCCTTCGCTTTGGGAGCTGTTGCTGGATATTGGACATGTTGGCCGGAGAGTGCTTCTCGGGCTGCGAACTGCAACCTTGCTGGTATCTCCCAGGTTCTCAGCCTAAAGAAAGCCCCCAGACCCAAATGGAGAGGGGCTGCTTGGGGGCCCCCTGGGGGCCCTTCAGGCCAGCTAGGTCTTTGGGTCCTGGCTCCTTCGGTTTGGGAGCTGTTGCTGCAGTTGGGCATGTTGGCCGGAGAGTGCTTCTCCGGCCGCGAACTGCAACCTTGCAGGATTCTCCCAGGTTCCCGGCCCAACGAAAGCCCCCAGACCCAAATGGAGAGGTGCTGCTTGGGGGCCCCCTGGGGGCCCTTCAGGCCAGCTAGGTCTTTGGGTCCTGGCTCCTTCGCTTTGGGAGCTGTTGCTGCAGTTGGGCATGTTGGCCGGAGAGTGCTTCTCGGGCCGCGAACTGCAACCTTGCAGGAATCTCCCAGGTTCCCGGCCCAACGAAAGCCCCCAGACCCAAATTAAGAGGGGCTGCTTGGGGGCCCCCTGGGGGCCCTTCAGGCCAGCTAGGTCTTTGGGTCCTGGCTCCTTCGCTTTGGGAGCTGTTGCTGCAGTTGGGCATGTTGGCCGGAGAGTGCTTCTCGGGCCGCGAACTGCAACCTTGCAGGAATCTCCCAGGTTCCCGGCCCAACGAAAACCCCCAGACCCAAATGGAGAGGGGCTGCTTGGGGGCCCCCTGGGGGCCCTTCAGGCCAGCTAGGTCTTTGGGTCCTGGCTCCTTCGCTTTGGGAGCTGTTGCTGCAGTTGAGCATGTTGGCCAGAGAGTGCTTCTCGGGCCGCGAACTGTAACTTCCAGGTACCTCTCAGGTATACATGCCCAACGAAAGCCCCCAGACCCAAATGGAGAGGGGCTGCTTGGTGGCCTTCTGGGGGCCCTTCAGGCCAGCTAGGTCTTTGGGTCCTGGCTCCTTCGCTTTGGGAGCTGTTGCTGGATATTGGACATGTTGGCCGGAGAGTGCTTCTCGGGCTGCGAACTGCAACCTTGCTGGTATCTCCCAGGTTCTCAGCCTAAAGAAAGCCCCCAGACCCAAATGGAGAGGGGCTGCTTGGGGGCCCCCTGGGGGCCCTTCAGGCCAGCTAGGTCTTTGGGTCCTGGCTCCTTCGGTTTGGGAGCTGTTGCTGCAGTTGGGCATGTTGGCCGGAGAGTGCTTCTCCGGCCGCGAACTGCAACCTTGCAGGATTCTCCCAGGTTCCCGGCCCAACGAAAGCCCCCAGACCCAAATGGAGAGGGGCTGCTTGGTGGCCCCCTGGGGGCCCTTCAGGCCAGCTAGGTCTTTGGGTCCTGGCTCCTTCGCTTTGGGAGCTGTTGCTGCAGTTGGGCATGTTGGCCGGAGAGTGCTTCTCGGGCCGCGAACTGCAACCTTGCATGAATCTCCCAGGTTCCCCGCCCAACGAAAGCCCCCAGACCCAAATGGAGAGGGGCTGCTTGGGGGCCCCCTGGCGGCACTTCAGGCCAGCTAGGTCTTTGGGTCCTGGCTCCTTCGGTTTGGGAGCTGTTGCTGCAGTTGGGCATGTTGGCCGGAGAGTGCTTCTCGGGCCGCGAACTGCAACCTTGCAGGATTCTCCCAGGTTCCATGCCCAAAGAAAGCCCCCAGACCCAAATGGAGAGGTGCTGCTTGGGGCCCCCCTGGGGGCCCTTCAGACCAGCTAGGTCTTTGGGTCCTGGCTCCTTCGCTTTGGGAGCTGTTGCTGGATATTGGGCATGTTGGCCGGAGAGTGCTTCTCGGGCTGCGAACTGCAACCTTGCTGGTATCTCCCAGGTTCTCAGCCTAAAGAAAGCCCCCAGACCCAAATGGAGAGGGGCTGCTTGGGGGCCCCCTGGGGGCCCTTCAGGCCAGCTAGGTCTTTGGGTCCTGGCTCCTTCGGTTTGGGAGCTGTTGCTGCAGATGGGCATGTTGGCCGGAGAGTGCTTCTCCGGCCGCGAACTGTAACCTTGCAGGAATCTCCCAGGTTCCCGGCCCAACGAAAGCCCCCAGACCCAAATTGAGAGGGGCTGCTTGGGGGCCCCCTGGGGGCCCTTCAGGCCAGCTAGGTCTTTGGGTCCTGGCTCCTTCGCTTTGGGAGCTTTTGCTGCAGTTGGGCATGTTGGCCGGAGAGTGCTTCTCGGGCCGCGAACTGCAACCTTGCATGAATCTCCCAGGTTCCCCGCCCAACGAAAGCCCCCAGACCCAAATGGAGAGGAACTGCTTGGGGACCCCCTGGGGGCCCTTCAGGCCAGCTAGGTCTTTGGGTCCTGGCTCCTTCGGTTTGGGAGCTGTTGCTGCAGTTGGGCATGTTGGCCGGAGAGTGCTTCTCGGGCCGCGAACTGCAACCTTGCAGGATTCTCCCAGGTTCCCGGCCCAACGAAAGCCCCCAGACCCAAATGGAGAGGGGCTGCTTGGGGCCCCCCTGGGGGCCCTTCAGGCCAGCTAGGGCTTTGGGTCCTGGCTCCTTCGCTTTGGGAGCTGTTGCTGCAGTTGGGCATGTTGGCCGGAGAGTGCTTCTCGGGCCGCGAACTGCAACCTTGCAGGATTCTCCCAGGTTCCCGGCCCAACGAAAGCCCCCAGATCCAAATGGAGAGGTGCTGCTTGGGGGCCCCCTGGGGGCCCTTCAGGCCAGCTAGGTCTTTGGGTCCTGGCTCCTTCGCTTTGGGAGCTGTTGCTGCAGTTGGGCATGTTGGCCGGAGAGTGCTTCTCGGGCCGCGAACTGCAACCTTGCAGGAATCTCCCAGGTTCCCGGCCCAACGAAAGCCCCCAGACCCAAATTAAGAGGGGCTGCTTGGGGGCCCCCTGGGGGCACTTCAGGCCAGCTAGGTCTTTGGGTCCTGGCTCCTTCGCTTTGGGAGCTGTTGCTGCAGTTGGGCATGTTGGCCGGAGAGTGCTTCTCGGGCCGCGAACTGCAACCTTGCAGGAATCTCCCAGGTTCCCCGCCCAACGAAAGCCCCCAGACCCAAATGGAGAGGGGCTGCTTGGGGGCCCCCTGGGGGCACTTCAGGCCAGCTAGGTCTTTGGGTCCTGGCTCCTTCAGTTTGGGAGCTGTTGCTGCAGTTGGGCATGTTGGCCGGAGAGTGCTTCTCGGGCCGCGAACTGCAACCTTGCAGGTAGCTCCCAGGTTCCCGGCCCAACGAAAGCCCCCAGACCCAAATGGAGAGGGGCTGCTTGGGGCCCCCCTGGGGGCCCTTCAGACCAGCTAGGTCTTTGGGTCCTGGCTCCTTCGCTTTGGGAGCTGTTGCTGGATATTGGGCATGTTGGCCGGAGAGTGCTTCTCGGGCTGCGAACTGCAACCTTGCTGGTATCTCCCAGGTTCTCAGCCTAAAGAAAGCCCCCAGACCCAAATGGAGAGGTGCTGCTTGGGGGCTCCCTGGGGGCCCTTCAGGCCAGCTAGGTCTTTGGGTCCTGGCTCCTTCGCTTTGGGAGCTGTTGCTGCAGTTGGGCATGTTGGCCGGAGAGTGCTTCTCGGGCCGCGAACTGCAACCTTGCAGGAATCTCCCAGGTTCCCGGCCCAACGAAAGCCCCCAGACCCAAATTAAGAGGGGCTGCTTGGGGGCCCCCTGGGGGCCCTTCAGGCCAGCTAGGTCTTTGGGTCCTGGCTCCTTCGCTTTGGGAGCTGTTGCTGCAGTTGGGCATGTTGGCCGGAGAGTGCTTCTCGGGCCGCGAACTGCAACCTTGCAGGATTCTCCCAGGTTCCCGGCCCAACGAAAACCCCCAGACCCAAATGGAGAGGGGCTGCTTGGGGGCCCCCTGGGGGCCCTTCAGGCCAGCTAGGTCTTTGGGTCCTGGCTCCTTCGCTTTGGGAGCTGTTGCTGCAGTTGAGCATGTTGGCCAGAGAGTGCTTCTCGGGCCGCGAACTGTAACTTCCAGGTACCTCTCAGGTATACATGCCCAACGAAAGCCCCCAGACCCAAATGGAGAGGGGCTGCTTGGTGGCCTTCTGGGGGCCCTTCAGGCCAGCTAGGTCTTTGGGTCCTGGCTCCTTCGCTTTGGGAGCTGTTGCTGGATATTGGACATGTTGGCCGGAGAGTGCTTCTCGGGCTGCGAACTGCAACCTTGCTGGTATCTCCCAGGTTCTCAGCCTAAAGAAAGCCCCCAGACCCAAATGGAGAGGGGCTGCTTGGGGGCCCCCTGGGGGCCCTTCAGGCCAGCTAGGTCTTTGGGTCCTGGCTCCTTCGGTTTGGGAGCTGTTGCTGCAGTTGGGCATGTTGGCCGGAGAGTGCTTCTCCGGCCGCGAACTGCAACCTTGCAGGATTCTCCCAGGTTCCCGGCCCAACGAAAGCCCCCAGACCCAAATGGAGAGGGGCTGCTTGGGGGCCCCCTGGGGGCCCTTCAGGCCAGCTAGGTCTTTGGGTCCTGGCTCCTTCGCTTTGGGAGCTGTTGCTGCAGTTGGGCATGTTGGCCGGAGAGTGCTTCTCGGGCCGCGAACTGCAACCTTGCAGGAATCTCCCAGGTTCCCCGCCCAACAAAAGCCCCCAGACCCAAATGGAGTGGGGCTGCTTGGGGACCCCCTGGGGGCACTTCAGGCCAGCTAGGTCTTTGGGTCCTGGCTCCTTCGGTTTGGGAGCTGTTGCTGCAGTTGGGCATGTTGGCCGGAGAGTGCTTCTCAGGCCGCGAACTGCAACCTTGCAGGATTCTCCCAGGTTCCCGGCCCAACGAAAGCCCCCAGACCCAAATTGAGAGGGGCTGCTTGGGGCCCCCCTGGGGGCCCTTCAGGCCAGCTAGGTCTTTGGGTCCTGGCTCCTTCGCTTTGGGAGCTGTTGCTGCAGTTGGGCATGTTGGCCGGAGAGTGCTTCTCGGGCCGCGAACTGCAACCTTGCAGGATTCTCCCAGGTTCCCGGCCCAACGAAAGCCCCCAGACCCAAATGGAGAGGTGCTGCTTGGGGGCCCCCTGGGGGCCCTTCAGGCCAGCTAGGTCTTTGGGTCCTGGCTCCTTCGCTTTGGGAGCTGTTGCTGCAGTTGGGCATGTTGGCCGGAGAGTGCTTCTCGGGCCGCGAACTGCAACCTTGCAGGAATCTCCCAGGTTCCCGGCCCAACGAAAGCCCCCAGACCCAAATTGAGAGGGGCTGCTTGGGGCCCCCCTGGGGGCCCTTCAGGCCAGCTAGGTCTTTGGGTCCTGGCTCCTTCGCTTTGGGAGCTGTTGCTGCAGTTGGGCATGTTGGCCGGAGAGTGCTTCTCGGGCCGCGAACTGCAACCTTGCAGGATTCTCCCAGGTTCCCGGCCCATCGAAAACCCCCAGACCCAAATGGAGAGGGGCTGCTTGGGGGCCCCCTGGGGGCCCTTCAGGCCAGCTAGGTCTTTGGGTCCTGGCTCCTTCGCTTTGGGAGCTGTTGCTGCAGTTGAGCATGTTGGCCAGAGAGTGCTTCTCGGGCCGCGAACTGTAACTTCCAGGTACCTCTCAGGTATACATGCCCAACGAAAGCCCCCAGACCCAAATGGAGAGGGGCTGCTTGGTGGCCTTCTGGGGGCCCTTCAGGCCAGCTAGGTCTTTGGGTCCTGGCCCCTTCGCTTTGGGAGCTGTTGCTGGATATTGGAAATGTTGGCCGGAGAGTGCTTCTCGGGCTGCGAACTGCAACCTTGCTGGTATCTCCCAGGTTCTCAGCCTAAAGAAAGCCCCCAGACCCAAATGGAGAGGGGCTGCTTGGGGGCCCCCTGGGGGCACTTCAGGCCAGCTAGGTCTTTGGGTCCTGGCTTCTTCGGTTTGGGAGCTGTTGCTGCAGTTGGGCATGTTGGCCGGAGAGTGCTTCTCGGGCCGCGAACTGCAACCTTGCAGGATTCTCCCAGGTTCCCGGCCCAACGAAAGCCCCCAGACCCAAATGGAGAGGGGCTGCTTGGGGGCCCCCTGGGGGCCCTTCAGGCCAGCTAGGTCTTTGGGTCCTGGCTCCTTCGGTTTGGGAGCTGTTGCTGGATATTGGGCATGTTGGCCGGAGAGTGCTTCTCGGGCTGCGAACTGCAACCTTGCTGGTATCTCCCAGGTTCTCAGCCTAAAGAAAGCCCCCGGACCCAAATGGAGAGGGGCTGCTTGGGGGCCCCCTGGGGGCCCTTCAGGCCAGCTAGGTCTTTGGGTCCTGGCTCCTTCGGTTTGGGAGCTGTTGCTGCAGTTGGGCATGTTGGCCGGAGAGTGCTTCTCCGGCCGCGAACTGTAACCTTGCAGGAATCTCCCAGGTTCCCGGCCCAACGAAAGCCCCCAGACCCAAATTGAGAGGGGCTGCTTGGGGGCCCCCTGGGGGCCCTTCAGGCCAGCTAGGTCTTTGGGTCCTGGCTCCTTCGCTTTGGGAGCTGTTGCTGCAGTTGGGCATGTTGGCCGGAGAGTGCTTCTCGGGCCGCGAACTGCAACCTTGAAGGAATCTCCCAGGTTCCATGCCCAACGAAAGCCCCCAGACCCAAATGGAGAGGGGCTGCTTGGGGGCCCCCTGGGGGCCCTTCAGGCCAGCTAGGTCTTTGGGTCCTGGCTCCTTCACTTTGGGAGCTGTTGCTGCAGTTGGGCATGTTGGCCGGAGAGTGCTTCTCGGGCCGCGAACTGCAACCTTGCAGGAATCTCCCAGGTTCCCGGCCCAACAAAAGCCCCCAGACCCAAATGGAGAGGGGCTGCTTGGGGGCCCCCTGGGGGCCCTTCAGGCCAGCTAGGTCTTTGGGTCCTGGCTCCTTCGCTTTGGGAGCTGTTGCTGCAGTTGGGCATGTTGGCCGGAGAGTGCTTCTCGGGCCGCGAACTGCAACCTTGCAGGTACCTCCCAGGTTCCCGGCCCAACAAAAGCCCCCAGACCCAAATGGAGAGGAGCTCCTTGGGGGCCCCCTGGGGGCCCTTCAGGCCAGCTAGGTCTTTGGGTCCTGGCTCCTTCGCTTTGGGAGCTGTTGCTGCAGTTGGGCATGTTGGCCGGAGAGTGCTTCTCGGGCCGCGAACTGCAACCTTGCAGGATTCTCCCAGGTTCCCGGCCCAACGAAAGCCCCCAGACCCAAATGGAGAGGTGCTGCTTGGGGGCCCCCTGGGGGCCCTTCAGGCCAGCTAGGTCTTTGGGTCCTGGCTCCTTCGCTTTGGGAGCTGTTGCTGCAGTTGGGCATGTTGGCCGGAGAGTGCTTCTCGGGCCGCGAACTGCAACCTTGCAGGAATCTCCCAGGTTCCCGGCCAAACGAAAGCCCCCAGACCCAAATTAAGAGGGGCTGCTTGGGGGCCCCCTGGGGGCCCTTCAGGCCAGCTAGGTCTTTGGGTCCTGGCTCCTTCGCTTTGGGAGCTGTTGCTGCAGTTGGGCATGTTGGCCGGAGAGTGCTTCTCGGGCCGCGAACTGCAACCTTGCAGGATTCTCCCAGGTTCCCGGCCCAACGAAAACCCCCAGACCCAAATGGAGAGGGGCTGCTTGGGGGCCCCCTGGGGGCCCTTCAGGCCAGCTAGGTCTTTGGGTCCTGGCTCCTTCGGTTTGGGAGCTGTTGCTGCAGTTGGGCATGTTGGCCGGAGAGTGCTTCTCGGGCCGCGAACTGTAACTTCCAGGTACCTCTCAGGTATACATGCCCAACGAAAGCCCCCAGACCCAAATGGAGAGGGGCTGCTTGGGGGCCTTCTGGGGGCCCTTCAGGCCAGCTAGGTCTTTGGGTCCTGGCTCCTTCGCTTTGGGAGCTGTTGCTGCAGTTGGGCATGTTGGCCGGAGAGTGCTTCTCGGGCCGCGAACTGTAACCTTGCAGGTACCTCTCAGGTATACATGCCCAACGAAAGCCCCCAGACCCAAATTGAGAGGGGCGACTTGGAGGCCCCCTGGGGGCCCTTCAGGCCAGCTAGGTCTTTGTGTCCTGGCTCCTTCGGTTTGGGAGCTGTTGCTGGATATTGGGCATGTTGGCCGGAGAGTGCTTCTCGGGCTGCGAACTGCAACCTTGCTGGTATATCCCAGGTTCTCAGCCTAAAGAAAGCCCCCAAACCCAAATGGAGAGGGGCTGCTTGGGGGCCCCCTGGGGGCCCTTCAGGCCAGCTAGGTCTTTGGGTCCTGGCTCCTTCGGTTTGGGAGCTGTTGCTTCAGTTGGGCATGTTGGCCGGAGAGTGCTTCTCGGGCCGCGAACTGCAACCTTGCAGGAATCTCCCAGGTTCCCGGCCCAACGAAAGCCCCCAGACCCAAATTAAGAGGGGCTGCTTGGGGGCCCCCTGGGGGCCCTTCAGGCCAGCTAGGTCTTTGGGTCCTGGCTCCTTCGCTTTGGGAGCTGTTGCTGCAGTTGGGCATGTTGGCCGGAGAGTGCTTCTCGGGCCGCGAACTGCAACCTTGCAGGATTCTCCCAGGTTCCCGTGCCAACGAAAACCCCCAGACCCAAATGGAGAGGGGCTGCTTGGGGGACCCCTGGGGGCCCTTCAGGCCAGCTAGGTCTTTGGGTCCTGGCTCCTTCGCTTTGGGAGCTGTTGCTGCAGTTGAGCATGTTGGCCAGAGAGTGCTTCTCGGGCCGCGAACTGTAACTTCCAGGTACCTCTCAGGTATACATGCCCAACGAAAGCCCCCAGACCCAAATGGAGAGGGGCTGCTTGGTGGCCTTCTGGGGGCCCTTCAGGCCAGCTAGGTCTTTGGGTCCTGGCTCCTTCGCTTTGGGAGCTGTTGCTGGATATTGGACATGTTGGCCGGAGAGTGCTTCTCGGGCTGCGAACTGCAACCTTGCTGGTATCTCCCAGGTTCTCAGCCTAAAGAAAGCCCCCAGACCCAAATGGAGAGGGGCTGCTTGGGGGCCCCCTGGGGGCCCTTCAGGCCAGCTAGGTCTTTGGGTCCTGGCTCCTTCGCTTTGGGAGCTGTTGCTGCAGTTGGGCATGTTGGCCGGAGAGTGCTTCTCCGGCCGCGAACTGCAACCTTGCAGGATTCTCCCAGGTTCCCGGCCCAACGAAAGCCCCCAGACCCAAATTGAGAGGGGCTGCTTGGGGGCCCCATGGGGGCCCTTCAGGCCAGCTAGGTCTTTGGGTCCTGGCTCCTTCGCTTTGGGAGCTGTTGCTGCAGTTGGGCATGTTGGCCGGAGAGTGCTTCTCGGGCCGCGAACTGCAACCTTGCATGAATCTCCCAGGTTCCCCGCCCAAGGAAAGCCCCCAGACCCAAATGGAGAGGGGCTGCTTGGGGGCCCCCTGGGGGCACTTCAGGCCAGCTAGGTCTTTGGGTCCTGGCTCCTTCGGTTTGGGAGCTGTTGCTGCAGTTGGGCATGTTGGCCGGAGAGTGCTTCTCGGGCCGCGAACTGCAACCTTGCAGGTAGCTCCCAGTTTCCCGGCCCAACGAAAGCCCCCAGACCCAAATGGAGAGGGGCTGCTTGGGGCCCCCCTGGGGGCCCTTCAGACCAGCTAGGTCTTTGGGTCCTGGCTCCTTCGCTTTGGGAGCTGTTGCTGGATATTGGGCATGTTGGCCGGAGAGTGCTTCTCGGGCTGCGAACTGCAACCTTGCTGGTATCTCCCAGGTTCTCAGCCTAAAGAAAGCCCCCAGACCCAAATGGAGAGGGGCTGCTTGGGGGCCCCCTGGGGGCCCTTCAGGCCAGCTAGGTCTTTGGGTCCTGGCTCCTTCGGTTTGGGAGCTGTTGCTGCAGTTGGGCATGTTGGCCGGAGAGTGCTTCTCCGGCCGCGAACTGTAACCTTGCAGGATTCTCCCAGGTTCCCGGCCCAACGAAAGCCCCCAGACCCAAATGGAGAGGGGCTGCTTGGGGGCCCCCTGGGGGCCCTTCAGGCCAGCTAGGTCTTTGGGTCCTGGCTCCTTCGCTTTGGGAGCTGTTGCTGCAGTTGTGCATGTTGGCCGGAGAGTGCTTCTCGGGCCGCGAACTGCAACCTTGCATGAATCTCCCAGGTTCCCCGCCCAACGAAAGCCCCCAGACCCAAATGGAGAGGGGCTGCTTGGGGGCCCCCTGGGGGCACTTCAGGCCAGCTAGGTCTTTGGGTCCTGGCTCCTTCGCTTTGGGAGCTGTTGCTGCAGTTGGGCATGTTGGCCGGAGAGTGCTTCTCGGGCCGCGAACTGCAACCTTGCAGGTACCTCTCAGGTATACATGCCCAACGAAAGCCCCCAGACCCAAATGGAGAGGGGCTGCTTGGGGGCCCCCTGGGGGCCCTTCAGGCCAGCTAGGTCTTTGTGTCCTGGCTCATTCGGTTTGGGAGCTGTTGCTGCAGTTGGGCATGTTGGCCGGAGAGTGCTTCTCGGGCCGCGAACTGCAACCTTGCAGGTACCTCCCAGGTTCCCGGCCCAACAAAAGCCCCCAGACCCAAATGGAGAGGAGCTCCTTGGGAGCCCCCTGGGGGCCCTTCAGGCCAGCTAGGTCTTTGGGTCCTGGCTCCTTCGCTTTGGGAGCTGTTGCTGCAGTTGGGCATGTTGGCCGGAGAGTGCTTCTCGGGCCGCGAACTGCAACCTTGCAGGATTCTCCCAGGTTCCCGGCCCAACGAAAGCCCCCAGACCCAAATGGAGAGGTGCTGCTTGGGGGCCCCCTGGGGGCCCTTCAGGCCAGCTAGGTCTTTGGGTCCTGGCTCCTTCGCTTTGGGAGCTGTTGCTGCAGTTGGGCATGTTGGCCGGAGAGTGCTTCTCGGGCCGCGAACTGCAACCTTGCAGGAATCTCCCAGGTTCCCGGCCCAACGAAAGCCCCCAGACCCAAATTAAGAGGGGCTGCTTGGGGGCCCCCTGGGGGCCCTTCAGGCCAGCTAGGTCTTTGGGTCCTGGCTCCTTCGCTTGGGGAGCTGTTGCTGCAGTTGGGCATGTTGGCCGGAGAGTGCTTCTCGGGCCGCGAACTGCAACCTTGCAGGATTCTCCCAGGTTCCCGGCCCAACGAAAACCCCCAGACCCAAATGGAGAGGGGCTGCTTGGGGGCCCCCTGGGGGCCCTTCAGGCCAGCTAGGTCTTTGGGTCCTGGCTCCTTCGCTTTGGGAGCTGTTGCTGCAGTTGAGCATGTTGGCCAGAGAGTGCTTCTCGGGCCGCGAACTGTAACTTCCAGGTACCTCTCAGGTATACATGCCCAACGAAAGCCCCCAGACCCAAATGGAGAGGGGCTGCTTGGTGGCCTTCTGGGGGCCCTTCAGGCCAGCTAGGTCTTTGGGTCCTGGCTCCTTCGCTTTGGGAGCTGTTGCTGGATATTGGACATGTTGGCCGGAGAGTGCTTCTCGGGCTGCGAACTGCAACCTTGCTGGTATCTCCCAGGTTCTCAGCCTAAAGAAAGCCCCCAGACCCAAATGGAGAGGGGCTGCTTGGGGGCCCCCTGGGGGCCCTTCAGGCCAGCTAGGTCTTTGGGTCCTGGCTCCTTCGGTTTGGGAGCTGTTGCTGCAGTTGGGCATGTTGGCCGGAGAGTGCTTCTCCGGCCGCGAACTGCAACCTTGCAGGAATCTCCCAGGTTCCCGGCCCAACGAAAGCCCCCAGACCCAAATGGAGAGGGGCTGCTTGGTGGCCTTCTGGGGGCCCTTCAGGCCAGCTAGGTCTTTGGGTCCTGGCTCCTTCGCTTTGGGAGCTGTTGCTGGATATAGGGCATGTTGGCCGGAGAGTGCTTCTCGGGCTGCGAACTGCAACCTTTCTGGTATCTCCCAGGTTCTCAGCCTAAAGAAAGCCCCCAGACCCAAATGGAGAGGGGCTGCTTGGGGGCCCCCTGGGGGCCCTTCAGGCCAGCTAGGTCTTTGGGTCCTGGCTCCTTCGGTTTGGGAGCTGTTGCTGCAGTTGGGCATGTTGGCCGGAGAGTGCTTCTCCGGCCGCGAACTGTAACCTTGCAGGAATCTCCCAGGTTCCCGGCCCAACGAAAGCCCCCAGACCCAAATTGAGAGGGGCTGCTTGGGGGCCCCCTGGGGGCCCTTCAGGCCAGCTAGGTCTTTGGGTCCTGGCTCCTTCGCTTTGGGAGCTGTTGCTGCAGTTGGGCATGTTGGCCGGAGAGTGCTTCTCGGGCCGCGAACTGCAACCTTGCAGGAATCTCCCAGGTTCCCCGCCCAACGAAAGCCCCCAGACCCAAATGGAGAGGGGCTGCTTGGGGACCCCCTGGGGGCACTTCAAGCCAGCTAGGTCTTTGGGTCCTGGCTCCTTCGCTTTGGGAGCTGTTGCTGCAGTTGGGCATGTTGGCCGGAGAGTGCTTCTCAGGCCGCGAACTGCAACCTTGCAGGATTCTCCCAGGTTCCCGGCCCAACGAAAGCCCCCAGACCCAAATTGAGAGGGGCTGCTTGGGGCCCCCCTGGGGGCCCTTCAGGCCAGCTAGGTCTTTGGGTCCTGGCTCCTTCGCTTTGGGAGCTGTTGCTGCAGTTGGGCATGTTGGCCGGAGAGTGCTTCTCGGGCCGCGAACTGCAACCTTGCAGGATTCTCCCAGGTTCCCGGCCCAACGAAAGCCCCCAGACCCAAATGGAGAGGTGCTGCTTGGGGGCCCCCTGGGGGCCCTTCAGGCCAGCTAGGTCTTTGGGTCCTGGCTCCTTTGCTTTGGGAGCTGTTGCTGCAGTTGGGCATGTTGGCCGGAGAGTGCTTCTCGGGCCGCGAACTGCAACCTTGCAGGATTCTCCCAGGTTCCCGGCCCAACGAAAGCCCCCAGACCCAAATTGAGAGGGGCTGCTTGGGGCCCCCCTGGGGGCCCTTCAGGCCAGCTAGGTCTTTGGGTCCTGGCTCCTTCGCTTTGGGAGCTGTTGCTGCAGTTGGGCATGTTGGCCGGAGAGTGCTTCTCGGGCCGCGAACTGCAACCTTGCAGGATTCTCCCAGGTTCCCGGCCCATCGAAAACCCCCAGACCCAAATGGAGAGGGGCTGCTTGGGGGCCCCCTGGGGGCCCTTCAGGCCAGCTAGGTCTTTGGGTCCTGGCTCCTTCGCTTTGGGAGCTGTTGCTGCAGTTGAGCATGTTGGCCAGAGAGTGCTTCTCGGGCCGCGAACTGTAACTTCCAGGTACCTCTCAGGTATACATGCCCAACGAAAGCCCCCAGACCCAAATGGAGAGGGGCTGCTTGGTGGCCTTCTGGGGGCCCTTCAGGCCAGCTAGGTCTTTGGGTCCTGGCTCCTTCGCTTTGGGAGCTGTTGCTGGATATTGGAAATGTTGGCCGGAGAGTGCTTCTCGGGCTGCGAACTGCAACCTTGCTGGTATCTCCCAGGATCTCAGCCTAAAGAAAGCCCCCAGACCCAAATGGAGAGGGGCTGCTTGGGGGCCCCCTGGGGGCCCTTCAGGCCAGCTAGGTCTTTGGGTCCTGGCTCCTTCGGTTTGGGAGCTGTTGCTGCAGTTGGGCATGTTGGCCGGAGAGTGCTTCTCCGGCCGCGAACTGCAACCTTGCAGGATTCTCCCAGGTTCCCGGCCCAACGAAAGCCCCCAGACCCAAATTGAGAGGGGCTGCTTGGGGGCCCCCTGGGGGCCCTTCAGGCCAGCTAGGTCTTTGGGTCCTGGCTCCTTCGCTTTGGGAGCTGTTGCTGCAGTTGGGCATGTTGGCCGGAGAGTGCTTCTCGGGCCGCGAACTGCAACCTTGCATGAATCTCCCAGGTTCCCCGCCCAACGAAAGCCCCCAGACCCAAATGGAGAGGGGCTGCTTGGGGGCCCCCTGGGGGCACTTCAGGCCAGCTAGGTCTTTGGGTCCTGGCTCCTTCGCTTTGGGAGCTGTTGCTGCAGTTGTGCATGTTGGCCAGAGAGTGCTTCTCGGGCCGCGAACTGCAACCTTGCAGGTAGCTCCCAGGTTCCCGGCCCAACGAAAGCCCCCAGACCCAAATGGAGAGGGGCTGCTTGGGGCCCCCCTGGGGGCCCTTCAGACCAGCTAGGTCTTTGGGTCCTGGCTCCTTCGCTTTGGGAGCTGTTGCTGGATATTGGGCATGTTGGCCGGAGAGTGCTTCTCGGGCTGCGAACTGCAACCTTGCTGGTATCTCCCAGGTTCTCAGCCTAAAGAAAGCCCCCAGACCCAAATGGAGAGGGGCTGCTTGGGGGCCCCCTGGGGGCCCTTCAGGCCAGCTAGGTCTTTGGGTCCTGGCTCCTTCGGTTTGGGAGCTGTTGCTGCAGTTGGGCATGTTGGCCGGAGAGTGCTTCTCCGGCCGCGAACTGTAACCTTGCAGGATTCTCCCAGGTTCCCGGCCCAACGAAAGCCCCCAGACCCAAATGGAGAGGGGCTGCTTGGGGGCCCCCTGGGGGCCCTTCAGGCCAGCTAGGTCTTTGGGTCCTGGCTCCTTCGGTTTGGGAGCTGTTGCTGCAGTTGGGCATGTTGGCCGGAGAGTGCTTCTCGGGCCGCGAACTGCAACCTTGAAGGAATCTCCCAGGTTCCATGCCCAACGAAAGCCCCCAGACCCAAATGGAGAGGGGCTGCTTGGGGGCCCCCTGGGGGCCCTTCAGGCCAGCTAGGTCTTTGGGTCCTGGCTCCTTCGCTTTGGGAGCTGTTGCTGCAGTTGGGCATGTTGGCCGGAGAGTGCTTCTCGGGCCGCGAACTGCAACCTTGCAGGAATCTCCCAGGTTCCCGGCCCAACGAAAGCCCCCAGACCCAAATTGAGAGGGGCTGCTTGGGGGCCCCCTGGGGGCCCTTCAGGCCAGCTAGGTCTTTGGGTCCTGGCTCCTTCGCTTTGGGAGCTGTTGCTGCAGTTGGACATGTTGGCCGGAGAGTGCTTCTCGGGCCGCGAACTGTAACTTCCAGGTACCTCTCAGGTATACATGCCCAACGAAAGCCCCCAGACCCAAATGGAGAGGGGCTGCTTGGTGGCCTTCTGGGGGCCCTTCAGGCCAGCTAGGTCTTTGGGTCCTGGCTCCTTCGCTTTGGGAGCTGTTGCTGGATATTGGACATGTTGACCGGAGAGTGCTTCTCGGGCTGCGAACTGCAACCTTGCTGGTATCTCCCAGGTTCTCAGCCTAAAGAAAGCCCCCAGACCCAAATGGAGAGGGGCTGCTTGGGGGCCCCCTGGGGGCCCTTCAGGCCAGCTAGGTCTTTGGGTCCTGGCTCCTTCGGTTTGGGAGCTGTTGCTGCAGTTGGGCATGTTGGCCGGAGAGTGCTTCTCCGGCCGCGAACTGCAACCTTGCAGGATTCTCCCAGGTTCCCGGCCCAACGAAAGCCCCCAGACCCAAATGGAGAGGGGCTGCTTGGGGGCCCCCTGGGGGCCCTTCAGGCCAGCTAGGTCTTTGGGTCCTGGCTCCTTCGCTTTGGGAGCTGTTGCTGCAGTTGGGCATGTTGGCCGGAGAGTGCTTCTCGGGCCGCGAACTGCAACCTTGCAGGAATCTCCCAGGTTCCCCGCCCAACGAAAGCCCCCAGACCCAAATGGAGTGGGGCTGCTTGGGGACCCCCTGGGGGCACTTCAGGCCAGCTAGGTCTTTGGGTCCTGGCTCCTTCGGTTTGGGAGCTGTTGCTGCAGTTGGGCATGTTGGCCGGAGAGTGCTTCTCAGGCCGCGAACTGCAACCTTGCAGGATTCTCCCAGGTTCCCGGCCCAACGAAAGCCCCCAGACCCAAATTGAGAGGGGCTGCTTGGGGCCCCCCTGGGGGCCCTTCAGGCCAGCTAGGTCTTTGGGTCCTGGCTCCTTCGCTTTGGGAGCTGTTGCTGCAGTTGGGCATGTTGGCCGGAGAGTGCTTCTCGGGCCGCGAACTGCAACCTTGCAGGATTCTCCCAGGTTCCCGGCCCAACGAAAGCCCCCAGACCCAAATGGAGAGGTGCTGCTTGGGGGCTCCCTGGGGGCCCTTCAGGCCAGCTAGGTCTTTGGGTCCTGGCTCCTTCGGTTTGGGAGCTGTTGCTGCAGTTGGGCATGTTGGCCGGAGAGTGCTTCTCGGGCCGCGAACTGCAACCTTGCAGGAATCTCCCAGGTTCCCGGCCCAACGAAAGCCCCCAGACCCAAATTGAGAGGGGCTGCTTGGGGCCCCCCTGGGGGCCCTTCAGGCCAGCTAGGTCTTTGGGTCCTGGCTCCTTCGCTTTGGGAGCTGTTGCTGCAGTTGGGCATGTTGGCCGGAGAGTGCTTCTCGGGCCGCGAACTGCAACCTTGCAGGATTCTCCCAGGTTCCCGGCCCATCGAAAACCCCCAGACCCAAATGGAGAGGGGCTGCTTGGGGGCCCCCTGGGGGCCCTTCAGGCCAGCTAGGTCTTTGGGTCCTGGCTCCTTCGCTTTGGGAGCTGTTGCTGCAGTTGAGCATGTTGGCCAGAGAGTGCTTCTCGGGCCGCGAACTGTAACTTCCAGGTACCTCTCAGGTATACATGCCCAACGAAAGCCCCCAGACCCAAATGGAGAGGGGCTGCTTGGTGGCCTTCTGGGGGCCCTTCAGGCCAGCTAGGTCTTTGGGTCCTGGCCCCTTCGCTTTGGGAGCTGTTGCTGGATATTGGAAATGTTGGCCGGAGAGTGCTTCTCGGGCTGCGAACTGCAACCTTGCTGGTATCTCCCAAGTTCTCAGCCTAAAGAAAGCCCCCAGACCCAAATTGAGAGGGGCTGCTTGGGGGCCCCCTGGGGGCACTTCAGGCCAGCTAGGTCTTTGGGTCCTGGCTCCTTCGGTTTGGGAGCTGTTGCTGCAGTTGGGCATGTTGGCCGGAGAGTGCTTCTCGGGCCGCGAACTGCAACCTTGCAGGATTCTCCCAGGTTCCCGGCCCAACGAAAGCCCCCAGACCCAAATGGAGAGGGGCTGCTTGGGGCCCCCCTGGGGGCCCTTCAGACCAGCTAGGTCTTTGGGTCCTGGCTCCTTCGCTTTGGGAGCTGTTGCTGGATATTGGGCATGTTGGCCGGAGAGTGCTTCTCGGGCTGCGAACTGCAACCTTGCTGGTATCTCCCAGGTTCTCAGCCTAAAGAAAGCCCCCAGACCCAAATGGAGAGGGGCTGCTTGGGGGCCCCCTGGGGGCCCTTCAGGCCAGCTAGGTCTTTGGGTCCTGGCTCCTTCGGTTTGGGAGCTGTTGCTGCAGTTGGGCATGTTGGCCGGAGAGTGCTTCTCCGGCCGCGAACTGTAACCTTGCAGGAATCTCCCAGGTTCCCGGCCCAACGAAAGCCCCCAGACCCAAATTGAGAGGGGCTGCTTGGGGGCCCCCTGGGGGCCCTTCAGGCCAGCTAGGTCTTTGGGTCCTGGCTCCTTCGCTTTGGGAGCTGTTGCTGCAGTTGGGCATGTTGGCCGGAGAGTGCTTCTCGGGCCGCGAACTGCAACCTTGAAGGAATCTCCCAGGTTCCATGCCCAACGAAAGCCCCCAGACCCAAATGGAGAGGGGCTGCTTGGGGGCCCCCTGGGGGCCCTTCAGGCCAGCTAGGTCTTTGGGTCCTGGCTCCTTCGCTTTGGGAGCTGTTGCTGCAGTTGGGCATGTTGGCTGGAGAGTGCTTCTCGGGCCGCGAACTGCAACCTTGCAGGAATCTCCCAGGTTCCCGGCCCAACAAAAGCCCCCAGACCCAAATGGAGAGGGGCTGCTTGGGGGCCCCCTGGGGGCCCTTCAGGCCAGCTAGGTCTTTGGGTCCTGGCTCCTTCGCTTTGGGAGCTGTTGCTGCAGTTGGGCATGTTGGCCGGAGAGTGCTTCTCGGGCCGCGAACTGCAACCTTGCAGGTACCTCCCAGGTTCCCGGCCCAACAAAAGCCCCCAGACCCAAATGGAGAGGAGCTCCTTGGGGGCCCCCTGGGGGCCCTTCAGGCCAGCTAGGTCTTTGGGTCCTGGCTCCTTCGCTTTGGGAGCTGTTGCTGCAGTTGGGCATGTTGGCCGGAGAGTGCTTCTCGGGCCGCGAACTGCAACCTTGCAGGAATCTCCCAGGTTCCCGGCCAAACGAAAGCCCCCAGACCCAAATTAAGAGGGGCTGCTTGGGGGCCCCCTGGGGGCCCTTCAGGCCAGCTAGGTCTTTGGGTCCTGGCTCCTTCGCTTTGGGAGCTGTTGCTGCAGTTGGGCATGTTGGCCGGAGAGTGCTTCTCGGGCCGCGAACTGCAACCTTGCAGGATTCTCCCAGGTTCCCGGCCCAACGAAAACCCCCAGACCCAAATGGAGAGGGGCTGCTTGGGGGCCCCCTGGGGGCCCTTCAGGCCAGCTAGGTCTTTGGGTCCTGGCTCCTTCGGTTTTGGAGCTGTTGCTGCAGTTGTGCATGTTGGCCAGAGAGTGCTTCTCGGGCCGCGAACTGTAACTTCCAGGTACCTCTCAGGTATACATGCCCAACGAAAGCCCCCAGACCCAAATGGAGAGGGGCTGCTTGGGGGCCTTCTGGGGGCCCTTCAGGCCAGCTAGGTCTTTGGGTCCTGGCTCCTTCGCTTTGGGAGCTGTTGCTGCAGTTGGGCATGTTGGCCGGAGAGTGCTTCTCGGGCCGCGAACTGTAACCTTGCAGGTACCTCTCAGGTATACATGCCCAACGAAAGCCCCCAGACCCAAATTGAGAGGGGCGACTTGGAGGCCCCCTGGGGGCCCTTCAGGCCAGCTAGGTCTTTGGGTCCTGGCTCCTTCGCTTTGGGAGCTGTTGCTGGATATTGGGCATGTTGGCCGGAGAGTGCTTCTCGGGCTGCGAACTGCAACCTTGCTGGTATATCCCAGGTTCTCAGCCTAAAGAAAGCCCCCAAACCCAAATGGAGAGGGGCTGCTTGGGGGCCCCCTGGGGGCCCTTCAGGCCAGCTAGGTCTTTGGGTCCTGGCTCCTTCGCTTTGGGAGCTGTTGCTGCAGTTGGGCATGTTGGCCGGAGAGTGCTTCTCGGGCCGCGAACTGCAACCTTGCATGAATCTCCCAGGTTCCCCGCCCAACGAAAGCCCCCAGACCCAAATGGAGAGGGGCTGCTTGGGGGCCCCCTGGGGGCACTTCAGGCCAGCTAGGTCTTTGGGTCCTGGCTCCTTCGGTTTGGGAGCTGTTGCTGCAGTTGGGCATGTTGGCCGGAGAGTGCTTCTCGGGCCGCGAACTGCAACCTTGCAGGTAGCTCCCAGTTTCCCGGCCCAACGAAAGCCCCCAGACCCAAATGGAGAGGGGCTGCTTGGGGCCCCCCTGGGGGCCCTTCAGACCAGCTAGGTCTTTGGGTCCTGGCTCCTTCGCTTTGGGAGCTGTTGCTGGATATTGGGCATGTTGGCCGGAGAGTGCTTCTCGGGCTGCGAACTGCAACCTTGCTGGTATCTCCCAGGTTCTCAGCCTAAAGAAAGCCCCCAGACCCAAATGGAGAGGGGCTGCTTGGGGGCCCCCTGGGGGCCCTTCAGGCCAGCTAGGTCTTTGGGTCCTGGCTCCTTCGGTTTGGGAGCTGTTGCTGCAGTTGGGCATGTTGGCCGGAGAGTGCTTCTCCGGCCGCGAACTGTAACCTTGCAGGATTCTCCCAGGTTCCCGGCCCAACGAAAGCCCCCAGACCCAAATGGAGAGGGGCTGCTTGGGGGCCCCCTGGGGGCCCTTCAGGCCAGCTAGGTCTTTGGGTCCTGGCTCCTTCGCTTTGGGAGCTGTTGCTGCAGTTGGGCATGTTGGCCGGAGAGTGCTTCTCGGGCCGCGAACTGCAACCTTGAAGGAATCTCCCAGGTTCCATGCCCAACGAAAGCCCCCAGACCCAAATGGAGAGGGGCTGCTTGGGGGCCCCCTGGGGGCCCTTCAGGCCAGCTAGGTCTTTGGGTCCTGGCTCCTTCGCTTTGGGAGCTGTTGCTGCAGTTGGGCATGTTGGCCGGAGAGTGCTTCTCGGGCCGCGAACTGCAACCTTGCAGGAATCTCCCAGGTTCCCGGCCCAACGAAAGCCCCCAGACCCAAATTGAGAGGGGCTGCTTGGGGGCCCCCTGGGGGCCCTTCAGGCCAGCTAGGTCTTTGGGTCCTGGCTCCTTCGCTTTGGGAGCTGTTGCTGCAGTTGTGCATGTTGGCCGGAGAGTGCTTCTCGGGCCGCGAACTGCAACCTTGCATGAATCTCCCAGGTTCCCCGCCCAACGAAAGCCCCCAGACCCAAATGGAGAGGGGCTGCTTGGGGGCCCCCTGGGGGCACTTCAGGCCAGCTAGGTCTTTGGGTCCTGGCTCCTTCGCTTTGGGAGCTGTTGCTGCAGTTGGGCATGTTGGCCGGAGAGTGCTTCTCGGGCCGCGAACTGCAACCTTGCAGGTACCTCTCAGGTATACATGCCCAACGAAAGCCCCCAGACCCAAATTGAGAGGGGCTACTTGGGGGCCCCCTGGGGGCCCTTCAGGCCAGCTAGGTCTTTGTGTCCTGGCTCATTCGGTTTGGGAGCTGTTGCTGCAGTTGGGCATGTTGGCCGGAGAGTGCTTCTCGGGCCGCGAACTGCAACCTTGCAGGTACCTCCCAGGTTCCCGGCCCAACAAAAGCCCCCAGACCCAAATGGAGAGGAGCTCCTTGGGAGCCCCCTGGGGGCCCTTCAGGCCAGCTAGGTCTTTGGGTCCTGGCTCCTTCGCTTTGGGAGCTGTTGCTGCAGTTGGGCATGTTGGCCGGAGAGTGCTTCTCGGGCCGCGAACTGCAACCTTGCAGGATTCTCCCAGGTTCCCGGCCCAACGAAAGCCCCCAGACCCAAATGGAGAGGTGCTGCTTGGGGGCCCCCTGGGGGCCCTTCAGGCCAGCTAGGTCTTTGGGTCCTGGCTCCTTCGCTTTGGGAGCTGTTGCTGCAGTTGGGCATGTTGGCCGGAGAGTGCTTCTCGGGCCGCGAACTGCAACCTTGCAGGAATCTCCCAGGTTCCCGGCCCAACGAAAGCCCCCAGACCCAAATTAAGAGGGGCTGCTTGGGGGCCCCCTGGGGGCCCTTCAGGCCAGCTAGGTCTTTGGGTCCTGGCTCCTTCGCTTGGGGAGCTGTTGCTGCAGTTGGGCATGTTGGCCGGAGAGTGCTTCTCGGGCCGCGAACTGCAACCTTGCAGGATTCTCCCAGGTTCCCGGCCCAACGAAAACCCCCAGACCCAAATGGAGAGGGGCTGCTTGGGGGCCCCCTGGGGGCCCTTCAGGCCAGCTAGGTCTTTGGGTCCTGGCTCCTTCGCTTTGGGAGCTGTTGCTGCAGTTGAGCATGTTGGCCAGAGAGTGCTTCTCGGGCCGCGAACTGTAACTTCCAGGTACCTCTCAGGTATACATGCCCAACGAAAGCCCCCAGACCCAAATGGAGAGGGGCTGCTTGGTGGCCTTCTGGGGGCCCTTCAGGCCAGCTAGGTCTTTGGGTCCTGGCTCCTTCGCTTTGGGAGCTGTTGCTGGATATTGGACATGTTGGCCGGAGAGTGCTTCTCGGGCTGCGAACTGCAACCTTGCTGGTATCTCCCAGGTTCTCAGCCTAAAGAAAGCCCCCAGACCCAAATGGAGAGGGGCTGCTTGGGGGCCCCCTGGGGGCCCTTCAGGCCAGCTAGGTCTTTGGGTCCTGGCTCCTTCGGTTTGGGAGCTGTTGCTGCAGTTGGGCATGTTGGCCGGAGAGTGCTTCTCCGGCCGCGAACTGCAACCTTGCAGGAATCTCCCAGGTTCCCGGCCCAACGAAAGCCCCCAGACCCAAATGGAGAGGGGCTGCTTGGGGGCCCCCTGGGGGCCCTTCAGGCCAGCTAGGTCTTTGGGTCCTGGCTCCTTCGCTTTGGGAGCTGTTGCTGGATATTGGGCATGTTGGCCGGAGAGTGCTTCTCGGGCTGCGAACTGCAACCTTGCTGGTATCTCCCAGGTTCTCAGCCTAAAGAAAGCCCCCAGACCCAAATGGAGAGGGGCTGCTTGGGGGCCCCCTGGGGGCCCTTCAGGCCAGCTAGGTCTTTGGGTCCTGGCTCCTTCGGTTTGGGAGCTGTTGCTGCAGTTGGGCATGTTGGCCGGAGAGTGCTTCTCCGGCCGCGAACTGTAACCTTGCAGGAATCTCCCAGGTTCCCGGCCCAACGAAAGCCCCCAGACCCAAATTGAGAGGGGCTGCTTGGGGGCCCCCTGGGGGCCCTTCAGGCCAGCTAGGTCTTTGGGTCCTGGCTCCTTCGCTTTGGGAGCTGTTGCTGCAGTTGGGCATGTTGGCCGGAGAGTGCTTCTCGGGCCGCGAACTGCAACCTTGCAGGAATCTCCCAGGTTCCCCGCCCAACGAAAGCCCCCAGACCCAAATGGAGAGGGGCTGCTTGGGGACCCCCTGGGGGCACTTCAAGCCAGCTAGGTCTTTGGGTCCTGGCTCCTTCGCTTTGGGAGCTGTTGCTGCAGTTGGGCATGTTGGCCGGAGAGTGCTTCTCAGGCCGCGAACTGCAACCTTGCAGGATTCTCCCAGGTTCCCGGCCCAACGAAAGCCCCCAGACCCAAATTGAGAGGGGCTGCTTGGGGCCCCCCTGGGGGCCCTTCAGGCCAGCTAGGTCTTTGGGTCCTGGCTCCTTCGCTTTGGGAGCTGTTGCTGCAGTTGGGCATGTTGGCCGGAGAGTGCTTCTCGGGCCGCGAACTGCAACCTTGCAGGATTCTCCCAGGTTCCCGGCCCAACGAAAGCCCCCAGACCCAAATGGAGAGGTGCTGCTTGGGGGCCCCCTGGGGGCCCTTCAGGCCAGCTAGGTCTTTGGGTCCTGGCTCCTTTGCTTTGGGAGCTGTTGCTGCAGTTGGGCATGTTGGCCGGAGAGTGCTTCTCGGGCCGCGAACTGCAACCTTGCAGGAATCTCCCAGGTTCCCGGCCCAACGAAAGCCCCCAGACCCAAATTGAGAGGGGCTGCTTGGGGCCCTCCTGGGGGCCCTTCAGGCCAGCTAGGTCTTTGGGTCCTGGCTCCTTCGCTTTGGGAGCTGTTGCTGCAGTTGGGCATGTTGGGCGGAGAGTGCTTCTCGGGCCGCGAACTGCAAACTTGCAGGATTCTCCCAGGTTCCCGGCCCATCGAAAACCCCCAGACCCAAATGGAGAGGGGCTGCTTGGGGGCCCCCTGGGGGCCCTTCAGGCCAGCTAGGTCTTTGGGTCCTGGCTCCTTCGCTTTGGGAGCTGTTGCTGCAGTTGAGCATGTTGGCCAGAGAGTGCTTCTCGGGCCGCGAACTGTAACTTCCAGGTACCTCTCAGGTATACATGCCCAACGAAAGCCCCCAGACCCAAATGGAGAGGGGCTGCTTGGTGGCCTTCTGGGGGCCCTTCAGGCCAGCTAGGTCTTTGGGTCCTGGCTCCTTCGCTTTGGGAGCTGTTGCTGCAGTTGGGCATGTTGGCCGGAGAGTGCTTCTCCGGCCGCGAACTGCAACCTTGCAGGATTCTCCCAGGTTCCCGGCCCAACGAAAGCCCCCAGACCCAAATTGAGAGGGGCTGCTTGGGGGCCCCCTGGGGGCCCTTCAGGCCAGCTAGGTCTTTGGGTCCTGGCTCCTTCGCTTTGGGAGCTGTTGCTGCAGTTGGGCATGTTGGCCGGAGAGTGCTTCTCGGGCCGCGAACTGCAACCTTGCATGAATCTCCCAGGTTCCCCGCCCAACGAAAGCCCCCAGACCCAAATGGAGAGGGGCTGCTTGGGGGCCCCCTGGGGGCACTTCAGGCCAGCTAGGTCTTTGGGTCCTGGCTCCTTCGCTTTGGGAGCTGTTGCTGCAGTTGTGCATGTTGGCCAGAGAGTGCTTCTCGGGCCGCGAACTGCAACCTTGCAGGTAGCTCCCAGGTTACCGGCCCAACGAAAGCCCCCAGACCCAAATGGAGAGGGGCTGCTTGGGGCCCCCCTGGGGGCCCTTCAGACCAGCTAGGTCTTTGGGTCCTGGCTCCTTCGCTTTGGGAGCTGTTGCTGGATATTGGGCATGTTGGCCGGAGAGTGCTTCTCGGGCTGCGAACTGCAACCTTGCTGGTATCTCCCAGGTTCTCAGCCTAAAGAAAGCCCCCAGACCCAAATGGAGAGGGGCTGCTTGGGGGCCCCCTGGGGGCCCTTCAGGCCAGCTAGGTCTTTGGGTCCTGGCTCCTTCGGTTTGGGAGCTGTTGCTGCAGTTGGGCATGTTGGCCGGAGAGTGCTTCTCCGGCCGCGAACTGTAACCTTGCAGGATTCTCCCAGGTTCCCGGCCCAACGAAAGCCCCCAGACCCAAATGGAGAGGGGCTGCTTGGGGGCCCCCTGGGGGCCCTTCAGGCCAGCTAGGTCTTTGGGTCCTGGCTCCTTCGGTTTGGGAGCTGTTGCTGCAGTTGGGCATGTTGGCCGGAGAGTGCTTCTCGGGCCGCGAACTGCAACCTTGAAGGAATCTCCCAGGTTCCATGCCCAACGAAAGCCCCCAGACCCAAATGGAGAGGGGCTGCTTGGGTGCCCCCTGGGGGCCCTTCAGGCCAGCTAGGTCTTTGGGTCCTGGCTCCTTCGCTTTGGGAGCTGTTGCTGCAGTTGGGCATGTTGGCCGGAGAGTGCTTCTCGGGCCGCGAACTGCAACCTTGCAGGAATCTCCCAGGTTCCCGGCCCAACGAAAGCCCCCAGACCCAAATTGAGAGGGGCTGCTTGGGGGCCCCCTGGGGGCCCTTCAGGCCAGCTAGGTCTTTGGGTCCTGGCTCCTTCGCTTTGGGAGCTGTTGCTGCAGTTGTGCATGTTGGCCGGAGAGTGCTTCTCGGGCCGCGAACTGCAACCTTGCATGAATCTCCCAGGTTCCCCGCCCAACGAAAGCCCCCAGACCCAAATGGAGAGGGGCTGCTTGGGGGCCCCCTGGGGGCACTTCAGGCCAGCTAGGTCTTTGGGTCCTGGCTCCTTCGCTTTGGGAGCTGTTGCTGCAGTTGGGCATGTTGGCCGGAGAGTGCTTCTCGGGCCGCGAACTTCAACCTTGCAGGTACCTCTCAGGTATACATGCCCAACGAAAGCCCCCAGACCCAAATTGAGAGGGGCTACTTGGGGGCCCCCTGGGGGCCCTTCAGGCTAGCTAGGTCTTTGTGTCCTGGCTCATTCGGTTTGGGAGCTGTTGCTGCAGTTGGGCATGTTGGCCGGAGAGTGCTTCTCGGGCCGCGAACTGCAACCTTGCAGGTACCTCCCAGGTTCCCGGCCCAACAAAAGCCCCCAGACCCAAATGGAGAGGAGCTCCTTGGGAGCCCCATGGGGGCCCTTCAGGCCAGCTAGGTCTTTGGGTCCTGGCTCCTTCGCTTTGGGAGCTGTTGCTGCAGTTGGGCATGTTGGCCAGAGAGTGCTTCTCGGGCCGCGAACTGCAACCTTGCAGGATTCTCCCAGGTTCCCGGCCCAACGAAAGCCCCCAGACCCAAATGGAGAGGTGCTGCTTGGGGGCCCCCTGGGGGCCCTTCAGGCCAGCTAGGTCTTTGGGTCCTGGCTCCTTCGCTTTGGGAGCTGTTGCTGCAGTTGGGCATGTTGGCCGGAGAGTGCTTCTCGGGCCGCGAACTGCAACCTTGCAGGAATCTCCCAGGTTCCCGGCCCAACGAAAGCCCCCAGACCCAAATTAAGAGGGGCTGCTTGGGGGCCCCCTGGGGGCCCTTCAGGCCAGCTAGGTCTTTGGGTCCTGGCTCCTTCGCTTTGGGAGCTGTTGCTGCAGTTGGGCATGTTGGCCGGAGAGTGCTTCTCGGGCCGCGAACTGCAACCTTGCAGGATTCTCCCAGGTTCCCGGCCCAACGAAAACCCCCAGACCCAAATGGAGAGGGGCTGCTTGGGGGCCCCCTGGGGGCCCTTCAGGCCAGCTAGGTCTTTGGGTCCTGGCTCCTTCGCTTTGGGAGCTGTTGCTGCAGTTGAGCATGTTGGCCAGAGAGTGCTTCTCGGGCCGCGAACTGTAACTTCCAGGTACCTCTCAGGTATACATGCCCAACGAAAGCCCCCAGACCCAAATGGAGAGGGGCTGCTTGGTGGCCTTCTGGGGGCCCTTCAGGCCAGCTAGGTCTTTGGGTCCTGGCTCCTTCGCTTTGGGAGCTGTTGCTGGATATTGGACATGTTGGCCGGAGAGTGCTTCTCGGGCTGCGAACTGCAACCTTGCTGGTATCTCCCAGGTTCTCAGCCTAAAGAAAGCCCCCAGACCCAAATGGAGAGGGGCTGCTTGGGGGCCCCCTGGGGGCCCTTCAGGCCAGCTAGGTCTTTGGGTCCTGGCTCCTTCGGTTTGGGAGCTGTTGCTGCAGTTGGGCATGTTGGCCGGAGAGTGCTTCTCCGGCCGCGAACTGCAAACTTGCAGGATTCTCCCAGGTTCCCGGCCCAACGAAAACCCCCAGACCCAAATGGAGAGGGGCTGCTTGGGGGCCCCCTGGGGGCCCTTCAGGCCAGCTAGGTCTTTGGGTCCTGGCTCCTTCGCTTTGGGAGCTGTTGCTGGATATTGGGCATGTTGGCCGGAGAGTGCTTCTCGGGCTGCGAACTGCAACCTTGCTGGTATCTCCCAGGTTCTCAGCCTAAAGAAAGCCCCCAGACCCAAATGGAGAGGGGCTGCTTGGGGGCCCCCTGGGGGCCCTTCAGGCCAGCTAGGTCTTTGGGTCCTGGTTCCTTCGGTTTGGGAGCTGTTGCTGCAGTTGGGCATGTTGGCCGGAGAGTGCTTCTCGGGCCGCGAACTGCAACCTTGCAGGATTCTCCCAGGTTCCCGGCCCAACGAAAACCCCCAGACCCAAATGGAGAGGGGCTGCTTGGGGGCCCCCTGGGGGCCCTTCAGGCCAGCTAGGTCTTTGGGTCCTGGCTCCTTCGCTTTGGGAGCTGTTGCTGCAGTTGAGCATGTTGGCCAGAGAGTGCTTCTCGGGCCGCGAACTGTAACTTCCAGGAACCTCTCAGGTATACATGCCCAACGAAAGCCCCCAGACCCAAATGGAGAGGGGCTGCTTGGTGGCCTTCTGGGGGCCCTTCAGGCCAGCTAGGTCTTTGGGTCCTGGCTCCTTCGCTTTGGGAGCTGTTGCTGGATATTGGACATGTTGGCCGGAGAGTGCTTCTCGGGCTGCGAACTGCAACCTTGCTGGTATCTCCCAGGTTCTCAGCCTAAAGAAAGCCCCCAGACCCAAATGGAGAGGGGCTGCTTGGGGGCCCCCTGGGGGCCCTTCAGGCCAGCTAGGTCTTTGGGTCCTGGCTCCTTCGGTTTGGGAGCTGTTGCTGCAGTTGGGCATGTTGGCCGGAGAGTGCTTCTCCGGCCGCGAACTGCAACCTTGCAGGAATCTCCCAGGTTCCCGGCCCAACGAAAGCCCCCAGACCCAAATGGAGAGGGGCTGCTTGGGGGCCCCCTGGGGGCCCTTCAGGCCAGCTAGGTCTTTGGGTCCTGGCTCCTTCGCTTTGGGAGCTGTTGCTGGATATTGGGCATGTTGGCCGGAGAGTGCTTCTCGGGCTGCGAACTGCAACCTTGCTGGTATCTCCCAGGTTCTCAGCCTAAAGAAAGCCCCCAGACCCAAATGGAGAGGTGCTGCTTGGGGGCCCCCTGGGGGCCCTTCAGGCCAGCTAGGTCTTTGGGTCCTGGCTCCTTCGGTTTGGGAGCTGTTGCTGCAGTTGGGCATGTTGGCCGGAGAGTGCTTCTCGGGCCGCGAACTGCAACCTTGCAGGAATCTCCCAGGTTCCCCGCCCAACGAAAGCCCCCAGACCCAAATGGAGAGGGGCTGCTTGGTGGCCTTCTGGGGGCCCTTCAGGCCAGCTAGGTCTTTGGGTCCTGGCTCCTTCGCTTTGGGAGCTGTTGCTGGATATTGGAAATGTTGGCCGGAGAGTGCTTCTCGGGCTGCGAACTGCAACCTTGCTGGTATCTCCCAGGTTCTCAGCCTAAAGAAAGCCCCCAGACCCAAATGGAGAGGGGCTGCTTGGGGGCCCCCTGGGGGCCCTTCAGGCCAGCTAGGTCTTTGGGTCCTGGCTCCTTCGGTTTGGGAGCTGTTGCTGCAGTTGGGCATGTTGGCCGGAGAGTGCTTCTCCGGCCGCGAACTGCAACCTTGCAGGATTCTCCCAGGTTCCCGGCCCAACGAAAGCCCCCAGACCCAAATTGAGAGGGGCTGCTTGGGGGCCCCCTGGGGGCCCTTCAGGCCAGCTAGGTCTTTGGGTCCTGGCTCCTTCGCTTTGGGAGCTGTTGCTGCAGTTGGGCATGTTGTCCGGAGAGTGCTTCTCGGGCCGCGAACTGCAACCTTGCATGAATCTCCCAGGTTCCCCGCCCAACGAAAGCCCCCAGACCCAAATGGAGAGGGGCTGCTTGGGGGCCCCCTGGGGGCACTTCAGGCCAGCTAGGTCTTTGGGTCCTGGCTCCTTCGGTTTGGGAGCTGTTGCTGCAGTTGGGCATGTTGGCCGGAGAGTGCTTCTCGGGCCGCGAACTGCAACCTTGCAGGATTCTCCCAGGTTCCCGGCCCAACGAAAGCCCCCAGACCCAAATGGAGAGGTGCTGCTTGGGGCCCCCCTGGGGGCCCTTCAGACCAGCTAGGTCTTTGGGTCCTGGCTCCTTCGCTTTGGGAGCTGTTGCTGGATATTGGGCATGTTGGCCGGAGAGTGCTTCTCGGGCTGCGAACTGCAACCTTGCTGGTATCTCCCAGGTTCTCAGCCTAAAGAAAGCCCCCAGACCCAAATGGAGAGGGGCTGCTTGGGGGCCCCCTGGGGGCCCTTCAGGCCAGCTAGGTCTTTGGGTCCTGGCTCCTTCGCTTTGGGAGCTGTTGCTGCAGTTGGGCATGTTGGCCGGAGAGTGCTTCTCCGGCCGCGAACTGTAACCTTGCAGGAATCTCCCAGGTTCCCGGCCCAACGAAAGCCCCCAGACCCAAATTGAGAGGGGCTACTTGGGGGCCCCCTGGGGGCCCTTCAGGCCAGCTAGGTCTTTGGGTCCTGGCTCCTTCGCTTTGGGAGCTGTTGCTGCAGTTGGGCATGTTGGCCGGAGAGTGCTTCTCGGGCCGCGAACTGCAACCTTGCAGGATTCTCCCAGGTTCCCGGCCCAACGAAAGCCCCCAGACCCAAATGGAGAGGGGCTGCTTGGGGGCCCCCTGGGGGCCCTTCAGGCCAGCTAGGTCTTTGGGTCCTGGCTCCTTCGCTTTGGGAGCTGTTGCTGCAGTTGGGCATGTTGGCCGGAGAGTGCTTCTCGGGCCGCGAACTGCAACCTTGCAGGAATCTCCCAGGTTCCCGGCCCAACGAAAGCCCCCAGACCCAAATGGAGAGGGGCTGCTTGGGGGCCCCCTGGGGGCCCTTCAGGCCAGCTAGGTCTTTGGGTCCTGGCTCCTTCGCTTTGGGAGCTGTTGCTGCAGTTGAGCATGTTGGCCAGAGAGTGCTTCTCGGGCCGCGAACTGTAACTTCCAGGAACCTCTCAGGTATACATGCCCAACGAAAGCCCCCAGACCCAAATGGAGAGGGGCTGCTTGGTGGCCTTCTGGGGGCCCTTCAGGCCAGCTAGGTCTTTGGGTCCTGGCTCCTTCGCTTTGGGAGCTGTTGCTGGATATTGGACATGTTGGCCGGAGAGTGCTTCTCGGGCTGCGAACTGCAACCTTGCTGGTATCTCCCAGGTTCTCAGCCTAAAGAAAGCCCCCAGACCCAAATGGAGAGGGGCTGCTTGGGGGCCCCCTGGGGGCCCTTCAGGCCAGCTAGGTCTTTGGGTCCTGGCTCCTTCGGTTTGGGAGCTGTTGCTGCAGTTGGGCATGTTGGCCGGAGAGTGCTTCTCCGGCCGCGAACTGCAACCTTGCAGGAATCTCCCAGGTTCCCGGCCCAACGAAAGCCCCCAGACCCAAATGGAGAGGGGCTGCTTGGGGGCCCCCTGGGGGCCCTTCAGGCCAGCTAGGTCTTTGGGTCCTGGCTCCTTCGCTTTGGGAGCTGTTGCTGGATATTGGGCATGTTGGCCGGAGAGTGCTTCTCGGGCTGCGAACTGCAACCTTGCTGGTATCTCCCAGGTTCTCAGCCTAAAGAAAGCCCCCAGACCCAAATGGAGAGGTGCTGCTTGGGGGCCCCCTGGGGGCCCTTCAGGCCAGCTAGGTCTTTGGGTCCTGGCTCCTTCGGTTTGGGAGCTGTTGCTGCAGTTGGGCATGTTGGCCGGAGAGTGCTTCTCGGGCCGCGAACTGCAACCTTGCAGGAATCTCCCAGGTTCCCCGCCCAACGAAAGCCCCCAGACCCAAATGGAGAGGGGCTGCTTGGTGGCCTTCTGGGGGCCCTTCAGGCCAGCTAGGTCTTTGGGTCCTGGCTCCTTCGCTTTGGGAGCTGTTGCTGGATATTGGAAATGTTGGCCGGAGAGTGCTTCTCGGGCTGCGAACTGCAACCTTGCTGGTATCTCCCAGGTTCTCAGCCTAAAGAAAGCCCCCAGACCCAAATGGAGAGGGGCTGCTTGGGGGCCCCCTGGGGGCCCTTCAGGCCAGCTAGGTCTTTGGGTCCTGGCTCCTTCGGTTTGGGAGCTGTTGCTGCAGTTGGGCATGTTGGCCGGAGAGTGCTTCTCCGGCCGCGAACTGCAACCTTGCAGGATTCTCCCAGGTTCCCGGCCCAACGAAAGCCCCCAGACCCAAATTGAGAGGGGCTGCTTGGGGGCCCCCTGGGGGCCCTTCAGGCCAGCTAGGTCTTTGGGTCCTGGCTCCTTCGCTTTGGGAGCTGTTGCTGCAGTTGGGCATGTTGTCCGGAGAGTGCTTCTCGGGCCGCGAACTGCAACCTTGCATGAATCTCCCAGGTTCCCCGCCCAACGAAAGCCCCCAGACCCAAATGGAGAGGGGCTGCTTGGGGGCCCCCTGGGGGCACTTCAGGCCAGCTAGGTCTTTGGGTCCTGGCTCCTTCGGTTTGGGAGCTGTTGCTGCAGTTGGGCATGTTGGCCGGAGAGTGCTTCTCGGGCCGCGAACTGCAACCTTGCAGGATTCTCCCAGGTTCCCGGCCCAACGAAAGCCCCCAGACCCAAATGGAGAGGTGCTGCTTGGGGCCCCCCTGGGGGCCCTTCAGACCAGCTAGGTCTTTGGGTCCTGGCTCCTTCGCTTTGGGAGCTGTTGCTGGATATTGGGCATGTTGGCCGGAGAGTGCTTCTCGGGCTGCGAACTGCAACCTTGCTGGTATCTCCCAGGTTCTCAGCCTAAAGAAAGCCCCCAGACCCAAATGGAGAGGGGCTGCTTGGGGGCCCCCTGGGGGCCCTTCAGGCCAGCTAGGTCTTTGGGTCCTGGCTCCTTCGCTTTGGGAGCTGTTGCTGCAGTTGGGCATGTTGGCCGGAGAGTGCTTCTCCGGCCGCGAACTGTAACCTTGCAGGAATCTCCCAGGTTCCCGGCCCAACGAAAGCCCCCAGACCCAAATTGAGAGGGGCTACTTGGGGGCCCCCTGGGGGCCCTTCAGGCCAGCTAGGTCTTTGGGTCCTGGCTCCTTCGCTTTGGGAGCTGTTGCTGCAGTTGGGCATGTTGGCCGGAGAGTGCTTCTCGGGCCGCGAACTGCAACCTTGCAGGATTCTCCCAGGTTCCCGGCCCAACGAAAGCCCCCAGACCCAAATGGAGAGGGGCTGCTTGGGGGCCCCCTGGGGGCCCTTCAGGCCAGCTAGGTCTTTGGGTCCTGGCTCCTTCGCTTTGGGAGCTGTTGCTGCAGTTGGGCATGTTGGCCGGAGAGTGCTTCTCGGGCCGCGAACTGCAACCTTGCAGGAATCTCCCAGGTTCCCGGCCCAACGAAAGCCCCCAGACCCAAATGGAGAGGGGCTGCTTGGGGGCCCCCTGGGGGCCCTTCAGGCCAGCTAGGTCTTTGGGTCCTGGCTCCTTCGCTTTGGGAGCTGTTGCTGCAGTTGGGCATGTTGGCCGGAGAGTGCTTCTCGGGCCGCGAACTGCAACCTTGCAGGTACCTCCCAGGTTCCCGGCCCAACAAAAGCCCCCAGACCCAAATGGAGAGGAGCTCCTTGGGGGCCCCCTGGGGGCCCTTCAGGCCAGCTAGGTCTTTGGGTCCTGGCTCCTTCGCTTTGGGAGCTGTTGCTGCAGTTGGGCATGTTGGCCGGAGAGTGCTTCTCGGGCCGCGAACTGCAACCTTGCAGGATTCTCCCAGGTTCCCGGCCCAACGAAAGCCCCCAGACCCAAATGGAGAGGTGCTGCTTGGGGGCCCCCTGGGGGCCCTTCAGGCCAGCTAGGTCTTTGGGTCCTGGCTCCTTCGCTTTGGGAGCTGTTGCTGCAGTTGGGCATGTTGGCCGGAGAGTGCTTCTCGGGCCGCGAACTGCAACCTTGCAGGAATCTCCCAGGTTCCCGGCCAAACGAAAGCCCCCAGACCCAAATTAAGAGGGGCTGCTTGGGGGCCCCCTGGGGGCCCTTCAGGCCAGCTAGGTCTTTGGGTCCTGGCTCCTTCGCTTTGGGAGCTGTTGCTGCAGTTGGGCATGTTGGCCGGAGAGTGCTTCTCGGGCCGCGAACTGCAACCTTGCAGGATTCTCCCAGGTTCCCGGCCCAACGAAAACCCCCAGACCCAAATGGAGAGGGGCTGCTTGGGGGCCCCCTGGGGGCCCTTCAGGCCAGCTAGGTCTTTGGGTCCTGGCTCCTTCGCTTTGGGAGCTGTTGCTGCAGTTGTGCATGTTGGCCAGAGAGTGCTTCTCGGGCCGCGAACTGTAACTTCCAGGTACCTCTCAGGTATAAATGCCCAACGAAAGCCCCCAGACCCAAATGGAGAGGGGCTGCTTGGGGGCCTTCTGGGGGCCCTTCAGGCCAGCTAGGTCTTTGGGTCCTGGCTCCTTCGCTTTGGGAGCTGTTGCTGCAGTTGGGCATGTTGGCCGGAGAGTGCTTCTCGGGCCGCGAACTGTAACCTAGCAGGTACCTCTCAGGTATACATGCCCAACGAAAGCCCCCAGACCCAAATTGAGAGGGGCGACTTGGAGGCCCCCTGGGGGCCCTTCAGGTCAGCTAGGTCTTTGTGTCCTGGCTCATTCGGTTTGGGAGCTGTTGCTGCAGTTGGGCATGTTGGCCGGAGAGTGCTTCTCGGGCCGCGAACTGTAATCTTGCAGGTACATCTCAGGTTCCATGCCCAACGAAAGCCCCCAGACCCAAATGGAGAGGGGCTGCTTGGGGGCCCCCTGGGGACCCTTCAGGCCAGCTAGGTCTTTGGGTCCTGGCTCCTTCGCTTTGGCAGCTGTTGCTGGATATTGGTCATGTTGGACCCAGAGTTCTTCTCGGGCCGCGAACTGCAACCTTGCAGGTACCTCTCAGGTATCCATGCCCTACGAAAGCCCCCAGACCCAAATGGAGAGGGGCTGCTTGGGGGCCCCCTGGGGGCCCTTCAGGCCAGCTAGGTCTTTGGGTCCTGGCTCCTTCGGTTTGGGAGCTGTTGCTGCAGTTGGGCATGTTGGCCGGAGAGTGCTTCTCGGGCCGCGAACTGCAACCTTGCAGGTACCTCTCAGGTATCCATGCCCAACGAAAGCCCCCAGACCCAAATGGAGAGGGGCTGCTTGGGGGCCCCCTGGGGGCCCTTCAGGCCAGCTAGGTCTTTGGGTCCTGGCTCCTTCGCTTTGGGAGCTGTTGCTGGATATTGGGCATGTTGGGCGGAGAGTGCTTCTCGGGCTGCGAACTGCAACCTTGCTGGTATATCCCAGGTTCTCAGCCTAAAGAAAGCCCCCAGACCCAAATGGAGAGGGGCTGCTTGGGGGCCCCCTGGGGGCCCTTCAGGCCAGCTAGGTCTTTGGGTCCTGGCTCCTTCGCTTTGGGAGCTGTTGCTGCAGTTGGGCATGTTGGCCGGAGAGTGCTTCTCCGGCCGCGAACTGCAACCTTGCAGGAATCTCCCAGGTTCCCGGCCCAACGAAAGCCCCCAGACCCAAATTAAGAGGGGCTGCTTGGGGGCCCCCTGGGGGCCCTTCAGGCCAGCTAGGTCTTTGGGTCCTGGCTCCTTCGCTTTGGGAGCTGTTGCTGCAGTTGGGCATGTTGGCCGGAGAGTGCTTCTCGGGCCGCGAACTGCAACCTTGCAGGAATCTCCCAGGTTCCATGCCCAACGAAAGCCCCCAGACCCAAATTGAGAGGGGCTGCTTGGGGGCCCCCTGGGGGCCCTTCAGGCCAGCTAGGTCTTTGGGTCCTGGCTCCTTCGCTTTGGGAGCTGTTGCTGCAGTTGGGCATGTTGGCCGGAGAGTGCTTCTCGGGCCGCGAACTGCAACCTTGCAGGAATCTCCCAAGTTCCCGGCCCAACGAAAGCCCCCAGACCCAAATTGAGAGGGGCTGCTTGGGGGCCCCCGGGGGCCCTTCAGGCCAGCTAGGTCTTTGGGTCCTGGCTCCTTCGCTTTGGGAGCTGTTGCTGGATATTGGTCATGTTGGACCCAGAGTGCTTCTCGGGCCGCGAACTGCAACCTTGCAGGTACCTCTCAGGTATCCATGCCCAACGAAAGCCCCCAGACCCAAATGGAGAGGGGCTGCTTGGGGGCCCCCTGGGGGCCCTTCAGGCCAGCTAGGTCTTTGGGTCCTGGCTCCTTCGCTTTGGGAGCTGTTGCTGGATATTGGGCATGTTGGCCGGAGAGTGCTTCTCGGGCTGCGAACTGCAACCTTGCTGGTATATCCCAGGTTCTCAGCCTAAAGAAAGCCCCCAGACCCAAATGGAGAGGGGCTGCTTGGGGGCCCCCTGGGGGCCCTTCAGGCCAGCTAGGTCTTTGGGTCCTGGCTCCTTCGCTTTGGGAGCTGTTGCTGCAGTTGGGCATGTTGGCCGGAGAGTGCTTCTCCGGCCGCGAACTGCAACCTTGCAGGAATCTCCCAGGTTCCCGGCCCAACGAAAGCCCCCAGACCCAAATTAAGAGGGGCTGCTTGGGGGCCCCCTGGGGGCCCTTCAGGCCAGCTAGGTCTTTGGGTCCTGGCTCCTTCGCTTTGGGAGCTGTTGCTGCAGTTGGGCATGTTGGCCGGAGAGTGCTTCTCGGGCCGCGAACTGCAACCTTGCAGGATTCTCCCAGGTTCCCGGCCCAACGAAAGCCCCCAGATCCAAATTGAGAGGGGCTGCTTGGGGGCCCCCCTGGGGGCCCTTCAGGCCAGCTAGGTCTTTGGGTCCTGGCTCCTTCGGTTTGGGAGCTGTTGCTGCAGTTGGGCATGTTGGCCGGAGAGTGCTTCTCGGGCCGCGAACTGCAACCTTGCAGGAATCTCCCAGGTTCCATGCCCAACGAAAGCCCCCAGACCCAAATGGAGAGGGGCTGCTTGGGGGCCCCCTGGGGGCCCTTCAGGCCAGCTAGGTCTTTGGGTCCTGGCTCCTTCGCTTTGGGAGCTGTTGCTGCAGTTGGGCATGTTGGCCGGAGAGTGCTTCTCGGGCCGCGAACTGCAACCTTGCAGGAATCTCCCAAGTTCCCGGCCCAACGAAAGCCCCCAGACCCAAATTGAGAGGGGCTGCTTGGGGGCCCCCGGGGGCCCTTCAGGCCAGCTAGGTCTTTGGGTCCTGGCTCCTTCGCTTTGGGAGCTGTTGCTGGATATTGGTCATGTTGGACCCAGAGTGCTTCTCGGGCCGCGAACTGCAACCTTGCAGGTACCTCTCAGGTATCCATGCCCAACGAAAGCCCCCAGACCCAAATGCAGAGGGGCTGCTTGGGGGCCCCCTGGGGGCCCTTCAGGCCAGCTAGGTCTTTGGGTCCTGGCTCCTTCGGTTTGGGAGCTGTTGCTGCAGTTGGGCATGTTGGCCGGAGAGTGCTTCTCGGGCCGCGAACTGCAACCTTGCAGGTACCTCCCAGGTTCCCGGCCCAACGAAAACCCCCAGACCCAAATTGAGAGGGGCTGCTTGGGAGCCCCCTGGGGGCACTTCAGGCCAGCTAGGTCTTTGGGTCCTGGCTCCTTCGCTTTGGGAGCTGTTGCTGCAGTTGGGCATGTTGGCCGGAGAGTGCTTCTCCGGCCGCGAACTGCAACCTTGCATGAATCTCCCAGGTTCCCGGCCCAACGAAAGCCCCCAGACCCAAATGGAGAGGGGCTGCTTGGGGACCCCCTGGGGGCACTTCAGGCCAGCTAGGTCTTTGGGTCCTGGCTCCTTCGCTTTGGGAGCTGTTGCTGCAGTTGGGCATGTTGGCCGGAGAGTGCTTCTCGGGCCGCGAACTGTAACCTTGCAGGTACCTCTCAGGTATACATGCCCAACGAAAGCCCCCAGACCCAAATTGAGAGGGGCGACTTGGAGGCCCCCTGGGGGCCCTTCAGGCCAGCTAGGTCTTTGTGTCCTGGCTCATTCGGTTTGGGAGCTGTTGCTGCAGTTGGGCATGTTGGCCGGAGAGTGCTTCTCGGGCCGCGAACTGCAACCTTGCAGGAATCTCCCAGGTTCGCGGCCCAACTAAAGCCCCCAGACCCAAATGGAGAGGGGCTGCTTGGGGGCCCCCTGGGGGCCCTTCAGGCCAGCTAGGTCTTTGGGTCCTGGCTCCTTCGCTTTGGGAGCTGTTGCTGCAGTTGAGCATGTTGGCCGGAGAGTGCTTCTCGGGCCGCGAACTGTAACTTCCAGGTACCTCTCAGGTATACATGCCCAACGAAAGCCCCCAGACCCAAATGGAGAGGGGCTGCTTGGTGGCCTTCTGGGGGCCCTTCAGGCCAGCTAGGTCTTTGGGTCCTGGCTCTTTCGCTTTGGGAGCTGTTGCTGGATATTGGACATGTTGGCTGGAGAGTGCTTCTCGGGCTGCGAACTGCAACCTTGCTGGTATCTCCCAGGTTCTCAGCCTAAAGGAAGCCCCCAGACCCAAATGGAGAGGGGCTGCTTGGGGGCCCCCTGGGGGCCCTTCAGGCCAGCTAGGTCTTTGGGTCCTGGCTCCTTCGCTTTGGGAGCTGTTGCTGCAGTTGGGCATGTTGGCCGGAGAGTGCTTCTCGGGCCGCGAACTGCAACCTTGCAGGATTCTCCCAGGTTCCCGGCCCAACGAAAGCCCCCAGACCCAAATTAAGAGGGGCTGCTTGGCGGGCCCCTGGGGGCCCTTCAGGCCAGCTAGGTCTTTGGGTCCTGGCTCCTTCGCTTTGGGAGCTGTTGCTGCAGTTGGGCATGTTGGCCGGAGAGTGCTTCTCGGGCCGTGAACTGCAACCTTGCATGAATCTCCCAGGTTCCCGGCCCAACGAAAGCCCCCAGACCCAAATTGAGAGGGGCTGCTTGGGGCCCCCCTGGGGGCCCTTCAGACCAGCTAGGTCTTTGGGTCCTGGCTCCTTCGCTTTGGGAGCTGTTGCTGGATATTGGGCATGTTGGCAGGAGAGTGCTTCTCGGGCTGCGAACTGCAACCTTGCTGGTATCTCCCAGGTTCTCAGCCTAAAGAAAGCCCCCAGACCCAAATGGAGAGGGATTGCTTGGGGGCCCCCTGGGGGCCCTTCAGGCCAGCTAGGTCTTTGGGTCCTGGCTCCTTCGCTTTGGGAGCTGTTGCTGCAGTTGGGCATGTTGGCCGGAGAGTGCTTCTCGGGCCGCGAACTGCAACCTTGCATGAATCTCCCAGGTTCCCCGCCCAACGAAAGCCCCCAGACCCAAATGGAGAGGGGCTGCTTGGGGACCCCCTGGGGGCCCTTCAGGCCAGCTAGGTCTTTGGGTTCTGGCTCCTTCGGTTTGGGAGCTGTTGCTGCAGTTGGGCATGTTGGCCGGAGAGTGCTTCTCGGGCCGCGAACTGCAACCTTGCAGGATTCTCCCAGGTTCCCGGCCCAACGAAAGCCCCCAGACCCAAATGGAGAGGTGCTGCTTGGGGGCCCCCTGGGGGCCCTTCAGGCCAGCTAGGTCTTTGGGTCCTGGCTCCTTCGCTTTGGGAGCTGTTGCTGCAGTTGGGCATGTTGGCCGGAGAGTGCTTCTCGGGCCGCGAACTGCAACCTTGCAGGAATCTCCCAGGTTCCCCGCCCAACGAAAGCCCCCAGACCCAAATTGAGAGGGGCTGCTTGGGGGCCCCCTGGGGGCCCTTCAGGCCAGCTAGGTCTTTGGGTCCTGGCTCCTTCTGTTTGGGAGCTGTTGCTGCAGTTGGGCATGTTGGCCGGAGAGTGCTTCTCGGGCCGCGAACTGCAACCTTGCAGGTACCTCTCAGGTTCATGGCCCAACGAAAACCCCCAGACCCAAATGGAGAGGGGCTGCTTGGGAGCCCCCTGGGGGCCCTTCAGGCCAGCTAGGTCTTTGGGTCCTGGCTCCTTCGCTTTGGGAGCTGTTGCTGGATATTTGGCATGTTGGCCGGAGAGTGCTTCTCGGGCCGCCAACTGCAACCTTGCAGGTACCTCCCAGGTTCCCGGCCCAACGAAAACCCCCAGACCCAAATGGAGAGGGGCTGCTTGGGGGCCCCCTGGGGGCACTTCAGGCCAGCTAGGTCTTTGGGTCCTGGCTCCTTCGCTTTGGGAGCTGTTGCTGGATATTGGGCATGTTGGGCGGAGAGTGCTTCTCGGGCTGCGAACTGCAACCTTGCTGGTATATCCCAGGTTCTCAGCCTAAAGAAAGCCCCCAGACCCAAATGGAGAGGGGCTGCTTGGGGGCCCCCTGGGGGCCCTTCAGGCCAGCTAGGTCTTTGGGTCCTGGCTCCTTCGCTTTGGGAGCTGTTGCTGCAGTTGGGCATGTTAGCCGGAGAGTGCTTCTCCGGCCGCGAACTGCAACCTTGCAGGAATCTCCCAGGTTCCCGGCCCAACGAAAGCCCCCAGACCCAAATGGAGAGGGGCTGCTTGGGGGCCCCCTGGGGGCCCTTCAGGCCAGCTAGGTCTTTGGGTCCTGGCTCCTTCGCTTTGGGAGCTGTTGCTGCAGTTGGGCATGTTGGCCGGAGAGTGCTTCTCGGGCCGCGAACTGCAACCTTGCAGGAATCTCCCAGGTTCCCGGCCCAACGAAAGCCCCCAGACCCAAATTGAGAGGGGCTGCTTGGGGGCCCCCTGGGGGCCCTTCAGGCCAGCTAGGTCTTTGGGTCCTGGCTCCTTCGCTTTGGGAGCTGTTGCTGCAGTTGGGCATGTTGGCCGGAGAGTGCTTCTCGGGCCGCGAACTGCAACCTTGCAGGATTCTCCCAGGTTCCCGGCCCAACGAAAGCCCCCAGATCCAAATTGAGAGGGGCTGCTTGGGGGCCCCCCTGGGGGCCCTTCAGGCCAGCTAGGTCTTTGGGTCCTGGCTCCTTCGGTTTGGGAGCTGTTGCTGCAGTTGGGCATGTTGGCCGGAGAGTGCTTCTCGGGCCGCGAACTGCAACCTTGCAGGAATCTCCCAGGTTCCCGGCCCAACGAAAGCCCCCAGACCCAAATTGAGAGGGGCTGCTTGGGGGCCCCCTGGGGGCCCTTCAGGCCAGCTAGGTCTTTGGGTCCTGGCTCCTTCGCTTTGGGAGCTGTTGCTGCAGTTGGGCATGTTGGCCGGAGAGTGCTTCTCGGGCCGCGAACTGCAACCTTGCAGGAATCTCCCAAGTTCCCGGCCCAACGAAAGCCCCCAGACCCAAATTGAGAGGGGCTGCTTGGGGGCCCCCTGGGGGCCCTTCAGGCCAGCTAGGTCTTTGGGTCCTGGCTCCTTCGCTTTGGGAGCTGTTGCTGCAGTTGGGCATGTTGGCCGGAGAGTGCTTCTCGGGCCGCGAACTGCAACCTTGCATGAATCTCCCAGGTTCCCGGCCCAACGAAAGCCCCCAGACCCAAATGGAGAGGGGCTGCTTGGGGCCCCCCTGGGGGCACTTCAGGCCACCTAGCTCTTTGGGTCCTGGCTCCTTCGGTTTGGGAGCTGTTGCTGCAGTTGGGCATGTTGGCCGGAGAGTGCTTCTCGGGCCGCGAACTGTAATCTTGCAGGTACATCTCAGGTATCCATGCCCAACGAAAGCCCCCAGACCCAAATGGAGAGGGGCTGCTTGGGGGCCCCCTGGGGGCCCTTCAGGCCAGCTAGGTCTTTGGGTCCTGGCTCCTTCACTTTGGGAGCTGTTGCTGGATATTGGTCATGTTGGACCCAGAGTGCTTCTCGGGCCGCGAACTGCAACCTTGCAGGTACCTCTCAGGTATCCATGCCCAACGAAAGCCCCCAGACCCAAATGGAGAGGGGCTGCTTGGGGGCCCCCTGGGGGCCCTTCAGGCCAGCTAGGTCTTTGGGTCCTGGCTCCTTCGGTTTGGGAGCTGTTGCTGCAGTTGGGCATGTTGGCCGGAGAGTGCTTCTCGGGCCGCGAACTGCAACCTTGCAGGTACCTCTCAGGTTCCCGGCCCAACGAAAACCCCCAGACCCAAATTGAGAGGGGCTGCTTGGGAGCCCTCTGGGGGCACTTCAGGCCAGCTAGGTCTTTGGGTCCTGGCTCCTTCGCTTTGGGAGCTGTTGCTGCAGTTGGGCATGTTGGCCGGAGAGTGCTTCTCCGGCCGCGAACTGCAACCTTGCAGGAATCTCCCAGGTTCCCCGCCCAACGAAAGCCCCCAGACCCAAATGGAGAGGGGCTGCTTGGGGACCCCCTGGGGGCACTTCAGGCCAGCTAGGTCTTTGGGTCCTGGCTCCTTCGCTTTGGGAGCTGTTGCTGCAGTTGGGCATGTTGGCCGGAGAGTGCTTCTCGGGCCGCGAACTGTAACCTTGCAGGTACCTCTCAGGTATACATGCCCAACGAAAGCCCCCAGACCCAAATTGAGAGGGGCTACTTGGAGGCCCCCTGGGGGCCCTTCAGGCCAGCTAGGTCTTTGTGTCCTGGCTCATTCGGTTTGGGAGCTGTTGCTGCAGTTGGGCATGTTGGCCGGAGAGTGCTTCTCGGGCCGCGAACTGCAACCTTGCAGGAATCTTCCAGGTTCCCGGCCCAACAGAAGCCCCCAGACCCAAATGGAGAGGGGCTGCTTGGGGGCCCCCTGGGGGCCCTTCAGGCCAGCTAGGTCTTTGGGTCCTGGCTCCTTCGCTTTGGGAGCTGTTGCTGCAGTTGGGCATGTTGGCCGGAGAGTGCTTCTCCGGCCGCGAACTGCAACCTTGCAGGAATCTCCCAGGTTCCCGGCCCAACGAAAGCCCCCAGACCCAAATGAAGAGGGGCTGCTTAGGGGCCCCCTGGGGGCCCTTCAGGCCAGCTAGGTCTTTGGGTCCTGGCTCCTTCGCTTTGGGAGCTGTGTCTGCAGTTGAGCATGTTGGCCGGAGAGTGCTTCTCGGGCCGCGAACTGTAACTTCCAGGTACTTCTCAGGTATACATGCCCAACGAAAGCCCCCAGACCCAAATGGAGAGGGGCTGCTTGGTGGCCTTCTGGGGGCCCTTCAGGCCAGCTAGGTCTTTGGGTCCTGGCTCCTTCGCTTTGGGAGCTGTTGCTGGATATTAGGCTTGTTGGCCGGAGAGTGCTTCTCGGGCTGCGAACTGCAACCTTGCTGGTATCTCCCAGGTTCTCAGCCTAAAGAAAGCCCCCAGACCCAAATGGAGAGGGGCTGCTTGGGGGCCCCCTGGGGGCCCTTCAGGCCAGCTAGGTCTTTGGGTCCTGGCTCCTGCGGTTTGGGAGCTGTTGCTGCAGTTGGGCATGTTGGCCGGAGAGTGCTTCTCCGGCCGCGAACTGCAACCTTGCAGGATTCTCCCAGGTTCCCGGCCCAACGAAAGCCCCCAGACCCAAATTGAGAGGGGCTGCTTGGGGCCCCCCTGGGGGCCCTTCAGACCAGCTAGCTCTTTGGGTCCTGGCTCCTTCGGTTTGGGAGCTGTTGCTGCAGTTGGGCATGTTGGCCGGAGAGTGCTTCTCGGGCCGCGAACTGTAATCTTGCAGGTACATCTCAGGTATCCATGCCCAACGAAAGCCCCCAGACCCAAATGGAGAGGGGCTGCTTGGGGGCCCCCTGGGGGCCCTTCAGGCCAGCTAGGTCTTTGGGTCCTGGCTCCTTCACTTTGGGAGCTGTTGCTGGATATTGGTCATGTTGGACCCAGAGTGCTTCTCGGGCCGCGAACTGCAACCTTGCAGGTACCTCTCAGGTATCCATGCCCAACGAAAGCCCCCAGACCCAAATGGAGAGGGGCTGCTTGGGGGCCCCCTGGGGGCCCTTCAGGCCAGCTAGGTCTTTGGGTCCTGGCTCCTTCGGTTTGGGAGCTGTTGCTGCAGTTGGGCATGTTGGCCGGAGAGTGCTTCTCGGGCCGCGAACTGCAACCTTGCAGGTACCTCTCAGGTTCCCGGCCCAACGAAAACCCCCAGACCCAAATTGAGAGGGGCTGCTTGGGAGCCCTCTGGGGGCACTTCAGGCCAGCTAGGTCTTTGGGTCCTGGCTCCTTCGCTTTGGGAGCTGTTGCTGCAGTTGGGCATGTTGGCCGGAGAGTGCTTCTCGGGCCGCGAACTGCAACCTTGCATGAATCTCCCAGGTTCCCCGCCCAACGAAAGCCCCCAGACCCAAATGGAGAGGGGCTGCTTGGGGACCCCCTGGGGGCACTTCAGGCCAGCTAGGTCTTTGGGTCCTGGCTCCTTCGCTTTGGGAGCTGTTGCTGCAGTTGGGCATGTTGGCCGGAGAGTGCTTCTCGGGCCGCGAACTGTAACCTTGCAGGTACCTCTCAGGTATACATGCCCAACGAAAGCCCCCAGACCCAAATTGAGAGGGGCTACTTGGAGGCCCCCTGGGGGCCCTTCAGGCCAGCTAGGTCTTTGTGTCCTGGCTCATTCGGTTTGGGAGCTGTTGCTGCAGTTGGGCATGTTGGCCGGAGAGTGCTTCTCGGGCCGCGAACTGCAACCTTGCAGGAATCTTCCAGGTTCCCGGCCCAACAGAAGCCCCCAGACCCAAATGGAGAGGGGCTGCTTGGGGGCCCCCTGGGGGCCCTTCAGGCCAGCTAGGTCTTTGGGTCCTGGCTCCTTCGCTTTGGGAGCTGTTGCTGCAGTTGGGCATGTTGGCCGGAGAGTGCTTCTCCGGCCGCGAACTGCAACCTTGCAGGAATCTCCCAGGTTCCCGGCCCAACGAAAGCCCCCAGACCCAAATGAAGAGGGGCTGCTTAGGGGCCCCCTGGGGGCCCTTCAGGCCAGCTAGGTCTTTGGGTCCTGGCTCCTTCGCTTTGGGAGCTGTGTCTGCAGTTGAGCATGTTGGCCGGAGAGTGCTTCTCGGGCCGCGAACTGTAACTTCCAGGTACTTCTCAGGTATACATGCCCAACGAAAGCCCCCAGACCCAAATGGAGAGGGGCTGCTTGGTGGCCTTCTGGGGGCCCTTCAGGCCAGCTAGGTCTTTGGGTCCTGGCTCCTTCGCTTTGGGAGCTGTTGCTGGATATTGGGCTTGTTGGCCGGAGAGTGCTTCTCGGGCTGCGAACTGCAACCTTGCTGGTATCTCCCAGGTTCTCAGCCTAAAGAAAGCCCCCAGACCCAAATGGAGAGGGGCTGCTTGGGGGCCCCCTGGGGGCCCTTCAGGCCAGCTAGGTCTTTGGGTCCTGGCTCCTGCGGTTTGGGAGCTGTTGCTGCAGTTGGGCATGTTGGCCGGAGAGTGCTTCTCCGGCCGCGAACTGCAACCTTGCAGGATTCTCCCAGGTTCCCGGCCCAACGAAAGCCCCCAGACCCAAATTGAGAGGGGCTGCTTGGGGCCCCCCTGGGGGCCCTTCAGACCAGCTAGGTCTTTGGGTCCTGGCTCCTTCGCTTTGGGAGCTGTTGCTGGATATTGAGCATGTTGGCCGGAGAGTGCTTCTCGGGCTGCGAACTGCAACCTTGCTGGTATCTCCCAGGTTCTCAGCCTAAAGAAAGCCCCCAGACCCAAATGGAGAGGGGCTGCTTGGGGGCCCCCTGGGGGCCCTTCAGGCCAGCTAGGTCTTTGGGTCCTGGCTCCTTCGGTTTGGGAGCTGTTGCTGCAGTTGGGCATGTTGGCCGGAGAGTGCTTCTCCGGCCGCGAACTGCAACCTTGCAGGAATCTCCCAGGTTCCCGGCCCAACGAAAGCCCCCAGACCCAAATTGAGAGGGGCTGCTTGGGGGCCCCCTGGGGGCCCTTCAGGCCAGCTAGGTCTTTGGGTCCTGGCTCCTTCGGTTTGGGAGCTGTTGCTGCAGTTGGGCATGTTGGCCGGAGAGTGCTTCTCGGGCCGCGAACTGCAACCTTGCATGAATCTCCCAGGTTCCCGGCCCAACGAAAGCCCCCAGACCCAAATGGAGAGGGGCTGCTTGGGGACCCCCTGGGGGCCCTTCAGGCCAGCTAGGTCTTTGGGTCCTGGCTCCTTCGCTTTGGGAGCTGTTGCTGCAGTTGGGCATGTTGGCCGGAGAGTGCTTCTCGGGCCGCGAACTGCAACCTTGCAGGAATCTCCCAGGTTCCCCGCCCAACGAAAGCCCCCAGACCCAAATGGAGAGGGGCTGCTTGGGGGCCCCCTGGGGGCACTTCAATCCAGCTAGGTCTTTGGGTCCTGGCTCCTTCGCTTTGGGAGCTGTTGCTGCAGTTGGGCATGTTGGCCGGAGAGTGCTTCTCGGGCCGCGAACTGCAACCTTGCAGGTACCTCTCAGGTATACATCCCCAACGAAAGCCCCCAGACCCAAATGGAGAGGGGCTACTTGGGGGCCCCCTGGGGGCCCTTCAGGCCAGCTAGGTCTTTGTGTCCTGGCTGATTCGGTTTGGGAGCTGTTGCTGCAGTTGGGCATGTTGGCCGGAGAGTGCTTCTCGGGCCGCGAACTGCAACCTTGCAGGAATCTCCCAGGTTCCCGGCCCAACAGAAGCCCCCAGACCCAAATGGAGAGGGGCTGCTTGGGGGCCCCCTGGGGGCCCTTCAGGCCAGCTAGGTCTTTGGGTCCTGGCTCCTTCGCTTTGGGAGCTGTTGCTGCAGTTGGGCATGTTGGCCGGAGAGTGCTTCTCGGGCCGCGAACTGCAACCTTGCAGGTACCTCCCAGGTTCCCGGCCCAACAAAAGCCCCCAGACCCAAATTGAGAGGGGCTCCTTGGGGGCCCCCTGGGGGCCCTTCAGGCCAGCTAGGTCTTTGGGTCCTGGCTCCTTCGGTTTGGGAGCTGTTGCTGCAGTTGGGCATGTTGGCCGGAGAGTGCTTCTCAGGCCGCGAACTGCAACCTTGCAGGAATCTCCCAGGTTCCATGCCCAACGAAAGCCCCCAGACCCAAATTGAGAGGGGCTGCTTGGGGCCCCCCTGGGGGCCCTTCAGGCCAGCTAGGTCTTTGGGTCCTGGCTCCTTCGGTTTGGGAGCTGTTGCTGCAGTTGGGCATGTTGGCCGGAGAGTGCTTCTCGGGCCGCGAACTGCAACCTTGCAGGATTCTCCCAGGTTCCCGGCCCAACGAAAGCCCCCAGACCCAAATTGAGAGGGGCTGCTTGGGGGCCCCCTGGGGGCCCTTCAGGCCAGCTAGGTCTTTGGGTCCTGGCTCCTTCGGTTTGGGAGCTGTTGCTGCAGTTGGGCATGTTGGCCGGAGAGTGCTTCTCGGGCCGCGAACTGTAACCTTGCAGGTACCTCTCAGGTATACATGCCCAACGAAAGCCCCCAGACCCAAATTGAGAGGGGCTACTTGGGGGCCCCCTGGGGGCCCTTCATGCAAGCTAGGTCTTTGGGTCCTGGCTCATTCGGTTTGGGAGCTGTTGCTGCAGTTGGGCATGTTGGGCGGAGAGTGCTTCTCGGGCCTCGAACTGCAACCTTGCAGGAATCTCCCAGGTACCCGCCCAACAAAAGCCCCCAGACCCAAATGGAGAGGGGCTGCTTGGGGGCCCCCTGGGGGCCCTTCAGGCCAGCTAGGTCTTTGGGTCCTGGCTCCTTCGCTTTGGGAGCTGTTGCTGCAGTTGGGCATGTTGGCCGGAGAGTGCTTCTCGGGCCGCGAACTGCAACCTTGCAGGTACCTCCCAGGATCCCGGCCCAACTTAAGCCCCCAGACCCAAATGGAGAGGAGATCCTTGGGGGCCCCCTGGGGGCCCTTCAGGCCAGCTAGGTCTTTGGGTCCTGGCTCCTTCGGTTTGGGAGCTGTTGCTGCAGTTGGGCATGTTGGCCGGAGAGTGCTTCTCGGGCCGCGAACTGCAACCTTGCAGGAATCTCCCAGGTTCCCGGCCCAACGAAAGCCCCCAGACCCAAATTGAGAGGGGATGCTTGGGGGCCCCCTGGGGGCACTTCAGGCCAGCTAGGTCTTTGGGTCCTGGCTCCTTCGGTTTGGGAGCTGTTGCTGCAGCTGGGCATGTTGGCCGGAGAGTGCTTCTCCGGCCGCGAACTGCAACCTTGCAGGAATCTCCCAGGTTCCCGGCCCAACGAAAGCCCCCAGACCCAAATTGAGAGGGGCTGCTTGGGGCCCCCCTGGGGGCCCTTCAGGCCAGCTAGGTCTTTGGGTCCTGGCTCCTTCGCTTTGGGAGCTGTTGCTGCAGTTGGGCATGTTGGCCGGAGAGTGCTTCTCGGGCCGCGAACTGCAACCTTGCAGGATTCTCCCAGGTTCCCGGCCCAACGAAAGCCCCCAGACCCAAATGGAGAGGTGCTGCTTGGGGGCCCCCTGGGGGCCCTTCAGGCCAGCTAGGTCTTTGGGTCCTGGCTCCTTCGCTTTGGGAGCTGTTGCTGCAGTTGGGCATGTTGGCCGGAGAGTGCTTCTCGGGCCGCGAACTGCAACCTTGCAGGAATCTCCCAGGTTCCCGGCCCAACGAAAGCCCCCAGACCCAAATTGAGAGGGGCTGCTTGGGGGCCCCCTGGGGGCCCTTCAGGCCAGCTAGGTCTTTGTGTCCTGGCTCCTTCGCTTTGGGAGCTGTTGCTGCAGTTGGGCATGTTGGCCGGAGAGTGCTTCTCGGGCCGCGAACTGCAACCTTGCAGGTACCTCCCAGGTTCCCGGCCCATCGAAAACCCCCAGACCCAAATGGAGAGGGGCTGCTTGGGGCCCCCCTGGGGGCCCTTCAGGCCAGCTAGGTCTTTGGGTCCTGGCTCCTTCGGTTTGGGAGCTGTTGCTGCAGTTGGGCATGTTGGCCGGAGAGTGCTTCTCGGGTCGCGAACTGTAACTTGCAGGTACCTCTCATGTATACATGCCCAACGAAAGCCCCCAGACCCAAATGGAGAGGGGCTGCTTGGTGGCATTCTGGGGGCCCTTCAGGCCAGCTAGGTCTTTGGGTCCTGGCTCCTTCGCTTTGGGAGCTGTTGCTGGATATTGGGCATGTTGGCCGGAGAGTGCTTCTCGGGCTGCGAACTGCAACCTTGGTGGTATATCCCAGGTTCTCAGCCTAAAGAAAGCCCCCAAACCCAAATGGAGAGGGGCTGCTTGGGGGCCCCCTGGGGACCCTTCAGGCCAGCTAGGTCTTTGGGTCCTGGCTCCTTCGGTTTGGGAGCTGTTGCTGCAGTTGGGCATGTTGGCCGGAGAGTGCTTCTCCGGCCGCGAACTGCAACCTTGCAGGTACCTCCCAGGTTCCCGGCCCAACGAAAGCCCCCAGACCCAAATTAAGAGGGGCTGCTTGGGGGACCCCTGGGGGCCCTTCAGGCCAGCTAGGTCTTTGGGTCCTGGCTCCTTCGCTTTGGGAGCTGTTGCTGGATATTGAGCATGTTGGCCGGAGAGTGCTTCTCGGGCTGCGAACTTCAACCTTGCTGGTATCTCCCAGGTTCTCAGCCTAAAGAAAGCCCCCAGACCCAAATGGAGAGGGGCTGCTTGGGGGCCCCCTGGGGACCCTTCAGGCCAGCTAGGTCTTTGGGTCCTGGCTCCTTCGGTTTGGGAGCTGTTGCTGCAGTTGTGCATGTTGGCCGGAGAGTGCTTCTCGGGCCGGGAACTGCAACGGCCCCCAGGGGGCCCCCAAGCAGCCCCTCTCCATTTGGGTCTGGGGGCTTTCTTTAGGCTGAGAACCTGGGAGATACCAGCAAGGTTGCAGTTCGCAGCCCGAGAAGCACTCTCCGGCCAACATGTCCAATATCCAGCAACAGCTCCCAAAGCGAAGGAGCCAGGACCCAAAGACCTAGCTGGCCTGAAGGGCCCCCAGAAGGCCACCAAGCAGCCCCTCTCCATTTGGGTCTGGGGGCTTTCGTTGGGCATGTATACCTGAGAGGTACCTGCAAGTTACAGTTCGCGGCCCGAGAAGCACTCTCTGGCCAACATGCTCAACTGCAGCAACAGCTCCCAAAGCGAAGGAGCCAGGACCCAAAGACCTAGCTGGCCTGAAGGGCCCCCAGTGGGCCCCCAAGCAGCCCCTCTCCATTTGGGTCTGGGGGTTTTCGTTGGGCCGGGAACCTGGGAGAATCCTGCAAGGTTGCAGTTCGCGGCCCGAGAAGCACTCTCCGGCCAACATGCTCAACTGCAGCAACAGCTCCCAAAGCGAAGGAGCCAGGACCCGAAGACCTAGCTGGCCTGAAGGGCCCCCAGGGGGCCCCCAAGCAGCCCCTCTCCATTTGGGTCTGGGGGCTTTCGTTGGGCCGGGAACCTGGGAGATTCCTGCAAGGTTGCAGTTCGCGGCCCGAGAAGCACTCTCCGGCCAACATGCCCAACTGCAGCAACAGCTCCCAAACCGAAGGAGCCAGGACCCAAAGACCTAGCTGGCCTGAAGGGCCCCCAGGGGGCCCCCAAGCAGCACCTCTCCATTTGGGTCTGGGGGCTTTCGTTGGGCCGGGAACCTGGGAGAATCCTGCAAGGTTGCAGTTCGCGGCCCGAGAAGCACTCTCCGGCCAACATGCCCAACTGCAGCAACAGCTCCCAAAGCGAAGGAGCCAGGACCCAAAGACCTAGCTGGCCTGAAGGGCCCCCAGGGGGCCCCCAAGGAGCTCTTCTCCATTTGGGTCTGGGGGCTTTAGTTGGGCCGGGAACCTGGGAGGTACCTGCAAGGTTGCAGTTCGCGGCCCGAGAAGCACTCTCCGGCCAACATGCCCAACTGCAGCAACAGCTCCCAAAGCGAAGGAGCCAGGACCCAAAGACCTAGCTGGCCTGAAGGGCCCCCAGGGGGCCCCCAAGCAGCCCCTCTCCATTTGGGTCTGGGGGCTTCTTTTGGGCCGGGTACCTGGGAGATTCCTGCAAGGTTGCAGTTCGCGGCCCGAGAAGCACTCTCCGGCCAACATGCCCAACTGCAGCAACAGCTCCCAAACCGAATGAGCCAGGACACAAAGACCTAGCTGGCCTGAAGGGCCCCCAGGGGGCCCCCAAGTAGCCCCTCTCAATTTGGGTCTGGGGGCTTTCGTTGGGCAGGTATACCTGAGAGGTACCTGCAAGTTTGCAGTTCGCGGCCCGAGAAGCACTCTCCGGCCAACATGCCCAACTGCAGCAACAGCTCCCAAAGCGAAGGAGCCAGGACCCAAAGACCTAGCTGGCCTGAATGGCCCCCAGGGGGCCCCCAAGCAGCCCCTCTCAATTTGGGTCTGGGGGCTTTCGTTGGGCCGGGAACCTGGGAGAATCCTGCAAGGTTGCAGTTCGCGGCCGGAGAAGCACTCTCCGGCCAACATGCCCAACTGCAGCAACAGCTCCCAAACCGCAGGAGCCAGGACCCAAAGACCTAGCTGGCCTGAAGGGCCCCCAGGGGGCCCCCAAGCAGCCCCTCTCCATTTGGGTCTGGGGGCTTTCTTTAGGCTGAGAACCTGGGAGATACCAGCAAGGTTGCAGTTCGCAGCCCGAGAAGCACTCTCCGGCCAACATGTCCAATATCCAGCAACAGCTCCCAAAGCGAAGGAGCCAGGACCCAAAGACCTAGCTGGCCTGAAGGGCCCCCAGAAGGCCACCAAGCAGCCCCTCTCCATTTGGGTCTGGGGGCTTTCGTTGGGCATGTATACCTGAGAGGTACCTGGAAGTTACAGTTTGCGGCCCGAGAATCACTCTCTGGCCAACATGCTCAACTGCAGCAACAGCTCCCAAAGCGAAGGAGCCAGGACCCAAAGACCTAGCTGGCCTGAAGGGCCCCCAGGGGGCCCCCAAGCAGCCCCTCTCCATTTGGGTCTGGGGGTTTTCGTTGGGCCGGGAACCTGGGAGAATCCTGCAAGGTTGCAGTTCGCGGCCCGAGAAGCACTCTCCGGCCAACATGCCCAACTGCAGCAACAGCTCCCAAAGCGAAGGAGCAAGGACCCGAAGACCTAGCTGGCCTGAAGGGCCGCCAGGGGGCCCCCAAGCAGCCCCTCTTAATTTGGGTCTGGGGGCTTTCGTTGGGCCGGGAACCTGGGAGATTCCTGCAAGGTTGCAGTTCGCGGCCGGAGAAGCACTCTCCGGCCAACATGCCCAACTGCAGCAACAGCTCCCAAACCGAAGGAGCCAGGACCCAAAGACCTAGCTGGCCTGAAGGGCCCCCAGGGGGCCCCCAAGCAGCCCCTCTCCATTTGGGTTTGGGGGCTTTCTTTAGGCTGAGAACCTGGGATATACCAGCAAGGTTGCAGTTCGCAGCCCGAGAAGCACTCTCCGGCCAACATGCCCAATATCCAGCAACAGCTCCCAAAGCGAAGGAGCCAGGACCCAAAGACCTAGCTGGCCTGAAGGGCCCCCAGAAGGCCCCCAAGCAGCCCCTCTCCATTTGGGTCTGGGGGCTTTCGTTGGGCATGTATACCTGAGAGGTACCTGGAAGTTACAGTTCGCGGCCCGAGAAGCACTCTCTGGCCAACATGCTCAACTGCAGCAACAGCTCCCAAAGCGAAGGAGCCAGGACCCAAAGACCTAGCTGGCCTGAAGGGCCCCCAGGGGGCCCCCAAGCAGCCCCTCTCCATTTGGGTCTGGGGGTTTTCGTTGGGCCGGGAACCTGGGAGAATCCTGCAAGGTTGCAGTTCGCGGCCCGAGAAGCACTCTCCGGCCAACATGCCCAACTGCAGCAACAGCTCCCAAAGCGAAGGAGCCAGGACCCAAAGACCTAGCTGGCCTGAAGGGCCTCCAGGGGGCCCCCAAGCAGCCCCTCTTAATTTGGGTCTGGGGGCTTTCGTTGGGCCGGGAACCTGGGAGATTCCTGCAAGGTTGCAGTTCGCGGCCCGAGAAGCACTCTCCGGCCAACATGCCCAACTGCAGCAACAGCTCCCAAACCGAAGGAGCCAGGACCCAAAGACCTAGCTGGCCTGAAGGGCCCCCAGGGGGCCCCCAAGCAGCACCTCTCCATTTGGGTCTGGGGGCTTTCGTTGGGCCGGGAACCTGGGAGAATCCTGCAAGGTTGCAGTTCGCGGCCCGAGAAGCACTCTCCGGCCAACATGCCCAACTGCAGCAACAGCTCCCAAAGCGAAGGAGCCAGGACCCAAAGACCTAGCTGGCCTGAAGGGCCCCCAGGGGGCCCCCAAGGAGCTCTTCTCCATTTGGGTCTGGGGGCTTTAGTTGGGCCGGGAACCTGGGAAGTACCTGCAAGGTTGCAGTTCGCGGCCCGAGAAGCACTCTCCGGCCAACATGCACAACTGCAGCAACAGCTCCCAAACCGAAGGAGCCAGGACCCAAAGACCTAGCTGGCCTGAAGGGCCCCCAGGGGGCCCCCAAGTAGCCCCTCTCAATTTGGGTCTGGGGGCTGTCGTTGGGCATGTATACCTGAGAGGTACCTGCAAGGTTGCAGTTCGCGGCCCGAGAAGCACTCTCCGGCCAACATGCCCAACTGCAGCAACAGCTCCCAAAGCGAAGGAGCCAGGACCCAAAGACCTAGCTGGCCTGAAGTGCCCCCAGGGGGCCCCCAAGCAGCCCCTCTCCATTTGGGTCTGGGGGCTTTCGTTGGGCGGGGAACCTGGGAGATTCATGCAAGGTTGCAGTTCGCGGCCCGAGAAGCACTCTCCGGCCAACATGCCCAACTGCAGCAACAGCTCCCAAAGCGAAGGAGCCAGGACCCAAAGACCTAGCTGGCCTGAAGGGCCCCCAGGGGGCCCCCAAGCAGCCCCTCTCCATTTGGGTCTGGGGGCTTCCGTTGGGCCGGGAACCTGGGAGATTCCTGCAAGGTTGCAGTTCGCGGCCCGAGAAGCACTCTCCGGCCAACATGCCCAACTGCAGCAACAGCTCCCAAAGCGAAGGAGCCAGGACCCAAAGACCTAGCTGGCCTGAAGTGCCCCCAGGGGGTCCCCAAGCAGCCCCTCTCCATTTGGGTCTGGGGGCTTTCGTTGGGCGGGGAACCTGGGAGATTCCTGCAAGGTTGCAGTTCGCGGCCCGAGAAGCACTCTCCGGCCAACATGCACAACTGCAGCAACAGCTCCCAAACCGAAGGAGCCAGGACCCAAAGACCTAGCTGGCCTGAAGGGCCCCCAGGGGGCCCCCAAGCAGCCCCTCTCCAGTTGGGTCTGGGGGCTTTCGTTGGGCCGGGAACCTGGGAGATTCCTGCAAGGTTGCAGTTCGCGGCCGGAGAAGCACTCTCCGGCCAACATGCCCAACTGCAGCAACAGCTCCCAAACCGAAGGAGCCAGGACCCAAAGACCTAGCTGGCCTGAAGGGTCCCCAGGGGGCCCCCAAGCAGCCCCTCTCCATTTGGGTCTGGGGGCTTTCTTTAGGCTGAGAACCTGGGAGATACCAGCAAGGTTGCAGTTCGCGGCCCGAGAAGCACTCTCCGGCCAACATGCCCAACTGCAGCAACAGCTCCCAAACCGAAGGAGCCAGGACCCAAAGACCTAGCTGGCCTGAAGTGCCCCCAGGGGGCCCCCAAGCAGCCCCTCTCCATTTGGGTCTGGGGGCTTTCGTTGGGCGGGGAACCTGGGAGATTCATGCAAGGTTGCAGTTCACGGCCCGAGAAGCACTCTCCGGCCAACATGCCCAACTGCAGCAACAGCTCCCAAAGCGAAGGAGCCAGGACCCAAAGACCTAGCTGGCCTGAAGTGCCCCCAGGGGGCCCCCAAGCAGCCCCTCTCCATTTGGGTCTGGGGGCTTTCGTTGGGCGGGGAACCTGGGAGATTCATGCAAGGTTGCAGTTCGCGGCCCGAGAAGCACTCTCCGGCCAACATGCCCAACTGCAGCAACAGCTCCCAAAGCGAAGGAGCCAGGACCCAAAGACCTAGCTGGCCTGAAGGGCCCCCAGGGGGCCCCCAAGCAGCCCCTCTCCATTTGGGTCTGGGGGCTTTCGTTGGGCCGGGAACCTGGGAGAATCCTGCAAGGTTGCAGTTCGCGGCCGGAGAAGCACTCTCCGGCCAACATGCCCAACTGCAGCAACAGCTCCCAAAGCGAAGGAGCCAGGACCCAAAGACCTAGCTGGCCTGAAGGGCCCCCAGGGGGCCCCCAAGCAGCCCCTCTCCATTTGGGTCTGGGGGCTTTCTTTAGGCTGAGAACCTGGGAGATACCAGCAAGGTTGCAGTTCGCAGCCCGAGAAGCACTCTCCGGCCAACATGCCCAATATCCAGCAACAGCTCCCAAAGCGAAGGAGCCAGGACCCAAAGACCTAGCTGGCCTGAAGGGCCCCCAGAAGGCCACCAAGCAGCCCCTCTCCATTTGGGTCTGGGGGCTTTCGTTGGGCATGTATACCTGAGAGGTACCTGGAAGTTACAGTTCGCGGCCCGAGAAGCACTCTCTGGCCAACATGCTCAACTGCAGCAACAGCTCCCAAAGCGAAGGAGCCAGGACCCAAAGACCTAGCTGGCCTGAAGGGCCCCCAGGGGGCCCCCAAGCAGCCCCTCTCCATTTGGGTCTGGGGGTTTTCGTTGGGCCGGGAACCTGGGAGAATCCTGCAAGGTTGCAGTTCGCGGCCCGAGAAGCACTCTCCGGCCAACATGCCCAACTGCAGCAACAGCTCCCAAAGCGAAGGAGCCAGGACCCGAAGACCTAGCTGGCCTGAAGGGCCCCCAGGGGGCCCCCAAGCAGCCCCTCTTAATTTGGGTCTGGGGGCTTTCGTTGGGCCGGGAACCTGGGAGATTCCTGCAAGGTTGCAGTTCGCGGCCGGAGAAGCACTCTCCGGCCAACATGCCCAACTGCAGCAACAGCTCCCAAACCGAAGGAGCCAGGACCCAAAGACCTAGCTGGTCTGAAGGGCCCCCAGGGGGGCCCCAAGCAGCCCCTCTCCATTTGGGTCTGGGGTCTTTCGTTGGGCCGGGAACCTGGGAGAATCCTGCAAGGTTGCAGTTCGCGGCCCGAGAAGCACTCTCCGGCCAACATGCCCAACTGCAGCAACAGCTCCCAAACCGAAGGAGCCAGGACACAAAGACCTAGCTGGCCTGAAGTGCCCCCAGGGGGCCCCCAAGCAGCCCCTCTCCATTTGGGTCTGGGGGCTTTCGTTGGGCGGGGAACCTGGGAGATTTATGCAAGGTTGAAGTTCGCGGCCCGAGAAGCACTCTCCGGCCAACATGCCCAACTGCAGCAACAGCTCCCAAACCGAAGGAGCCAGGACCCAAAGACCTAGCTGGCCTGAAGGGCCCCCAGGGGGCCCCCAAGCAGCCCCTCTCCATTTGGGTCTGGGGGCTTTCGTTGGGCCGGGAACCTGGGAGAATCCTGCAAGGTTGCAGTTCGCGGCCGGAGAAACACTCTCCGGCCAACATGCCCAACTGCAGCAACAGCTCCCAAACCGAAGGAGCCAGGACACAAAGACCTAGCTGGCCTGAAGGGCCCCCAGGGGGCCCCCATGGAGCTCTTCTCCATTTGGGTCTGGGGGCTTTAGTTGGGCCGGGAACCTGGGAGGTACCTGCAAGGTTGCAGTTCGCGGCCCGAGAACCACTCTCCGGCCAACATGCCCAACTGCAGCAACAGCTCCCAAACCGAAGGAGCCAGGACCCAAAGACCTAGCTGGCCTGAAGGGCCCCCAGGGGGCCCGCAAGCAGCCCCTCTCCATTTGGGTCTGGGGGCTTTCGTTGGGCATGTATACCTGAGAGGTACCTGGAAGTTACAGTTCGCGGCCCGAGAAGCACTCTCTGGCCAACATGCTCAACTGCAGCAACAGCTCCCAAAGCGAAGGAGCCAGGACCCAAAGACCTAGCTGGCCTGAAGGGCCCCCAGGGGGCCCCCAAGCAGCCCCTCTCCATTTGGGTCTGGGGGTTTTCGTTGGGCCGGGAACCTGGGAGAATCCTGCAAGGTTGCAGTTCGCGGCCCGAGAAGCACTCTCCGGCCAACATGCCCAACTGCAGCAACAGCTCCCAAACCGAAGGAGCCAGGACCCAAAGACCTAGCTGGCCTGAAGGGCCCCCAGGGGGCCCCCAAGCAGCCCCTCTCAATTTGGGTCTGGGGGCTTTCGTTGGGCCGGGAACCTGGGAGATTCCTGCAAGTTTACAGTTCGCGGCCGGAGAAGCACTCTCCGGCCAACATGCCCAACTGCAGCAACAGCTCCCAAACCGAAGGAGCCAGGACCCAAAGACCTAGCTGGCCTGAAGTGCCCCCAGGGGGCCCACAAGCAGCCCCTCTCCATTTGGGTCTGGGGGCTTTCTTTAGGCTGAGAACCTGGGAGATACCAGCAAGGTTGCAGTTCGCAGCCCGAGAAGCACTCTCCGGCCAACATGCCCAATATCCAGCAACAGCTCCCAAAGCGAAGGAGCCAGGACCCAAAGACCTAGCTGGTCTGAAGGGCCCCCAGGGGGGCCCCAAGCAGCACCTCTCCATTTGGGTCTGGGGGCTTTCGTTGGGCCGGGAACCTGGGAGAATCCTGCAAGGTTGCAGTTCGCGGCCCGAGAAGCACTCTCCGGCCAACATGCCCAACTGCAGCAACAGCTCCCAAACCGAAGGAGCCAGGACCCAAAGACCTAGCTGGCCTGAAGTGCCCCCAGGGGGCCCCCAAGCAGCCCCTCTCCATTTGGGTCTGGGGGCTTTCGTTGGGCGGGGAACCTGGGAGATTCATGCAAGGTTGCAGTTCGCGGCCCGAGAAGCACTCTCCGGCCAACATGCCCAACTGCAGCAACAGCTCCCAAAGCGAAGGAGCCAGGACCCAAAGACCTAGCTGGCCTGAAGGGCCCCCAGGGGGCCCCCAAGCAGCCCTTCTCCATTTGGGTCTGGGGGCTTTCGTTGGGCCGGGAACCTGGGAGAATCCTGCAAGGTTGCAGTTCGCGGCCCGAGAAGCACTCTCCGGCCAACATGCCCAACTGCAGCAACAGCTCCCAAAGCGAAGGAGCCAGGACCCAAAGACCTAGCTGGCCTGAAGGGCCCCCAGGGGGCCCCCAAGCAGCCCCTCTCCATTTGGGTCTGGGGGCTTTCTTTAGGCTGAGAACCTGGGAGATACCAGCAAGGTTGCAGTTCGCAGCCCGAGAAGCACTCTCCGGCCAACATGTCCAATATCCAGCAACAGCTCCCAAACCGAAGGAGCCAGGACCCAAAGACCTAGCTGGCCTGAAGGGCCCCCAGAAGGCCCCCAAGCAGCCCCTCTCCATTTGGGTCTGGGGGCTTTCGTTGGGCATGTATACCTGAGAGGTACCTGCAAGTTACAGTTCGCAGCCCGAGAAGCACTCTCTGGCCAACATGCTCAACTGCAGCAACAGCTCCCAAACCGAAGGAGCCAGGACACAAAGACCTAGCTGGCCTGAAGGGCCCCAGGGGGCCCCCAAGCAGCCCCTCTCCATTTGGGTCTGGGGGTTTTCGTTGGGCCGGGAACCTGGGAGAATCCTGCAAGGTTGCAGTTCGCGGCCCGAGAAGCACTCTCCGGCCAACATGCCCAACTGCAGCAACAGCTCCCAAAGCGAAGGAGCCAGGACCCGAAGACCTAGCTGGCCTGAAGGGCCCCCAGGGGGCCCCCAAGCAGCCCCTCTCCATTTGGGTCTGGGGGCTTTCGTTGGGCCGGGAACCTGGGAGATTCCTGCAAGGTTGCAGTTCGCGGCCGGAGAAGCACTCTCCGGCCAACATGCCCAACTGCAGCAACAGCTCCCAAACCGAAGGAGCCAGGACCCAAAGACCTAGCTGGCCTGAAGGGCCCCCAGGGGGCCCCCAAGCAGCCCCTCTCCATTTGGGTTTGGGGGCTTTCTTTAGGCTGAGAACCTGGGATATACCAGCATGGTTGCAGTTCGCAGCCCGAGAAGCACTCTCCGGCCAACACTAGCTGGCCTGAAGGGCCCCCAGGGGGCCCCCAAGCAGCCCCTCTCCATTTGGGTCTGGGGGCTTTTGTTGGGCCGGGAACCTGGGAGATTCCTGCAAGGTTGCAGTTCGAGGCCCGAGAAGCACTCTCCGCCCAACATGCCCAACTGCAGCAACAGCTCCCAAACCGAATGAGCCAGGACACAAAGACCTAGCTGGCCTGAAGGGCCCCCAGGGGGCCCCCAAGTATCCCCTCTCCATTTGGGTCTGGGGGCTTTTGTTGGGCATGTATACCTGAGAGGTACCTGCAAGGTTGCAGTTCGCGGCCCGAGAAGCACTCTCCGGCCAACATGCCCAACTGCAGCAACAGCTCCCAAAGCGAAGGAGCCAGGACCCAAAGACCTAGCTGGCCTGAAGTGCCCCCAGGGGGGCCCCAAGCAGCCCCTCTCCATTTGGGTCTGGGGGCTTTCGTTGGGCCGGGAACCTGGAAGATTCATGCAAGGTTGCAGTTCGCGGCCCGAGAAGCACTCTCCGGCCAACATGCCCAACTGCAGCAACAGCTCCCAAAGCGAAGGAGCCAGGACCCAAAGACCTAGCTGGCCTGAAGGGCCCCCAGGGGGGCCCCAAGCAGCCCCTCTCAATTTGGGTCTGGGGGCTTTCGTTGGGCCGGGAACCTGGGAGAATCCTGCAAGGTTGCAGTTCGCGGCCCGAGAAGCACTCTCCGGCCAACATGTCCAACTGCAGCAACAGCTCCCAAACCGAAGGAGCCAGGACCCAAAGACCTAGCTGGCCTGAAGTGCCCCCAGAGGGCCCCCAAGCAGCCCCTCTCCATTTGGGTCTGGGGGCTTTCGTTGGGCCGGGAACCTGGGAGATTCCTGCAAGGTTGCAGTTCGCGGCCGGAGAAGCACTCTCCGGCCAACATGCCCAACTGCAGCAACAGCTCCCAAAACGAAGGAGCCAGGACCCAAAGACCTAGCTGGCCTGAAGGGCCCCCAGGGGGCCCCCAAGCAGCCCCTCTCCATTTGGGTTTGTGGGCTTTCTTTAGGCTGAGAACCTGGGATATACCAGCAAGGTTGCAGTTCGCAGCCCGAGAAGCACTCTCCGGCCAACACTAGCTGGCCTGAAGGGCCCCCAGGGGGCCCCCAAGCAGCCCCTCTCCATTTGGGTCTGGGGGCTTTTGTTGGGCCGGGAACCTGGGAGATTCCTGCAAGGTTGCAGTTCGAGGCCCGAGAAGCACTCTCCGCCCAACATGCCCAACTGCAGCAACAGCTCCCAAACCGAATGAGCCAGGACACAAAGACCTAGCTGGCCTGAAGGGCCCCCAGGGGGCCCCCAAGTATCCCCTCTCAATTTGGGTCTGGGGGCTTTCGTTGGGCATGTATACCTGAGAGGTACCTGCAAGGTTGCAGTTCGCGGCCCGAGAAGCACTCTCCGGCCAACATGCCCAACTGCAGCAACAGCTCCCAAACAGAAGGAGCCAGGACCCAAAGACCTAGCTGGCCTGAAGGGCCCCCAGGGGGCCCCCAAGCAGCCCCTCTCAATTTGGGTCTGGGGGCTTTCGTTGGGCCGGGAACCTGGGAGATTCCTGCAAGGTTGCAGTTCGCGGCCCGAGAAGCACTCTCCGGCCAACATGCCCAACTGCAGCAACAGCTCCCAAACCGAAGGAGCCAGGACCCAAAGACCTAGCTGGCCTGAAGGGCCCCCATGGGGCCCCCAAGCAGCCCCTCTCCATTTGGGTCTGGGGGCTTTCGCTGGGCATGGAACCTGGGAGATTCCTGCAAGGTTGCAGTTCGCGGCCCGAGAAGCACTCTCCGGCCAACATGCCCAACTGCAGCAACAGCTCCCAAAGCGAAGGAGCCAGGACCCAAAGACCTAGCTGGCCTGAAGGGCCCCCATGGGGCCCCCAAGGAGCTCCTCTCCATTTGGGTCTGGGGGCTTTAGTTGGGCCGGGAACCTGGGAGGTACCTGCAAGGTTGCAGTTCGCGGCCCGAGAAGCACTCTCTGGCCAACATGCCCAACTGCAGCAACAGCTCCCAAAGCGAAGGAGCCAGGACACAAAGACCTAGCTGGCCTGAAGGGCCCCCAGGGGGCCCCCAAGCAGCCCCTCTCAATTTGGGTCTGGGGGCTTCTGTTGGGCCGGGAACCTGGGAGATTCCTGCAAGGTTGCAGTTCGCGGCCCGAGAAGCACTCTCCGGCCAACATGCCCAACTGCAGCAACAGCTCCCAAACCGAAGGAGCCAGGACACAAAGACCTAGCTGGCCTGAAGGGCCCCCAGGGGGCCCCCAAGTAGCCCCTCTCCATTTGGGTCTGGGGGCTTTTGTTGGGCATGTATACCTGAGAGGTACCTGCAAGGTTGCAGTTCGCGGCCCGAGAAGCACTCTCCGGCCAACATGCCCAACTGCAGCAACAGCTCCCAAAGCGAAGGAGCCAGGACCCAAAGACCTAGCTGGCCTGAAGTGCCCCCAGGGGGGCCCCAAGCAGCCCCTCTCCATTTGGGTCTGGGGGCTTTCGTTGGGCCGGGAACCTGGGAGATTCATGCAAGGTTGCAGTTCGCGGCCCGAGAAGCACTCTCCGGCCAACATGCCCAACTGCAGCAACAGCTCCCAAAGCGAAGGAGCCAGGACCCAAAGACCTAGCTGGCCTGAAGGGCCCCCAGGGAGCCCCCAAGCAGCCCCTCTCAATTTGGGTCTGGGGGCTTTCGTTGGGCCGGGAACCTGGGAGATTCCTGCAAGGTTACAGTTCGCGGCCGGAGAAGCACTCTCCGGCCAACATGCCCAACTGCAGCAACAGCTCCCAAAGCGAAGGAGCCAGGACCCAAAGACCTAGCTGGCCTGAAGGGCCCCCAGGGGGCCCCCAAGCAGCCCCTCTCCATTTGGGTCTGGGGGCTTTCTTTAGGCTGAGAACCTGGGAGATACCAGCAAGGTTGCAGTTCGCAGCCCGAGAAGCACTCTCCGGCCAACATGCCCAATATCCAGCAACAGCTCCCAAAGCGAAGGAGCCAGGACCCAAAGACCTAGCTGGTCTGAAGTGCCCCCAGGGGGGCCCCAAGCAGCCCCTCTCAATTTGGGTCTGGGGGCTTTCGTTGGGCCGGGAACCTGGGAGAATCCTGCAAGGTTGCAGTTCGCGGCCCGAGAAGCACTCTCCGGCCAACATGTCCAACTGCAGCAACAGCTCCCAAACCGAAGGAGCCAGGACCCAAAGACCTAGCTGGCCTGAAGTGCCCCCAGGGGGTCCCCAAGCAGCCCCTCTCCATTTGGGTCTGGGGGCTTTCGTTGGGCCGGGAACCTGGGAGAATCCTGCAAGGTTGCAGTTCGCGGCCCGAGAAGCACTCTCCGGCCAACATGCTCAACTGCAGAAACAGCTCCCAAAGCGAAGGAGCCAGGACCCAAAGACCTAGCTGGCCTGAAGGGCCCCCAGGGGTCCCCCAAGCAGCCCCTCTCAATTTGGGTCTGGGGGCTTTCGTTGGGCTGGGAACCTGGGAGAATCCTGCAAGGTTGCAGTTCGCGGCCCGAGAAGCACTCTCCGGCCAACATGCCCAACTGCAGCAACAGCTCCCAAACCGAAGGAGCCAGGACCCAAAGACCTAGCTGGCCTGAAGGGCCCCCAGAAGGCCCCCAAGCAGCCCCTCTCCATTTGGGTCTGGGGGCTTTCGTTGGGCATGTATACCTGAGAGGTACCTGCAAGTTACAGTTCGCGGCCAGAGAAGCACTCTCTGGCCAACATGCTCAACTGCAGCAACAGCTCCCAAAGCGAAGGAGCCAGGACCCAAAGACCTAGCTGGCCTGAAGGGCCCCCAGGGGGCCCCCAAGCAGCCCCTCTCCATTTGGGTCTGGGGGTTTTCGTTGGGCCGGGAACCTGGGAGAATCCTGCAAGGTTGCAGTTCGCGGCCCGAGAAGCACTCTCCGGCCAACATGCCCAACTGCAGCAACAGCTCCCAAAGCGAAGGAGCCAGGACCCGAAGACCTAGCTGGCCTGAAGGGCCCCCAGGGGGCCCCCAAGCAGCCCCTCTCCATTTGGGTCTGGGGGCTTTCGTTGGGCCGGGAACCTGGGAGATTCCTGCAAGGTTGCAGTTCGCGGCCGGAGAAGCACTCTCCGGCCAACATGCCCAACTGCAGCAACAGCTCCCAAACCGAAGGAGCCAGGACCCAAAGACCTAGCTGGCCTGAAGGGCCCCCAGGGGGCCCCCAAGCAGCCCCTCTCCATTTGGGTTTGGGGGCTTTCTTTAGGCTGAGAACCTGGGATATACCAGCAAGGTTGCAGTTCGCAGCCCGAGAAGCATTCTCCGGCCAACACTAGCTGGCCTGAAGGGCCCCCAGGGGGCCCCCAAGCAGCCCCTCTCCATTTGGGTTTGGGGGCTTTTTTTGGGCCGGGAACCTGGGAGATTCCTGCAAGGTTGCAGTTCGCGGCCCGAGAAGCACTCTCCGGCCAACATGCCCAACTGCAGCAACAGCTCCCAAAGCGAAGGAGCCAGGACCCAAAGACCTAGCTGGCCTGAAGGGCCCCCAGGGGGCCCCCAAGCAGCCCCTCTCAATTTGGGTCTGGGGGCTTTCGTTGGGCCGGGAACCTGGGAGAATCCTGCAAGGTTGCAGTTCGCGGCCCGAGAAGCACTCTCCGGCCAACATGCCCAACTGCAGCAACAGCTCCCAAAGCGAAGGAGCCAGGACCCAAAGACCTAGCTGGCCTGAAGGGCCCCCAGGGGGCCCCCAAGCAGCCCCTCTCAATTTGGGTCTGGGGGCTTTCGCTGGGCATGGAACCTGGGAGATTCCTGCAAGGTTGCAGTTCGCGGCCCGAGAAGCACTCTCCGGCCAACATGCCCAACTGCAGCAACAGCTCCCAAAGCGAAGGAGCCAGGACCCAAAGACCTAGCTGGCCTGAAGGGCCCCCATGGGGCCCCCAAGGAGCTCCTCTCCATTTGGGTCTGGGAGCTTTAGTTGGGCCGGGAACCTGGGAGGTACCTGCAAGGTTGCAGTTCGCGGCCCGAGAAGCACTCTCCGGCCAACATGCCCAACTGCAGCAACAGCTCCCAAACCGAAGGAGCCAGGACCCAAAGACCTAGCTGGCCTGAAGGGCCCCCAGGGGGTCCCCAAGCAGCCCCTCTCAATTTGGGTCTGGGGGCTTCTGTTGGGCCGGGAACCTGGGAGATTCCTGCAAGGTTGCAGTTCGCGGCCCGAGAAGCACTCTCCGGCCAACATGCCCAACTGCAGCAACAGCTCCCAAACCGAAGGAGCCAGGACACAAAGACCTAGCTGGCCTGAATGGCCCCCAGGGGGCCCCCAAGCAGCCCCTCTCCATTTGGGTCTGGGGGCTTTTGTTGGGCATGTATACCTGAGAGGTACCTGCAAGGTTGCAGTTCGCGGCCCGAGAAGCACTCTCCGGCCAACATGCCCAACTGCAGCAACAGCTCCCAAAGCGAAGGAGCCAGGACCCAAAGACCTAGCTGGCCTGAAGGGCCCCCAGGGGGGCCCCAAGCAGCCCCTCTCCATTTGGGTCTGGGGGCTTTCGTTGGGCCGGGAACCTGGGAGATTCATGCAAGGTTGCAGTTCGCGGCCCGAGAAGCACTCTCCGGCCAACATGCCCAACTGCAGCAACAGCTCCCAAAGCGAAGGAGCCAGGACCCAAAGACCTAGCTGGCCTGAAGGGCCCCCAGGGGGCCCCCAAGCAGCCCCTCTCCATTTGGGTCTGGGGGCTTTCTTTAGGCTGAGAACCTGGGAGATACCAGCAAGGTTGCAGTTCGCAGCCCGAGAAGCACTCTCCGGCCAACATGCCCAACTGCAGCAACAGCTCCCAAACCGAAGGAGCCAGGACCCAAAGACCTAGCTGGCCTGAAGTGCCCCCAGGGGGCCCCCAAGCAGCCCCTCTCCATTTGGGTCTGGGGGCTTTCGTTGGGCGGGGAACCTGGGAGATTCATCCAAGGTTGCAGTTCGCGGCCCGAGAAGCACTCTCCGGCCAACATGCACAACTGCAGCAACAGCTCCCAAACCGAAGGAGCCAGGACCCAAAGACCTAGCTGGCCTGAAGGGCCCCCAGGGGGCCCCCAAGCAGCCCCTCTCCAGTTGGGTCTGGGGGCTTTCGTTGGGCCGGGAACCTGGGAGATTCCTGCAAGGTTGCAGTTCGCGGCCGGAGAAGCACTCTCCGGCCAACATGCCCAACTGCAGCAACAGCTCCCAAACCGAAGGAGCCAGGACCCAAAGACCTAGCTGGCCTGAAGGGCCCCCAGGGGGCCCCCAAGCAGCCCCTCTCCATTTGGGTCTGGGGGCTTTCTTTAGGCTGAGAACCTGGGAGATACCAGCAAGGTTGCAGTTCGCGGCCCGAGAAGCACTCTCCGGCCAACATGCCCAACTGCAGCAACAGCTCCCAAACCGAAGGAGCCAGGACCCAAAGACCTAGCTGGCCTGAAGTGCCCCCAGGGGGCCCCCAAGCAGCCCCTCTCCATTTGGGTCTGGGGGCTTTCGTTGGGCGGGGAACCTGGGAGATTCATGCAAGGTTGCAGTTCGCGGCCCGAGAAGCACTCTCCGGCCAACATGCCCAACTGCAGCAACAGCTCCCAAAGCGAAGGAGCCAGGACCCAAAGACCTAGCTGGCCTGAAGTGCCCCCAGGGGGCCCCCAAGCAGCCCCTCTCCATTTGGGTCTGGGGGCTTTCGTTGGGCGGGGAACCTGGGAGATTCATGCAAGGTTGCAGTTCGCGGCCCGAGAAGCACTCTCCGGCCAACATGCCCAACTGCAGCAACAGCTCCCAAAGCGAAGGAGCCAGGACCCAAAGACCTAGCTGGCCTGAAGGGCCCCCAGGGGGCCCCCAAGCAGCCCCTCTCCATTTGGGTCTGGGGGCTTTCGTTGGGCCGGGAACCTGGGAGAATCCTGCAAGGTTGCAGTTCGCGGCCGGAGAAGCACTCTCCGGCCAACATGCCCAACTGCAGCAACAGCTCCCAAACCGAAGGAGCCAGGACCCAAAGACCTAGCTGGCCTGAAGGGCCCCCAGGGGGCCCCCAAGCAGCCCCTCTCCATTTGGGTCTGGGGGCTTTCGTTGGGCCGGGAACCTGGGAGAATCCTGCAAGGTTACAGTTCGCGGCCGGAGAAGCACTCTCCGGCCAACATGCCCAACTGCAGCAACAGCTCCCAAAGCGAAGGAGCCAGGACCCAAAGACCTAGCTGGCCTGAAGGGCCCCCAGGGGGCCCCCAAGCAGCCCCTCTCCATTTGGGTTTGGGGGCTTTCTTTAGGCTGAGAACCTGGGATATACCAGCAAGGTTGCAGTTCGCAGCCCGAGAAGCACTCTCCGGCCAACATGCCCAATATCCAGCAACAGCTCCCAAAGTGAAGGAGCCAGGACCCAAAGACCTAGCTGGCCTGAAGGGCCCCCAGAAGGCCCCCAAGCAGCCCCTCTCCATTTGGGTCTGGGGGCTTTCGTTGGGCATGTATACCTGAGAGGTACCTGGAAGTTACAGTTCGCGGCCCGAGAAGCACTCTCTGGCCAACATGCTCAACTGCAGCAACAGCTCCCAAAGCGAAGGAGCCAGGACCCAAAGACCTAGCTGGCCTGAAGGGCCCCCAGGGGGCCCCCAAGCAGCCCCTCTTAATTTGGGTCTGGGGGCTTTCGTTGGGCCGGGAACCTGGGAGATTCCTGCAAGGTTGCAGTTCGCGGCCCGAGAAGCACTCTCCGGCCAACATGCCCAACTGCAGCAACAGCTCCCAAAGCGAAGGAGCCAGGACCCAAAGACCTAGCTGGCCTGAAGGGCCCCCAGGGGGCCCCCAAGCAGCACCTCTCCATTTGGGTCTGGGGGCTTTTGTTGGGCCGGGAACCTGGGAGAATCCTGCAAGGTTGCAGTTCGCGGCCCGAGAAGCACTCTCCGGCCAACATGCCCAACTGCAGCAACAGCTCCCAAAGCGAAGGAGCCAGGACCCAAAGACCTAGCTGGCCTGAAGTGCCCCCAGGGGGCCCCCAAGGAGCTCTTCTCCATTTGGGTCTGGGGGCTTTAGTTGGGCCGGGAACCTGGGAGGTACCTGCAAGGTTGCAGTTCGCGGCCCGAGAAGCACTCTCCGGCCAACATGCCCAACTGCAGCAACAGCTCCCAAACCGAAGGAGCCAGTACCCAAAGACCTAGCTGGCCTGAAGGGCCCCCAGGGGGCCCCCAAGCAGCCCCTCTCCATTTGGGTCTGGGGGCTTCTGTTGGGCCGGGAACCTGGGAGATTCCTGCAAGGTTGCAGTTCGCGGCCCGAGAAGCACTCTCCGGCCAACATGCCCAACTGCAGCAACAGCTCCCAAACCGAATGATCCAGGACACAAAGACCTAGCTGGCCTGAAGGGCCCCCAGGGGGCCCCCAAGTAGCCCCTCTCAATTTGGGTCTGGGGGCTTTCGTTGGGCATGTATACCTGAGAGGTACCTGCAAGGTTGCAGTTCGCGGCCCGAGAAGCACTCTCCGGCCAACATGCCCAACTGCAGCAACAGCTCCCAAAGCGAAGGAGCCAGGACCCAAAGACCTAGCTGGCCTGAAGTGCCCCCAGGGGGCCCCCAAGCAGCCCCTCTCCATTTGGGTCTGGGGGCTTTCGTTGGGCCGGGAACCTGGGAGATTCCTGCAAGGTTGCAGTTCGCGGCCCGAGAAGCACTCTCCGGCCAACATGCCCAACTGCAGCAACAGCTCCCAAAGCGAAGGAGCCAGGACCCAAAGACCTAGCTGGCCTGAAGGGCCCCCAGGGGGCCCCCAAGCAGCCCCTCTCCATTTGGGTCTGGGGGCTTTCGTTGGGCCGGGAACCTGGGAGATTCCTGCAAGGTTGCAGTTCGCGGCCCGAGAAGCACTCTCCGGCCAACATGCCCAACTGCAGCAACAGCTCCCAAAGCGAAGGAGCCAGGACCCAAAGACCTAGCTGGCCTGAAGGGCCCCCAGGGGGCCCCCAAGCAGCCCCTCTCCATTTGGGTCTGGGGGCTTTCGTTGGGCATGGAACCTGGGAGATTCCTTCAAGGTTGCAGTTCGCGGCCGGAGAAGCACTCTCCGGCCAACATGCCCAACTGCAGCAACAGCTCCCAAACCGAAGGAGCCAGGACCCAAAGACCTAGCTGGCCTGAAGGGCCCCCAGGGGGCCCCCAAGCAGCCCCTCTCAATTTGGGTCTGGGGGCTTTCGTTGGGCCGGGAACCTGGGAGATTCCTGCAAGGTTACAGTTCGCGGCCGGAGAAGCACTCTCCGGCCAACATGCCCAACTGCAGCAACAGCTCCCATACCGAAGGAGCCAGGACCCAAAGACCTAGCTGGCCTGAAGGGCCCCCAGGGGGCCCCCAAGCAGCCCCTCTCCATTTGGGTCTGGGGGCTTTCTTTAGGCTGAGAACCTGGGAGATACCAGCAAGGTTGCAGTTCGCAGCCCGAGAAGCACTCTCCGGCCAACATGCCCAATATCCAGCAACAGCTCCCAAAGCGAAGGAGCCAGGACCCAAAGACCTAGCTGGTCTGAAGGGCCCCCAGGGGGGCCCCAAGCAGCCCCTCTCAATTTGGGTCTGGGGGCTTTCGTTGGGCCGGGAACCTGGGAGAATCCTGCAAGGTTGCAGTTCGCGGCCCGAGAAGCACTCTCCGGCCAACATGCCCAACTGCAGCAACAGCTCCCAAACCGAAGGAGCCAGGACCCAAAGACCTAGCTGGCCTGAAGTGCCCCCAGGGGGCCCCCAAGCAGCCCCTCTCCATTTGGGTCTGGGGGCTTTCGTTGGGCGGGGAACCTGGGAGATTCATGCAAGGTTGCAGTTCGCGGCCCGAGAAGCACTCTCCGGCCAACATGCCCAACTGCAGCAACAGCTCCCAAACCGAAGGAGCCAGGACACAGACACGTCCTCTGAGCCCTTACAATATGCTTGAGTGGAAGAGAACTGTATGCTTCAAGGTTGTAGAAGACACAGGCAAGGCATGTTACTTGGGATCGTTAAGGATGGGCCTAGGAGAGCTTCATGGAATTAAAGAGATAAAACTAGGGAGAAATAGGAAGACCTGTCAGAATTTAATCTATTATTTAGTATTATTTCTACCTTTATTCTAAATGAAGTAAAAGAACAGCACAAAGCACAAGGAATAAAGTAAAAGCAACAAGGTTTCCACAGCTAGTTTAAGACAGAGTGCGTTATGAGTTCTGCTCCCTGCCAAGAAACCAAAATTATATATTGATGTACACATCCTTGCTTTTGCAGGAGTAGGATTCTGATGAGCATAAAACATCAGTAGCAGTGAACTGTGTAGGCAGGATGACAGTGTGTCATTTTTGAATTCTTGGTAAACAACTACATATGCTGCCCTCTTGTATACATGAAAATAAATCCCCGTGTCTAAGGTATAGAGGAATCCTTCCTGTGGAAGCAGAACTGGTCTCATCACGTAGTAACATCAATATTTTGAAAAAGTTAAATTACTTTTTGATTTACAAGATGAGAGGGCAAAAAGGAATCTCACAAACCGTTACTTTTTCAGAAGCTATAGCTCAGAAATAGTCAAGTGGAATGTTCTTTTAATTTGTATTAATTCCACATTGAATCCTGTACATCCAATTTTAGCCTAGCACATTTTTACAGCTGAATGTACAGCTGGGACCTCTGGAAATAAGAGCTTTTATTATGGAAATACTGGCATAGTTTTAGCTAGGGTCGGCACACGTAGCCTACTGTAATGTGCTTTAAAACTTGAGATGGAGACCAGAAGTCTGAGGCTTAACAGTAGCAAACCCTGTATGCCTGAAACACAAGCCTCCCCAAAAATGTCATGCAAGACTGCTGCTCCTGGCATAACTCTCATTGAGTTAAAAGGTCAAAATGAACCTCATTGTGCTTGTTTAAAAAGTAGATGGTAACAGGAAATGTATTGATTTGCAGATACAAATAAAAATTTTCAGAATGAGAAGATGTTGAAGAGCATAACAAGTCACACCTGGGTACATATGAAACTATGTGATTGGTTAAAGAAAATTTAGGTGTGTTAAAATGGGTAAATGCTAATATTTTGAAACTGCTGATTTGGTTACTGACCAAAGATTCCTCAGCCAAAAAAAAAAAAAAAAAAAAAAGAAAAAGAGTAGTGGAATGTCAAAGCACTTTAATTTCTATGTCTGCGTAATTTTATACTAACAGGTGAGACAGTCTGGTCAGGATGAGACGATGGACTGATACTGCAGCAAATGATCTGAGAAAATGAGTTCTCTTTGGCAAGGTTCATAAGGCAGTTGTAAAAATGCCTGATCATCTCATTAATGTGGGTTTAAAATGAGAGTTCAGGATTACGAGTATAAAAAGTGTTGATTATCAGATAAATGGAGTCAGATGGACAATGACGTCCCTTCTCATTTTTACTGTGTTTAATGGAAAGTGACTTTGCACACATTTTCTACATATGAATACAGTCCTTTCATTTTCTGTCCTTTCTTATTTCTCACTTTATTCCTTATCTTCCTATTTTTCATTCACCTTCTCCTACGCTTCTCAGCTCAATGCAGCTGTTCATTATGTCTCCCTCCCCCGGTCATTTCACACAGGATAAATTGACACTCTGAGCTCTGCGTTAGTCTGCCATCTCCAGATGCACAAATGCTTGCCTAGCTGGGGCTGTGTAACTAGTAACACACTAGTGCTGGTGTGGACATGGTCTAAATCTAGGAGGATAATCCTTGATCTCTTCCACAGCTGTTACTGGAGGAGAAATGCATTTTCTTGCAATTCTGACGATGGTGGTTGCAAGTGATTACTGCACAGAGCTGTGGAGTGTCTGTTTCCAACTCAGGCATTTGAATAAAGGAATAATGAGAATAAATGCAGAATAGATTTTGGGGAATGCTTTCATGTATACTAAGCGAGGTGTTTGGTCTGAGAAACCTGTCACCCATCCTAAATGTCCACATGGACATCACCTAAACTTCATTAATTTATCTTTACCTTTTTTCTATCCAAGTTTTACCCAATTCTTTAAGACATTTATGATTTCCATGCAGGGAAATTCAGGTCCTTTGGATTGTCCCAATGCTTCCTGGTACAATCTGTGATATAAAAATTCTACAGTTTTGTAGTTAAAATTTCCCATTTTTTAAATCCCTGTCCTGGTTTCAGTCAGGATGGAGTTCACTTCATTTGTAGCAGCGGATGGAATGCTGTGTTTGAGAGTTAAAATGAAAACAGTGCTGATAACACCCTGATGTTTTTAGTTGCGGTCAAGCAGTCAAGGACTTTCTCAGCTCTTCATATTTCTCTATTAATGAGGAAGGAGGGGACAAAGCCAGGACAGGTGCCCCAAATTGGCCAAAGAGAGTATTCCATGACAATTACGTCCTGCTCTGTATAAAGGGGGGCTGATGGGAGGAGGAGCGGGGCGGCTCCAGGATGTGTGGTTTTGGGGGGATGATCAGGTTCCGGGACGGCTCTGGGTGGCACGGCCTGAGCTGTGGGTTGGGTGAGACACTGCATTGGGTATCAACAGCTTCATATAATTTTGCTCTAAAGTCCTGTTAGCTTTGTTATATTTTACCTTTCTGCTATTCTAGTAAACTCTCCTTATCCCAACCCACGGGCTTTTGGTTTCTTGGTTTTGGGTTGTTATTTGCCCCTTCCTTCTCCCTTCCCTTTCCTCACCCCCACCACACACCTCTCCCCCTCCTCTTTTCCTTTAAAGAGCAGGCAGCTGCGTGGATCTCAGCTCTCAGCCGGAGTGAAACCACGACAATCCCTTCATCAGAACCACAGTTTCTGCTCTGAATTGATCAGTTTTGATTGGTTATCATCAACAATGTAGAGATTTCTGCTTGCTCAAAATAGTTTACACCAACACATATAAGTATATATATGTTCTTCAGGCCTTGTTAACATGTCATTTAGAACTCACAAATATGCGTAATGTATTGCAGACATCATTTATGTTCAAATCTTAATCTTAAAGAAGTATAGATTTGCTTAATATTTTAAAATATCATGTATTATACACTGAATTTTACCTATGTTTTCCCAGTTTCAAAGTGTAGCACCTGTAGTAGGTACACTGTGGACTTGGAGGAGATACTGTTTTGAAAGGCTGTAGCAGATGAGCCTTTCTATGGGAGCATTTACACTCCCTTTTTGATCACTGCTTCCCAGAATCTTCTAGAAACTACAAAATGTATTTTAAAAATTAATCATTAGAAAATACTGATGTAAAACTGAAGGTCATAGTTGTGTACAAATTAGTGATAATGAAATCATCAAGTGTGCAGATTAGATGTTCAACAGTGGTAGTTGAACCCCAGTGAGCTCTAGAAGTAAAATAATGCACATTAAAGTGTTTGAATCAGCATGAACAAAAAATGGATGGTCACTCTGGTACCCCTTAGCATAGATTCTCACTAGGCAATAGGTCAGCAGTAAAACAATTCCCAAGAAACCTCAACTTTCTAAATCAGAACTTTTTAGCTAAGTGTATAAGATCAGTACAAGTTATACAGGTTTGCAAATAATGGATATGGGAAATTTATCATGTTTATATTATATCTGAGGAGAGGTGGACAAGCATAAATGTCATGAAGAATATATTCTGAAGTGAGAAATATTTTTAAATAGTGGATTTTTATACACACAGCATGAAAAGAAGTAAAATGGTATGAAACCAAATTTTATATATCTTGTTGTACAATGAGCCAGTAAAATCAATGGTATTTGGCAAATATGTGTGTATGTGCGCATGTGATTGGCTTAAATATATGTTCAGGTATTTGGGTGAGAAGCCTCGTTTGTGCTTGCCAAAAGCTACATAAATCCCAGCTCAGGTACAAGATGAAGATGGTGGAGCCAGTTTTTCCAAGCCAGAGAAGTTGGGTGCTTATTTTAGCCTGGAATGATTTCAAAAGTGACACTACATCAGTACTAAAAGAATGCTAAAGCAATATAGCTAGAGTCAGCATCTCGTCGTGGTTATTCCCAGTTGAAAAGTGCACTGATAACAAAGAAAGGGAAAGTTACTTACCAATAACCAATTTCTTTTGAGCTATCTTGTACGCATATCTTGCTTTGCAAGTGATCATTTACTAAGGCTCTTGAAGTCAAGGACTTTTTTCCCCCCCCTTCTTTTGCACTATCTAGAGAGATTACATATTTTCCAGTCTCTGTACTCATTTCATTCTCAGACATGAAAGACATGCCTGCAGTAAGACCTTCCCTTAGCTATCAACTACATATTTCTCCAACATAAAGAGACTTCCAGAGAAAACACAGGGAGATCTGGAAGTGAATGCATGAATCTCAGAAGAATCTCAAGCACTGTTAAATATCCCTTTCTTATTTGAGTGTTTGCTTCATGAACATTCATGCCCTCTTGTGTGTTTGTAGGAAGATGTTTAGACTCTCCGGTGAAGACTGGCTTAACTTCTGGACATTCATTCATAGAATTAGTCTGAGGTTTAGAAACTACTCTATATTCATTCATTTCCTTTTGAAGGTAGTGAGCAAGATACTTCACTGGATATATGCAGGTCTATAGATTTTGAATGATTGCACTTCCTTGTTGAATCAATAATGCACAATTAATGTTTCATTTTCCTCAAGAATTCAGGAAATCAGATAGAAGTTTAAACCCAGTTCTTATTTATTTAGAATCTAATTTATCATATATGAACTCAGTTCCAATATTTTCTTTCATAGCCATTAAGAAAAACAAATACCCACATAGGTAAGAACTGAGACGGAATCAAATCTTTTAACCATTTTAATGTATCCAGTTTGGTATCTTTAAATGTAAATATATTTACATATATATTTGTTGCACAAATGATATGGACTTGTTCTTTTAGTTAATTGAGAAGTATTTATCACTCATTTTGTCTTATATGAATTGTGTTCAGTAATTCCATAGAAATGTTTCCTACAATTTCAAGCTTCTGAGCAGTTTTTAAATAATTATAATTTGATTAAGCCATCACCTTGGCATATTCCTTCCCTAACTGGAATCCTCTGCTCTCAATGACATTGGGCAGGGATACAAGAGAGAACATTTACTCATAGGTTAATAAAAAACCTCAAGATCTGACATTTTGTGAACTATCAACTTAAAAAATTGTTTTATGACATTGGGAATGCAGTAGTTACACTTGGCTTCAGACTAGTTCAAATATTAGACCTTAATATGACAGTATTGCTAACTTTTTTTAGGTTTCTCAAGATGTTCCTAAAATTCATACTTACACGTATGGTCTTCACACAATACACATAAAATTTTATTTTGTTTAAATTCAGACTACCTGTAGCCTGGTTCCAAAGACCCAATGCCTGTTTGCAGCTGGAGTGCATTACGTGATTCCATCTTCTACTTCAGTTTAATATAAAAAACCCCTGTTACAAAAATCCAGTTTAAACTTTCTAGGAAGTCTTCACAATGCAAAACAAAACACAGTAAATGGGAAACTTCCTTAAATTACATTGATACTTCTGTCTCAAAGACTGTTTAGGTACACACAATGTAACTCTGCAGAATGAATTCACATGAATTTTAGTCCGTTATGCATATATTAGTCTGATTCATGCATTTCTGTAGCTTCTAGGGTAAGAAGCTATTTAAAGCTTAGTTTTCTGGAAAAGGGTTTGTCTTTTCTCAGCTAGCCACATTTCTGTATATCTCTGTGTTTCACTACGCTGTGGTACAGTATAGGGGGAAGGTTAAGCCCTAAAAGTTACTGAAATGCATTGTGTCAGTGAGAGAATACTCTCTTTACTAGAAACTAGGCACTTTATTTTGTTGCCTTTATTTCAGGCAGTGTGAAACTTGGGGTTTTGAGTTGCTGTTAAAAGCTACACAAATTCTTTTAATTAAATAATTATTTTGCTGATAGTATCCAATCTGATGTATGGCTGAAAGTTCAGCCGCTATTCAGGGTTGAAGCCATTTTGTCCTTAGTGTTAACCTAGTTTTCATAACTTTTTCACTGTGGTAGAGTTAGCTCAATGAGAGGAGAATATCTGTAACAAGTAGACAGTATTCCAGATTACAGATCAAATCTGATTAGCTCAGAGTAATTACTTTGAAATATTTTTTGGGTTTTATCCATTTTTTTATCCCCAGATAAAAAATGTATTTCTTTGTCCCTGAATCTAGCAATGGCAAGGACAAAAATTACACAAACCCCAGTGATGCTTGCAGTAGGCAGCAATGAAGGAAATGTTTTCACTAATTTGAAAAAAAAATAATGAGCAAGACCTTATTTGATGTTTTGGTTAGAAGACCACATAGTATTTAGGGTTTTATTAACCATATAATTCCGCTAATATCCAATATTCAACTCAGGCCTCAATATTATATAAATGACTTTGAACTTCATGCCTCAAATTTATAAGATAAAATATACAAACAACCATGAGACCTCCAAAAAGTTAACTCAAATTATATTGGAGTCAAGATTTCTTTACTGTTTCATAATCTGTCTTTGCCATGTTGCTTCTGACTGTGGCCACCTGACTTGACCTGCTGTCACTCAGATAGTCTTCAGACTGTCTGGGGGTGTTTTTTATCATTTAAATCACAGGGCATTATCGAAAATATTTGAGTGTAGATGAAAATGAAATGTTTTGTGGATTGTATCAGCTGATCATATTGTAATTGTAAGAGGTTCTAGGAAATTTTAGTTTTTCCTAAAATATCATAGTTTTTCTGATAGTAATGTTTATTTTAATTGTACTTGTAATTCTTTCTTCATCAGTTGAAAGACTTCAAGATAAAATCACCATGCACCCACAGTTACAGATTTTTTGTTTTTACAGGATTGTAAAGAAAAGATATATGGGGGTTTTTTGGTAAAGGTCCTAAAACGTATTTTCTATAAGTCAAGAACACTGACTAGTACTTAGTGGTTTTTTAAGATATTAGAGATCTTAGTCCCTCCATACAGTTGTCATGCCTCAAAAGTCATGCATCTCCTCTAATTCCCCAGCACCTGTCTCTCCTGACTAATCATCACCCGTGAATGGGCAATTACTGTATTTTAAAAAACAAAAGCCTTCTTTATACAATTACTGGGTGCTCCTTAGTCATACCTGTGCAACTTGTTTTTCAGGGGGGGTATTTCTGAAGCTTCCCTCTGCCTGTAAACATCTGACAATATAGTAGGAGGATCTCTAACAGGAGGACTGTGACTGTTTCTGTGCTCAAAATCTATTTCATGGAAGCAATTTATTTTTTTTTTCCATTTAAACTAATTGAGGCCTTTGTGAGAATTTCACGACACAATATCATGAAAAAATTGACTAAGGGAGGGAAAACAAAACCTGTGATAAATGGTAAATTTCTGTATATGTTAAAGGTCATAATATGGTTCTGGGGGATGGTTCTCATCTTGATAAACAATTCGGAAACATGAAGAACTTGTGTAAGAGCAGAGTAACTTCAGACAGACAGAATTGAAAGAGAACCATGATAAGATTCAACATCAGCAATTTCAAAGCCTAATGAAAATATTTTCCTATTTGTCAGATAAAGTGACGTTATCCTTTTACTCAAAGCACCTTGTTGTACCAAGGTACCATGATCTAACTCTACTGGAGTCTAGAATGCCTAGTCACAGACACCAAGCCTCTACTCAGCCAGATGTATGCAAGATCCCTTTTGGAAGCCACGTGCATATAGTAATGCCCTGTACTCAAGATGTCTTACTAAGAACTGCAGTGGCTGTTAGTTTCCAGGATAAAAGCTGACTTGTGTTGCTAAACTCGGGATGCTTTTACCAGAGACCAAAACCATTGAAAGGGGAAATGTCAATCATCTGGATGATCCAAATTTAATTCATGGCACCTGCAAGTCTCTTTCAAACCACATAACATCACTTCCCATTGACAAATATTAACAGCTGAATAAGAATTGAAATGGGAAAACATGGGAAAATTATGATCTTGGGAAGTCAGAAACATTTGGCAATTAACTAATTTAGGACTTTTGAGAACATAGGTCCTCCCACCACCAAATGATCATGATGAAATTTTTTGTCTGTCAGACAGGAAAAATGTCTACTGTACCAATATCTTCCTCAATCCATTATTGAGATATTGGTACTGTTGGGTTTGGGTTTTTTTCCCACTATTTATTGTTTAAAATTGTGGACTTTGGGGTATTTTATTTCAATTTTTTTGCCATTTTGATCCTTGAATAACAGAACTGAAAACAGAAATGCTGACTCAATGTCTTTAACAGTGACTGAAAAAAAGAGATGTGTAAAAATATTAAAGTTGCATAATCTTCTAAATTAATGTCACATTGAACTAACAAACCAAATAAAATAAGGAGGGTAACACTTTGAGTATTAGTAGACTAAGCTACAGTTTTCTTTTATTATCCCTACTGCATTATAATTCCAAAAGACAGCATTTTTTTGTTTCTTATATGAAAACCAAAAGAAATCAGTAATATTCTCAGAAAAGATTTTTTCTTTTTAGAGTGTTTCCATTAGGTCAATTAGAAATTCTAAGTAAGTATCTGAAGTATGGGACACAGGGGGAAATGGACAGCCCCTTTTCAGTTGTCTGTGGAGGCAGAACCAAGGGCAATGGCCTCAAGTAGGAACGTGGGAAGTTCTGCACCAATATGCAGAAGAACTTCTTCCCGTTGAGGGTGACAGAGCCCTGGGACAGGCTGCCCAGAGGGGTTGTGGAATCTCCATGTCTGGGGATATTCAAGACCCATCTGGATGCCTCCCTGTGCAACCTGTCCTAAAGAACCTGCTTTGGTATGGGGGGTTGGACTCGATGATCTCTCGAGATCCCTTCCAACCCCTGTGATTCTGTGATTCTGTGAAGTTTATGTAGTTTTAGGGACAATCTGTGTATTATTTCCTGTATTGTAGGAAAGAAGTACACAAGATTTGTCCAGGCTTTCACAGGTAAAATCCTGAAACGATATACAAAATTAGTTTATTCATCAAGATAATATGGAAGGACTCACTGAAAGAAGAGTTAAAATATTTTTGTTTCTAAATATGTTAAAGTTCAATTCTGTCCGTGACCAATCCTATATTGCCTAACAATATTGAAGCAATATTAAACTGCTGGAGATTGCTATAGAAGTCATAAAGTACCTGCCTTCCAGAGATTATATGTTAGTATGTCTTCCAAAATAAGGTTTCAGTTCTTTTACCACTCTATCCACCTTTGAATGGAATAATATGTTAGATACTTACAAGGGAACGTGGGGTCAACAAATGACAGTTTTACAAAAATATCATAGAAATACAGTATGGGATTTAAAAAAACAAAAGCCAAATCTAATTCCATGTTCTGACTACACTAGCCACACCACTTTCAACAGTAACACTACTTCAAATAGGAGATTCTGTCTGCTGGGGACAAGAATGGCCAATGTGATGATGCAAGGAGTCAGAATAAGCCTAATATTTCTTTCAGAAATAATTATTAGCTTTTGATTTCTGATTTGTTCAGAGACTTGATGTTGCAGTTCAGGAAAGCATTCACCAGAGTTTTGGAAAAGACAAGCATGGTGGAACACAAAAATCTTTTCATCTTTGGCCTGATTCAGTATCTCCATCCCTGTGAAGGTAGCCAGTTTCATATTCATGGGCATGAGAAAGAAGGAATTTGCAGCAAGGCTTGAGTCAGATGGAAAAATCACTTTGTGAAATTAGACCTACTGAATATTGTAGGATTCCTATAGATGAGTCAAGTAGTTAACTCATACATAAATGCTTACCACTGTGTTATCTCGGTTAACCTAATGGTTTTTCTCCTTTTTGTTTTGAATTGTGGATTCATAATAATTTACACACATCTTTTGAGATCTGTATTGCAGCATCTTACATTAGCTCTCTCCTTCTGAAATTCCCCATTCTGGGCTTTATCTATATAGTGTAAATGTAAAGTTAAAATGTTATACTTAAAGGAAAAAGTCTGAAACCATTTTCATGTTAGTCCTATATAACTATGTCATCATGTAGCTTAAAATATCCTCTCTGAAATTAACTGATGTGTTGCAGCAAATTGTTCTCTGGGTGGGCAGAAAGAAATTCTATTAAAGCTAATGAAAAATGCACATCTGTGGCACAAGACCATATCTCCAGAAGATAGAAGCAGTATGTGGAATAACTTTCTTTCAAATTTAAGCCTGATCACTGAGCTCTTCCTATGAGAGAGGCAAGCTCATCAGACTTTGGAGAACTCTGGGAAAGTTTGATACTCTGAAAAATTTTGAAGCAGAAACCTTGTCAAAATAGTGAGCAAATCAAATTAAGTAAAGAATTAGGTTGTTTTTTTTTTTTTTTAATATGGCTTGATTCTGACACATAATTTTAATTATTTCTTTTTAATTTCAAATATTCTGAACAAGTTGCACCCAGTCCTCACAAAGCAGAATGACTTTGTTAAGCCTAAATCTCAGGTTTCACCATGTTAAGAAGTACTTTAGATACATTACATACACATAAAATCATTGTTTGTCATTTACAAAGGACAGAGAATCCATTAGTAATATTAGGATCTGTGCTTTCATGAAGGAGGTGTAGTGTTGGTACATCAGAAGATGGATTTACTAGTGGAGCAGAGCCAAACATCTGTGTTTCACTGCATACATTAGTTTTGGTCCCAGAAAACCAGGAACCAACAGAACTGAGCAGAGAACATCAAACTCTACCAGTCAAATATTGCTAGGTTTTTCTTTACAGAGCTTTTTTTAACATGTCAAGGAATAAAAAGTCAATGATGCCTTTAGTATAACCATTATTTTTGTGATGGTTTTAATACAAAAGGATTCTTGTCATTCTGTGGAACCTCTTCATGGCAAGTATGTTTTTATCAGAAAAATATGCTTCTCCCCATCCCTCCCATGATATACACAGTGCTCAAATCTTCTTCGTTTGCTTTCTCATACTCAAAGGTTAACTCAGGGGTCTTTGGAATAGCTGAAGCGCTGTTTTAGCCAGATAGAGGTTGAGCTTAGTCCTTACGACTGGACCCTGAATTAACTTCTGGACTTCTGAGGAATAAATTTGCAACTCTTAGAGATTCATTTTGGCCTAAGATAGCTTGCAAAATTAATGAAAGCCAGGACATTATTTCAGAATGAGATAAATGTTCCTCTTCAAATGGATGTTGCGGATGTCCATGGCAGTGTTCAAGGCCAGGGTGGATAGGCCTTTGGACAACCTGATCTAGTGGAGGGTGTCCCTGTCCATGGCAGTGGGGGCTGGAACTAGATGATCTTTGAGGTCCCTTCAAACGCAAACCATTCTGTGATTCTGAGATTCTAAATAGAGTGCTTATGACTAATAACCAAGAATATTCATTGCTACAGACACTAGAGACAGCTTTCTGAATATGGCCTTTCTTCATTACTGTGTCTCTGTATCTATGATTACCTTATCTGTAATTCTCCTGTAATTGTTGATAATCTCTTAGAGACCAGCCCTCTAACTTTGGCACAGACTGTAAGCAGGAGTCACCACTGCATATTTCTGTCATTAAGATTTCCTCTGCCAAGGCTCACACACACTGTATTTTCAGAAAAAAAAAAAAAAGTATAGTGCCTTTTCTTGAATGCAAGATGGGAACTTGGGGGACAAAGTCCATCACACTGTAAGTGAAGACAAGGTTCGTGACCTTGAAACTTGAGTATCCCCAAGTGCATAGGACATGATGAGATGCACCCAAGAATCCCAAAGGAATTGGCTGATGTAGTTGCCAAGCCACTCTCTATGATACTTGAAAAGTCATGGCAGTCAGCTGAAGTCCCTCATGACTGGAAGAAGGGAATAATTACAGCCAGGTTTTTTAAAAGGGTACAAAGGACAATCCCGGGAACTATTGCCCTGTCAGCCTCACCTCTGTGCCTGGGAAGATTATGGAATAGGTTCTTCTAGAAGCTATGCTAAGGCACATGGAGGACAGGGAGGCAATTCAAGACAGCCAGGGTGGCTTCACCAAGGACAAGCCCTGCTTGACCAACCTAGTGGGTTTCTACAATGGAGAAAAGAAAGCTCTGGGAAGACCTTATAGCAGCCGTCCAGTACCTGAAGGGGACCTGCAGGAAAGCTGGGGATGAACTGTTTATAAGGGCATGTAGCAACAGGGGCAATGGTTTTAAACTAGAGCAGGGTAGGTTTAGGTTGTTCATTATAAGTTCTTTATTAGGAGGGTGATGAGACACTAAAACAGGTTTCCCAGAGAGTTAGGGGAGGCCTCATCCCTGGAGACTTCAAGGTCAGGCTTGATGAAGCTCTGAGCAATCCAATCTAGTTAAAGGTGTCCCTGCCTACTGCAGGGGGATTGGACTAGATGACCTTTAAATGACCCTTCCAACCTCACACATTCTATGATTCCGATGGAAGTGAAGTACTTGAAAGCTGTTTCTTCTTCCTTCTGACTCTGTTCCAGCTGTTTGATGCCATGTCTGTAAGTTATATATCATTAACTACAAACCAGCAGAAACAGTGTTTGAGGTCAATCTGTATGTCACTTATTTTTAGCTTTTTTTGGCACCATAATATAACTACCCAGCTCAAAATAAGTGCAATGACCTATGTTTCTTCAAATCACAAGGTCTCACTTCACCATAATTTGCATGAAAAATAGTATATACTCTTTTTTTTTTTTTAAGAAAAGAAGACAGGATTACAAGGAAAAAAGAACAGATGCATAACATAAGCAACATAAACTTTTTTTTTCCATAGTGGCTTTTTATCTTGCCTTTCTCTTATGTCTTGCCTTTTCTATTCATATAACAAGACAAATATGATGACAATTTATTTGTTTTCATAGTCAGTAATTCTGGGATTACTTTTTAACTTTGGGATTTTTTTTTTTAACTGTGGGAGAACAGGGGTAAAACCAAGAAGTATATTTCATCTGGCAAAGTAGGGGTTTTTTTATTGTTTGTCTTTTTTATTATTCAATTCTTAGACATTTCAAGAGTAGACATGAAGTTTATGAGTCTAAATGTTGAAAGTAAACAGAATTCAAGCTTCTACATTTTAAAAACACTTTTAAAACCAGAACTTCAACTCCAAAGTCCTATAAAAGTTTTGTGTATTTTACCATTCTCTCTTCTGCAGTATTAATTGAGTTTAACCAAAATATTTAAATACTGCATTTATTAGCAATTTAGGAAAAACATTTTCAGATATTTAAAAATAAAATGTCCATTCAGTTTTCTAGTAACATATTGACTGAAATCAGAATTGTCATTAAACTAGTATTTGGGATTTCCAGTAACTCATCCTTTGATATATGAATGTAAATACCACTCATTATCAATGTTCATGACAATTAGAAGACTGCTTTGTGTTACCTGCTACAGAAAAAAACAGTAGAGGAAAGAAGCTATGCTTCCAAAGGAAACACCTAGTCCAGAATTAAAATCCTGGACCCTGAATGCTCCAATAAATCAGCTCTGCCTCACATCATGTCCTGACTAAGGCCACTGTTCACCTTTTCCAACAATTTTGTGCTTTATTGCATAGACTGAGGAATCTAGAAAACTTCACAGATGTACTTTATGATATAATGTATAAAATTTAGAATGTATAATAAATAATATAGAATATCAAGTGTGCAATTATACTATATAATCCACAGTGTACATATAGCTATACCGAATATAACATGTATAGAATATATGTGGCACATGAGATATACATAAATATATATAACTTTCAATATATTTATATGCATACATTTACTATATAGGATATCATATGTAACAGTCTCACCCTTTAAAACCATTTAAGTTTATAACTTCTGATAAGGCTCACAAGCTAAACATGGACATCACATAATTGAATATTATACCAGGCAACATAAACCTCAATTGGTGGAAGAAATTTAGCTGCAATAAATGCCTTTAGCTTCACCTTTTACTTTGGTTGAAACTCCTGGAACATCAATGTTAGAACTGATTTCACTGGGGAAAAGACATTATGCACTGGAAAAGATTTATGTCAACACACCAATTTTCTATTCTTTTTTTTTTTTCTGCCCTGAGCTCAAGTGGAAGAAAAAGAATTGTCTGTGGGAAAGTTACAGCACTTCCAAGTTTACATAATGTGCTGTGGCTGCTCTCAGGTTGGCTGCAGATCGTGGAAGCATCAATAAATTTGGTATCTCAGCAAAATAGACAAGTTCTTTATAGTGATCTTTTCATGACCATAATTTGCTGTTTTCCCACTAGAGTATTTCATAATAAAGACTTTGAATTTGTTCCCTTACAGAAGACTACATAGGTGAGGCATATTTTTTTCACTAAGTACCTACAATAAGGTCGGGAAAATTAATTCTCTTTCATGGAGACCAAAGTTCATATTGATTATATGTTCAAATAAACTATAAAGGAATATACACATAGGCAGTATTTCATAAATTCTCACTTGGGTATCCAAAGAACCTATCTGAAAATGCAAACAATATTGTAATAGCATTCTGATTGATCCCTTACTCATTCTTGGGTGTTCTTCATATCTGCCCCTCATGAAATAGTGTTATGGGGGCCCTAATTATGTTGTTTATACTTGATTATTGTAGTGAATGGGTTAATATTTTGTTCATTGAAACAAAGTATGAATGACAGGAAAACACTTAGCTTCTAATATTAGTTCTAATATCAGGGAGGTTGCTGACTTATATCTCGAAACCCGTCACAACATCTGTTGACACATTTCGAAATCGGTCACCACATCTTAGTTTGTAAAAAAATAACTGTGAGGAATTATGGACCAGGATATTGTTTATTAAGGCTTATGCCAGCAGCTACCAAAAATGTGCAATTGCTTATGCAAGCTACCAGACACTGCTTGTCCAGGATAAGGTAACAATTGCTTACACAAACTAAACCTGCTTGTCCAGGATAAGATAACCACAATTGCTTACACAAACTAAACCAGATACCGCTTGTACAAGATAACCAGATGTCCAGGAGCCACAGATAGGACAAAGGAGGAAGACTTCTTACTCCGGCCTCAAAGACCACCCAGAGGCAGAAAACAACCCCCTAACAACAACTGAAGCATACGCACAGTACCTCCACTACTTCATGAACACGGAAGTAAAAAATATATAAAAGGGGACTGTTTGAACTGATCAGCACGGCAGTTGGCAGAGCGCAGACTCTCCTGCCGTCCAGCGCTGTCTTTGCTCATATTCTACTTGCTATAATTAATAAAATTCTAATTGGATTATGATCCATTGTAGTCTCAATTTATAACAATCTGGTGCCGTGACTCGGATAAGGAACGGTGGGCTTCTGTCCTCGGGGAGGCGCCCCGCGGCAATCCGCGGCCCCGCGACCGACAGCCTACCTCAACCTTACCGACGAACCTAAATTCTAGGATAATGAGCAAAGGAGGAACCGGTAAAATCCCATAAAAATTCTGTGCACGGGAGTCCGGACGAAGACGCAGGACGCGTAAGTATATTGCGAAATTTTTCGCGGGTTTGCCGTTCGGGCGGGATTGGGTTTCCTGGATTATAACGAGTGAGAGGTTCGATATACTGAACCAAGTGAGTGTGGACTCTTAAGTACTGCGTTTCCCATCTCCCGCGAGGGACTGGGCCAGGAACAAAGGGAGCGAGTGAGTGTATGTTTGTGGATAATCCAGAAGATGGGGGTGAAGGGCAGCAAGCCTTCGACTCCCATGGGAAGGGTACCCACTGTACCTAAGAATACCCCTCTGGCATATATCTTAGACAATTGGAGATATTTACCTGGAACTCTAGGGAAAGATAAGCAAAAAATGATAGAATATTGTACTAAGATATGGGGAGGGAAGAAGATTTCTAAAAATGTCTTTTGGCCAGTCTATGGGTCAGAAGAGGATTGGGTAAGACAGCAATTAAACCTCTGGGTTAGTAATAAAAAACCCCTTAACCCGGAGGAGAGTCAGTATGCGGAAGTGTGGCTAGAAAAACCGGGAACTAGACTTTACCCACTGAATGAAGTAAAAATTAAACAAAAAAAAAGAAAGAAGAGTTAGACGAAACCCTTCTAACCCCCCCTCCTTACATTCCTTCTCCTGCTCCCACAGCCCCTCCAGAGGTCCCCAGAGCGCCCACTCCCCCACCAGAGTCGGAACAAGGGTCTCCCCCTCCTCCTAGACGCGTGACTAGAAGTCAAAAAGAGGCAGCTCAGATATACCCTCTAAGGGAAATGCCCATGGGGGGACCTCAACCTGTGACTGGATATATTTCTGTACCCCTAAGCTCGGCTGACCTACGAGATTTTAAAAGAACCGAGATGGGAAACTTAATTGAGGACCCATTCGGAGTGGCAGAAAGATTAGATCAATTTTTGGGACCAAACCTTTATACTTGGGATGAGATGCAATCTATCCTTGGTCAATTATTTACTACCGAGGAAAGAGATATGATTAGACGAGCAGGAATGAGACTGTGGGATACTCAGCATGCCCAGGGACCCCAAGCAGATATTAAATGGCCACTCCAAAGACCTAATTGGAATAATCAGGATCCGATGCATAGAACTCATATGCAGGACCTGAGAACTATAGTAATTCAGGGGATTAAAGAAGCAGTACCCCGTGGCCAGAATATCAATAAAGCATTTAATGAAATGCAAAAGAAAGATGAGAGCCCTACTGAGTGGCTGGAACGACTGAGGAAAGCCCTTCAGCTGTACTCTGGGGTAAATCCAGACGACCCTTTAGGGCAAGCGCTCCTCAAAACTCAGTTTGTAGCAAAATCATGGGAAGATATCAGAAAGAAAATTGAAAAGTTAGAAGACTGGCAAAATAGAGGGTTGGATGAATTATTGAGGGAAGCTCAGAAAGTCTACGTAAGGCGGGAAGAAGAGAGTAGCAAGCGACAAGTAAGAATGATGGTAGCAGCGGTCAGAGAGGATCGCAAAGAGCGGACTGGTGAACACAGATCCGCTGGAATAAAACAAGGGAACGTAGTAGTGAAGAAGGAACAGAGATGTTGTTTTTACTGTGGAAAGAGGGGACATATAAAGAAGAATTGCAGAGAAAGGATCAGGGATGAGGAAATATTGAAAACGGAATAGGAGAGTCAGGGGCTCTATATCTTAGGGGACCGGAGTCATCATGAGCCCTTGATAAAATTAAAGATAGGTCCCCATAAACAAGAGTTCACCTTTTTAGTAGACACTGGGGCTGAGAAATCGACTATTAGGCAAATACCTGAGGGATGTAAAGTTTCCCCTGAAAAGGTACAAGTAATTGGGGCAAAAGGAGAACCCTTTATAGTAAGCAAAATCAAAAATGTAGTATTCGAAACTGAAAATAAATTTGGAATGGGTGAACTCTTGCTCGTCCCTGAAACAGAATTTAATCTGTTAGGACGAGACTTAATTGTTGAATTGCAATTAGAAATTAAAGTAAAGAATCAAGAGCTAACAGTGTCTGCTTATCCTTTGACCGTGGACGATCAAAAACAAATTAACCCCGATGTCTGGTACTCCCCAGACACAATAAGCAAACTGGAAATCCCACCGATTAAAATTCAAATTTCCGAACCCCACGTACCTGTGAGGGTAAGGCAATATCCCATATCCCTAGAGGGACGGAGAGGATTAAAACCAGAAATTGATCGATTGTTAGCACAAGGAATCTTAGAGCCTTGTATGTCACCCTTTAATACCCCCATTTTGCCTGTGAGGAAGCCAAATGGAAAATATCGGCTTGTACATGATTTAAGGGAAATAAACAAAAGAACTATCACCCGGTTCCCTGTAGTAGCAAATCCATACACACTGCTAAGCAAGCTAGGACCCCATAACTCCTGGTATAGTGTGATTGATTTAAAGGATGCCTTTTGGGCCTGTCCACTGGCAGAAGAATGCCGTGATTATTTTGCCTTTGAATGGGAGGACATAGAGACAGGTCGTAGACAGCAATTGAGATGGACCGTGCTCCCCCAGGGGTTTACTGAGTCCCCTAATCTGTTTGGACAGGCCCTGGAAGAGCTCTTAAAAGAATACCAGGTACAAACAGGAAACGTGCTGTTACAGTATGTAGATGATCTGCTAATAGCAGGGAATAATAAGGAAGATGTAAGAAAAGAAAGCATTCGGCTCCTAAACTTTCTTGCACAAAAAGGACTACGGGTATCACAAGAAAAGTTACAATTTGTGGAGGAAAAGGTGAAATATTTGGGGCACTATTTGTTTAATGGCAAGAAAATATTGGATCCAGAGCGCATTAAAGGAATTTTAGAATTACCTATGCCTGTCACTAAGAGGCAAATTCGGCAGGCATTAGGGCTATTTGGGTATTGTAGGCAATGGATAGAGAACTACAGCTTTAAAGTTAAATTTTTATATGAACAACTGTCTAAAGACAAAATACCCAAGTGGACCCCTCAGGATCAAGAGCAGTTTGCCAGTCTCAAAAGGGAGCTAAGTCAAGCACCAGTTTTAAGCCTCCCAGATTTAAAGCGGCCATTCCATTTATTCGTTAACATACATGAAGGAACGGCATTTGGAGTATTAACTCAGAAATGGGCTGGACAAAAGAAACCGGTGGCTTACTTATCAAAGCTGTTAGATCCTGTGAGCAGGGGTTGGCCAAGTTGTTTACAAATCATTGTTGCTGCTGCCTTATTACTTGAGGAAACAAATCGTATTACCTTTAATGGAGAAGTTGTCCTATATGCACCTCATAATATAAGGGGGGTGCTTCAACAAAAAGCAGAAAAATGGCTTACAGATAGCCGACTACTAAAGTATGAGGGAATACTCATAGAATCTCCAAAACTGTCCCTAAGGACTATCGGAGCGGTTAACCCCGCAGAATTTTTATACCCGGGGGAAAGTACTGAGCTAGTACATGATTGTTTTCAAATGATTGAACAGCAAACACGAATTCGACCAGATCTAGAAGAAGAGGAATTACAACATGGAGAAATAGTTTTTATAGATGGGTCATCTCGAATAATAGAAGGTAAACGATTGTCTGGATATGCCATCGTTAAGTTGGAAAAAGGTGAATTTAAGATAATAGAATCAGGCCCCCTGAGTGCCAGCTGGTCGGCTCAAGCCTGTGAACTGTATGCATTATGGAAAGCATTAGTGTCACTGAAGGGAAAGGATGGAACTATATATACGGACTCACGCTATGCGTTCGGAGTAGTACAAACCTTTGGGAAAATATGGGAGGAAAGAGGATTTATTAATTCACAGGGAAAAGAACTGATACACCCGGAATTAATTCGGCGAGTTCTGGGGGCGTTGAAAATGCCGAATAAAATAGCAGTTGTACATATAAAGGGACACCAGCGAGGTACAAGTTATCAAGTTAGAGGAAATAATGCAGCCGATATAGAAGCAAAACGAGTGGCAGGCAATTATAATACGATTTTAATTATGCAACAAGTACCTGTTAATAAAAATTTAAGTTTTGAATCTATAGAAAAGGAAAAACTAAAACAAATGGGAGCTAAGGAACAGGATGGTAAGTATATATTACCAGATGGAAGAGAAGTCTTGCCGAAGGGCATAGCACTCGAAATATTTTCAAAAATACACAGTAAAACACACTGGGGAACGCAGGCGTTAGTTGATCATTTCAGTCAACGGTTTGCCTGTATAGGTGTATATAACATAGCAAAAACAGTAACGGCAGCCTGTGAGACCTGTCAAAAGGTTAATCGAAACAACATGAGACAAAAACCTCTTGGAGGACGTTCCCCAGCATATAGACCTTTCTCACACATACAAGTGGATTTTACTGAACTACCCAGGGTAGGGCGTTACAAATATTTATTAGTAATGGTGGATCATTTAACACATTATGTTGAGGCTTTTCCCACCTCCAAAGCAACTGCTAACCAAGTTACTAAGGTATTACTTGAACACATTGTACCTCGATATGGAGTACCTGATGTAATCGACTCGGACAGAGGAACACATTTTGTGTCAAAAATTGTTAGAGATCTAACAGAAAACTTGGGTATTAAGTGGGAATACCATACTCCATGGCATCCACAAAGTTCGGGAAAAGTTGAAAGGATGAATGGAGAAATCAAAACTATTTTGACTAAATTAATGATAGAAACCAGATTATCATGGACTAAGTGCCTACCCATGGCACTATTAATTCTCAGAACCAGGCCCCGAGCAGATATAGGAATATCAGCGTTTGAAATGGTATATGGAATGTCCTATAGAATTGAAAGTCCACAAACAAATGTTTTAATTCGAGATCGTGTGATTAATGAATATGTTTCACAATTAGCAGAACATCGCAACAAACTTTGGGAACGTGGACTGATTGTGCAACGACCCCCGTTGGACTTAAAAATTCACAATTTTAAACCTGGGGACTGGATATTGGTTAAAACGTGGAAAGAAGAAACCCTAAAACCCCATTGGGAGGGACCTTATCTTGTTTTGCTTACAACAGAAACAGCTGTCCGGACTGCTGAGCGTGGATGGACTCATGCCAGTCGCATTAAAGGCCCAGTGACAAGACCCCACTGGAAAATAATCAGTACTCCAGGTGACACCAAGATAACCCTGAAAAGATAACGCGATGATAAAGACTTTATTTGATTATTTTGCTGCACTACCTTTTGGTATAAAGTGCATGTTGTCGTTTATATTTGCTATAATTATTTCTTTTTTGTCTATTACATCTGGAAAAACACAAAGTGTGCAAAAGGAAAACTGTTAGACCCATGCAACCACATAATATTGAATTTAGAGAATATGTTGATATAAGTAATACATGTACCTTTGACGTAAAAAATTAAGTGTAATAATTAAAACTGTAATTGTTATCCATTTGCTTGTTTTAGGTGCAAGGTATGCCAAGATAAATGGTGGGCACACTGTGGATATGGATACCCGCCAATAGGGGTTTGTACACAGTGTTGGAAAATTCAAAGAACACTCACTGAGTGGAAACTAAAACAATTAGAGCTAACACAAGAAATTGTCCGAGAATCTCGTGAGTGGTGGGAAATTTTTACCAAAAGAATAAACCCTCAATACTATTGTTACCATTCCAACGAGCCAGTCCCCTTTGTAGCTGATATCTTGGCTATAAAGTGCAGAAGGGAAGTAATAACGGTGTCTTGTTTTGCCCCATTAGTTAAAGCTGCAAAGTGGGAAGCCTATATAAATAGGAAAAAAAGCCCAGATCAGCTGTTCTCCTGAAGAATTCCCTTGCTGCCGAGAAGATGGTACCCCCCGTGGCTCGAAGCAACCGAGTCGACGGGCGAGGCAGAGGAGGAACAAACTGTGGAGAAAAGAACCAGAACAATGGGACGCAAAAACAGCAATGGCCGAACTTCCCCAGGACTGGTAAAAGTATACTTAAATTAGCCAAATTAACAGACACCCTTTTTCCTGGTATACCGTTAATCTTGTTATTAATAATAACTCAAGCAAATGGAAATCCTCATCAACCATTTAAGTGGGTCCTGCGTCACCTTTCCAGTGACAAGGCACTCCACAAAACTACCACACCGGGTAATCCATTTTTTGAATTTAAACTAAAGGACATATTTCCTTCACAACTAGGATTTCCCAAATTTGGTGATCAATCATTGTATCAAACTTATTGGTGTCCTGGTTCAACTATTCTCCTTGGTTAACTACCCTTTTATCAACTATAGCAGGACCACTCATCCTGCTAATATTAGGTTTGACATTTGGACCATGTATCTTTAACAAACTAATTACCATTGTAAAAGGACGCTTAGAAGCAGCACATTTAATGCTTATTAGAACACAATATGAATCATCACCTGAAGAATCAGACGACGAGAAATTAGAATGGGCCAAAAAGGAATTAAAAAAGGTTCAATGAACAAGAATAAAGAAAAAGAAAAAGGGGGGATTGTAGTGAATGGGTTAATATTTTGTTCATTGAAACAAAGTATGAATGACAGGAAAACACTTAGCTTCTAATATTAGTTCTAATATCAGGGAGGTTGCTGACTTATATCTCGAAACCCGTCACAACATCTGCTGACACATTTCGAAATCGGTCACCACATCTTAGTTTGTAAAAAAATAACTGTGAGGAATTATGGACCAGGATATTGTTTATTAAGGCTTATGCCAGCAGCTACCAAAAATGTGCAATTGCTTATGCAAGCTACCAGACACTGCTTGTCCAGGATAAGGTAACAATTGCTTACACAAACTAAACCTGCTTGTCCAGGATAAGATAACCACAATTGCTTACACAAACTAAACCAGATACCGCTTGTACAAGATAACCAGATGTCCAGGAGCCACAGATAGGACAAAGGAGGAAGACTTCTTACTCCGGCCTCAAAGACCACCCAGAGGCAGAAAACAACCCCCTAACAACAACTGAAGCATACGCACAGTACCTCCACTACTTCATGAACACGGAAGTAAAAAATATATAAAAGGGGACTGTTTGAACTGATCAGCACGGCAGTTGGCAGAGCGCAGACTCTCCTGCCGTCCAGCACTGTCTTTGCTCATATTCTACTTGCTATAATTAATAAAATTCTAATTGGATTATGATCCATTGTAGTCTCAATTTATAACACTTTCCTTCTAGGCAGAGGCCCCATGCTTCTCCTCGCAGGGTTGCAGATGCCATCTGATAGAATTCTATGCACTGTTAGGAGCTGTTGCTATTTTGGTTTTGGTTTTGGTTTTGGTGGTGGCTGGTTTCTATTGTTGTTACAGCTCTGTACACCAATAAAGTTTAGTTTGGTTCAGTTAATCAAGAGTTTCTATATATAAATTCTTCTACAGAAAATACAATAACCCTTTTCAATTTGCAAAAGCAACATTTCCCAGCATTTTCCACAGTGCTACAAACTCTGACCAAAGCTGTGCCTACTTAGTTAGGTCACACGCTCTTGCAGGAATGTATAATAAATTACTGTTTCACTAATGTTTCTACCTCAAGTCCTTTCTTTAGGACCATTGGCATTTCTAACACATTGAAATGGAACAGTGAGTTGGAAATGCTGAATGACTGCAGCCATGGGGGTGCCAGAAAACCTGCCATCCAACTGCTTTAGGTGAGTCGGCCCTGGCCATGGGGTCTCCAGCCCTGGCCATGGGGTCTCCGGCCCTGGCCATGGGGTCTCCGACCCTGGCCATGGGGACTCCAGCCCTGGCCATGGGGTCTCTGGCCCTGGCCATGGGGTCTCCAGCCCTGGCCATGGGGTCTCCGGCAGAGCCAGCACTTGACAGCAGTCCAGTGACCGCATTAGGCTTCGTGCCACCACCCCCACTCACTGAAACTTCAAAGCAATATTTAAGGGCAACTTTCCCTCCCTGGAGATTCCTGGCTCCGTGTTACGCTGCAGCCAGCGACAGGTATCTGCAGCCTCAAAGCTCTGCTGCATTTAACAGCCTCGAGGTGAACTTCTGCTCTTGGACTGCAGCATGTTTAGATGCTCCAGCTGGTACAATTGCTTCCCTAGTGTGATATATGTCCTTCTGATTCGTGTTAATATGGAATCATGTTGGGGGTGCATCATGACCTACCCTTGTATGGCCAGGGGCCTGGGAGGGACAGTTTAAGATTCTTGCATGTGCTGAATGAAGGATGTTGAAGCAGCAACAAACTAGATAAAGGATGTGCAAAGCTTTGCCTAAAGGACCACAGTGTTAGCACATTGTGTGCATTGTGATACCTGAGGAGAAACAACTTGTCTCTGAGGAGGAGGTGATGAAGAGGAACAGAAGAATAGGAAGGCTCCTGAAATCTGCCTCAAGTCTGCAGAACCAGCTGCCTGACTTTGTTAGCAAGACAAAAACTAAAGCTGCCCTAAAGGATGCCTGGTGGGGGTGTCCTGGCGGGCGCTCCAGCCTGTCAGTGGGGCCTGCGGGCGGTGCTGGCCCTGGAAGAGATCTAAGCCAGGGGCTGGGGCTGTACGGGGTGCGGCCTGGCGGAGCGGAGCCTGGCGGAGCGGAGCCTCCCGCAGCACCCGGCGCTGCGCCTGCAGCCCGGTGCCGTCTGCTCGCCTTTGTTCGTTTAATAAATCGTTCCGTTTGGTTCTAATCCTGTTTGGGACCGAGTCACTTGTAACAGCTGGGGGCTCGTCCGGGATGGCTCTAGTACTGAACGCTGAGGTGATCTAGGAGGGGCGCCGCGCCATTCGGTGACTCCTGCTCGGGTCGGGACTAACGCCATCCTGAACCTGAGAATCGGATTTTTACGAGCTCCCTTGCCGGCTGCAGCAGGTTTTTGTGCCCGGAATTGTGCGCGCAGAGACCCAAAGGAGACGCCAGTCGTGCAGCGTGAGGCGGGTTCCGTTCGGCTGCCCGAGCGAGGCCGGCAGGAGCCGTGTCCGTCGGCCCGGCCCATGGGGTTGGGGCCGAGTGAAGACGACAGAGTCGTAAGTATTTTGCGTGTAGCGTTGGGTTGGGTGGGATTCGGTTGCCTGTGTGTGTGAGAGTGCGACTGAGACGGAACGTGGTTCCGAAGCGAGTGCGGAGGTTCTTCTGACCGCGGCTCCGATCTCCCGCCAGGGACTCGTCAGGGAAGGGCCGAAGCGAGTCCTATAGGACTCGGGGGGGGTGACAGGTCCCCAGCCCCCTGCAAGACACTCTTACGGGTAACCGAGGGCTGTAGGAATTGCTGGAGTGAAATTCCGAGGTGGGTCAGACGACAGACCCCGGGACCAGAAGAAAAGGGAGCAATTTACCCAACGTCCGTTAGAAATGCTGATTAAAAATTGGAATGATCGGGGCCCTAGAGAAGGAAAAAGTAAATGAAACTGAGTTCAGTGTTGTGTGTGGAATGGCCAGAGGGGCTTGTGAGGCTGCCTGTCCTTTGGGCTGGTTTTGGCTCATTTGAAACCGCTGGGTCCTGAGTGGCAGCCCAAGGAAACTTGCTTGAAACATCTCGCACACCCTGGTGTCTTTATAAATCTTTTAATTGCATAACGTCCTTATGACTTTGTGGCTGTGGGGTTTTTTCTGTGCACTGTGGGCCTCTTTCCTGGGTTGCTCACAGGTCATTGTGGAGTCTGGTTTGATTTGTTACGAATGGGCTGGAAATAAAATCTTCCCGGCCACAATGCCATTTGTGTTGGGTTTAAAGAGGTTTGCTAGGGAGTTGTTTGGAGAAATGAAACTGGGCTTGATGATGCTTTGTTTCAGCTCTCTGTGCCTGGCCTCTTGTTCATTAGAGATGTGAATTTGTTCCTGGTTTAGTGCTTTGTCATGGTAAGGAAAGCCACCCCTAAGGTGGGACAACCTTTTGGATAGGAATGTTGTGGTTCAAAGTTCTGAAAGCTGACCCGAGGCTGCTGCATCAGCCAGGAGAGGGGATAACAGTTTGCTCAGTTGTTAACAGATCATTCTGAGCAAATGCCCCCTAACTCCTGAGAGGGATAGAACTCTTTGCAAGGGGAGATGGCTGAGCCTGCAACTGCAGCATGTGCCTGAGGAGCACTTCACTCGGAGGTTTCTTTACAATCAGGCTTCTAAACTGGTGTTAAGAGGAGTGAAGTGACTTTCTGCTGGCTGCCAGTAGCGCCTTTGATTCGGGAGATGCAGGTAGATCAAAATTCTGCAATTTTGAAGCTTAATATGGGGATGTCTCTGTGTTTGGTGTTTGCTTTATTTTGGAGAAAGGGACATCTTCTGCTGTAAAGGCCAAAGGCATGTAGCCAGATGTGTAATATTTTAGCAGAGTATAATGATAATTATGGGTCTGCACTTTTGACATGGCAAAAAAATCCATATAAAATAAGATGAGAACTCATGAGTCAAGTTTGTTTTTTTTTTAAAGTATGTTTGATATTGTTCAGGTATTTATCAAACCAGGAAATAAACCCACTGCTATAAAATGGTAAATTATGAGGTAAGGTTTTATTTTCTTTTCCTCTAACTTCATAATTGTTATAAATTGAGACTACAATGGATCATAATCCAATTAGAATTTTATTAATTATAGCAAGTAGAATATGAGCAAAGACAGCGCTGGACGGCAGGAGAGTCTGCGCTCTGCCAACTGCCGTGCTGATCAGTTCAAACAGTCCCCTTTTATATATTTTTTACTTCCGTGTTCATGAAGTAGTGGAGGTACTGTGCGTATGCTTCAGTTGTTGTTAGGGGGTTGTTTTCTGCCTCTGGGTGGTCTTTGAGGCCGGAGTAAGAAGTCTTCCTCCTTTGTCCTATCTGTGGCTCCTGGACATCTGGTTATCTTGTACAAGCGGTATCTGGTTTAGTTTGTGTAAGCAATTGTGGTTATCTTATCCTGGACAAGCAGGTTTAGTTTGTGTAAGCAATTGTTACCTTATCCTGGACAAGCAGTGTCTGGTAGCTTGCATAAGCAATTGCACATTTTTGGTAGCTGCTGGCATAAGCCTTAATAAACAATATCCTGGTCCATAATTCCTCACAGTTATTTTTTTACAAACTAAGATGTGGTGACCGATTTCGAAATGTGTCAGCAGATGTTGTGACGGGTTTCGAGATATAAGTCAGCAACCTCCCTGATATTAGAACTAATATTAGAAGCTAAGTGTTTTCCTGTCATTCATACTTTGTTTCAATGAACAAAATATTAACCCATTCACTACAATCCCCCCTTTTTCTTTTTCTTTATTCTTGTTCATTGAACCTTTTTTAATTCCTTTTTGGCCCATTCTAATTTCTCGTCGTCTGATTCTTCAGGTGATGATTCATATTGTGTTCTAATAAGCATTAAATGTGCTGCTTCTAAGCGTCCTTTTACAATGGTAATTAGTTTGTTAAAGATACATGGTCCAAATGTCAAACCTAATATTAGCAGGATGAGTGGTCCTGCTATAGTTGATAAAAGGGTAGTTAACCAAGGAGAATAGTTGAACCAGGACACCAATAAGTTTGATACAATGATTGATCACCAAATTTGGGAAATCCTAGTTGTGAAGGAAATATGTCCTTTAGTTTAAATTCAAAAAATGGATTACCCGGTGTGGTAGTTTTGTGGAGTGCCTTGTCACTGGAAAGGTGACGCAGGACCCACTTAAATGGTTGATGAGGATTTCCATTTGCTTGAGTTATTATTAATAACAAGATTAACGGTATACCAGGAAAAAGGGTGTCTGTTAATTTGGCTAATTTAAGTATACTTTTACCAGTCCTGGGGAAGTTCGGCCATTGCTGTTTTTGCGTCCCATTGTTCTGGTTCTTTTCTCCACAGTTTGTTCCTCCTCTGCCTCGCCCGTCGACTCGGTTGCTTCGAGCCACGGGGGGTACCATCTTCTCGGCAGCAAGGGAATTCTTCAGGAGAACAGCTGATCTGGGCTTTTTTTCCTATTTATATAGGCTTCCCACTTTGCAGCTTTAACTAATGGGGCAAAACAAGACACCGTTATTACTTCCCTTCTGCACTTTATAGCCAAGATATCAGCTACAAAGGGGACTGGCTCGTTGGAATGGTAACAATAGTATTGAGGGTTTATTCTTTTGGTAAAAATTTCCCACCACTCACGAGATTCTCGGACAATTTCTTGTGTTAGCTCTAATTGTTTTAGTTTCCACTCAGTGAGTGTTCTTTGAATTTTCCAACACTGTGTACAAACCCCTATTGGCGGGTATCCATATCCACAGTGTGCCCACCATTTATCTTGGCATACCTTGCACCTAAAACAAGCAAATGGATAACAATTACAGTTTTAATTATTACACTTAATTTTTTACGTCAAAGGTACATGTATTACTTATATCAACATATTCTCTAAATTCAATATTATGTGGTTGCATGGGTCTAACAGTTTTCCTTTTGCACACTTTGTGTTTTTCCAGATGTAATAGACAAAAAAGAAATAATTATAGCAAATATAAACGACAACATGCACTTTATACCAAAAGGTAGTGCAGCAAAATAATCAAATAAAGTCTTTATCATCGCGTTATCTTTTCAGGGTTATCTTGGTGTCACCTGGAGTACTGATTATTTTCCAGTGGGGTCTTGTCACTGGGCCTTTAATGCGACTGGCATGAGTCCATCCACGCTCAGCAGTCCGGACAGCTGTTTCTGTTGTAAGCAAAACAAGATAAGGTCCCTCCCAATGGGGTTTTAGGGTTTCTTCTTTCCACGTTTTAACCAATATCCAGTCCCCAGGTTTAAAATTGTGAATTTTTAAGTCCAACGGGGGTCGTTGCACAATCAGTCCACGTTCCCAAAGTTTGTTGCGATGTTCTGCTAATTGTGAAACATATTCATTAATCACACGATCTCGAATTAAAACATTTGTTTGTGGACTTTCAATTCTATAGGACATTCCATATACCATTTCAAACGCTGATATTCCTATATCTGCTCGGGGCCTGGTTCTGAGAATTAATAGTGCCATGGGTAGGCACTTAGTCCATGATAATCTGGTTTCTATCATTAATTTAGTCAAAATAGTTTTGATTTCTCCATTCATCCTTTCAACTTTTCCCGAACTTTGTGGATGCCATGGAGTATGGTATTCCCACTTAATACCCAAGTTTTCTGTTAGATCTCTAACAATTTTTGACACAAAATGTGTTCCTCTGTCCGAGTCGATTACATCAGGTACTCCATATCGAGGTACAATGTGTTCAAGTAATACCTTAGTAACTTGGTTAGCAGTTGCTTTGGAGGTGGGAAAAGCCTCAACATAATGTGTTAAATGATCCACCATTACTAATAAATATTTGTAACGCCCTACCCTGGGTAGTTCAGTAAAATCCACTTGTATGTGTGAGAAAGGTCTATATGCTGGGGAACGTCCTCCAAGAGGTTTTTGTCTCATGTTGTTTCGATTAACCTTTTGACAGGTCTCACAGGCTGCCGTTACTGTTTTTGCTATGTTATATACACCTATACAGGCAAACCGTTGACTGAAATGATCAACTAACGCCTGCGTTCCCCAGTGTGTTTTACTGTGTATTTTTGAAAATATTTCGAGTGCTATGCCCTTCGGCAAGACTTCTCTTCCATCTGGTAATATATACTTACCATCCTGTTCCTTAGCTCCCATTTGTTTTAGTTTTTCCTTTTCTATAGATTCAAAACTTAAATTTTTATTAACAGGTACTTGTTGCATAATTAAAATCGTATTATAATTGCCTGCCACTCGTTTTGCTTCTATATCGGCTGCATTATTTCCTCTAACTTGATAACTTGTACCTCGCTGGTGTCCCTTTATATGTACAACTGCTATTTTATTCGGCATTTTCAACGCCCCCAGAACTCGCCGAATTAATTCCGGGTGTATCAGTTCTTTTCCCTGTGAATTAATAAATCCTCTTTCCTCCCATATTTTCCCAAAGGTTTGTACTACTCCGAACGCATAGCGTGAGTCCGTATATATAGTTCCATCCTTTCCCTTCAGTGACACTAATGCTTTCCATAATGCATACAGTTCACAGGCTTGAGCCGACCAGCTGGCACTCAGGGGGCCTGATTCTATTATCTTAAATTCACCTTTTTCCAACTTAACGATGGCATATCCAGACAATCGTTTACCTTCTATTATTCGAGATGACCCATCTATAAAAACTATTTCTCCATGTTGTAATTCCTCTTCTTCTAGATCTGGTCGAATTCGTGTTTGCTGTTCAATCATTTGAAAACAATCATGTACTAGCTCAGTACTTTCCCCCGGGTATAAAAATTCTGCGGGGTTAACCGCTCCGATAGTCCTTAGGGACAGTTTTGGAGATTCTATGAGTATTCCCTCATACTTTAGTAGTCGGCTATCTGTAAGCCATTTTTCTGCTTTTTGTTGAAGCACCCCCCTTATATTATGAGGTGCATATAGGACAACTTCTCCATTAAAGGTAATACGATTTGTTTCCTCAAGTAATAAGGCAGCAGCAACAATGATTTGTAAACAACTTGGCCAACCCCTGCTCACAGGATCTAACAGCTTTGATAAGTAAGCCACCGGTTTCTTTTGTCCAGCCCATTTCTGAGTTAATACTCCAAATGCCGTTCCTTCATGTATGTTAACGAATAAATGGAATGGCCGCTTTAAATCTGGGAGGCTTAAAACTGGTGCTTGACTTAGCTCCCTTTTGAGACTGGCAAACTGCTCTTGATCCTGAGGGGTCCACTTGGGTATTTTGTCTTTAGACAGTTGTTCATATAAAAATTTAACTTTAAAGCTGTAGTTCTCTATCCATTGCCTACAATACCCAAATAGCCCTAATGCCTGCCGAATTTGCCTCTTAGTGACAGGCATAGGTAATTCTAAAATTCCTTTAATGCGCTCTGGATCCAATATTTTCTTGCCATTAAACAAATAGTGCCCCAAATATTTCACCTTTTCCTCCACAAATTGTAACTTTTCTTGTGATACCCGTAGTCCTTTTTGTGCAAGAAAGTTTAGGAGCCGAATGCTTTCTTTTCTTACATCTTCCTTATTATTCCCTGCTATTAGCAGATCATCTACATACTGTAACAGCACGTTTCCTGTTTGTACCTGGTATTCTTTTAAGAGCTCTTCCAGGGCCTGTCCAAACAGATTAGGGGACTCAGTAAACCCCTGGGGGAGCACGGTCCATCTCAATTGCTGTCTACGACCTGTCTCTATGTCCTCCCATTCAAAGGCAAAATAATCACGGCATTCTTCTGCCAGTGGACAGGCCCAAAAGGCATCCTTTAAATCAATCACACTATACCAGGAGTTATGGGGTCCTAGCTTGCTTAGCAGTGTGTATGGATTTGCTACTACAGGGAACCGGGTGATAGTTCTTTTGTTTATTTCCCTTAAATCATGTACAAGCCGATATTTTCCATTTGGCTTCCTCACAGGCAAAATGGGGGTATTAAAGGGTGACATACAAGGCTCTAAGATTCCTTGTGCTAACAATCGATCAATTTCTGGTTTTAATCCTCTCCGTCCCTCTAGGGATATGGGATATTGCCTTACCCTCACAGGTACGTGGGGTTCGGAAATTTGAATTTTAATCGGTGGGATTTCCAGTTTGCTTATTGTGTCTGGGGAGTACCAGACATCGGGGTTAATTTGTTTTTGATCGTCCACGGTCAAAGGATAAGCAGACACTGTTAGCTCTTGATTCTTTACTTTAATTTCTAATTGCAATTCAACAATTAAGTCTCGTCCTAACAGATTAAATTCTGTTTCAGGGACGAGCAAAAGTTCACCCATTCCAAATTTATTTTCAGTTTCGAATACTACATTTTTGATTTTGCTTACTATAAAGGGTTCTCCTTTTGCCCCAATTACTTGTACCTTTTCAGGGGAAACTTTACATCCCTCAGGTATTTGCCTAATAGTCGATTTCTCAGCCCCAGTGTCTACTAAAAAGGTGAACTCTTGTTTATGGGGACCTATCTTTAATTTTATCAAGGGCTCATGATGACTCCGGTCCCCTAAGATATAGAGCCCCTGACTCTCCTATTCCGTTTTCAATATTTCCTCATCCCTGATCCTTTCTCTGCAATTCTTCTTTATATGTCCCCTCTTTCCACAGTAAAAACAACATCTCTGTTCCTTCTTCACTACTACGTTCCCTTGTTTTATTCCAGCGGATCTGTGTTCACCAGTCCGCTCTTTGCGATCCTCTCTGACCGCTGCTACCATCATTCTTACTTGTCGCTTGCTACTCTCTTCTTCCCGCCTTACGTAGACTTTCTGAGCTTCCCTCAATAATTCATCCAACCCTCTATTTTGCCAGTCTTCTAACTTTTCAATTTTCTTTCTGATATCTTCCCATGATTTTGCTACAAACTGAGTTTTGAGGAGCGCTTGCCCTAAAGGGTCGTCTGGATTTACCCCAGAGTACAGCTGAAGGGCTTTCCTCAGTCGTTCCAGCCACTCAGTAGGGCTCTCATCTTTCTTTTGCATTTCATTAAATGCTTTATTGATATTCTGGCCACGGGGTACTGCTTCTTTAATCCCCTGAATTACTATAGTTCTCAGGTCCTGCATATGAGTTCTATGCATCGGATCCTGATTATTCCAATTAGGTCTTTGGAGTGGCCATTTAATATCTGCTTGGGGTCCCTGGGCATGCTGAGTATCCCACAGTCTCATTCCTGCTCGTCTAATCATATCTCTTTCCTCGGTAGTAAATAATTGACCAAGGATAGATTGCATCTCATCCCAAGTATAAAGGTTTGGTCCCAAAAATTGATCTAATCTTTCTGCCACTCCGAATGGGTCCTCAATTAAGTTTCCCATCTCGGTTCTTTTAAAATCTCGTAGGTCAGCCGAGCTTAGGGGTACAGAAATATATCCAGTCACAGGTTGAGGTCCCCCCATGGGCATTTCCCTTAGAGGGTATATCTGAGCTGCCTCTTTTTGACTTCTAGTCACGCGTCTAGGAGGAGGGGGAGACCCTTGTTCCGACTCTGGTGGGGGAGTGGGCGCTCTGGGGACCTCTGGAGGGGCTGTGGGAGCAGGAGAAGGAATGTAAGGAGGGGGGGTTAGAAGGGTTTCGTCTAACTCTTCTTTCTTTTTTTTTGTTTAATTTTTACTTCATTCAGTGGATAAAGTCTAGTTCCCGGTTTTTCTAGCCACACTTCCGCATACTGACTCTCCTCCGGGTTAAGGGGTTTTTTATTACTAACCCAGAGGTTTAATTGCTGTCTTACCCAATCCTCTTCTGACCCATAGACTGGCCAAAAGACATTTTTAGAAATCTTCTTCCCTCCCCATATCTTAGTACAATATTCTATCATTTTTTGCTTATCTTTCCCTAGAGTTCCAGGTAAATATCTCCAATTGTCTAAGATATATGCCAGAGGGGTATTCTTAGGTACAGTGGGTACCCTTCCCATGGGAGTCGAAGGCTTGCTGCCCTTCACCCCCATCTTCTGGATTATCCACAAACATACACTCACTCGCTCCCTTTGTTCCTGGCCCAGTCCCTCGCGGGAGATGGGAAACGCAGTACTTAAGAGTCCACACTCACTTGGTTCAGTATATCGAACCTCTCACTCGTTATAATCCAGGAAACCCAATCCCGCCCGAACGGCAAACCCGCGAAAAATTTCGCAATATACTTACGCGTCCTGCGTCTTCGTCCGGACTCCCGTGCACAGAATTTTTATGGGATTTTACCGGTTCCTCCTTTGCTCATTATCCTAGAATTTAGGTTCGTCGGTAAGGTTGAGGTAGGCTGTCGGTCACGGGGCCGCGGATTGCCGCGGGGCGCCTCCCCGAGGACAGAAGCCCACCGTTCCTTATCCGAGTCACGGCACCAGATTGTTATAAATTGAGACTACAATGGATCATAATCCAATTAGAATTTTATTAATTATAGCAAGTAGAATATGAGCAAAGACAGCGCTGGACGGCAGGAGAGTCTGCGCTCTGCCAACTGCCGTGCTGATCAGTTCAAACAGTCCCCTTTTATATATTTTTTACTTCCGTGTTCATGAAGTAGTGGAGGTACTGTGCGTATGCTTCAGTTGTTGTTAGGGGGTTGTTTTCTGCCTCTGGGTGGTCTTTGAGGCCGGAGTAAGAAGTCTTCCTCCTTTGTCCTATCTGTGGCTCCTGGACATCTGGTTATCTTGTACAAGCGGTATCTGGTTTAGTTTGTGTAAGCAATTGTGGTTATCTTATCCTGGACAAGCAGGTTTAGTTTGTGTAAGCAATTGTTACCTTATCCTGGACAAGCAGTGTCTGGTAGCTTGCATAAGCAATTGCACATTTTTGGTAGCTGCTGGCATAAGCCTTAATAAACAATATCCTGGTCCATAATTCCTCACAGTTATTTTTTTACAAACTAAGATGTGGTGACCGATTTCGAAATGTGTCAGCAGATGTTGTGACGGGTTTCGAGATATAAGTCAGCAACCTCCCTGATATTAGAACTAATATTAGAAGCTAAGTGTTTTCCTGTCATTCATACTTTGTTTCAATGAACAAAATATTAACCCATTCACTACAATAATCAAGTATAAACAACATAATTAGGGCCCCCATAACACTATTTCATGAGGGGCAGATATGAAGAACACCCAAGAATGAGTAAGGGATCAATCAGAATGCTATTACAATATTGTTTGCATTTTCAGATAGGTTCTTTGGATACCCAAGTGAGAATTTATGAAATACTGCCTATGTGTATATTCCTTTATAGTTTATTTGAACATATAATCAATATGAACTTTGGTCTCCATGAAAGAGAATTAATTTTCCCGACCTTATTGTAGGTACTTAGTGAAAAAAATATGCCTCACCTATGTAGTCTTCTGTAAGGGAACAAATTCAAAGTCTTTATTATGAAATACTCTAGTGGGAAAACAGCAAATTATGGTCATGAAAAGATCACTATAAAGAACTTGTCTATTTTGCTGAGATACCAAATTTATTGATGCTTCCACGATCTGCAGCCAACCTGAGAGCAGCCACAGCACATTATGTAAACTTGGAAGTGCTGTAACTTTCCCACAGACAATTCTTTTTCTTCCACTTGAGCTCAGGGCAGAAAAAAAAAAAAGAATAGAAAATTGGTGTGTTGACATAAATCTTTTCCAGTGCATAATGTCTTTTCCCCAGTGAAATCAGTTCTAACATTGATGTTCCAGGAGTTTCAACCAAAGTAAAAGGTGAAGCTAAAGGCATTTATTGCAGCTAAATTTCTTCCACCAATTGAGGTTTATGTTGCCTGGTATAATATTCAATTATGTGATGTCCATGTTTAGCTTGTGAGCCTTATCAGAAGTTATAAACTTAAATGGTTTTAAAGGGTGAGACTGTTACATATGATATCCTATATAGTAAATGTATGCATATAAATATATTGAAAGTTATATATATTTATGTATATCTCATGTGCCACATATATTCTATACATGTTATATTCGGTATAGCTATATGTACACTGTGGATTATATAGTATAATTGCACACTTGATATTCTATATTATTTATTATACATTCTAAATTTTATACATTATATCATAAAGTACATCTGTGAAGTTTTCTAGATTCCTCAGTCTATGCAATAAAGCACAAAATTGTTGGAAAAGGTGAACAGTGGCCTTAGTCAGGACATGATGTGAGGCAGAGCTGATTTATTGGAGCATTCAGGGTCCAGGATTTTAATTCTGGACTAGGTGTTTCCTTTGGAAGCATAGCTTCTTTCCTCTACTGTTTTTTTCTGTAGCAGGTAACACAAAGCAGTCTTCTAATTGTCATGAACATTGATAATGAGTGGTATTTACATTCATATATCAAAGGATGAGTTACTGGAAATCCCAAATACTAGTTTAATGACAATTCTGATTTCAGTCAATATGTTACTAGAAAACTGAATGGACATTTTATTTTTAAATATCTGAAAATGTTTTTCCTAAATTGCTAATAAATGCAGTATTTAAATATTTTGGTTAAACTCAATTAATACTGCAGAAGAGAGAATGGTAAAATACACAAAACTTTTATAGGACTTTGGAGTTGAAGTTCTGGTTTTAAAAGTGTTTTTAAAATGTAGAAGCTTGAATTCTGTTTACTTTCAACATTTAGACTCATAAACTTCATGTCTACTCTTGAAATGTCTAAGAATTGAATAATAAAAAAGACAAACAATAAAAAAACCCCTACTTTGCCAGATGAAATATACTTCTTGGTTTTACCCCTGTTCTCCCACAGTTAAAAAAAAAAATCCCAAAGTTAAAAAGTAATCCCAGAATTACTGACTATGAAAACAAATAAATTGTCATCATATTTGTCTTGTTATATGAATAGAAAAGGCAAGACATAAGAGAAAGGCAAGATAAAAAGCCACTATGGAAAAAAAAAGTTTATGTTGCTTATGTTATGCATCTGTTCTTTTTTCCTTGTAATCCTGTCTTCTTTTCTTAAAAAAAAAAAAAGAGTATATACTATTTTTCATGCAAATTATGGTGAAGTGAGACCTTGTGATTTGAAGAAACATAGGTCATTGCACTTATTTTGAGCTGGGTAGTTATATTATGGTGCCAAAAAAAGCTAAAAATAAGTGACATACAGATTGACCTCAAACACTGTTTCTGCTGGTTTGTAGTTAATGATATATAACTTACAGACATGGCATCAAACAGCTGGAACAGAGTCAGAAGGAAGAAGAAACAGCTTTCAAGTACTTCACTTCCATCGGAATCATAGAATGTGTGAGGTTGGAAGGGTCATTTAAAGGTCATCTAGTCCAATCCCCCTGCAGTAGGCAGAGACACCTTTAACTAGATTGGATTGCTCAGAGCTTCATCAAGCCTGACCTTGAAGTCTCCAGGGATGAGGCCTCCCCTAACTCTCTGGGAAACCTGTTTTAGTGTCTCATCACCCTCCTAATAAAGAACTTATAATGAACAACCTAAACCTACCCTGCTCTAGTTTAAAACCATTGCCCCTGTTGCTACATGCCCTTATAAACAGTTCATCCCCAGCTTTCCTGCAGGTCCCCTTCAGGTACTGGACGGCTGCTATAAGGTCTTCCCAGAGCTTTCTTTTCTCCATTGTAGAAACCCACTAGGTTGGTCAAGCAGGGCTTGTCCTTGGTGAAGCCACCCTGGCTGTCTTGAATTGCCTCCCTGTCCTCCATGTGCCTTAGCATAGCTTCTAGAAGAACCTATTCCATAATCTTCCCAGGCACAGAGGTGAGGCTGACAGGGCAATAGTTCCCGGGATTGTCCTTTGTACCCTTTTAAAAAACCTGGCTGTAATTATTCCCTTCTTCCAGTCATGAGGGACTTCAGCTGACTGCCATGACTTTTCAAGTATCATAGAGAGTGGCTTGGCAACTACATCAGCCAATTCCTTTGGGATTCTTGGGTGCATCTCATCATGTCCTATGCACTTGGGGATACTCAAGTTTCAAGGTCACGAACCTTGTCTTCACTTACAGTGTGATGGACTTTGTCCCCCAAGTTCCCATCTTGCATTCAAGAAAAGGCACTATACTTTTTTTTTTTTTTCTGAAAATACAGTGTGTGTGAGCCTTGGCAGAGGAAATCTTAATGACAGAAATATGCAGTGGTGACTCCTGCTTACAGTCTGTGCCAAAGTTAGAGGGCTGGTCTCTAAGAGATTATCAACAATTACAGGAGAATTACAGATAAGGTAATCATAGATACAGAGACACAGTAATGAAGAAAGGCCATATTCAGAAAGCTGTCTCTAGTGTCTGTAGCAATGAATATTCTTGGTTATTAGTCATAAGCACTCTATTTAGAATCTCAGAATCACAGAATGGTTTGCGTTTGAAGGGACCTCAAAGATCATCTAGTTCCAGCCCCCACTGCCATGGACAGGGACACCCTCCACTAGATCAGGTTGTCCAAAGGCCTATCCACCCTGGCCTTGAACACTGCCATGGACATCCGCAACATCCATTTGAAGAGGAACATTTATCTCATTCTGAAATAATGTCCTGGCTTTCATTAATTTTGCAAGCTATCTTAGGCCAAAATGAATCTCTAAGAGTTGCAAATTTATTCCTCAGAAGTCCAGAAGTTAATTCAGGGTCCAGTCGTAAGGACTAAGCTCAACCTCTATCTGGCTAAAACAGCGCTTCAGCTATTCCAAAGACCCCTGAGTTAACCTTTGAGTATGAGAAAGCAAACGAAGAAGATTTGAGCACTGTGTATATCATGGGAGGGATGGGGAGAAGCATATTTTTCTGATAAAAACATACTTGCCATGAAGAGGTTCCACAGAATGACAAGAATCCTTTTGTATTAAAACCATCACAAAAATAATGGTTATACTAAAGGCATCATTGACTTTTTATTCCTTGACATGTTAAAAAAAGCTCTGTAAAGAAAAACCTAGCAATATTTGACTGGTAGAGTTTGATGTTCTCTGCTCAGTTCTGTTGGTTCCTGGTTTTCTGGGACCAAAACTAATGTATGCAGTGAAACACAGATGTTTGGCTCTGCTCCACTAGTAAATCCATCTTCTGATGTACCAACACTACACCTCCTTCATGAAAGCACAGATCCTAATATTACTAATGGATTCTCTGTCCTTTGTAAATGACAAACAATGATTTTATGTGTATGTAATGTATCTAAAGTACTTCTTAACATGGTGAAACCTGAGATTTAGGCTTAACAAAGTCATTCTGCTTTGTGAGGACTGGGTGCAACTTGTTCAGAATATTTGAAATTAAAAAGAAATAATTAAAATTATGTGTCAGAATCAAGCCATATTAAAAAAAAAAAAAAAACAACCTAATTCTTTACTTAATTTGATTTGCTCACTATTTTGACAAGGTTTCTGCTTCAAAATTTTTCAGAGTATCAAACTTTCCCAGAGTTCTCCAAAGTCTGATGAGCTTGCCTCTCTCATAGGAAGAGCTCAGTGATCAGGCTTAAATTTGAAAGAAAGTTATTCCACATACTGCTTCTATCTTCTGGAGATATGGTCTTGTGCCACAGATGTGCATTTTTCATTAGCTTTAATAGAATTTCTTTCTGCCCACCCAGAGAACAATTTGCTGCAACACATCAGTTAATTTCAGAGAGGATATTTTAAGCTACATGATGACATAGTTATATAGGACTAACATGAAAATGGTTTCAGACTTTTTCCTTTAAGTATAACATTTTAACTTTACATTTACACTATATAGATAAAGCCCAGAATGGGGAATTTCAGAAGGAGAGAGCTAATGTAAGATGCTGCAATACAGATCTCAAAAGATGTGTGTAAATTATTATGAATCCACAATTCAAAACAAAAAGGAGAAAAACCATTAGGTTAACCGAGATAACACAGTGGTAAGCATTTATGTATGAGTTAACTACTTGACTCATCTATAGGAATCCTACAATATTCAGTAGGTCTAATTTCACAAAGTGATTTTTCCATCTGACTCAAGCCTTGCTGCAAATTCCTTCTTTCTCATGCCCATGAATATGAAACTGGCTACCTTCACAGGGATGGAGATACTGAATCAGGCCAAAGATGAAAAGATTTTTGTGTTCCACCATGCTTGTCTTTTCCAAAACTCTGGTGAATGCTTTCCTGAACTGCAACATCAAGTCTCTGAACAAATCAGAAATCAAAAGCTAATAATTATTTCTGAAAGAAATATTAGGCTTATTCTGACTCCTTGCATCATCACATTGGCCATTCTTGTCCCCAGCAGACAGAATCTCCTATTTGAAGTAGTGTTACTGTTGAAAGTGGTGTGGCTAGTGTAGTCAGAACATGGAATTAGATTTGGCTTTTGTTTTTTTAAATCCCATACTGTATTTCTATGATATTTTTGTAAAACTGTCATTTGTTGACCCCACGTTCCCTTGTAAGTATCTAACATATTATTCCATTCAAAGGTGGATAGAGTGGTAAAAGAACTGAAACCTTATTTTGGAAGACATACTAACATATAATCTCTGGAAGGCAGGTACTTTATGACTTCTATAGCAATCTCCAGCAGTTTAATATTGCTTCAATATTGTTAGGCAATATAGGATTGGTCACGGACAGAATTGAACTTTAACATATTTAGAAACAAAAATATTTTAACTCTTCTTTCAGTGAGTCCTTCCATATTATCTTGATGAATAAACTAATTTTGTATATCGTTTCAGGATTTTACCTGTGAAAGCCTGGACAAATCTTGTGTACTTCTTTCCTACAATACAGGAAATAATACACAGATTGTCCCTAAAACTACATAAACTTCACAGAATCACAGAATCACAGGGGTTGGAAGGGATCTCGAGAGATCATCGAGTCCAACCCCCCATACCAAAGCAGGTTCTTTAGGACAGGTTGCACAGGGAGGCATCCAGATGGGTCTTGAATATCCCCAGACATGGAGATTCCACAACCCCTCTGGGCAGCCTGTCCCAGGGCTCTGTCACCCTCAACGGGAAGAAGTTCTTCTGCATATTGGTGCAGAACTTCCCACGTTCCTACTTGAGGCCATTGCCCTTGGTTCTGCCTCCACAGACAACTGAAAAGGGGCTGTCCATTTCCCCCTGTGTCCCATACTTCAGATACTTACTTAGAATTTCTAATTGACCTAATGGAAACACTCTAAAAAGAAAAAATCTTTTCTGAGAATATTACTGATTTCTTTTGGTTTTCATATAAGAAACAAAAAAATGCTGTCTTTTGGAATTATAATGCAGTAGGGATAATAAAAGAAAACTGTAGCTTAGTCTACTAATACTCAAAGTGTTACCCTCCTTATTTTATTTGGTTTGTTAGTTCAATGTGACATTAATTTAGAAGATTATGCAACTTTAATATTTTTACACATCTCTTTTTTTCAGTCACTGTTAAAGACATTGAGTCAGCATTTCTGTTTTCAGTTCTGTTATTCAAGGATCAAAATGGCAAAAAAATTGAAATAAAATACCCCAAAGTCCACAATTTTAAACAATAAATAGTGGGAAAAAAACCCAAACCCAACAGTACCAATATCTCAATAATGGATTGAGGAAGATATTGGTACAGTAGACATTTTTCCTGTCTGACAGACAAAAAATTTCATCATGATCATTTGGTGGTGGGAGGACCTATGTTCTCAAAAGTCCTAAATTAGCTAATTGCCAAATGTTTCTGACTTCCCAAGATCATAATTTTCCCATGTTTTCCCATTTCAATTCTTATTCAGCTGTTAATATTTGTCAATGGGAAGTGATGTTATGTGGTTTGAAAGAGACTTGCAGGTGCCATGAATTAAATTTGGATCATCCAGATGATTGACATTTCCCCTTTCAATGGTTTTGGTCTCTGGTAAAAGCATCCCGAGTTTAGCAACACAAGTCAGCTTTTATCCTGGAAACTAACAGCCACTGCAGTTCTTAGTAAGACATCTTGAGTACAGGGCATTACTATATGCACGTGGCTTCCAAAAGGGATCTTGCATACATCTGGCTGAGTAGAGGCTTGGTGTCTGTGACTAGGCATTCTAGACTCCAGTAGAGTTAGATCATGGTACCTTGGTACAACAAGGTGCTTTGAGTAAAAGGATAACGTCACTTTATCTGACAAATAGGAAAATATTTTCATTAGGCTTTGAAATTGCTGATGTTGAATCTTATCATGGTTCTCTTTCAATTCTGTCTGTCTGAAGTTACTCTGCTCTTACACAAGTTCTTCATGTTTCCGAATTGTTTATCAAGATGAGAACCATCCCCCAGAACCATATTATGACTTTTAACATATACAGAAATTTACCATTTATCACAGGTTTTGTTTTCCCTCCCTTAGTCAATTTTTTCATGATATTGTGTCGTGAAATTCTCACAAAGGCCTCAATTAGTTTAAATGGAAAAAAAAAATAAATTGCTTCCATGAAATAGATTTTGAGCACAGAAACAGTCACAGTCCTCCTGTTAGAGATCCTCCTACTATATTGTCAGATGTTTACAGGCAGAGGGAAGCTTCAGAAATACCCCCCCTGAAAAACAAGTTGCACAGGTATGACTAAGGAGCACCCAGTAATTGTATAAAGAAGGCTTTTGTTTTTTAAAATACAGTAATTGCCCATTCACGGGTGATGATTAGTCAGGAGAGACAGGTGCTGGGGAATTAGAGGAGATGCATGACTTTTGAGGCATGACAACTGTATGGAGGGACTAAGATCTCTAATATCTTAAAAAACCACTAAGTACTAGTCAGTGTTCTTGACTTATAGAAAATACGTTTTAGGACCTTTACCAAAAAACCCCCATATATCTTTTCTTTACAATCCTGTAAAAACAAAAAATCTGTAACTGTGGGTGCATGGTGATTTTATCTTGAAGTCTTTCAACTGATGAAGAAAGAATTACAAGTACAATTAAAATAAACATTACTATCAGAAAAACTATGATATTTTAGGAAAAACTAAAATTTCCTAGAACCTCTTACAATTACAATATGATCAGCTGATACAATCCACAAAACATTTCATTTTCATCTACACTCAAATATTTTCGATAATGCCCTGTGATTTAAATGATAAAAAACACCCCCAGACAGTCTGAAGACTATCTGAGTGACAGCAGGTCAAGTCAGGTGGCCACAGTCAGAAGCAACATGGCAAAGACAGATTATGAAACAGTAAAGAAATCTTGACTCCAATATAATTTGAGTTAACTTTTTGGAGGTCTCATGGTTGTTTGTATATTTTATCTTATAAATTTGAGGCATGAAGTTCAAAGTCATTTATATAATATTGAGGCCTGAGTTGAATATTGGATATTAGCGGAATTATATGGTTAATAAAACCCTAAATACTATGTGGTCTTCTAACCAAAACATCAAATAAGGTCTTGCTCATTATTTTTTTTTCAAATTAGTGAAAACATTTCCTTCATTGCTGCCTACTGCAAGCATCACTGGGGTTTGTGTAATTTTTGTCCTTGCCATTGCTAGATTCAGGGACAAAGAAATACATTTTTTATCTGGGGATAAAAAAATGGATAAAACCCAAAAAATATTTCAAAGTAATTACTCTGAGCTAATCAGATTTGATCTGTAATCTGGAATACTGTCTACTTGTTACAGATATTCTCCTCTCATTGAGCTAACTCTACCACAGTGAAAAAGTTATGAAAACTAGGTTAACACTAAGGACAAAATGGCTTCAACCCTGAATAGCGGCTGAACTTTCAGCCATACATCAGATTGGATACTATCAGCAAAATAATTATTTAATTAAAAGAATTTGTGTAGCTTTTAACAGCAACTCAAAACCCCAAGTTTCACACTGCCTGAAATAAAGGCAACAAAATAAAGTGCCTAGTTTCTAGTAAAGAGAGTATTCTCTCACTGACACAATGCATTTCAGTAACTTTTAGGGCTTAACCTTCCCCCTATACTGTACCACAGCGTAGTGAAACACAGAGATATACAGAAATGTGGCTAGCTGAGAAAAGACAAACCCTTTTCCAGAAAACTAAGCTTTAAATAGCTTCTTACCCTAGAAGCTACAGAAATGCATGAATCAGACTAATATATGCATAACGGACTAAAATTCATGTGAATTCATTCTGCAGAGTTACATTGTGTGTACCTAAACAGTCTTTGAGACAGAAGTATCAATGTAATTTAAGGAAGTTTCCCATTTACTGTGTTTTGTTTTGCATTGTGAAGACTTCCTAGAAAGTTTAAACTGGATTTTTGTAACAGGGGTTTTTTATATTAAACTGAAGTAGAAGATGGAATCACGTAATGCACTCCAGCTGCAAACAGGCATTGGGTCTTTGGAACCAGGCTACAGGTAGTCTGAATTTAAACAAAATAAAATTTTATGTGTATTGTGTGAAGACCATACGTGTAAGTATGAATTTTAGGAACATCTTGAGAAACCTAAAAAAAGTTAGCAATACTGTCATATTAAGGTCTAATATTTGAACTAGTCTGAAGCCAAGTGTAACTACTGCATTCCCAATGTCATAAAACAATTTTTTAAGTTGATAGTTCACAAAATGTCAGATCTTGAGGTTTTTTATTAACCTATGAGTAAATGTTCTCTCTTGTATCCCTGCCCAATGTCATTGAGAGCAGAGGATTCCAGTTAGGGAAGGAATATGCCAAGGTGATGGCTTAATCAAATTATAATTATTTAAAAACTGCTCAGAAGCTTGAAATTGTAGGAAACATTTCTATGGAATTACTGAACACAATTCATATAAGACAAAATGAGTGATAAATACTTCTCAATTAACTAAAAGAACAAGTCCATATCATTTGTGCAACAAATATATATGTAAATATATTTACATTTAAAGATACCAAACTGGATACATTAAAATGGTTAAAAGATTTGATTCCGTCTCAGTTCTTACCTATGTGGGTATTTGTTTTTCTTAATGGCTATGAAAGAAAATATTGGAACAGAGTTCATATATGATAAATTAGATTCTAAATAAATAAGAACTGGGTTTAAACTTCTATCTGATTTCCTGAATTCTTGAGGAAAATGAAACATTAATTGTGCATTATTGATTCAACAAGGAAGTGCAATCATTCAAAATCTATAGACCTGCATATATCCAGTGAAGTATCTTGCTCACTACCTTCAAAAGGAAATGAATGAATATAGAGTAGTTTCTAAACCTCAGACTAATTCTATGAATGAATGTCCAGAAGTTAAGCCAGTCTTCACCGGAGAGTCTAAACATCTTCCTACAAACACACAAGAGCGCATGAATGTTCATGAAGCAAACACTCAAATAAGAAAGGGATATTTAACAGTGCTTGAGATTCTTCTGAGATTCATGCATTCACTTCCAGATCTCCCTGTGTTTTCTCTGGAAGTCTCTTTATGTTGGAGAAATATGTAGTTGATAGCTAAGGGAAGGTCTTACTGCAGGCATGTCTTTCATGTCTGAGAATGAAATGAGTACAGAGACTGGAAAATATGTAATCTCTCTAGATAGTGCAAAAGAAGGGGGGGGAAAAAAGTCCTTGACTTCAAGAGCCTTAGTAAATGATCACTTGCAAAGCAAGATATGCGTACAAGATAGCTCAAAAGAAATTGGTTATTGGTAAGTAACTTTCCCTTTCTTTGTTATCAGTGCACTTTTCAACTGGGAATAACCACGACGAGATGCTGACTCTAGCTATATTGCTTTAGCATTCTTTTAGTACTGATGTAGTGTCACTTTTGAAATCATTCCAGGCTAAAATAAGCACCCAACTTCTCTGGCTTGGAAAAACTGGCTCCACCATCTTCATCTTGTACCTGAGCTGGGATTTATGTAGCTTTTGGCAAGCACAAACGAGGCTTCTCACCCAAATACCTGAACATATATTTAAGCCAATCACATGCACACATACACACATATTTGCCAAATACCATTGATTTTACTGGCTCATTGTACAACAAGATATATAAAATTTGGTTTCATACCATTTTACTTCTTTTCATGCTGTGTGTATAAAAATCCACTATTTAAAAATATTTCTCACTTCAGAATATATTCTTCATGACATTTATGCTTGTCCACCTCTCCTCAGATATAATATAAACATGATAAATTTCCCATATCCATTATTTGCAAACCTGTATAACTTGTACTGATCTTATACACTTAGCTAAAAAGTTCTGATTTAGAAAGTTGAGGTTTCTTGGGAATTGTTTTACTGCTGACCTATTGCCTAGTGAGAATCTATGCTAAGGGGTACCAGAGTGACCATCCATTTTTTGTTCATGCTGATTCAAACACTTTAATGTGCATTATTTTACTTCTAGAGCTCACTGGGGTTCAACTACCACTGTTGAACATCTAATCTGCACACTTGATGATTTCATTATCACTAATTTGTACACAACTATGACCTTCAGTTTTACATCAGTATTTTCTAATGATTAATTTTTAAAATACATTTTGTAGTTTCTAGAAGATTCTGGGAAGCAGTGATCAAAAAGGGAGTGTAAATGCTCCCATAGAAAGGCTCATCTGCTACAGCCTTTCAAAACAGTATCTCCTCCAAGTCCACAGTGTACCTACTACAGGTGCTACACTTTGAAACTGGGAAAACATAGGTAAAATTCAGTGTATAATACATGATATTTTAAAATATTAAGCAAATCTATACTTCTTTAAGATTAAGATTTGAACATAAATGATGTCTGCAATACATTACGCATATTTGTGAGTTCTAAATGACATGTTAACAAGGCCTGAAGAACATATATATACTTATATGTGTTGGTGTAAACTATTTTGAGCAAGCAGAAATCTCTACATTGTTGATGATAACCAATCAAAACTGATCAATTCAGAGCAGAAACTGTGGTTCTGATGAAGGGATTGTCGTGGTTTCACTCCGGCTGAGAGCTGAGATCCACGCAGCTGCCTGCTCTTTAAAGGAAAAGAGGAGGGGGAGAGGTGTGTGGTGGGGGTGAGGAAAGGGAAGGGAGAAGGAAGGGGCAAATAACAACCCAAAACCAAGAAACCAAAAGCCCGTGGGTTGGGATAAGGAGAGTTTACTAGAATAGCAGAAAGGTAAAATATAACAAAGCTAACAGGACTTTAGAGCAAAATTATATGAAGCTGTTGATACCCAATGCAGTGTCTCACCCAACCCACAGCTCAGGCCGTGCCACCCAGAGCCGTCCCGGAACCTGATCATCCCCCCAAAACCGCACATCCTGGAGCCGCCCCGCTCCTCCTCCCATCAGCCCCCCTTTATACAGAGCAGGACGTAATTGTCATGGAATACTCTCTTTGGCCAATTTGGGGCACCTGTCCTGGCTTTGTCCCCTCCTTCCTCATTAATAGAGAAATATGAAGAGCTGAGAAAGTCCTTGACTGCTTGACCGCAACTAAAAACATCAGGGTGTTATCAGCACTGTTTTCATTTTAACTCTCAAACACAGCATTCCATCCGCTGCTACAAATGAAGTGAACTCCATCCTGACTGAAACCAGGACAGGGATTTAAAAAATGGGAAATTTTAACTACAAAACTGTAGAATTTTTATATCACAGATTGTACCAGGAAGCATTGGGACAATCCAAAGGACCTGAATTTCCCTGCATGGAAATCATAAATGTCTTAAAGAATTGGGTAAAACTTGGATAGAAAAAAGGTAAAGATAAATTAATGAAGTTTAGGTGATGTCCATGTGGACATTTAGGATGGGTGACAGGTTTCTCAGACCAAACACCTCGCTTAGTATACATGAAAGCATTCCCCAAAATCTATTCTGCATTTATTCTCATTATTCCTTTATTCAAATGCCTGAGTTGGAAACAGACACTCCACAGCTCTGTGCAGTAATCACTTGCAACCACCATCGTCAGAATTGCAAGAAAATGCATTTCTCCTCCAGTAACAGCTGTGGAAGAGATCAAGGATTATCCTCCTAGATTTAGACCATGTCCACACCAGCACTAGTGTGTTACTAGTTACACAGCCCCAGCTAGGCAAGCGTTTGTGCATCTGGAGATGGCAGACTAACGCAGAGCTCAGAGTGTCAATTTATCCTGTGTGAAATGACCGGGGGAGGGAGACATAATGAACAGCTGCATTGAGCTGAGAAGCGTAGGAGAAGGTGAATGAAAAATAGGAAGATAAGGAATAAAGTGAGAAATAAGAAAGGACAGAAAATGAAAGGACTGTATTCATATGTAGAAAATGTGTGCAAAGTCACTTTCCATTAAACACAGTAAAAATGAGAAGGGACGTCATTGTCCATCTGACTCCATTTATCTGATAATCAACACTTTTTATACTCGTAATCCTGAACTCTCATTTTAAACCCACATTAATGAGATGATCAGGCATTTTTACAACTGCCTTATGAACCTTGCCAAAGAGAACTCATTTTCTCAGATCATTTGCTGCAGTATCAGTCCATCGTCTCATCCTGACCAGACTGTCTCACCTGTTAGTATAAAATTACGCAGACATAGAAATTAAAGTGCTTTGACATTCCACTACTCTTTTTCTTTTTTTTTTTTTTTTTTTTTGGCTGAGGAATCTTTGGTCAGTAACCAAATCAGCAGTTTCAAAATATTAGCATTTACCCATTTTAACACACCTAAATTTTCTTTAACCAATCACATAGTTTCATATGTACCCAGGTGTGACTTGTTATGCTCTTCAACATCTTCTCATTCTGAAAATTTTTATTTGTATCTGCAAATCAATACATTTCCTGTTACTGTCTACTTTTTAAACAAGCACAATGAGGTTCATTTTGACCTTTTAACTCAATGAGAGTTATGCCAGGAGCAGCAGTCTTGCATGACATTTTTGGGGAGGCTTGTGTTTCAGGCATACAGGGTTTGCTACTGTTAAGCCTCAGACTTCTGGTCTCCATCTCAAGTTTTAAAGCACATTACAGTAGGCTACGTGTGCCGACCCTAGCTAAAACTATGCCAGTATTTCCATAATAAAAGCTCTTATTTCCAGAGGTCCCAGCTGTACATTCAGCTGTAAAAATGTGCTAGGCTAAAATTGGATGTACAGGATTCAATGTGGAATTAATACAAATTAAAAGAACATTCCACTTGACTATTTCTGAGCTATAGCTTCTGAAAAAGTAACGGTTTGTGAGATTCCTTTTTGGCCTCTCATCTTGTAAATCAAAAAGTAATTTAACTTTTTCAAAATATTGATGTTACTACGTGATGAGACCAGTTCTGCTTCCACAGGAAGGATTCCTCTATACCTTAGACACGGGGATTTATTTTCATGTATACAAGAGGGCAGCATATGTAGTTGTTTACCAAGAATTCAAAAATGACACACTGTCATCCTGCCTACACAGTTCACTGCTACTGATGTTTTATGCTCATCAGAATCCTACTCCTGCAAAAGCAAGGATGTGTACATCAATATATAATTTTGGTTTCTTGGCAGGGAGCAGAACTCATAACGCACTCTGTCTTAAACTAGCTGTGGAAACCTTGTTGCTTTTACTTTATTCCTTGTGCTTTGTGCTGTTCTTTTACTTCATTTAGAATAAAGGTAGAAATAATACTAAATAATAGATTAAATTCTGACAGGTCTTCCTATTTCTCCCTAGTTTTATCTCTTTAATTCCATGAAGCTCTCCTAGGCCCATCCTTAACGATCCCATGTAACATGCCTTGCCTGTGTCTTCTACAACCTTGAAGCATACAGTTCTCTTCCACTCAAGCATATTGTAAGGGCTCAGAGGACGTGTCTGTGTGCTCTTTTGCAGACTGGCATGATTGATCAGTCTCAAACACAAGCTGTGTGACAGCACCCCAGTAGTACTTACCAGCTTGAGCCTACTGATTTGTGGCTGATTCAGGGAGCCTCTCACCTCTATCTACCAAGTATCTCATCATCATAACCGGATTGGCATGGAGATGGATGTTCCTTTTGCATCTTGAAAGCCTCCAGTTATGAGGACTCTGACACGTCCCTGGGAAGGTTGGTCAAGTAAATCACTGTAAAAAAACGTATTTCTTGCATTGAACTAAAACATCTCTTGGTGTAACTTCCACCTCCATGTGACTGCTTGTGAAGAGAGAGCCTGCATCCTATTTTCAGTCACCTGTTAAGTACTTTCCTGAGAATGAAAGGTCCATCAAGCTAAAGTATGATATCTAAGCTCTGGATCAGTGCAGCACTGACAGGAAGGAACCTCAACTTTCACCCATGGATGAGTGATTTTCACTAGCAGATTGTCAGATTTTTCAAGTCTCAGAAATCTTAAAATCTTATTTACGTGCACATGCAAATCATGTTAAAGAAAAAGCAGTTTGGGGTGTTCTCATGTACTAATACTCTTATGTAAGATCTATACCAATATGATTGTAGAAGGAATCTGATGTGTAGCTTCTGAAATCACTTTTAGGGCAGGGCTGACACTGACATTAAAAAATTGCCTTTCAGCATAGTATTATGCATAAACAGTAGGCATGTCCTTGTGTGCACTTAGATAGAACTCTCTTTGTAATGCCAAAAAAAGTAATTGCTGTATAGTACTGAGTTCAACTCTAATTTGCATTAATTAGGAACATGAATCCTGTGTGTGAGAAAGGAAGATCCTGTTAAATTAGAGTTCTGTCTTAATACTTTCTTGTTAAGCTCTTCTTCAACTTTAAAAGATGCTCCTCTGCCACCGTGAGAGTCAGCAAATTACAACCGGTCTTGCTCTGCATCCTTGGAGAAGGCTATGAAGACATCAGTCCTTTTGAATCTGTCATCCTTTGTGATTCCTCCTCTTGTCTAATGTGTTATTCATCTTCACAATTATCTTTCATTCTCTTAAATGAGGTTTTTCCATATGATGTTTTCTTTAAATATGAACTATAATCATTGACTGGAAATTGTGCTTTTGGGAGATTTCTTTTTTCCCAACTTGTTCCTTTCCACATTTTTTAATATAGAGAAAACATGGATTTGCCTCTCTCTGAAAAGAAATCAACAGGACCTTAGGAAACATTAAAGCCAAAAAAGAGTACTAATTGCCAAAAATGAACTGCTATAAAATTGCAGTGTTGCCACATTTAGGTAAAGGATATTTGTTGCTAAAAACCAAGAACATTGCTGTAGTGGAGGGGGCCAAATGCTTGGGATGATTTATCCAAGTCTCCTTCATTATATTACATTTTAAGTTCATGTCCATGTGTAATCCTGGTTTTAGCTCCGGAAAAGCAAAGCGTCCCTGAAGCTTAATATAGAGGTTTCCTTCATAGCATATGCTAATGCCATTTGTGCATCTCTACTTTGAACAATGGTATAAGCTTGTGTATTAGGTAACTGTTACTATTTTAGTAAAGTGGCATTTATTATTATAGGTTAATGACATTAAAGAACAATGGTAAATTTATTTCATATATCCCAATTTTAATATCATATACTCAATGAGTTCTATTATTTCTATTTTGAGGTGCAATGTGTTGCTTTTGCTTCCTTTCAGCTTTGTTGTATTGATATCTTACTTGTTTATAGAAAACTGATATAGCTCGATGTCTGAGAAGGTGGAGTATCTGTACTTTGGATCTTAAAATGTTGTGAAATTTAATACATGTATAGATGAACTTGATTGTGAATACATAAGAAGGCAACTGAACTTTGGTTCCCATCTGTAGCCTACAAGGAGGCATCATCACATAAAGGAGATGCATGACTTGGCAGAGTGATGCTGTACCAGATCTCACATAAACCTGGTACAACATGTCAAGGCATTATCATACCATCCTGCTTACCTTGGTAGAGTTCTCAATCCAGTGCAAAATAAAATCAGATGATTTGCATGTTCCATTACAAATTCAGTTCTCACACTTGCACTAGCTCCAGTCCTCGTATATACAATTTTACTGAAATGTTCAGGACAGTTGAGTTCAGACAAATCCATATCCATAGAGAGGCTTCCTTTGTCCTGAACTACCATAGTCCCATGAACCTCAACAGGCTTGAAATATTTAAAGCCACTACAGTTTCCATCAATGGAAAAAAAAAGTCAAGGAAGGTCTTAAGGTGTGCTGACCCAGTCCTGTAAAATAGTGTTCCAATAGACTGGATTAGAGTCCAGTTTGGACTGTACTCTTGGAGAGAGATGGAGACAAAGAATCCTTCATTTGCTGTTATTTCAAGAAGTGAACCAGAGAGTAGACCAGTTTCATTCCTCTTTAATTGCCCAGGTATTAGGATTGACTAGCCCATCAGATAAAGAGCATTTCAAAAATGTATATTGGGGTACATTACTGCTGCACTCCCAAATCCTCTGGAAGCTACCTTGAGCTTTCAAGCAGAATAACTCAGACCACCAAAATGAGCTCTCTGTTACTCACAGTCTATAACAGACTTCACTTCCCTCATAAGCCACCTTTATTCATCTCATTGTAATACTCAAAAGCATATTAATCTATTGCCATTTTCCAAATTAATAGCATATTTTTAGTGTAAAACAATCCTAGATTGTTTCCTTTCTCTCTTTTGTGGAAAAACAAGCACAACAAAAATATCCCAGCAAACAAACAGCCCAAACCAAAACAGAACCCAAAACAAACAGACCCCTTCCCTGCTCACCCCCCCCCCAAAATAAACACTCCAAAACCTCCAGGGGTTTTCAAAATACTTTTTAAAATCTATTCTGACTCTTCAAACAGAAGTTCTTAGTTAAATTCTGAAGACCAAAACCAGCAAGAAATCTCCTAACATTATAAATCAGCCCTCTGACCTTTTCAGTTTAATGTATCAGCTTTGCTGTGACTTTCATTTCACTGCCTTATATCTGACTAAACTTTAGATCAGAGGGACATGTTACAGAGCCCTACACAGTATATACCTATAAAATAAAAATATGTTTTATTTCTATATATAAAATATTTAATTACCTGGTAGCATCTGATTGTTGGGGAGTTGGGACCTGTCATTTTATAGCTATTGGATTGTTTCCTATAGGTTTTTCTCCTGGTTTTGTTATCTGCTTGTTAACATTTAAATGTTGAGGCCCTTTCAAGCACAAACTTTTCCTCCTCCCTTACATTTTAGTCATTCCTTCCTCTCTACAGTCAGCTCTTTTTAGAGACAGATTGAGTTTTATGTTTCTGATTTGACCAGGCACCACATTAAGATCAGCACATGGCTTGGGGTTCAGGGAGAGGCATCACTTATTGAATCATCTGTATGACTGGCAGGTAAAGTCACTCACCCACAAGGCAACCTGTCTTCCCCAGAGGGTGGGTCAAAGCTTTCATTACAAAATATTGGCCATTTTCTTCCGTTACTTAAATGATCATCTCCCCTCCCACATATACTCTGAAAGATAATTTCCAGAGGTCTAGTTATTTCAACTTTGTTTAAAATTCACAGGAGAAAACAATGCCTGCCATATTTAAAGCAAATACACATCCTGAAAAGCTGCTGCAACCAGTCCAGTGGGTTTTTTCATAATTTTATTTATTTGAAATATGTTGATACATACATAAAGATGCATGAATTAATATTAATCCATATATTTTGAGTAGATTTTTCATTACAGAATATTAAAAAAAAAAAAATCATATTCTTAGTACCACACTAGTCTCATTTCCCAGTTAAGAGAACAACAACAAACTTGCCAAAGCCAGGAAAAGTTTCTAAATGAGCTAGGAATCAAATTTTGCAGTTTTACTTCTGGTAGCTGAAGCATGTCACAATTTTCTCCAAAACCAGCACTTACCAGGGCTGTTCCACAGGTCAGATATGCTATATGGTACAGTTCAATCTGAGCCCTATTAATATGGGAGTGATGGCAAAGGGGCAGGGGGGTGTTAGCCACCTCCTCCTGTCCATCACTTTAGGCAGTAGATACCTGTAGCTAATGAGAGATTGCCAAGGGCTAAGAATAGCTTTGTTGCCTTTACAGCCATAGGAATTCCCACTCTTCCCAGAAAGAGAATTATCATTACAGGGATCTGTTAATACACCAATCCCACAAGCATCCCTGAACCATGATGTTTCCCTCATAGATATTTCAGGGAAGTATAATTCAGCTTTTACCCCACTCAGGATGACTAATGGGCCAACTGCAGCTTCACTGTTACAAGGCAGGCATAGGGATTTCAAGAAGCTGCTCAGATTTATTGCAAAGATTTCAAACCATGGGGGAAAAAAACCAAAGGAGCATCATCACACAAAACTATTGCTAGTGATTGGTTCATACTTAATTTTCAAGATTGTTCAAGCATTATTTTTTAATGTATGAAAAAAAATACTATTAAAGACTTTTTAAAAATATCCATATCATTGGTATCACCATCTTCAAACTACCATGACCAGTCACATAAGCATGCTTCTGTTTCTTTAGGTGCAAAATTCTGCTGCAAAGTTGGGCTAAAAGGTTAATTTCTCCAATGCCTTAGTATTTGATTCTACATGGGATTAAGCAGGAGCGAAAAAAAAAAGGAGAATAAAATTGTTTCCCTTTTTTTTTTCTCCTATGTAAGCAGGTTTTGCAAGTAATTTAGAGAAATGTTTTTAACAAGAGAACAGGGGATCCCTGAGATAGTACTTTTTAGGTAATTGCAGTCCACATGGAAAAAAAAAATCTTTGGGAACTATTATGCTAAACTGTTATATTAGTTAAGGGCCAGGACAATTTTTTCAAACCTAGAGCCACAAATACCTGTGAAGTAGTCAATTGACAATGAGGGTGCATCTGTCATCACATAACGTACTTGAACTTTTTTTGCACTAGGGCTATATGAGAGTACATATATATCAGAAATACTAAATTTATCTCAATCCAAGATAACCAGACATTCCAGAAATGGTACATCCATTCATAGGATAGGAGCACGAGTGTCTTTTCTTAACTTCATGTGTCAGTACAGTTTTGGATGATGATTTCTGGCCTTACAGAGGCAGAGAGATATTTTTTTACCGTGTCAGAAAGTAGAAACCCAGCTGTGCCCCAGAAGAGACACCCAGCAAACTGCACAAGCATTAGCAGGTGTCCATGCTAACAAGGAGTTAACCTGCAACCAGGACACAACAGTATAGCAAACAAGAAGCCAAAGCTGTCAACAACTTCATTGTTCTGTTCATCCACAGGCCTGTTTCAGAATCATCCAACATCTAAATATTTAGTAAAAGCTGCGAAAAATATCAACTGTCCTGTACAAAAATGTGTGGAAAGTGTGTCCTAATTAGCCAACATTTCTGTTATTTTACTCCCTTCTTGATGAAGGATTATAAAAATCAATGTTTAAGCATATTGTGACTACAGCTATAAAATTACTAGTGTAATCTTGAAGGTTAGTTCTCCAATTAACATGAAAGCTTCAAAGGAATGGAGCTGATGTGAAGACTGCCATCCCCACATTTTAGATGCTCCAAATCTGTGTTGATGATTTAGCTTTATTAATAAATTATTGTTGTTTCACTCATATATTTATGCATTTGTGATCGCCAAAATGTGGCAAAATCAGTTTCATTAAAAACTGAAGAAGGAGGTAGTGAATGGGAGGACCATAAAGAAGGATTTCCTGGCTACCAGTCACATCTCTTTAGGTTTTTTTTTTTCCTTTAATTTGAAAACTCTTTGTGCAGCATTTGAAACAATGAAATCAATATTCATATTCATTGAAATAGCTAACTAGTAAGAGATACATATTGTTTGTGTACTTTTTTTTTGCATGAGGTCAATAGGTTAATTACACAAGTAAAAACTCTAAATCTTCTAGAGACTACTGAAGTGTATAAATAAACAGAGTATTCTGCAAAGTGTATTTAACGTCCATGCAATTTATTCCTTTCCATTCGGTGGTATTGCTGAAAGAGCAGTGGGGATTTTAGTAGCAATTTTCTGTGCTTTCTGCTTGAGAAAGTCTGCAGCCTCAGTCATTTGCATTTGAAGTTGATTAGAATGAAGTTAGAGTGCTCACATTTTTTTTAACAGCTTCTGAGAGTGTTTAGCTCAGGGGCAGGGAGAAGAAAAACAAATATTCTTTACAAATATTTTGTCTTGAAAGCATTTCCCTAAAAGTACAGCTCTGTGTGTGTGGTCAAATGGAAAAGGCATACTCAGGACTACTGACAGAGGTATCTTCAGACATGCGGTAGTTAATGAATGCAGCCCTTGATAGAAGCTGTTCTGATCTGAACATCACTTAATAAGTCTACCTGTGAATTGGAAAGGGTAGAAGCTTGCTGAGAAATAGAGATGTCAACTGTATGATGAGAAACCAAGGTTAAAAACCATATTAAAACATGACTGATTTCCAGGGGATATTTGTCCATTTAAACCAAATGTATTCTCAAAGTACAGTATAACACAGGCTGTATTTTCTTATTGATAACAGCAATGGTGCTTAAAAGATGCTGGCACTGACATTCATTGTAGTTTCAGTCTGCCCTTGGAAGCACCTACACTAAACTTAGGTCTTCTGTGTTGTCAGGAGAGTGTTAGTAAGGTAATACTTCAAACTTAATTCATTTGCTGTACAGGAAGCCCATAGTTAAGCAAGTGCTCATTCAACAAATGCCATATTTCGGGTTTTTTTCTTTGAAAAGATCCCACATAGAAACACAAATGTTTTCAGGTGAAAGAACATAAACCCATGTCTAGTTCATACAAGGAATTTACAGACTTCTAGATTAACATACTATGCAGGCCAAAGTAGCAAGGGCTCTCTGCGTAGAGAAACTCAAGAAAATTTAGCTTCTCTCCAGTTAATTCCTTTAGTACTAGGCATATTCAAAGCATCTCAGCCGACAAAGATATTTTCAGTAGTAAGAAATGTAGATAATCATTGCTTTTGGAAATTAGATTTGTTATTGTAAGTG